>NC_072429.2:19966428-20600535 GCF_028878055.3 Symphalangus syndactylus
GACTAGGTAGTTTATAGGGAACTGAGATCTATTTCTTACAGGCCCAGTGGCTGGGATGTCCAAGGTTGAGGGGCCCACATCTGGCAAGGAGTTTCTTGCTACATTATCCATAGTGAAAAAGCAAGAAGGCATAAATGCTAGAGAGAGTGAGCTTGAACTTGCAGGCTCAAGTCCTTTTATGATGGCTCTCTGGCATTAGTTCATTCATGAACATGGGGCCCTCATGATCTAAGCACCTCCTAATAGGCCCCACCTTCCAACATCGTTGCATTGAGAATTAAGTTTCCAAGATATACTTTTGGGGACACAAACTATAGCATTAAGCAAAAGTCAAAAATTCATATCTGACTATGCTGAAGGTTGTTATTGATGGTTTGCCCAAATGAGATGCAATAGAATCTCATTCTCTTAAATACACAGGAGTGAGGCAATCATCACTTGGGCACATGTGGGAAAGAAGCATGAGGCTTCAAGTCAAGTTTCTCCATCGTTTTTCCTCTTCTCCCCCTTCCTTCCCAAGAATAGAGTTTAAAACACTTTTTGAAATTAGTGACCCATTGTCTGGCATTTGGATAATTTTTTGTGTATCTGTATATATTTGGAATTGTGTGTGGCTTAAAGTACTTGTTTATATAACTTGTTTTATATTTGCATATAGACTAAAGCATATATAAATATATATGTAAATGTTAAATTATTTATGTTGAGAACAGAAACTAGGCTTTGTATGTTGCATATATTCTAAAGGAGATGGCTGTGATCTTTCATTAAAATACCTCTCCCATCTAAAGGGCTATCCCCTCTCTTCTTTAAAAATCTGGATTACATCCACCCTACTCAAGTCATACCCTACCATATTTAGAACTTTTATCCAATTTTGCTGTCTCATTATTTTTTGACTGTATAAATCCAGTTCTCTGGGTAGCATTATGCACCCAACACTGTGCCGTAAATGTTGCAACTCCATGGTAGAAATTTCAGTTTGACTGCAAGCAATTAGAGGCCGCCAGGGTGCTGTCTTCCTGTATAAAGCCATGAAGAGCTCCACACATTCCTGGGCACGTAAAGGTTGTGTAATAATTAAAATAATTTGAGACCAGCCTGCTAACATGGTGAAATCTGGTCCCTACTTAAAATACAAAATTTGGCCGGGCGTGGTGGTGCATGCCTGTAATCCCATCTACTTGCGAGGCTGAGGCAGGAGAATTGCTAGAACCCAGGAGGTGGAGGTTGCAGTGAGCCAAGATCACGCCATTGCACTCCAGCCTGGGTGACAGAGCGAGACTCTGTCTCAAAAATAAAAATAATAATAAAATAATAATTAAAGTCAAAGCCAGGCTTTTTGGGAGAAAAGGATCCTGTTCTCCTGGTACTTTCCATCATTTCTTCAAATGCATCTGTGGAAAACCCCGTGCTTAGATTCTTTTAAAAGTGTTTTTACAAAGAAATTCATCTATAATCAAAGCAGCAATAATGAATCAACCTAAGAAACATGATAATTTCTCCTAAGGGTTAAATTGTTTCAAATCAGGAGTCAAAATTATATTTATACTAATGACAACCTTAAAAATGTAACACAGCATTCAATTTTTGCATTAAAATTACACATTTTAAATACCAAAAGCTTGATGTGAATTTTATACTCTGTTTATGTTAAACCCAAAAAGTGAACTTAAAAGTAATCATGTAAATTGAATGATAATAAGAGTTCTTTTATATTTTTAGACTACTTCAAATGAATAATTTAAAAGGCATCAAGCAAAATATTTTATTAACATAAAGTTAATGGTATATTTTTATAGTACCTGATTTTCAAAAATTTGCTCTAAGACATTATCATAATCAGCTCATGTCAGTTGTGTGCCATTTTACATACACTATTTCTGAATAAAGTTAATGCACTCATTGGCACAGAAGCTCAGTTTAAATCTTATTCCTGAACTATCACTGTTGGCCTTATTAACATACTTTTAATTTGCCAATTTCTACGTAAATCCGAAATGAAGATGGCTTTACTCTTTGAAATGTAGTATCTATCAGAAGTGTTTTTGATATAAAAATGTCACATAAAAATTTGGTTGTTTTTGTTAAACCAGGATGAGAATCCTAAGAATCAGCAGATTACCCACCATGAAATGGAGCAGGAGGTATTTTCACTCAGAAATTACATCACGATACAAATAAAACTTTATAGCAGTGACTCTGCTGTAAATTAGATACGTATTCCTTCTCCATGAATGTGGCTTTTCTTAATATATTGGCTTGCATTGTAACATAAACCTATAAATTATAAATGCAAAAGAAATTGGCTTATTTTCAAATATAAATTCTCATATATAATATTATAGCAGATGATATTTTTGATTAAAAATCAGGCAATTATTCAGTAATTTCTCTCATATATCAAAAATAGTGGAATAAATAGCCATTGACACTACAATTTGTCCTGCCCTTTTATATGACATGAGGCCTATAATACTATAATTTTACTAATATTACAGTAAATAATAAAAGACACTTAACTTACAAAATTAATGTGAAATTTGACTTATGACATCAGCCCCTTTCTCTTTAGTTGGTTCTGCAAGTTTCACCATCAAACAATCCATTTCCTAAGTATTTCTCATAACAAATGCCAGAATCTATGGAAATCCAACCGCATGAGCATTAAGCCCATTTTCTTGAGCAGAAGGGGAAAAAAAAGACTGTCCTGTTGGAGAATTCTAAACATTCTTAGCATCAGCTGGTACCTCATTTTGAGTGTGTGTGTGTGTGTGTGTGTGTGCGTGTGTATGTGTGTGTGTGTATGCTTTATCTTTCGTCTTCTACCCAGAATGCCAGAATAAGAGTCATATTCCTCCTTGCTTAGACACAAGTCTCAGTGGTGTTTTGCACATAAATCAAAGGCCCAGAATAGTCCTTTAGAAACCTTTAAATAAATAAATGGATGTAGGAAAAGATATATTTTCTTATTGCTCCTGAGAATTGTCTTCAACTCCCATTGGTTGTCCATGAACAAAGAACATTTTTCCTATTTCTCTTGATGTTTTTAACTTTCTGTTTTCTTAGCATCTAGGTTTTTTTTTCCTCCAGTGTATGTGTTTTAGTCTAATAGAGCTTTTGAGTGCCCAGGTACCGCTGTGATAAGTGCCACAGAAATACTTATGTAGAAAGATGGATTACTCTGAACTGACTTCCATTTTCTTTTTTCCAAACAAAACTTCCAGTGATAGAAAAAAAAAATGCCACTAGTTTATAAAAATCAATGGTGTTTTTGTCTGCATAAGGAGTATGGGATTATGTCAAAAGGAGTGATATAATCAATATTGGATTCCTAGAAAATGGAGCCTTCTCCTTAGAAGAAAAACAGTTTTAAAAAATGCCTCAGAAGCATGGCATGTCTTTGAGAATGTCACCCACCTAGCCTGTAAGTGATCGGGTTTCTTTTTCTCTAGCTTTGGTGCTAAATTTATGAGAAATTAAAAGTGAGTAAATTTCTCAACACCATAAAATTAAAAAACAGAAAGCAGTAAACTAAGTACAGTAATAGAACCAGCGGATGAGCGACCGCAGACTCAGAGCTCTAGAAACAAACTGGGCATGTTTAATTACCCTTATAAAAGGACTTGGAACTTTGATACTCTAGTATGTAAAATTGTTGCAACATTGGAGAATAGCCTGAATTAAAAATTCCAATTGATGGCGCATCAAAATAAAATCTAAGAAGACGATGAGGGTGAATATCGTGTCCTGGGAGTTTCCTTTCAGTACTTCAGTGTGTTTATAATCACCCAGTAAACATTTGAAGCCCCAACATGTACAAATGATTAATTTAAAACAGAAACAAAGCAAGAGGAATTTGGTATGTGCAGTCCAGTGGTGTACTTCAAAGATTCCATGAGAGGAGAGTACTTTGTGGTGGAAATTCTTTTCCTTTGGGCTTTCCCACTGCCACTCGATATTCAAGATGCTTTTCCCATATTTTCCCTGGCACAGTACAGCCTTTTCCTCTAAAGAAGCCAGACAATTCTTGGAAATAAAAGAGGAAGATGATACAAATCATGACAGAGTCAGTTTTACAGAAACTGTATCACCTTGGGGAGCAAACACTATGGCAATGCTGGGGTGGTACACATGGTGGTACGTTGCTTTGCATACTGTTTGTGTGCTTTGAAATCGAAGAGGAGCATTTTAATTAATTTAATTAATTTCAAGTTCTATTTTGCTCATTCCTGTCAACCATAGACTATTTATGAAACTATTTAAAAGCCAGCTTATCCTAGGAACATTTCTAGTCTTTCCAATTGGATTTTAACTTGACCCCGAGCCCCAAGCTTACCTCCAAAACTCACAAAGTGTGTTTCTTTGTCACTTCAATATTATTTTGATGTATTCAGATCTTGTAAGAGTTGTTTATTACCCACCCTGTCTCCACTGCTAGATTGTGAACCTTCAAGAGCTGGAATCTTCTTCCCCTACAAGCCCTGCCACTCTGAACACCCTGCTACTCTCATTGGGTCTGGGCCTCAATGATTATTTTCATGACTGTGAAATTAGCAGATACTGTCTTTCTTTCTGAGCTGCATTTTCCTCCCTTGTTCACCTGGAAGTCCCGATTACCTTCTCTAGAATTCTGCCACAGTCCTACTCCACCCCGACCAAGTAGGATAAATGCTATCATTGCTTGTGCTGTGCCAGCACTCTGCAGGTACTTTCCATTCAGCATACAACACACAATAGTTTAAATTGCCTTCTCTCCTCCATTCCTTGAATGTGCTGTTCTCTATGTCTTTATGACCCAAGGATTTAACAAAGTTTTTGGCATAAGGATAGATATTTGGTAAATGTTTCTCAGTTGCCTTTGTGTCTTACTCATTACCTCACACAATTCTTTGTTCTGAACAAACATTAAATAACATTGGCTAGAGAAAATGCTATATTTTCCTAAAATTATCTTCTCAGTTGTAGAATCAACAAAGGAGAATAAACATATTGGGTTGTGTGTCCAGTTTCTAACAATCTTCCTTTTTCTGAGCAGCCATTTTTAAAATTTCTAAAAAAAAAACCAAGCAAACAAAAGACAAACAAAAACAAACAAACAAACAAAAAACAGGATACATGTTATAGAAGGTGCAGGTTTGTTACATAGGTATATGTGTGCCGTGGTGGTTTGCCACATCTACCTACCTATCCTCTAAGTTCTCTCCCATCACCCTCAACCCCAACAGGCCCTGGTGTGTGTTGTTCCCCTCGCTGTGTCCCTGTGTTCTCAACGTTCAACTCCCACTTACTAGTGAGAACATGCGGTGTTTGGTTTTTTGTTCTTGTGTTAGCTTGCTGAGAATGATGGCTTCCAGCTTCATCCATGTCCCTGCAAAGGACATGATCTCTGAGCAGCCATTTTATGTCAAGTATGACCCACCCTTCACCATGTATGATGGATAGGTCTAGGGCAAGGCATCTGACTCAAGCTAGAACTGTGAAGATTTCTCTCCCAAAAATAAGGATGCCAGAGAGGATTGAGAGAGACAAAGAGAGAGAGAGAAGTTTCAATTGAGATTCTACCTTTGGGTGGCTTTACTTGTAGCAAGGAACCTTGAGATCTGACAGTTCCTGTGAAAGTGTCAATTGTATTTAATTGTACAGAGGGAAAACCCTAGGAAAGGTAGTCTGGAGAGAGATTTTCAGAGAAGCAGAAAGCAAATGTGAAGGGCAACAGTCTAGACAATCTTCCTGCTCTTGGTTCTGGATCTGTTTTACTGAACTAGCAACACTGCTCTCCTTGAGTTTTGTGAGATATCCCTGTATCCTTATAATAAGCTCTCCCTGTTTGATATAGATCAGTTTAGTTTGCTACCTATGATAAAAATATTCCTGATTGTTTCAGAGGAAAATGCATTCAGGTATATAAAATGTCTTAGGAGATACGACTGTCAGCAATGATCTTTTCTACTCTTCTCCCTGTCTTTTTTAGTTGTTTATAGCTGTTGTAACAAATGACCACAAACCTAGTGTCTTAAAACCACACTGATTTATTATCTTACAGTTGTGGAGGTCAAAAGTCTGCCATAGATCTCAATGGGGTAACATCATGATATCAGCAGAGTAGCTGATATGATCGTATTTCCATTCTGTAGAGTCTGGGGGAAAATCAATGTCCCTTCTTTTTCTAGCTCCTAGAGGCTGCCCACATTCCTAGGTCCATTTTCCCCCTCCTGTACCTTCAAAAATAGCAACAGTAGGTTGAGTCCTTACATCGCATCACTAACTTCCTCTTCTGCCTCTTTCTTTCATTTTTAAGGACCCCATAACCCAGGATAATATTCTTATCTCAAAGTGCTTATCTTAAGCACATCTACAGAGCTCCCTTTGTTAGGTAAACTAACATATTCACAAGTTCTGGGAAATAGATGAGGACATCTTTGAAATGGATGGGTGGGCATTATTCTACCAGCCACTTTCTCTCTTAACTCCCAAAACATAAACTATATTACTGGTTTTATTGTAAATCCCAGTCCTCTTCCTCAACTCCCCCCAACACACACGTGCACACACAATAGAATGTAGGTTCCACAGAAGCCTGAAATTTATTTATTTTATTTACTATTTTTTCCCAGTGCCTACCACAAAGCTGGATACAGTGTAGGTGTTCAATAACTATCCAATAAACATTGAATGTAATCAGTGCCTCCATAAACCCTGCTACTTTTTCTATCTTTTATTAGGAAAGAGGTAAAGCAGCAGCACATCAGTATACTATTTCTTCTATTCACAGTCTAATCTTGTTAGAGGCTTGTAATGTTTACATGCATAGGCTTTGGGTCAGTCAGACCTGAGTTTGACTTTCTCCATGGAATCACTATTTCCTGGAAAGAGATAGGAAATGAAAAAACAAACATAAAAACCACTCAGAATAGTTTACCATGTGCCAAAGATTGTTCTAAAAACTTTACGTGCATGTTCTCATTTTATTCTCACAAAGGGAAAGTATATCCGCCCAGTGAAATCATGGAATCATGGGAGGTGAAATAGTATGTTAGCAGGGTTTTCTGTCTATTCCATAGTAAGAATAATGTCTGATTCCAAATGTGCTCATGTACTAATCCCCAAAGATGTCTGTGTCTTAATCCTTGGAAACTGTGAATATGTTAGGTTACATGGCAAAGAGGAATTAAGTGGAATTAAGGTTGCTAATCAGCTGACCTTAAAATAGGGAGAGTATCCTAGGTTATGCAGGTGGCCCCAAAGTAATCCTAAAGGTGCTTAAAGTTGGAGGAGGTCAGAAGAAGAGAAAGCAGAAGAAGATGTTATTATGAATAAATGGTCATAACAATGCAGCACTCCTTGCTTTGAAGATGAAGAAAGGGGGTCATGAGCTGCAGAATGTCAGCAGCCTCTAGAATGTGGAAAAAGAAAGGCAGTGAATTAATTCACCTTTAGAGCCTCCAGAATGGAACACAGCCTTGAAGACACCTTGGTTTTATCCCAGTAAGACCTATGTTGAGACTTCTGACAACTCTGACTTCTACAAAACTGTAAGGCAATAAAGGTGCTGTTTTTATCTACTATGTTTATGGTAATTTATTATGGCAGCAAATAGAAAACTGATGCTGAGCCATTTTTTATTAAAACGTAAGCATATTTCACTACATCATCCACCTTTAAAAAATTGACTCCTTTCATATTCTCATTTTAAGTGAAATTAAACTTTCTCAAATATAATTTTGTTTGGAACAATCATTGCTGGACTCTCCTTCTCTCATTTCTCTTGTTTTATGAGACAAATAAGAGCAGCATGCACTTTTCTTAAGTGTATTGCCAGTCTTTCTCCTAAGAATTAAAAATCCATTGTCTGTTTAACAACTTAGCCTCACAGCCTCTAAAAAAGTGTTAACATACAACAGCTCCAATTCCTTTCGTGTTCAGGAACCAACACCAAGGTCTCCATTTGGAACCAGAACCTAAACTACAGTGTAGGAGACATGGGGGAAGGGTCATCTAGGTGGTTGACTTGGGGAGGATAAGCTACTCACAGGTCCCCAACTCATCAGGAGTCTTTCCTGGTAACAACAATTGCTTGAAAATCAGGTAAAATGGCTCTCTTCTACCTACTTAAAATCTCTGTCTACAATAATCATGTTTGACTATTTCATTCATCTTTTTTTTTTTTTTTTTTTTTTTTTTTTGACGGAGTCTCACTCTGTTGCCTGGGCTGGAGTGCAGTGGTGTGATCTCAGCTCACTGCAAGCTCTGTCTCCCAGGTTCATGCCATTCTCCTGCCTCAGCTTCCTGAGTAGCTGGGACTACAGGTGCACGCCACCATACCTAGCTAATTTTTTGAATTTTTAGTAGAGATGGGGTTTCACCGTGTTATCCAGGATAGTCTCGATCTCCTGACCTTGTGATCCTCCCACCTTGGCCTCCCAAAGTGCTGGGATTACAGGCTTGAGCCACTGCACCCGGCTCATTCATCTTCCTTATTTCCCTCAACCTGCTGTCTCTCTTTTTCTGTCATTGCCTTCTGCCTTTTCCCAGTTCAGGTTTGAACACCCTCCTCCAAGTAACAGGAAAGAACAGCCAAGTTTGAATGCACACTGATGTTTCAGGACCATGGACAGTAGCATCGGTTGCCCAGGAAAGTACAACTGGTATACCATTATTTTAAAAGTTATTTTATTTTAAAAATCATTTCTAAATTTGTCTATTTTCTTCAAGCCTCTTTCTTTACACATGCCCTGCTCTCCCACACCAACCCTCTCTGACTTCAAATACCCCATTACTAATTGATCAATTGTTCAAAGACATTCGGCGAGGGCATGCTGGCTCACGCCTGTAATTCCAGGACTTTGGGAGGCTGAGGTGGGCAGATCACTTGGGCAGGAGATTGAGACCATCCTCGCCAACATGGTGAAACCCTGTCTCTACTGAAAATACAAAAATTATCTGGGCGTGGTGGCGTGCACCTGTAGTCCCAGCTACTCGGGAGGCTGAGGCAGGAGACTCGCTTGAACCCGAGAGGCAGAGGATGCAGTGAGCCGAGATCGTGCCACTGCACTCCAGCTTAGCGACAGAGCGAGACTCCATCATAAATAAATAAATAAATGATAAATAAATAAAATCATTGGCACCACAGATTATTTATCCCTTAATATTTTGATTTGTCTCCTTCTCAGGATGACTTTCTGGTTTCTTCTTTCTGCTTCTTTTCACTGTTTGATCCTCAAAGAATTGCAGAGAATATATTTAGACTTCAAATTCATGTTACTCAGTCTTGGTTGAATCCCACCCATGAGTAATTTATAACATTAGATTAAACCATATGAAACTTTTACATAACAAAATGTTTTAAAAATACGGATATGGGAGGAAAAAGGTCAAATTATAAGCAATTTTATAAGATTTTACGCAACTAATTTTTTATTCCAAATAATATTTTCAGTAGAGTTTTGAAAATCTTTTCAACGCTCTCAAATTACCAACCCCTCTTTGAATAAATTATTTTATTTCTATTTCACTGGATAATTTAGGTGCTCACAAGAAAGAAACTCACTCTATTTTTATTCTTTAGAACTTGTCTATTTTTTTCCTGATATCTACTTTTTCACTGATTTCAGAGATTCTGCCAGCTTCAAATCTAATAAGACCCACCACATTTTTATACTCAAGCCCTAAAATCACATCTGAAATGTTGTTTCTTAATTATCCATCATCTTCACTTTGACCACTTAACCATGCCCTGTTTTTTGCCTTTGTATCTATTCATATTTTTCTTTCTTAACTGAAGCTGCCCTTGACACTGCAACTGCTTACTGAGCTATCAGCCAACTTAAGAAAAAAAAACGAAAGGATATTTTACATTCTTTACCTTTACTTTTCTTAACCCCACGTAATGTGGTTTCAGCTCTCACGGCTCAAGGTTCACTGAAGATTGTTTAATTGACAGATTTGGTGCATTTTTCCCCCTCAGTGTCATCCCAACCCTTGCCACGTTCACAACAATTTTCACTGTGCATCCATTCCTCAATGCTATCCATTTTCTCTTTTGTTTCTCTACTTTTTGGCTTCTTCTAATCCCAATTGAGATGGTCTCTATAAGTATGATCTTCTGTCATTATAGTGCTTTCTCTGAGAATTTTCTATTTCTTTAACTTTATCACTTTCTGATTATTCCTATGTTTATTCAGAAAACTAGCATTTCCTCTTAGTTCCATACTCTTTCCTTTATCCTTTTAAATTTCTGTATTTTCTCAATGTATGGTTAAAATTTTACATTTTAACTTTTTTCTATTCTGTCCTTCAGATCCTTTTCATTTTATCTTTCTTTCTTTCCTTTCCTTTCTTTTTCTTTTTCTCCCCTTCCTTCCCTCCTTCCTTCCTTCCTTCCCTCCCTCCCTCCCTCCTCCCTCCTTCCTTTTCTTGTTTTCTTTCCTTCTTTCATTTTTGATATGGAGTCTTGTCCTGTCACCCAGGCTGGAGTGCAATGGCGTAATCTCTACTCACTGCAACCTCCACCTCCTGAGTTCAAGCGATTCTCCTGCCTCAGCCTCCTGAGTAGCTGGGATTACAGACGCATGCCACCACACTCAGCGAATTTTTTGTATCTTTAGTAGAGGCTGTGTTTCACCATGTTGGCCAGAATGTTTTCGAACTCCTTACCTTGTGATCTGCCCACCTTGGCCTCCCAAAGTGCTGGGATTATAGGTGTGAGCCACCACACCCGGCCACCCCTTCTTTCAACTTATTACATTAAAATATTAAGTGGAGTAGGCTTGTCAATGTGTATTCAAGGATCAATACACTCATATCATACACTACGTGGAGGGTGGGGGGGATGGTGGTAGATGTGGGGTTCATCAATTAAATATGCCTGGTCAATATTTATACTATATTATTTCCTTGGAGGTTTACTTTGCATATTAAGGGCTCTGAAAAAGCCTTTCAGTTAGCAAATATGTTTAACTGTTCAACCCAATGTTTCCAAACTGATTTGACCTCACAACATCCTGTTGAACACACAGGAAAATGTCATCATAACATACAGAGACATTTTCTTCAGAGTCTGACAAACCTGTTTAGATCCTGAATTTGCTACTTATTAGCTCTGTAGGCAAACTACTTAGCCTCTCTGATCTTCTGCTTCTTCAGAAATAGTAACAACTACTTTGAAGCCATCACCTAAGGATTAAAGAGACTGTAAATAAAATATATCACATGGTATCTATCACACAGTAAGTGCATCATAACTGTTGGTGTCAACAATGTCATTATTATTGTATGAAAATTACGCATGTCTCTTACATAGGTTACATTACAGGATTTTTGTAGTCTCTGTGACTCAGATGTGTATATATATATATATGTATTTTTTTCCTTTCTTTTCTTTTTTCTTTTTTTTTTTTTTTTTTTTGAGACGAAGTCTCGCTCTGTCGCCCAGGCTGGAGTGCAGTGGCGCGATCTCGGCTCACTGCAAGCTCCGCCTCCTGGGTTCACGCCATTCTCCGGCCTCAGCCTCCGGAGTAGCTGGGACTACAGGCGCCCGCCACAACGCCTGGCTAATTTTTTGTATTTTTAGTAGAGAGGAGGTTTCACCATGTTAGCCAGGATGGCCTCGATCTCCTGATCTCAAGATTCACCCGCCTCGGCCTCCCAAAGTGCTGGGATTACAGGGGTGAGCCACCGTGCCAGCCGACTCAGATATTTTTGATAGGGTGTCTTGTACATCGTTTTACTCAATTAATACAGGGTCGAATATATGATGTATATATTAGAGGGATGAGATACAGTATAAGGAATAATTATTTAAATCATTCTCTGTTGTCATGTCATGTAATGACCTAATCTCAGTTGAAGAGGTAAAATTTTTCTACAAATAAATGAAAACTCAGACTTTGCCTGTGTCTAAAAACCGCAACAGATTTTTCAGAGGAAGAATTCCCACAGTAAAATAGATAGGCTATAAGCACTTTGGAAAACATCTAGGAAATTAAAATATATTAATTTCATCACTAACTGCTGTTTTCAAAATAGTTACTTGAATGAATTCATTTCTCTCTCCTTTGTAATATGCTACTATGTTTGGTATTCTTATTAAATCACTATGCATCCATGGCCACAGAATGATGAAATTTCTAATATACCTTCCAACAATACTTAAGACATTTCAAAAGGATGCCATGTAATTGTTCTGACAGTGCAGTGATGCACACATCTTCAACACAAACGGAAGTTCTAGGACCTCTTTGGTTTTTGTGTTGATTTGGCTGAGAGAATCTCTATGGTTTAGTTACTTAGGATATAAAGCCAGAAAAACAGTGACACATTACTTATGATAAAAGAACAAATTTGTTTTAGAAGCAAGCAAAACAAATAAATAAGCTAATAAGAAAACATAATTTACTTTACATCATCAGTATCAAAGTTGGAATCCAAATGGTCAAATTTGTTTAAGCAAAAATGGTCAAACCAGTTTTTCTGAAAATAATTTCAAACAGTAATTTGCACCAGTATATCATTTTTCAATGTGGTTGTAAGTTAGCCTCATTATCTTTTTTTTTTTTTTAAATATACTGTAGTAAGGGGGTTTACGCAGGCTGAATTACACCCAACTTGTTGGTCGTAATGACAGCCCAACCAACTTCCCTCCTCAATATAACCATTTCACCAACAATATCCAGCTCAAGGAAGCCACTGCCTGTGTCAGGGCAAGACTGACTCAAAAAATCGATTTTGCACTTGTTGTTTTTTTCTGCTTGGAATGTTCTTTTGTCTTACTGTAATGTTTTAAATAAAAGCTAAGATTTAGGTTGCAATTCTGGGCCTAACATTTATAAGCTCTGATCTTGAGCAAATGATTTAATCTCTATGTATTTCTGACTTTTGTCCGAAAAGCTTGTTAATAATACTATCTACCTCCAAGAAAGATTCTGAGGATTACATTAGTTGGTGTATGTAATGCATTTAGAGCAATATCTGCACTATATGTGTCCATTTCTATCATCATGATCATCAACACCATCACCATCACCACCATCTTCACATGGTTAGCCCTTCACATCTTGCAGGTCTGGGTTTGAATATTCCCTCCTCAGAGAGTCCTGCACTGGCCAACCTATTTAAAGTAGTTCTCCAGTCATTTTCTTCCTATCACTTACCCTCTCCAAAATATCTTATTTATTTTCATTGTTTCCTTCTATTTCCTTCAGAGTAGGGTCTTCTGCTTTGCTTAATGTTACATCCCCAGTGCATAATGGATGACCTTGCATATAGTGTACACTCAATAAATATTGAACTGGTGCTCCACGGTATGGTTGGTTTAAAGGACTCTGCCTAATAAAGTCAAAATCAGTAGAAATGGCTCTTTCTAAGACTTACTCTAAATACTACATATGTACTGGGCATACTGGATGAGTGAAAGGAAATCTCAGTGGACACTAACACAAAGTCAAGATGTGGCAAACTGGATTTCAGGAAGCCTAAGCTTTCAAGTCACAGGAGACTTCCATGTGTACCATACAATAAATCCTCATTTAATTAATTTGGCCTGATTGGGTCTTTATTCCTATCAAATATGCTTAACTAACACAACTGTAAGTTCTTTGTTCCAGAACTCTATTTTAACTCAGACTAAATTATTGTATGCTGAGATAAAATAAAATAAAATGAAATGAAATGCATGCTATGTTCTATTCATTCAAACATGAAAGTTAATTTAGAAAATTGGAAATTTGCAACCAGCATGGATAATCAACTGAAAATGGAAGAGGAGTCAATACTTTTCCATGCTCTCATGGGACCTTATATTTGTTGGTTAATTAAAATGACCTGAAATGTTGAACTTTCTTTCTCTAGAGGATATTCTAAAAATTCCTGTATTTCCCAGAGGAATAGCCATATTGTTTCACTCTCATTTTTTGATAGGGAAATAAGGACACAAGCAAGCCAATTAGTGTTTCTGGATTCAGAGTCATTAGAATTTTAGAGTGGACCTGGCCTCCCACCAACTTTATTTCGAAGGTGAAGAAGATGAGACCCAGAGAGAAAAATGCCTTGCTCAAATTTATGCACAATTAGTTTAGGTCTTTTTCTTGTAATAGATTGTGCTTTTCTCACTATAAGATCAAAAAGTAAGCTAATATTAGGGTTCAGCTCGAAGTCATTAACCTAGAACGTTATACCAGTTGCTCAAGACAATAACTAGCAATGGTTGTAATGACCAGTAATTGGGCATTTATTTGGTCCAAGCACTACCATTAATACTTTGTGTATATTAAACTCAGGGCGCCCTGATGGAGTTGTTATCATTATTACCATTTTCAGATAGGGAAAGAGAGGCTTAGAGGGGTTGCCTTGCCTGGAATCTCTCAGCTAAAAATTCTTGAATAGGTGTTTGTTTAACTCCCAATCTGACTGCAAACAAATCTCATACTTCTAATCATGAGGCAAACTATTGCCCCAGCAGCCAAATCTGGCTCATCATCTGTTTCTGTATGTTCTAGATAGAGTTAAGAATAGTTTTTACATTTTAAGTGTTTCAAAAAAGAAACAAGAAAAACATTTCATGACATATGAAAATTATATAAAATTTAAATTTCTGCCTCTGTAAATAAAGTTTTATTGAAACACAGCCACACTCATGTATATACATATTGTCTGTGGTTGCTTTCACGCTTCCATAGCAGTGCTGAGTAGTTGCAACAGAGACCACTTAGACTGCAAAGTCTAAAATACTGTAGTTTCTTGTCAGCAGGGGGATATGGTCCAAGACCCCAAAGTGGATGCCTGAAACCACGAATAGGAGCAAACCCTACATATACTGCTTTTTTCTGTACATACACACCTATAATAAAATTTAATGTATAAATGAGGCACAGTAAGAGATTAACAACAATAACTATTAATAAAATAGAATGATTATAATATGCCAGCATCACCATTCTTGAGCTTTGGGGCCATTATTAAGTAAAATAAGAGTGACTTGAACACGAGCACTGCAATACAGCAACAGTCCATCTGATCACCAAAGTAGCTACTCAGTGACTAACAGGTGGGTGGCGTCTACAGGGTGCAGATGCTGGACAAAGGGATGATTCACATCCCAGGTGGATGAAGCAGGACAGCATGAGATTTCATCACAATACTCAGAACAACACACAATTTAAAACGTATGAATTATTTCTAGAACTTTCTGTGTAATAATATCAGACCTCAGTTTACTGCTGATAAATGAAACTCCAGAAAGTGAAACTGTGGATATGGAGGGACAACTATTACATATTTACCATCTGGCCCTTTACAGAAAGAGTTTGCAGTCCCCTGATTTTAACCATTAGGCTATATTTTCTCCCAAGGGTTACAATACAATAATGATAAAACGATTGGGATGAAAAACATCAGCTATACAAATAGTACAAATGCATATCTCTCCAAACAAAGGACAGTTCCATTTATGAATGGAGAATAATGTCTAAGAACAACAAGCTGGGGCAAGGAAAATAAGCCTTCACTATATTCTAGCCAAGATAACCATATGATCCTTAAACAGGTCATAGCCATTCCTGTTAGGAAACGTTTTCTCACACAGCTTGCTCAACAAGAGCAAAAACAAAACAAAACAAAACAAAATGTCACTTCTAATTCACAGCAGTGATTCACAAATTGTGCTCAAGATCTAGGGACCCCTGGGAATCCCTGAAACCCTTTCGGGGGTCTGTGAGATCAAAGCCATTTTAATAATGTTATTAAGACATTATTAGCCCTTTTCACTTTTATTCATTTACAAGTGTACAGTGGAGTTTTCTAGAGGCTGCAAGACAAGTGATATCGCAACAGACTGAATTCAGACCCAGATATATGTCTTATATTGAGTCAGCTATTAAAGAGAGTTGCAAAAATGTAAGACAATGGCACTCTTTTAACTTATTTCTTTGTTTTAGAAGATATACACACTTAGTCATAAAAAATATACCTTTTATGTCAACACATACTGGATTATTATTTTACTGTACTAATAAATTTTTTTAACATCTCAGTTTTACTTTCTAGAGTAGTAAATAACATTGATATATATAACTTAGATGTACAAAACTTCCTCACCAAGTTCAAAGAGTCTTAAGACCAAGAAATTTGGGAACTGCAAGCCAAGGAGATGGACCTTAGAAGAAGCCATCATTCCAACACTTTGATTTAGATCTCAGAGAAAATAAATTTCTATTGTTTAAGCCAACTACTCTGTAGAATTTTGTTATGGCAGCCCTAGCAAACTAATGCAGCCTCCTCCTCTAAAATCCTGCTCTTCTAGTTTGTACTCTATTTGTTTGCATAAAGATTTTCACAATCTTTCTTATTACTTTTTTTTGTCGTCTCCCCCACTATGATATAAGCTCCATGAGGACTGAGAGCACATCTATTTATCTATCATGGTATTACTGATTCTTAATACAATGCTGCTACATGGTAAACAATGCATAGTTGGTGGCTGAATCTATGAATGGATGTTAACATTCACACACTTGCATCCCAGGGATGAAGCCCACTTGATCATGGTGGATAAGCTTTTTGATGTGCTGCTGGATTCGGTTTGCCAGTATTTTATTGAGGATTTTTGCATCAATGTTCATCAAGGATATTGGTCTGAAATTCTCTTTTATGGTTATGTCTCTGCCAGGTTTTGGTATCAGGACGATGCTGGCTTCGTAAAATGTGTTAGGGAGGATTCCCTCTTTTTCTATCGATTGGAATAGTTTCAGAAGGAATGGTACCAGTTCCTCCTTGTACCTCTGGTAGAATTCAGCTGTGAATCCATCAGGTCCTGGACTCTTTTTGGTTGGTAAGCTATTGATTATTGCCACAATTTCAGAACCTGTTATTGGTCTATTCAGAGATTCAACTTCTTCCTGGTTTAGTCTTGGGAGGGTGTATTTGTCGAGGAATTTAACCATTTCTTCTAGATTTTCTAGTTTATTTGCATAGAGGTGTTTGTAGTATTCTCTGATGGTAGATTGTATTTCTGTGGGATCGGTGGTGATATCCCCTTTTTCGTTTTTTATTGCATCTATTTGATTCTTCTCTCTTTTCTTCTTTATTAGTCTTGCTAGCGGTCCATCAATTTTGTTGATCTTTTCAAAAAACCAGCTTCTGGATTCATTGATTTTTTGAAGGGTTTTTTGTGTCTCTATTTCCTTCAGTTCTGCTCTGATTTAGGCTGGTTCAACATACGCAAATCAATAAATGTAATCCAGCATATAAACAGAACCAAAGACAAAAACCACATGATTATCTCAATAGATGCAGAAAAGGCCTTTGACAAAATTCAACAACCCTTCATGCTAAAAACTCTCAATAAATTAGGTATTGATGGGACATATCTCAAAATAATAAGAGCTATCTACAACAAACCCACAGCCAATATCATACTGAATGGGCAAAAACTGGAAGCATTCCCTCTGAAAACTGGCACAAGACAGGGATGCCCTCTCTCACCGCTCCTATTCAACATAGTGCTGGAAGTTCTGGCCAGAGCAATCAGGCAGGAGAAGGAAATAAAGGGTATTCAATTCGGAAAAGAGGAAGTCAAATTGTCCCTGTTTGCAGATGACATGATTGTATATCTAGAAAACCCCATTGTCTCAGCCCAAAATCTCCTTAAGCTGATTAGCAACTTCAGCAAAGTCTCAGGATACAAAATTAATGTACAAAAATCACAAGCATTCTTGTACACCAATAACAGACAAACAGAGAGCCAAATCATGAGTGAACTCCCATTCACAATTGCTTCAAAGAGAACATTCACACACTTAATTTACTTAATTACATCACTGCTTCTAGCATGTGTGTCTCCTTTATTCAAGGAGATTATCAATGTCTGGATTGCAGACACTGTGGCTTCTTTTTCTCTATTTTTAAACTTTTAGATTGTACTTTAAAAAAGAAAGCTGCTGAATGAATGACTTGACATATGGTTGGGGAGCTGGTCCGTTTTCAGGGCTAATGATAATAGAGAAAAATGAATGTTTACTATGTTTACTGTAACTACTTAGTGTATAGCTGGTCTGAGTTTAAAAGAATTTAGGTTTATGTCAATGCATCTGCTGGTGACTAGTCAGTACCACAAGGATCTGTAGTATCTATTTGCATAAGTAGACTTGCCTGAAGGTTCGTGGTTTTTGTCTGAATGCTAAATCAGGAAGTTTGTGCATATGTGTGCACGATCTGGGGATTCCAGCAGACCACTAAAAAGAAAGAAAGAACATCTTTACCTTGCCTAGAGTTTTTGAATTGGTTTCAATCCCCATCAAGAATATGGGCTGGAGAGAAAACCTCAGGGGTAATTTTCATAAGACTCTCTTCTTACAAATGCTTAGGCTGAAGCATCATGATGAAGTCCAAATCATAGTAGAGAGATGCTCCCTGTTTTTACATGGAACCTGCAATTTCTACAAGACTGGTGGCTGAAGGAGAATGTCTAGAGATACTATCCTTGGAAGAAATGCATCTTCAAAGATGTCTATGGATATACGTCACCAATAAGGAAATAGTTGAGCAAAAGAGGAAGAAAGAGGATTTAGCTCTATCTGATGGGAGGCTCATGAGCTCATATGAGACATAACTGAGGACTCTCATCAAGGCCAGCTGGGGAGGTGTGACTTCAAAGAAGGTCTGGAGGCCTTGAATTACCCAACGAAAGGAAGAACACAGAAAATGTATGTTGTTAATATGACTATCTGCAGTGTGTGGAGTCTTGGGGACACTTTTTTCTTTGTGATTTACCTGATGTAATTCTCACATCAAGCTTACAGGGTAGATATAATGATTCCATTTTCTGTGCTTGCAAAGTGGAGCTTAGAAAAGTTCAATTACTTGAGAGGTCACATTGTAACAGAGAGTTAGTGGTTATACATTGTGGTTAAGAATGAGGACTGGGGCCAGGCGTGGTGGCTCACGCCTGTAATCCCAGCACTTTGGGAGGCCAAGGCGGGTGGATCACAAGGTCAGGAGATTGAGACCATCCTGGCTAACACAGTGAAACCCCATCTCTATAAAAATACAAAAAATTAGCCAGATGTGGTGGCGGGTGCCTGTAATCCCAGCTACTCAGGAGGCTGAGGCAGGAGAATGGCACGAACCCGGGAGGCAGAGCTTGCAGTGAGCTGAGATCGCACCACTGCACTCCAGCCAGGGCGACAGAGTGAGACTCCGTCTCAAAAAAAAAAAAAAAAAAAAAAAAAAGAATGAGGACTGGATTAAGTTCAAGCTTGCCGCTTATTAGCTGAACATGTCATTTATACTCTCCGTGCCTTGTTGCCTCATTTGCAAAACAGGGATTATAATAATAGTAATACTACTACTAGTAATTATTATAGAATAATATGTATTTCATAGAGCTGCGAAGGTTAAATAAATTTACATGGGTAAATCTCTTAAACAGCTCCTGGCACAAAATAAGAATTCAGTAAGAGTTGCTTTTGTTATTTCAGGTCACATAACAAGGAAACAGCACAGTCAAAATTCAGAACTCTGATCTATTTGTCTCCAAAGCTTCTGATCCTAAATACTATGATATATTGTTAAAAACAACACATTTTTGCCCCTTTCTCCTCCTCTTCCTTCCTCCTCTTCTTCTCCTTCTCCTCTTCCTTCTACTTCCTTTTGTATTCATCCACATAGTGTTTGGTAGAGGACTCAGAGGTCAGTGATGGCAAAGGAAGGTTTGGCTGACTCACAAGAGACATTCTCCTTCATTTTATTCATTTATTCATTTCTTTGCAAATGCAAGAATACAGCCAGAAATTCTGCTAGGTTTTGAGCTACCAAAATAAATAAGTTGCTGTCATTATTTTGGAGCACTGCTAGTGTTTGGAAAACTTTTTTTTACCATACATATGAAGGCAGCAAGGCCCTCCTCCCTCGCCCTCTATATCTTCTTTATAACTAATGGGAAGAAGCACTGACAAAACGATTTTCAGGTAATCTCCAGCTTCAATGCAATAAATGTGTAGGTGCTGAACTTGAAAGCTTGTGACATTTGACAGAATATCAATGGAATTGTTATGCACAGCTATGGTTTGGATTGACTATGTAAAATTACATCACAGGAGATGAATGGCACCGTTTCAACAGCTATGAAATGATAACTTTGTTGACTATGTTTAAGTGTGAGAGACACAGAAAGTAGAAAATGCCCCATGGAACCACTTGAAAATGCAGGCAAGTCATATTTGCAATTGCATGGATGTAACTTCTCATGAAACAGGCTTGAAATATAGCAAGGAAATGAAATTAACTACGAAGTGGCAATAGTTTCTCAAATTGTTAGCTATGCATGATAATCACTTTGTTCCTGCTGTATTGATTTAACTGTTCCTGCTTTATATAATTCATTACTGCAAAAGGGTCACAATCTTAAAGGTGGTACAAATAGAAGTTGTGGATCATGTTTCTTTATTCTTTTTAAGATACCAAAAACAAAAAGCCACTACTGTTCTTGATTCTCCAAAGCCAGTCCTATTAACACAAATATAATTCCTGAAAACTCTGGAATGCTACTTTGGATTTTGTTAGGTAAGAATCTCTGACTAATCCTAGTTCTTTCTCCTACCACAATTCATCACAGACAGACCTTAGTTCTTGCTTTCAATAGTGTCAGAGCAATAGTACTTATTAGCAGAAAAGTATGCAAGAAAGCCAACTGTTATGACTAGAGAGGGCTTTACTGTACAATCTGTGAAAAGGCAGAGTTCACCAAGCATAACTGACAGGAAGATCACTCCAAAAGAACACCAACACACAAAGTAATCATTAGGAAGTGAAAAAGTTACTGGAGGCATATTGCCCTTGAAACTAGGGAATCTGGGCCAATGAATCCTGCCTTAGACTAGAGCACTCCTCTGTCTATGCAAAATTGAGTATATTTATTCAAATTTGCATGTGTGTGTTCATGTACACATGGGGGTATTTTGTGAATCAAATGAAAAAAATATTGGATCATTCATGATTAACTCACTTTAAGAAGTGCCTATGAAGTTTATTTGAAAATAAATATGAGGGAGGAACATGCTCTTTTTTCCCTGCTATGATAGCCTCTTCCTACCAACAATTTTTTTTGCAAGATAATTTGTAAGAATTACAGAATCATTGTAATGATCAAACATGTTCAAATGGACAATGGAAAAAGGAATAAACAATGTATTTTCTCTGTGCTAGAAGAACTTTTATTAAACATGTAACTCACATTTTGTGGAGAGAGGTAGGTAGGGGGGATTAAATTTAAAGATTCTTTTTTTCTGGCCGGGCATGGTGGCTCACACCTGTAATCCCAGTACTTTGGGAGGCCGAGACGGGCAGATCACAAGGTCAGGAGATCGAGACCGTCCTGGATAACACAAATCCCGTCTCTACTAAAAATACAAAAAATTAGCCGGGCATGGTGGTGGGCGCCTACAGGTGGCTGAGGCAGGAGAATGGCGTGAACCCGGGAGGGGGAGCTTGCAGTGAGCTGAGATTGCGCCACTGCACTCCAGCCTGGGTGACAGAGCAAGAGTCCGTCTCAAAAAAAAAAAAAAAAGAAAAGAAAAAAAAAAGATTCTTTTTTCTGTGAATAGAGAAAAATTGTGTCACAAGAGATGATGTATTCTGGTCATTAATGCCTCTACATATAGAATTTAGGATTTTTAAAATTCAAGTTACTGAGAATTGTTCAGACTCCAAATGCTACTAATAGACTATTGATACTAAGAAAGTAAAAATTATATAATTTCAGGCCAGGTGCGGTGGCTCACGCTTGTAATCCCAGCACTTTGGGAGGCCGAGGCGGGTGGATCACGAGGTCAGGAGATCGAGACCACGGTGAAACCCCGTCTCTACTAAAAATACAAAAAAAATTAGCCGGGCGTGGTGGCGGGGGCCTGTAGTCCCAGCTACTCGGAGAGGCTGAGGCAGGAGAATGGCGTGAACCCGGGAGGCGGAGCTTGCAGTGAGCCGAGATTGCGCCACTGCATTCCAGCCTGGGCGACAGAGCGAAAAAATTATATAATTTCCTTGCTGGTATTATACTTGAGACGCCAAATGAGTTCTTCACAACAACATTTATTTTAGGGGGTTTTATGATTAAATTTTTTTATCGGTATTTGTGGGGTCTTTTGTTTATTTTGGTTTGGGATCTTAAGTGTCTCACTTCACAGCTGTTAACATAGACTTTTGAGAGATTCTTTATTTCTCTGAGATAAGCACTCAGAAATACATCTCTGAGTGACAAAATATTAAGAGACTTGGCTGGGTGCAGTGGCTCACACATATAACCCTAGCACTTTGGGAGGCCGAGCTGGGAGGATTGCTTGACCCCAGAAGTTTAAGACCTGCCTAGGCAAGATAGTGAGATCTCATCTCCACAAAAAATTAAAATAAAAAATTAGCCAGGCATGGTGGCACACACTTGAAGTCCTAGCTACTCTGGAGGCAGGGGCTAAAGTGGGAGACTTGCTTGAGTCTAGGAGGTTGAGGCTGCAGTAAGCTGTGATAGTGCCGCCGCTCTCCAGACTGGGTAACAGAGCAAGACCTTGTCTAAATAAATAAATAAATAAAAATAAACGGACTTAAATTCATGAATTGCTGCCAGCTTCGCCATCAAGAATTTGCTCAAATGCACATGAGACAGGAGGTGAAGTTTCCTGTTTGGCAATACCCTCTCCAATACTTGATAATGTCCAGATTCCTAATTTTTGCTGATCAGATGAATGTAAATTGGTATTTTATTCTTGCTTTAGTTTGCATCTTCGGATTAGTAATGATGTTGAGAATTTCTCCACAAATTTGATAATAATTATCATCTCCCCATTTGTTAATTGCCTATTTATGTCTTTTATTTGCTATGTAAATTAAACTTTATTGGGCTGGGCTCAGTGGCTCATGCCTGTAATCTCAGCACTTTGGGGGCCGAGCCAGGTGGATCACTTGAGGTCAGCAGTTCGAGACCAGCTTGGTCAATATGGTGAAACCCCATCTCTACTAAAAATACAAAAATTAGCTGGGCATGGTGGTACATGCCTGTAACCCCAGCTACTGAGAGGCTGAGGCAGGAGAATCATTTGCACCTGGGAGGCAGAGGTTGCAGTGAGCCGAGATTGTGCCACTATACTCCAGCTTGGGGGACAAAGCGAGAACCTGTCTCCAAAAATAAATAAATTAATTAATTAAACTTTAGTTATGACAACAGTCAGTACACCAGATTTGGCCCATGGGCTATAACTTTACAACACCTGATTTTGACAGCATAAGTTTTTGCTTTGCTTTGTTTTGTTTAATGTGAGTTATGTACCTGTGTGGTCCAATTCTATATTCTACTTTTCTTTTAGAGTCATGTAGAATATCTTAATTTATATAATCATAAGTGCATTGTCAGCACTTAGTC
Organism: Symphalangus syndactylus; assembly: GCF_028878055.3. Taxonomy (NCBI): domain Eukaryota; kingdom Metazoa; phylum Chordata; class Mammalia; order Primates; family Hylobatidae; genus Symphalangus; species Symphalangus syndactylus. The sequence continues at coordinate 19,989,830 of NC_072429.2, forward strand.
CACATACATGTTATCTGGTAACATAATGGACTCATCCAGACATATATCCCTTTCCTTTTGTCTGGTAGTGCCTATCTGGTCACATTGTTATAATTATAACTTAATGTTCCACTTTATTTCTTATTTTTTTGTAGTTTTCCCCCAAAGTCAAAAATTGGTATATTTCATCAATACACAATATTCACACATTTTAGAGGACATGACTATTGACTACAGAGTTAAAGTTCTCACTTTCCGTGACACAATGACTTGATGTGTATTATAGCTTTATTTTTTCTATAATTACTTATGATTATTGAATTATTTTAAGAATTACATGGTATTTGCTTAGTATCCCTGAGATTAAGATTCTCTGCATTTAAGGGCTCCCAAGTTTATTAAAAATTTAACTCTAGACTGCTAATAGATATCTTTACATACATCTTTACATTTATTGGTGAATAATGTATGAAACTAAGATTATTAACAATTATTTCTAATTCTAAATTATTGGATATCTCCATGATTCTTTCAATTGTAAATTATAAGGCATCATGAACCATTATCAAATATTTGAATAAAAGAAAGAAATCCATCCACATTTCCCTTTAGATTCCTTGTTTTAAGTCACTTGTTCTTGTCCCTCCTATTAGAGTGTAAAACCTTGAAGCCAAGAGCTTTAATTGACAAGCAATTAGGAAGTCTTCCTTAAAAATTAGAAATGATTGCCTAAAACAAGCAATTTTCATGTGTCTTCATGTACTGAAATCAAATGATTCTGTAAAAATAAATTAAGAAGAAATATATAGATATCTATAAACTCTGAGAATGTCCAACTGGGTAAAATTGCTTTTTTGTTTGTTTGGTTTTTGTTTTGAGACGGAGTCTGGTTCTGTCACACAGGCTGGAGTGCAGTGGCCTGACCTCGGCTCACTGCAAGCTTCGCCTCCCGGGTTCATGTCGTTCTCCTGCCTCAGCCTCCCGAGTAGCTGGGACTACAGGCACCCACCACCACACCCAGCTAATTTTTTGTGTTTTTAGTAGAGACGGGTTTTCACCGTGTTAGCCAGGATGGTCTCAATCTCCTGACCTCCTGATCCGCCCTCCTCGGGCTCCCAAAGTGTTGGGATTAAAGGCGTGAGCCACAGTGCCCAGCCTAAAATTGCTTTTATACGCAATCATCAGTCAAAACGTATATGCTAAAGAAGAACGGCACATACAATGTCTATCTGCTTACATTTATCTTCACTTCAAATAGGATTAGTTTTATAATTTTCCCACATCATTAAAAAAAAAGGCTAATTTCCTCACTCTAATGAATGTGAGCTCTTCTGTTAGTCAAACAATAAAGGTACTAATGAACATGATACCTGGGCTTCCTCCCTTCAAACTTAAATAACGTCTCTGAGGCTGAGCACAGTGGCTCATGCCTGTGATCTCAACACTTTGGTAGGCTGAGGTAGAAGGATCACTAGAGGCCAGAATTTTGAGACCAGCCTGGACAACATTGTGAGACCCAGTCCCTACAGAAAATTGAAAAATTAAGCAGATATAGTGGTGCATGCCCGTAGTGGTAACTACTAAGGAGATTGAGGTGGAAGGGTGATTTGAGCCCAGGAGTTTGAGGCTGCAGTGAGCTATGATCGTGCACTGCAGTCTGGGCAACAGTGAGACCCTGTTTCTAAAAAAAAAAAAAAAAAAAAAAGAAAAAAGAAAAAAAGTATCTGTATTAAAAGCTAAAATTAACTCACTTAAAGCCTGATAGCTGTGAAATTGTTCAAAATCTATACTTTATGAGCTCACACATACTTCATATGTTCATGTATTTCCTACAGAATTACTTTCTATGTCAAGCAGTGCCTGTGACACAAAGGATCAATGGTGTACAAAGCTAAGAGACTTAGACTTATTTGATTTAGAAACAGAGGAAGAGCATCGCTGTTCTACTTTCTGGTCAGAAGATGATAACAATGTAAAAAATACATATATCTATTTTTGAGGAGTCCACCTGATCCTCTCCACCAGAAGGATAGAAGTTTCAGCTAGAATAAATTAGATGTTGCCCATTAGAACCTAAATTCTATCTCCACAAATTCTCATCCTGCAACAACAATAAAATAAATGACTGAATTTTTTAAGTGGTATTTAAACAATGGGGAGTCGTCCGTGAGCAAAATCATCTTTACCGAGTAATTTTAAAACTATAAAAAATCATACAAAGTACACCCAGATCTTTAGCTTTATCTGTTGTCCTCTCATAAATTTCCTCTTTCCTCTAGTCTAGGGGCTGAGAAACTTTTTCTGTCAAAGATCAGCTAGTGAATATGGTAGGCTTTGTAGTTCATAGGTCACAATTACTGAACTTTGCAACTATAGCATGAAAGCAGCCACACACAATAAAATATGAATGTGTATCTACGTGCCAGTAAAACTTCTATGTGCGTGGAAATTTGAGTTTCATGTAATTTTCATTTGTCCATGGAATGTTTTGTTGTTTTTTCGAAACATTAAAAAATGTAAATGTTATTCCTCGTTTACACGTAGTACAAAATATAGGTGATGGTCCAAATTTGGCTGGTGTGATTTAATTTTCCAATCTCTGCTCCAGACCACACAGTCTATGTGTCCTACAGTGTGATGCTTTTTTTTTTTTTTTTTTCTGAGACGGAGTCTTGCTCTATCACCCAGGCTGGAGTGCAGTGGTGCGATCTTGGCTCACTGCAACTCCCGCCTCCTGGGTTCGAGTGATTCTCCTGCCTCAGCCTCCCAAGTAGCTGGGATTACAGGCACCCACCACCATGCCCGGCTAATTTTTGTACTTTTAGTAGAGACGGGGTTTCACCATGTTGGCCAGGCTGGTCTTGAACTCCCGACCTCAGGTGATCTGCCCACCTCGGTCTCCCAAAGTGCTGGGATTACAGGCATGAGCCACCGCACCCGGCCAGTGTGATGCTTTTATTTTAGATGATTGCTGTTGCCAATCTCCACTGTAATGCTGAAGATAATAAACACTTTCTTCTCACCCTTCCCCTTCTGTTGGATACTCTGGCAAGAGTAACCTACACCATATTCTGTTGTTCCATTGTATTTTTCTTTCCCAGACTCTACAAACGGTGTAAAGGCTATTCATTCACTGTCAGGAAATCAAAATTTTGGAGGGAGAAGCCTGGCTTCCAAGCAGTATCTCCAGGATACAAACCTCCAGGAAAAAAAAAGAGTGTTCTCTCTATGGTGCTTTCTGTTCCTTTGATTTAAAACCTCTCCTGCCACAGTAGAGTGGCAATACTTCAAACAGAGTCAGCTGGATCCTGGACGCTTTCATATCTAACCCTGCACAGTCCACTTCATGTAGGTTATACCAGCAAGATAGCCTCCTACGTGGGAGAAGATAGGAAAGCTGACTCTGAAAATTATAAAGGATGGCAACTTTTACCTGGAGGGGATTTTAAAAAATCATAATCTGCTCTGAAATTGCCAGCGTTTCCATTAGGATGTGATTAATTCCACATACAACAACATGGAAGGGAAAAAGGATGTGGGGAGTGCAGTATTCAGAGGCTAATTACCATCCGGGAAATAAATGCAGCTCCACTCACCAATCTACAGAGGGGAATCCACAGGCATTCTGTTTGTATGGAGGAAATAGCTCTCATCAGAAACAGAATAAAAGTTGCTTTTTCTTTTCCTTTTTCCCTCACTTACAACTCCTGTGTGGCACTGGAAGCATCTGCCTTACTTAGCAGAAATGGCAAGAATTAGCTAAATTATTGAAAGCTATATATGCTTTATCTTTTTGAAATAAAAAGATTTCTATATTAAATATTCAATCTTTTATTAAAATATTTTCTTGACTTACATAGTAACTGGTAAACAAGTTGTCTTATTTTCCTGCATTATTCCTCTTATCCCCTTTCTACTTGTTGAATAATCGGTTTATCTTAAAATATCACACCAAAGCTAGTCTTTTTTTTCATTCTCTTTCTTTTTTTTCAGGGTAGTGGGTGGTGGATATGGGAGATACTCTATGGTTTTTGCTAACTTCTTCACAAACAATTGTTGCATCTTTCTCTAAGTAGTGAGAGTATTTTTTAAAACTCTTTTAGAAAGAGTTTATAGCAAATGGTATGTTTTGCATTTGATGTTTATGTATCCATCTAAATCTCTGCATTCCCAAAAGTTCAGCAGTTTAAAAGCTGTACTAACACTATGCACAAAGGGTTAAGCTGACAGAAGACATGCATGATACACGTATGTTGTCTGGGCTACCTAGCATCTATGTACCCTACTTTAGACAATAATTTTTGATCATCATTAAGAAATTTGCCCATCCAGTACTTTCAGTGTCTACCACTTCTGGGGGACTTTGGAAAAGGTATATGTGATTTGGGCCTAAACCTATTAGTGAATTCCATTCCTCTAGTCACGATCATTGGTTCAGGGATAGGCATGTGACCAAAGCTTTCCAATGAGAGGGAATCTCAAGACATCTGTGCATATCATCAGGAAAGAGACTGCCTTGTTTCTCCGGGACAATAATATTCACAAAATCTGCTAGTAACCATCTGTATCACCGTGAAGGAAAATCGTGCCTAAAAATGAAGTCAAACTGTGGAGGAGGCTGAGGCCAAGAGATTGAAAGAAACTAGACCTTCTTAACATGATTGCCTGGTGTACTTGAAGCCAAATGACCTGCTGAATTTTTCATTTGATTTAGCCAGTAAATTCTGTTTTTTGTTTGTTGTTGTTGTTGTTGTTGTTTTTTGAGACAGAGTCTCACTCTGTCACCCAGGCTAGAGTGCAGTGGCACGATCTCAGCTCACTGCAGCCTCCGCCTCCTGGGATCAATTGATTCTCCTACCTCAGCCTCCGAAGTAGCTGGGACTACAGGCGGGCACCACCACACTCAGCTAACTTTGGTATTTTTAGTAGAGACGGGGTTTCATGGTGTTGGCCAGGACAGTCTCGATCTCTTGACCTCATGACGCACCCAGCTCGGCCTCCCAAAGTGCTGGGATTACAGGTGTGAGCCACCATGCATGGCCAGATAATGATTTTTAATCATGATGGATAATTCATTTCAACGAATGCCTATTATGTTAGCTCATTTAATCCTCACACTAATTCGTGAAATGTGTATTTTATCATTGAAAATGATGAGTCTCACTCTGTCACCCAGGCTAGAGTGCAGTAGCGGAATCTCAGCTCACTGCAGCCTCCACCTCCTGGGATCAAGCGATTCTCCTGCCTCAGCATCCCGAGTAGCTGGGATTACAAGCATGTGCCACCACGCCCAGCTAATTTTGTATTTTTAGTAGAGATGGGGGCTTCACCATGTTGGTCAGGCTGGTCTCGAACTCCTGACCTCAGGTGATCCACCCACCTCGGCCTCCCAAAGTGCTGGGATTGCAAGTGTGAGCCACCGTGCCCAGCCTGTTTGTCTTTTTGTTTACATCAGCTGAAACATGGTTCAACCTACTTGCAACAAGTATTACCACCACGCTTCATGCCGGTAATCTTTGGTTATGATCTGATTCTACGTATTATTCATCTACATATTATTTGACTAGATAAGAGTATTTCAGAGCATTGTAAAATCCTTTTAAGAGGGGCATATGCTGTATGCCTTGTAGTAGTGTGATTAGTCTGACGGATATGGGCAGGCTGGGAGAGGCCATACTCAGAGAGACAAACCAGAGCACAGTTTTAGCATCCTACATGGGACTCGACGAAGGTCCGTCCTTAGTGGACAGAGGAATCATGGCTGTCATCCCTCTAAGCTAAGAGAGACAAAGCCAGGAAATCGCCTGAGGATGCATAGCAATACAAACCTGAAAAAAGAACACTGAGAAATCTTACTGGTTTCCTTCGTGGCTTTCCAGTGTTTTTTTTTGTGGATAACAAGCGTTTATGCAGCACCCCCACTGAGGGCCTAAGTAGTATGTTTTGCATCGGGAACCACAGGAATTACATTTAAAATGTAATTCAGTTTTCCAAGTTGTATCTTGTCCTTTCTTTCAATTTAATATCTACAGCTAATATGCAGAAGGCACAAGGAAACTGGAAAATTATTTCAAATTTTATTCTACAGATAATCATGTATCCTGACCCAGTTGCATAGTTTATAGGATATTTTCAGGTTCTTTACAGTTGCTAAATTATGAGTTTTCTGTTATTCAATTAGTTCACACTGACTCCTGGAAGCCAGAGTTCAGAGCTGAAAGCAATGGTCAAATTCATAAGATACTTACATACATTCACCACAGCACACCCTCCAGAATGACATTAATTAGAGTAAAATATCTGAATCTCACTGTGTTATGATTAGAGATACCACAATAATGTGGACTCTGCCACAAGGGTGGAGATATCCATAGCAAGATAATGTTCTGAGCACTTAGAGGAGGCAATGGTAGGCTTCTTGAGAAGAACATTAAAACACTGATGACTTTTTCTTTTCTCTGAGGCTACAAAGGGGTCATCATCCTTCTTATTAATATTAACTTCAGTGCCCCCAGTGTAGTGCTCAGTGAGAACCGATTGTCTGAGTGTCTGAAAAAGATGGAATACAATAATGATCATTCCTGTCCATGCTTGTTTAACTTCCTTATGAGCTCCCCTAGAATTAGGGATAACTGGAAGAAATTCTTCTTAAAATAATGACTCAAGTATATCTTCTGTTTTGCTGCAGAGTCATTTTTAAATAGCGATAATATAAAAGTTCACTTTGCCCTTAAACTTTTCATATAAATGTACAATGTATGACTCTTATTATTTTATTATATAGGTGAAAAACATTAAAGCTCAAAGGAGTTAAGTAGCATGCGTAAACTCACAGTTACAGGTGGAAGGGCTAGGAATTACCTAAGCAAACCAATGTTCAAGTCCAAACTCTGCCAATGTGTGGAATTAGCCTACAGGGTAAGCCTCAGATGGAACATCTTTAACTGTTGCTCTCATTTCCTCTATCCTGTTCTTCCCTCCCAACAGAAGTTAGACTGGAACATCTGTGAGCTGTGAGGGCAGGGGCTGTTTCTTAGTCATCCTTTTTTTTTTTTTTTTTTTTTTTTTTTTTCTGAGACAGAGTCTTGCTCTGGAGTGCAGAGCTGGAGTGCAGTGGCGCAATCTCGGCTCACTGCAACCTCTGCCTCCCGGATTCAAGCAATTCTCTGCTTCAGCCTGCTGAGTAGCTGGGACTACAGGCACCCGCCACCACACCCAGCTAATTTTTGTATTTTTAGTAGAGATGGGGTTTCACCATCTTAGCCAGGCTGGTCTTGAACTCCTGACCTCGTGATCCACCTGCCTCAGCTTCCCAAAGTGCTGGGATTACAGGGGTGAGCCACTGCACCTGGCCAGTCATCCTTTTTTAAAACCCACTCCTGGCACGTAGTGAGGGGCTGCAGGAAATGAAAAACTAGCAATTAGAGAGATGTCACTGTATGGCAAGAATGTTATCTCACTTATTCTTTACAACTACATTGTACAGAAGGCTACTAGTATTCCCATGAAAAAAGTGATGATCAAAGAGGCTAACATGTTTGCCCATGGTCACAAAGCCACTGTGTGGCCAAGATGGTGTGGACCCAGAATGGTACCTTCCAAAATCAAGGTCTTCCACTTCAGCACTTTGGGTGTCTGCTCTACCAAATGCATTTCTGCATGAGTCTACTGCTGAATGACTCTGACTTTTATCACACAAATCACTTGACTTCCCAAAGTCTGGTTTCCTAAGCTCTGTGTTAGATTTTTACCTCTCTCTAGGGAAGGAGGAGATTACGTCATACGTAGACACACATGTACACACATCAAATTTGTGTTTGCTCATTTACACTGCATCACATTTGAAATATAATTCAAATTGGAGGTTAAAATTAGATTATGTTTCTAGAGGAACCCTTGCACTCTTCCTACTCTTCAAAATATCTACTTCAGATGTTGACAAACGACCAGAGGCATACACTGGTTAGAATCTTTAAAATGAGATCTTATAATTTAAAATTAATTCTATTTGTTTCATATGAAGAAAAGAAGTGAAATAATACTGCATCAGGTAAAATAGAGGAAGATTCTGAAGTTAGACTGCCAGGTTTAAATTATACATGATGATTAAGCATATTCCCATTTTGCTGAAATTAAATATTGAAATAAGTTGTGGCAGTTGATTTGCCAACTGCATGATGAGTTGTTATAATAAAACAGAGAAATGACAATGATTTGAGTTAACATTTACAGATTCCCTCTATTCTAGACAAATGTTTTCTCATCCTCACCATTCTACACAGTTATTCGTAGCATGCTCATTATACAACGAGGAAGCTGAAGTTGCCAGTGGTGAAGTAACCTGTCCAAGCTGAGAGAGCTAGGAAGGGAAAGAGCAGGTAATACAAGCCCAGGTCAGCATGTGTCCAAAGTCCATTCTTTTATCAGCATCTTTCATCAGAGAGAGCATTCTGGTGGACAAGGCAAAAATATTTTCTTCATTTTTCATTTCTTCTAAGGAAAGCAAAACAAAAACAAAACAAAACTAAAACAAGAAGCAGTAAGAATGATGAATCAATTCTAATGAAAGAATCTAACTAGAGAATAGGCCAAAATGAGTAGAAGGGACATTGTCCATATATAATACTGTTATTAGTAAAAATAGGCCAGGCACAGTGGCTCACGCCTGTAATCCCAGCACTTTGGGAGGCCAAGGTGGGTGGATCATTTGAGGTCAGGAGTTCGAGACCAGCCTGGCCAACATGGTGAAACCCTGTCTCTACTCAAAAAAAAAAAAAAAAAAAAAAAAAAGAAAATACAAAAATTAGCTGGGTGTAGTGGCAAGCACCTGTAATCCCAGCTACCTGGGAGGCTGAGGCAAGAGAATCTGTTGAACTCGGGAGGCAGAGGTTGTAGTGAGCCAAGATCGCACCATTGCACTCCAGCCTGGGTGACAGAGCAAGACCCTGTCTCAAAAAAATAAAAATAAAATAAAATAATAAAAATAAAAACAGTAATCTCTAAAGGAAAAAGACAACATCTTGGGATAGGAGAGAGAAATTAACGATGATATGAGGAGATGAACGAACGAAAGATGAGATGGACTTCTCCCTGTTACTTGAAAAATAAAGACTAGGTAAAAACAAACAAAAACAACAACAAAAAACAGGAAAATAGATTTTAGGTACATAAGCAACTAAATGCCATCAAATAGAGTATTGCCTGGAAAATAGAGACTTGATTTAAAAAGAAAATAGATTTTAGAGATGTAAGCAACTAAATACTATCAAATCAGTAAATACTAATAAAGCAACTAATTAATAAATAGTAATAAATAAATAGGAAATACTGAATACCTATGATGTAACAAAATGTATCACTGAGTACTGAAAGGTGTAAATAAGGTAATTGCTTTCTGAAACAGTAGAAAATGGTAAGAAAATTAAAGAATCAGGACTAAGTTGTTTTCTAGCTTATAATAACCTTTGAATAATGATAAATAATATTTTTAGTACTTTCTATGTACCTGACTTACGTTAAAAGCTTTCTATTTATTTTCTCATTTAGCTCTCAATAAGTAGGAGGAGATAATGGTATTTTCCCAATTTTATGAATGGAAACTTCCCCAATGTCACGAATTACTAAGTGGTAGAGCTGTGATTGGAACCCACTCACACATTTGCTACCACTGCAATGTATTATCTTTTGTACTCTTTATATATACAGTAGCTTTTGCCCTTAGATACATTTATAATAAATTTAACAACTTTTCTGGAACCTAGCTTTGGGTCATTGTGTAATGATGATGATCCTCACTTCAAACACAATGCTCTACTTTTTTTGTTGTTGTTCTTATATACTGCATTTCTTCACACATGAAAAACTTTCTAGCAGTAGATACATTTTCTCAAAGAAGTCTGAAATTGAATGGAATATGTAATTCTTAAGAGTTGCTTACTCATATGAAGGGTGCTTTATACACTTCACAGAACTCTGGCATAGAAGCATAATAAAGAATATATTTTCATTTAAAATGCTAAGTCTTTGATCTATGATCTAAATCACATTAATTCAGACTCTGCCAATTTGAAATTCATTGACTTATAGAATTTTAGAGATGAGCAAATTAGAAGGATAAGCAGAAGTTCGGTGGGAATATTTATCCTCCTTAGGAAAACACATTTGGGGCACTTAAAAAAATAGAAATCTTGTAGCTGTTTACAAACAGTATGCCAATCTCAAATGATTTTTACATCACTATTAAAAGTAGTCTAGTAGTACCTCTTCCTTTTCAATATATTTGGGTCTCATGTGTACCCAAGAATAACAAACAGGCTGAGCGCAGTGGCTCGTGCCTGTAATCCCAGAACTTTGGGAGGCCAAGGCGGGCGGATCATCTGAGGTGAGGAGTTTGAGACCAGCTTGAACAACATGGAGAAACCCAGCCTCTACTAAAAATACAAAATTAGCCGGGCGTGGTTGCATATGCCTGTAATCCCAGCTACTCAGGAGGCTGAGGCAGGAGAATCACTTGAACCCTGGAGGCAGAGGTTGCGGTGAGCCGAGATCACGCCATTGCACTCTAGCCTGGGCAACAAGACTGAAACTCAGTACCCCCCTCAAAAAAAAAAAACAAAACAAAACAAACAAACAAACAAACAAACAAACAAAAACCCAGAATTTAGCTTCAACTATTTATCTCCATAGATTTGTCTTAAACTGGTGAGTCCGAGATGCATTTAAAATAATCTAAAATAAGCAACTTAATTATAATCAAAGCACATAAGATTATGTAAACCCTATGAAGCACAAGTATTATCAATATTTTAGTCCTGAATAATCTCAGAAAGCTCTGACTTCTTAGAACAGTATTTCTCACACTGTTTTTCTGCAACAAATAAATAGGTATGCTTCAGAAAAAGTATGCTGTCATATAAAGTTTGGGAAATATGACGGTAAAAGAAGCCACACAACTTGCTTTCTCAGAGAAGTCCTCAAAGGGTATAACGGGTTAATGCATGTGATAAATCTTCAAGAAGTAAATTTTTCTAGACACCGTTTCCCAAACCTAAATGTCTTTGGACACATCTGTTATTATATTCTGAAATTGTTTTCCACAAAACAACATTTTGTAAAAGTTTCTTTTAGGTTAATCATGACTTGGACAGAATCCTATCTTATCTATAGTTTTCTTTTTCTTTACACTTCTGACAGCGTTCTGGAGAAGCAGGTGTTTCCCCCAACAAATTAGAGTTGCTTGCAATAACTCCATCCCCTAGCAGCTAGCCTGAAGCCTATCATTGGCCTTCACTGATCTTGCAAGAAAAGACAATTAATTACAATATTTATCCAGGCTTTGAAAGCCTTGGTATTTCTTGTTTTATACTCTAGAGTTCTGTAGATATCTCCAGATTAAGATTTTAATGCTATATTGTTTTTAACATTCCATTGTCAGCCTCCAAGACTTTCCAAAATAGAGGCTCTATCTGATTCTACAGGCTCAGTTCCAACTATCTGCTTGCATAAGTGACCGTCCCAACAAGACTATTTTATCACTGCATTTTGTTCATTTATTCATTCATTCATTGAAAACATTCATCCATGTCCGCAATTTTCCAAGCACTGGATTAGACTCTAACGATATTAGGATGAATATGACAGACACAGTCGCTTACACTCAAGAGTGTCATCTTTGAATGGAAGGAAGCAGACAATTAAAATAAGCTATTTAAATCCAATGAAATTGATACAATGTTAGTGGCATCATGGATACAAATAGAAAGGGCAGCTAGCTCAGTCTGAGTGACTCAGGGAAGGCTTCCTAGTAATACTGTCTTCCAAAATTGAACATAAGATGAACACCTGAGTAGGCAATATTTTTTAGTCAGGTGAAGGATGTGTGTTCTAGAGAGAGAAGAATGATAGGGAAGGGGTGTTCCAGGCATAGGGCAGATAAAATAACAGAAACAGAGGTAAGAGAGAACTTGCCCTGTTTGAAGAATTGAAAGACATTCCATAGATGGTGTTCACATCAAGAAGAGGAATGAAAAGAGATGTGTCTGGAGACATAAAGAGGAACAGATCTTGGGCCAAAATATAAAAATATTTTAATCACTACTTCCCTCCTTTTATCTCCAAATGCCAAACACATGAAAATTACTTTGCCCATTTTCCAGTTTTCTCTCCCTAAAATGATTTACCTAAATTCTATCATTTTTTTTAAGACTTAGGCAAAAATGACCAACCTCACAGCGATCTTGCATTCCACTAAACTACCATAAGAGTTTCTATCATCCCCACCCATTACTAGCAATCCCTGACAACTAGAAATATAAAGAACAATGCATACTCTCTCATCCCAGCCAACCCAGAAGGACTGAGGGAAAGGGCTGCATTGCGGAACCTTTGAAAAAGAAAGAGAAAGCCATCCCAAAAGAGCCATAAATATTCTATACAAAATGATTAAAAATAGAAGAGAAGGCTGGCAGATTTGGATATGTTTTGGGACAATTTTACATCTTATCCACAAACAGCCATTTTAAAAATGTCTCGAGATTCTAGTAATTTACCCAAAGCAAATAGCAGGACCAGTGCACAATGGTGCACAAGGATGTTCATTAAAGCCTGCTTATAATAGCAAAAAGTTGGAAACAGTTTCAAGGTTCTTCAAAGGAGAATGAGTGTTAAAAATGATGGTTTATCCACACAAAGGAGTACCATGCAGCCATTAAAAATAACGATGTAGCTCTAACTATGTTGAGATAAAAAGGTGTCCATGACTTTTTGTTAAATGATAAAAGCAGGTTGCCAATAAGCCAGTAGGGTATGATCTCTATTATGTAAAATATTATAAATACCTAGTCATAGACAGATGTTGAAAATAATAGTCACTAAAAAGATAACAATGGTTAATTCAGGGTGGGGGATTTTCAGCCAACTTTCTGTTTTCTTCTTTATACTCTGCTGTATTGTTTGACTTATTTTAAATAATGGGCATAGTTTTATAAGGAGAAAAATGAACAATATGTATAGTCCAATTTTATTTCATAACAATTCCATTTTTAATGGACAGAATAGTCTGCTACATTTTTGACGTGTAGCTCATTAGGCAAGCAGTTCTCAAATGTTTTACTCCTCGGATATACCCAACAGCTGCCTTGCTTGAGCCCTGGTAGACATGAGACAGGCTGTGGGTCCTCAGCCATGCCAGGAGGAGCTGGCTATAGTTCCACGTTTCTCTTTCACGGATCGCAGGCATGAACTGCTGTATTAGATGGTTGTTCTGACATGCCCACAGGAAATTAAAGTCTTCCACAAGGTATCTGAGTCCTAGGATTTACAGACATTCCTAAGAGCACAGTTGTAAATTTTGGTTAGTATTAAAGAGTAGAGTGAGGGGATATTTTTTCTCCTTCATGAAACAAGAGCTTAAATCTCATGAGAATTTGGTTACAGAGGGGCCTTAGTAATATTTTTATTTTCTCGGCTGGGTGCGATGGCTCACGCCTGTAATCCCAGCACTTTGGGAGGCTGAGGCGGGCAGATCACAAGGTCAGGAGATCGAGACCATCCTGGATAACATGGTGAAACCCCGTCTCTACTAAAAAACACACACAAAATTAGCTGGGCGTGGGGGCGGTCACCTGTAGTCCCAGCTACTCAGGAGGCTGAGGCAGGAGAATGGCGTGAACCCAGGAGGCGGGGCTTATAGTGGGCTGAGACCGCGTCACTGCACTCCAGCCTGGGCGATAGAGTGAGACCCCGTCTCAAAAAAAAAAAAAAAAAAAATATACACACACACACACACACACACACCCACACACACAGATATATATGTATATATCGATATATGTATATATATATAGATGTAGATATGTATATAAATATGTGTGTGTGTGGGTGTGTGTGTATATATATATACATATATATGTGTATATATATACGTATATATACATATATATATGTATATAGACATATATATATATATTCTCATACTGATGACAGGGTTGTACACATCAAACTAAGTTCCATGAAGGCAGACTTGAAAAGAACCAAGGAAATATAACTTATTATCTTATCATTTAAACTGACAGCCTTGGTATGTGTACTTAATTTTTTTCTCTGAGATGATATCGTCCATTTTCCAGAATATTCACCATCTTCATCTCCTTTGAAACCAGCTCTCAAATATTCTCAATCAGAAAATTTCTCTTCATGATCCCTCTTGGCTTAGTGTGTGCTATGCCACTAAACCTGATCTCCTCAGCACCCCGTCTATTCAGTCTCCTACCTACTCATTTGCACATTCAGTTAATGTTGTTTTGTGGGGTTTTCATGTCTAATTCATTTCTTGAACGCTTGGCTTCTGTGACAGTTACACATTGTAGATTGTCAAATGTATTCTGTTTTTAATTTTTTATTTTATTAGTTTTTTTTTTTTTAATTTGAGACGGAGTCTCGCTCTCTCGCCCAGCCTGGAGTGCAGTGGCGTGATCTCAGCTCACTGCAACCTCCACCTCCCGGGTTCAAGCGATTCTCCTGCCTCAGCCTCCTGAGTAGCTGGGACTACAGGCACACGTCACCATGCCCAGCTAATATTTTGTATTTTTAGTAGAGATGGGGTTTCACCATGTTGGCCAGGATGGTCTCAATCTCTTGACCTCGTGATTCACCCGCCTCGGCCTCCCAAAGTGCTGGGATTACAGGTATGAGTGACAGCACCCGGGCTGCTTTTTAATCTGGCACTTTCCCCCAACACATTCTTCCAAAATACCCATTAGTGATTGTTATGGGCCCAATTGTGTGCCTCCCTCAACCTTCCAAAATCATGAGTTGAAGTCCTAAACACTAGTACCTCAGAATATGACTGCATGTGGATATAGGGCCTTTAAAGAGGTGATTAATTTAAAATGAGGGTATTAGGGTGGGCTATAATCCAATATGAATGGTGTCCTTATAAGACAGGAAACTTGGACACGAAAAGTGATACCATGGTTACATGAGCACAGAGGAAAGACCAAGAGAAGACTCAGCGAGAGGGTGACCATCTGCAATCCAGTGACGGGCCTCAGAGGGAATCAAATCTGCCAACACCTTGATCTTGGACTTTCAGTCTACAGAACTGTGAGAAAATCAATTTCTGCTATTTAAACTACCTAGTCTGTAGTATTTTGTTACGGCAGCCCTAGCAAACTAAAACAGTTTTATTTCAATTCCATTCCTCCATTAACACTGAACATTGAGCTATAAAGGGGAATAAGTAATATTTTCGAATAAATGGCCTCAAACTTCATTATTAAGAAGTCTATTTTGATTCTTTATAGATTAGGGAGAAATTTGCTTTCTGATGTTTCATATAAGTTAAAAAGAAGTGGAAATTGGATTCATAATAGACCAATTATTTCTGTCCTGGTGAAAATAATTACAAGACAGAACCCCACCCCCGACCCCAGCCCCCACCTTAGTCACAGATATTCTTCACCAAACATTTAGAAAACATTTGGAAGATAGAACAAAAGAACAGATTCACAATGGTAGAATAGTCATCTGGGGCCAAATTTAATCTGGGAATAAATGCATTTATTCAATAAAAATGAAGGAAGGAAGCAAAAGCCCTTATCCTCATCCCATAGCTGGAATTGTTTCCAGCGGCTCCAGACAGTGTCCCAGCCATGGGTGGTGGGCTGTAGACAAGGTTCTGAAACTTGCCCAGAGTCACCGAGTGGGCCATCTAGCTCTCAGATTTAGAGCTGTATCAATCGTTAAAAACTCTCACATTTGGATTAAAAGGTTGAGAATAGTAGTGATAAGATCTGACATACCTTAGGCAAATCCTTTGACTGGGAATCACAAGTATTTGAAGACTTTTGACAGGTCTCTGATTGTTGGTATTCCAAAACAGACACCTTAGAAGAATCGAAATAGCATCCGGACTACTTTGATAAGCAAAGATTTCTTAAGTTCATACAAACACTAATTATTCTATTTATTTATTCGTTTGAGACCGAGCCTCACTCTCGAGTGCACTGGCACCATCATGGCTCACTGCAACCTCCCCCTCTTGGGTTCAAGCGATTCTTTTTTTTTTTTTTTTTTTTGAGATGAAGTGTCACTCTGTTGCCCAAGCTGGAGTGCAGTGGTGCCATCTCAGCTCGCTGCAACCTCCAACTCCCGGGTTCAAGTGATTCTCCTGACTCAGCCCCCTGAGTAGCTGGGACTATAGGCACACACCACCATGCCCGGCTAATTTTGGTATTTTTTTAGTAGAGATGGGGTTTCACTATGTTGGCCAGGCTGGTTTTGAACTCCCGACCTCGTGATCCACCCACCTCAGTCTCCCAAAGTGTTGGGATTACAGGCGTGAGCCACCACGCCTGGCCGGTTCAAGCAATTCTTGTGCCTCAGGCTCCCGAACACCTGGGACTACAGGTGCATGCTACCATGCCTGGCTAATTTTTTGTATTTTTAGTAGAGACAAGGTTTTGCCATGTTGGCCAGGCTGATCTCGAACTCCTGGCCTCAAGTGATCCACCTGCCTTGGCCTCCCAGAGTACCGAAATTGCAGGTGTGAGCCACTGTGCCTGCCCCTCAAACACTAATTATAAAAGAACATTTTGGCCACATGCACAGGTCACACCTGTAATCCTAACACTTTGGGAGGCCCAGGTGGGAGAATTACTTGAGCCCAGGAGTTTGAGGCTGCACTGAAGTATGATTGTGCCATTGCACTCCAGCCTGGCTGATAGAGTGAGACCTTGTCTCTTGAAAAATTATTGGAATTCAGTAAAATTAAGAGTTTCTTTTCATCAAAAAAAGAGATTAAGAGAGTGAAACGGCAAGTTGTAGACAGAAGATATTCTCAACTTTATCTGGAATATAAGGAGGTAAATTCTTTAAAAATTTTAAATAACGAATTTGAAAAATGGGCAAGAGACATGAACAGTTATTTTAGAAAGAGAAAGACAGAGAGTAAAAAGAATATCTCGATGGCCAGTAAGAATATAAAAAAGTGGGCTGGGCATGGTGGCTCACATCTGTAATCCCAGCACTTTGGGAGGCTGAGGTCGGTGGGTCACAAGGTCAGGAGATCAAGACCATCCTGGCTAACACGGTGAAACCCCATCTCTACTAAAAATACAAAAAATTGGCCGAGCACGGTGATGGGCACCTGTAGTCCCAGCTACTCGGGAGGCTGAGGCAGGAGAATGGGGTGAACCTGGGAGGTGGAGCTTGTAGTGAGCTGAGATTGCACTACTGCACTCCAGCTTGGGTGACAGAGTGAGACTCTGTCTCAAAAAAAAAAAAAAAAAAAATTATAAGAAAGTGTTAATCATCATTAGACACAGGAAAAAAGCAAATCAAAAATCACAAGATACCAATACACCCTCCCTTCCTCAGTGTGTCTAAATTTAAACACTGGCAATATCAAGTGTTGATCAGGATGTGAGGCCACTGGAACTCTCAGACTTTGCTTTACCTTGATTTTCTGACACAGAAAAAAATACTTACTGCAAAAAGCCAGATACAAAACAGTCCACAGAGAACAATACATTTATATAAAGGTAACACTACACAAAATTAATTTATGGTGATTGAAGTCAGTATAATAGTTAATTGGAAGTGGAAGGCAAGAATTGTAGATAGAAGGAGGAAATAAGAAATTTCTAGTGTGATGGAAATATTCTATATCTTGATTGGTGGTGGTCACATGGGTGTATGCATATAAAATCCCACTGAAAGCTGGGTATGGTGGCTCACGCCTATAATCCCAGAACTTTGGGAGGCCGAGGCAGGCGGATCACGAGGTCAGGAGTTCAAGACCAGCCTGACCAACATGTTGAAACCCCGTCTCTACTAAAAATACAAAAATTAGCCAGGCATGGTGGCACACAGCTGTAATCCCAGCTACCCAGGAGGCTGAGGCAGAAAAATCGCTGGAACCCAAGAGGCAGAGGTTGCAGTGAGCTGAGATCGCACCAGTGCACTCCAGCCTGGGCAAAAGGAGCGAAACTCAGTCTCAAAAAAAAAAAAAACAAAAAACCATTGAGCTGTGCATCTAAGGTTGATGCTCTTTTCTCTATGTCTACTGTACCACAATCGGCAATATTTATGTATATATAAAATTTGGCAGACCTTAACACTCCATATAACAACCTCTTTTGTCATTATTTATAAGTCATCAGTTATTAACTTGAGACTTTTTTTTTTTTTTTTTTGAGAGAGAGTCTCTCTCTGTTGCCAGGCTGGAGTACAGTAGTGTGATCTCAGCTAACTGCAATCTCCACCTTCCAGGTTCAAGGGATTCTCCTGCCTCAGCCTCCTGAGTAGCTGAGATTACAGGTGCACGCCACCACACCCAGCTAATTTTGTATTTTTAGTAGAGATGGGGTTTTACCATGTTGGACACAATGGTCTCAATCTCCTGACCTTGTGATCCACCCACCTCGGTCTCCCAAAGTGCTGGGATTACAGGCATGAGCCACTGCACCTGGCCTAAAACATCTTATTACTATATTCCAGAGTTAGGTAGCAACAGATTTGCTATTTGTATTTTTGTCCAATATGTATTTTTTTCTGTAACTAGTTATAAACTGTGTAAAGGTAAGCAACATTTTATAAATCTGCCTTTTGGGGCACTTACTATAAGCTAGGCACTGTATGCTGATTGCTGAACAAATGTTATTTCCTTTCATCCTCAACCACCCAGGAAGTACATATCATTATTTTATTTTTACAGATAAGCCTAAAATCAACCACTTGGTCAACAGAGGCACACGATTCCAGCCCTGGTTTTTCTATTTGCAAAGCAGTACTTTTCAGCAATACGATACTATAGTATACCATACTAAATGTCCTATATACTATGGTATATACTATACTAGTACTATATATATATAGTGTATATATGTATATTATATACACTATAATACTATAGGAACATCTTCCATTGTTATTATATAATTTTTTTTTGTCATCTCTGCTAGAATTTAAGCTCCCAAAGGGCTAAGATTATATCTTCTATTTCTGTTTTATTGCCTGGCCTTCCTTGGATAGAGAATTAAATGCAATGTGTCCTAAATCAATGATGTAGACAATAATAGGAAATCAGCACCTGAAGACATGGGCAGGACCAGCATCTGATGGGAGCTTCTGGATGCATTTCAAAATATAGTTCATAACCAAAATCAAAGGCAGACATTCTGCAAATACGTGACAAGGCCATTCTCAATGACAAGAGCAGCAAGCTTAGGCAGAACAAAAATGGGCTGTGCAGTGGTACAAACAGAGAATTCTCAATCTCCCCAAACATTTCACAGATTTAAAATTGCAAAGGTATTTGTGTCTCTAAGAAACAAACATGAGATTGATAGAGGTAAATGGAAAACAATATTTATTCCTACGTGTGCAGTTTTAAAACTTCCTGACTGTACCTGTGTTGACTGGAAAAGAGTATTTTTAATTCTTAATTTATTCATTTTTCCCAAGAACTATTACTTTGAAATACCCTCCTTAACTCTTCTTTCATGAGTGCTCATAATGGCCTCTCCTCATCCTCTCTTTCTCAGTATTCTGACCAGTTTTAGCTGAAAGGATGGAATAGGCAGGTTTCGCCTCTGGCTCCCTCCCACTTCTCCTTTTATCTTTCCTCCCCCAGATGTTCACATACAACACCCTCCAGTCCTCTCTCTGGTGACACTTGCTGATAACAGTTTTGTTAGGGGCTGCACATTCCAGGGGGATTTGCATTTTAATAATTTACCTCGGGCCCCTGCACTGGATCACCAGTGAGCAGTCAGATAATATTTAGCCTGCCCAGTGTTTAAAAGACAAGCAATAACTACAAAAACATTGAGGCAACATGTAAAAATAAAAATACATTTTTTAAAAGTTTCCAGGCTCTTTTGAAATATCAAAGTGTTGGCCACACACGGCTTGCATTCTCAAATGCAATAATCAGCAGGAACTGTGTGAAATCTGTCTACTCTAGAAGGTGATGGGGTCATCAGGTTGCCACAGTCACCACCAATCCCTATTGCATCCCTGACAGGGAGGAGTAGTCAATTGTCATTCATCAGTGTTGGGGCTTTTGTTTTACTCAGAGCATAGAAATATTTCTCCGTACCTATACGTCTATCTAAAGTCAGAAAATAAAAGGTAGGCCGAGAAGGCTTATTTATTTATTTATTTTTTTGAGATAGAGTCTCACTCTGTCGCCCAGGCTGGAGTGCAGTGGCGCCATCTCAGCTCACTGCTATCTCCGCCTCCCAGATTCAAGCAATTCTCCTGCCTCAGCCTCCCGAGTAGCTGGGATTACAGGCACCTACCACCATGCCCAGCCAATTTTTGTACTTTTAGTAGAGATGGGATTTCGCCATGTTGGGCAGGCTGGTCTTGAACTCCTGACCTCAGGTGATCTACCCTCCTCTGCCTCCCAAAGTGCTGGGATTACAGGCATGAGCCACTGTGCCCAGCTGACATTTATTTTTCTCACACCCAATGTGATTTACTCATTTATATGCCTCAATTGGACCACGTAGACACCAAGTTTGTGGCCCAGATTTAACCTCTTGTGATGGATTTTAAGTGTAATAACAGGCAGCAGAAACATTCATTCTGACTATCATTCATTCAGTCAGTCAGTCCGCATCATCACATATTTTCTTTTTTTCTTTGAGACAGAGTCTTGCTCTGTCACCCAGGCTGGAGTGCAGTGGCGCTATCTCGGTTCACTGCAAGCTCTGCCTCCCTTGTTCACGCCATTCTCCTGCCTTAGCCTCCCGAGTAGCTGGGACTACAGGTGCCCGCCACCACGCCCGGCTAATTTTATATATATATATATATTTTAAGTAGAGACGGGGTTTCACCATGTTAGCCAGGATGGTCTTGATCTCCTGACCTCGTGATCCACCCGCCTCGGCCTCCCAAAGTGCTGGGATTACAGGCATGAGCCACCGTGCCCAGCCGTTATCACATATTTCTGAGTATCTGCCATGTGTCAGGCACTGTAATAAGCACCAGAAATGATGATGATGATGATGGTAATGGTGATGGCAAAAATAATTAATATTTATGAAAGTCTAGATATTATTTTATGAATGCTCTCATTTAATCCTCATCCCAAACCTATGTGGTAGATTCTATTACTATCCTCACAGATGAGAACACAGGTATTCAGAGAGGCAAAGTAATTTGCCCAAAATCTGCAAAGAAGTGATCTCGCTCAGTTGTGAAACCAGCAGTCTACCTACAGAGCAGCACAGCCTTAGCCATTATGTAACACAGCCTCTGATATCACAGACACACAGGGCTGGTGCGCCTTGGTTCTGGGCTTTGTAACAGCTCCTTTACAGCTTCCTATAAGAGACTACAAACGTAAGGAGACTTCCTGCCTCTTTACGTTTTTAAATTTTGTTCTCTGCATCTCTCCCATTGAGAGGTGACAGGGTGCTGGCAGCCCTCACAGCCCTTGCTCACTCTTGGCACCTCCTTGGCCTTGGCGCCCACTCTGGCCATGCTTGAGGAGCCCTTCAGCCTGCTGCTGCACTGTGGGAGCCCCTTTCTGGGCTGGCCAAGGCCAGAGCCGGCTCCCTCAGCTTGCAGGGAGGTGTGGAGGGAGAGGTGCCAGCGGCAACCAGGGCTGCGCGGCACTTGTGGGCCAGATGGAGTTCTGGGTGGGCGTGGGCTTGGCGGCCCGCACTCGGAGCGGCTAGCCGGCCCTGCCGGCCAGGGCAATGAGGAGCTTAGCATCCGGGCCAGCGGCTGTGAAGGGTGTGCTGGGTCCCCCAGCAGTGCCGGCCCACCGGCGCGGCACTCGATTTCTCACCGGGCCTTAGCTGCCTCCCCACGGGGCAGGGCTCGGGACCTGCAGCCCACCATGCCTGAGCCCCCCGGCTCCGTGGGCTTCTGTGCGGCCCAAGCCTCCCCGATGAGCACTGCCCCCTGCTCCACGGCACCCAGCCCCATCTATCACCCAAGGCTGAGAAGTGTGGGTGCACAGCGTGGGACTGGCAGGCAGCTCCACCTGCAGGCCCCCTTTGAGATCCAGCTGGGCTTCTGAGTCTAGTGGGAACTTGGAGAACCTTTATGTCTAGCTAAGGGATTGTAAATACACCAATCAGCACTCTGTCTCTAGCTCAAAGTTTGTAAACATACCAATCAGCACCCTGTGTCTAGCTCAGGGTTTGTGAATGCACCAATCCACACTCTATATCTAGCTACTCTGGTGGGGACTTGGAGAACCTTTGTGTCCACACTCTGTATCTAGCTAATCTAGTGGGGAGGTGGAGAACCTTTGTGTCTAGCTCAGGGATTGTAAATGCACCAGTCAGCACCCTGTCAAAACAGACCACTTGGCTCTCTGTAAAATGGACCAATCAGCAGAATGTGGGTGGGGCCAGATAAGAGAACAAAAGCAGGCTGCCCCAGCCAGCAGTGGCAACCCACTGGGGTCGCCTTCCACACTGTGGAAGCTTTGTTTTTTCTCTCTTTGCAGTAAATCTTGCTGCTGCTCACTCTTTGGGTCCACACTGCCTTTATGAGCTGTGACACTCACCGCAAAGGTCTGCAGCTTCACTGCTGAAGCCAGTGAGACCACGAACCCACCGGGAGGAACGAACAACTCCAGACGCGCCGCCTTAAGAGCTGTAACACTCACAGTGAAGGTTCGCAGCTTCACTCCTGAGCCAGCGAGACCATGAACCCACCAGAAGGAAGAAACTCCGAATACATCTGAACATCAGAAAGGACAAACTCCGGACATGCCGCCTTTAAGAACTGTAACACTCACCGTGAGGGTCCGCGGCTTTATTCTCGAAGTCAGTGAGACCAAGAACCCACCAATTCCGGATACACCATGTTTGTTCAAAGTTTTAATCTAGATCATTTACCAAATCCCTCGTTTTCCTATATTTTAATTAATTTATTTTCAGATCAGTCACTGCTGTATCCCTCCTTCTAAGGCTGACTTTATAAATCCCAGTAAGGAAATACAAACAAACAAACAAGAAGAACCCTCACTAATCCTCTCTGGCAATTCCTGTGTTTTATCTAATGAGCCCTAATATATTAGGATAAACAACTCTTCCAAACTATTTGGTTGGAATTTAGAGAATCAATTTCTTTAAGCATTTGGATGATTTTCTTTTCTTCAGTCAATTCAAGTCTAAATAAGCTGCAAACACAAACTCAAGGACCTTGTCCCTTTTTCTTTTTAAACTATCACTAGAGCAGACTTTTTTTGGAAAGCTCTAGTGCCAGGGAGTTCATGAGGCTTCATCAGACCACCTCACTTCCTTGGAACAAAAGGTCAAGTAGTTATTATGGGCAGGCGTTTTGTTTCTCATTAATGCCAGTGTCAAACCCTAAGCAAATTTAGTATAGTCTGACAGTCATACTGTTCATTTGATCCAAATTCTGCTTTGTTTGCCAAAAAATTCCAGCTTTCTCAGCCTACTGCTTGCCTCCACACTGACTTCCCTACCTATTTTAGACTTTAACATTATGAGATAATCATAACCTCAGTTGCCCATTTTCTCTCTCTTCTATCATTCGAAACCCTGTAAGCAAATGAAATTGTGTTGTTGAACTCTCCACTACAGTCCTCTCCAATAGCAGCTTTCTTATCTTAAGAAACAAAATTATTCAAGGAGTTACATTAATACTCCATTTTACCCCCCAAAAATCATGGTCTGCTGTTTAATGCTAAACAAAGAGTCATTTATGACTTCAAGATAAATATAAGAAGAATGGGAAAAGAAGAGATCATATGTGTCCTTATGTTTTTTATTTATTTATTTTTTCAGACGGAGTCTTGCTATGTCACCAGGCTAGAGTGCAGTGGCGTGATCTTGGCTCACTGTAATCTCTGCCTCCCGGGTTCAAGCGATTCTCCTGTCTCAACCTCCCGAGTAGCTGGGACTACAGGGGTGCACCACCACGCCCAGCTAATTTTTGTATTTTTAGTAGAGACGGGGTTTCACCATGTTGGCCAGGATGGTCTCCATCTTTTGACCTCGTGATCCACCGGCCTCAGACTTCTAAAATATGTGTCCTTATTAACCTTCCTCAGCAGTCACATACAAATGAAGTCAGGTAGAATCACAGGTAGTGACCAAACCACAGTTCATCCCAGTCCCATTTAGGTGCCAAATACCAAGTAGGCATTCCAGGTAGAAACACAGGGTCCCGTAGTCTGTTTTGTCTTCCCATATTGAACTGGATCCATATGTCTGTTGCTTCACACCTCTGCAGCTCCATCACTCAGGGCATCTCCTGAATTACATTTACATTTCATTTACATTCATTTCACTTACAAATGAAAGTTAAACTTCTCCGGTTAGGTATATTTTATGTTTTGCTAAACACTTCTTCCATCTAGTTCAGGTCGATTCTTCTTGATCACATTAACCACTTTTCTTGCTTCTGTTCTTTAATACATCTATATTCTGTTAAAAAAAAAAAAAAAAAAAAAAAAACCTTGGCCATACAGGGTGATGGCTCACACCTGTAATCCCAGTACTTTGGGAGGCCGAGGAGAGTGGATCACCTGAGGTCAGGATTTCGAGACCAACCAATATGGTGAAACCCCATTTCTACTAAAAATACAAAAATTAGCCTGGCATGGTGGCGTGTACCTGTCGTCTCAGCTACTCGGGAGGCTGAAATAGGGAATTGCTTGAACCTGGGAGGCAGAAGTTGCAGTGAGCTGAGAGCATGCTACTGCATTCCAGACTTGGTGACAAAGCAAGACTGCGTCTCAAAAACAAACAAACAAACAAAAAAAACCACACACTTGAGCATATTCTCAAGACTTTCCTCAAACATCAAGTCCAACTCAAGCTTTCACCTAACACATATTTACTGAGCACTTGCTATGGGGCCAGGCTCTGCTCCCCATGATGAGGCTGTAGTGGTCAACAAATCGAAGTCACTACTCTTGGGAGCTCATATGTTAGTGGTGGGTAAAGTATTAAAAAACAAATAAGCAGTTTTATTTAATAATAAGTATGGTGAAGAAAATAAAAGAGGCTAAGGTGATGAAGAATGACTGGAGGAAGGAACTACTCTAGAGCAGGTGACTAGGCAAGGCCTCTCCAGGGAGGTAGAAAATGGAGAGCATGATCTTCTACTTTCTTTTCTTGCAAATCCCATATCCTGCTCAGTTCCCTGAAGAGGTGACTCATTTTCTCATCACTTGGAGCTTCAGAAATTCCATGTTGAAATTCTGTTTCCCTCCCATTTTCACTTGTCAATTATTTTGCCATTCCTTTCTTCTAACAATTCTAGATCTTTATGAAGCCCATATCATTTAACATTTTTTTTTCATTTTGGCCACTAAACTTTACCCACTTCCACGGCATTTCCCTAAATTCTTTGACATCTTTATTCTCTCAATCACGTATTTCCCACTTGGCATCCAATCTTTCAACTTTTCCATGGGTGGATGCAACATTCAAAAAGAACAAGGAAACGACTTCCTTGTTATCAGTCCTTTGATTTATTTCTACTCCAGTGACCTGCAGCTCTATGCTACTTTGACAACCCATTTTCACAGCTACACTTGTTCTTCATTAGTACTCTATGACAGTAACTTTGAATTTGGACTCTTGATTTACAAGCTCCTATCACTCTACTTTGCATGTGTCTCCATTCTTCTTTGCATGTGGCTCTATAATTATTCATCTTTAAGTCTACTTGTATCTTTCTGATTCATCTCTGAGTGCTGACTCTGTGTGTGACAGATCTGAGTTCAAATCCCATTACCACTAACAGCTCTAAAACAGTAGGGAAAAGTTACTTAGCCTAAGACCCTCTTTTTCTTTTTTTCTGTAAAACACAGATAATATTACATAAGGAATATGTAGAAAAACTTTGGCGTACAGGAAGTGTTTAATGAATGGTTAAGGTTGTTACTGTTATTCCCTTTCTACCTAGTCTGTTTTTTCTCCCAGGCCTTGACCATTGGTTACTAAAATCTTATGCTGCAAAACATTTTGTGAATCATCATCACTGGAAAAGAATATCTCTATTCATTTTTCTCTCTAGTTTCCAAATTACTGAATTTGACAGCAAAATTCCCATAACTCTATTGACGGCTTATAGTTCAGATTGATGCTATCAAACCTCACAATTTTTATTTACCAAATCTTTTCCTCACTGCTAATTGACTGTCCACCCCATTTATTGGAGTCTCTTTTTCTTTTATATTAACCACAAAAATCTCTAAATGCCCTCATTCAAGTTCAATAAATGATCTAATCTCCCATTTTACTAATGTATCAGGATGTTAAATTCGACTCTTCCTGTTGTCTTGAATTTTCTGCATAGGTCCTTGGCTGAGAATAACACAATAGTTGCCAAATCCTCCCCCATTCTAAAGAGCAATGCTGAACCAGCCACACAGGACTTGTAAAGAATATGGCTCGGAACCAATTTTGCTACATAAGGCCATCACTACCTTTTGAATGTATGAGAGACTGAAGCTTGAGAGGCCATGAGAGAATTTCACTGGGGAGAGTAGCTGAAATATTGTGACATCCTGTCCTTGCTTCTCACCTGACAACAAGTGAAAAATGATTCAAAGGGACCCCAAGTAGACCTTAAAATATAACCCTTGAGTGAGTTTCCAAGATCAGATAAGTTCAGGCATGTTCAGAGTGGTATGGCCATTGATTGTGTTCCTTGCGTTAGAGAATATAAGGTTTGTTATATGATTCTTCTTGCTGAAAGGAGTCTGAAGACAAAAGTTGGTGAAGACAAAAGTGTGAAGACAAAAGCCTAGAGTGAGCTGCTTTGCAGCAGAGAGGAGAGAAAAGGCTGCATCAGGAGGAAACTGCTCTTCCATCAATAGCTGGAAAAGGTGGCAGGTTTTCTGGGAAATAACATGGACCTCAAGGTAGAGTGTTATCCCAGGATCATCTTAAGAACTGCACAGAAGTGTGAAGTGACCCAGACAACCAGAAGACAAGAGATGAGGTTAAAATCAAGAGCAGCCAAGGCCACGTGCGGTGGCTCACGCCTGTAATCTCAGCACTTTGGGAGGCCGAGGCGGGCAGATCATGATGTCTGGAGATCGAGACCATCTTGGCCAATATGGTGAAACCCCGTCTGTACTAAAATACAAAAAATTAGCTGGGTGTGGAGGCATGTGCCTGTAATCCCAGCTACTTGGGAGGCTGAGGCAGGGGAATCACTTGAACCCAGGAAGCGGAGGTTGCAGTGAGCTGAGATTGTGCCACTGCACTCCAGCCTGGCGACAAAGCAAGACTCTTTTCCAAAAAAAAAAAAAAAAAATTGAGAGCAGCCAGCCAGGCTATATTACAGAAGCTGAAATTTGCGTTTCCCTGTGGGAGTACCTTTGAGAAACTCAAAAAAAGATTGTCAAGAGACGTAGAGCCTCAAATTGTACCTCTGTCTCAAGAACAACAGATGAGATTATGCCAGCTACATAGACTGGGCGATTTCCCCCTTATTCTACTTTCTACCTACCTAGATCCTGGAGGAGTAAAAAATAAAAAGGGAGTAGAGAAAGAGGTGAACAAAGGAGACAGAAAAATCAATCCATGTATGTATACCTAAGGTAAGCCTGAATTGGGAGAGTAGAGACTATTTTACATTGCATGCCTTTGAGATTAAATATTACATTGGTAGGGACTATTCAAGTGGTAAAATAAAGCTGGCTGCAGTGACTCATGCCTGTAATCCTAACACTTTGGGAGGCCAGGGAGGGCAGATCACTAGAGGTCAGGAGTTCATGACCAACCTGGCCAACATCGTGAAACCTCATCTCTACTAAAAATACAAAAAACAAAAAACAAAAAAAAAACAGCCAGGTGTGGTGGCACATGCCTATAGTCCCAGCTACTCGGGAAGCTGAGGCAGGAGAGTCACTTGAACCCGGGAGGCGGAGATTGCAGTGAGCTGAGATCATGCCACTGCACTCCAGCGGGGGCAACAGAGTGAGACTACGTATCAAAAATAAATAAATAAATAAATAAATAAATAAATAAATAAATAAATAAATTAGTAAAATAAGGCTGATCTTGGAAATTAAAGGGACCAGAAAAGCTGTGGTGCCTGGCTGAGATTTCATCTAGATTATGAAAGAATGGGTTGAGGGATCCAGTTTAAAGGACAATAAGAGAAAAGACAGTGTTACCACCTGACTTTACCCTTGCAAATCAGGTCACTCAATAAAATAGTAACATCAAGACCCTTTTATGTAGACCTTTTCAACTTCTGTCTTATTCTTAAAGGTTTACATTTGTTCATTTCTTCTTTCCTTATGTTTCATGACTTAAAAGAAAATTCATTGGCCGGGTACATTGGCTTACGCCTGTAATCCCAGCACTTTGGAAGGCCAAGGAGGGTGGATCACGAGGTCAGGAGATTGAGACCATCTTGGCCAACATGGTGAAACCCCGTCTCTACTAAAAATACAAAAATTAGCTGGGTGTTGTGGAACTTGCCTGTAATCCCAGCTACTCAGGAGGCTGAGGCTCAAGAATCTCTTGAACTCCGGAGGTAGAGGTTGCAGTGAGCTGAGATCGTGCCACTGTACTCCAGCCTGGTGACAGAGCGAGACACCATCTCAAAACAAGAAAAAATTAAAATAAAATAAATTAGCTAGGCATGCAAGCGTGTGCCTGTCATCCCAGCTACTTGGGAGGCTGAGAAAGGAGAATCGCTTGAACCCAGGAGGCAGAGGTTGCAGTGAGCTGAGATTGCACTGCTGCACTCCAGCCTGGGTGACAGAGTGAGACTCCGTCTCAAAATAAATAAATTAATAAACAAATAAATAAAAATTTAAAAAATGAGGCAAAAAGAAAAAAAGAAAACTCTCCAGTAGGATAAATAATTTTCACCAACTTCTTCCTTTGGTTGTTATTAATCTGCCAGTTGATTTTTCTTTTGAATTTGATACTCATTTTCCATGACACTGCACTTTTTAACAAATTATCCATTGTGATAATTTCTTAGTCTCCTTTGGTATTTTTCTTCTTCTGCCCATTCTTGGTGATTTTTTTATGTTTCCTTTCCTCTCTCTGTAGTCTCTCTCTATGCGTCTCTCTATATGGCTTTATATAACACCGCTATTCTTATAACTTTCATTGCTACATTTCCAGCCTGAGTGTTTTGCTTAAGTCCAAGATCAAGAGTTTCAAAGGCCTGCAAGATATCTCCATACTTTCATTTCTAGATTACTTTGCTCTCACTTTATGTTTCTTTAATTAAATCCTACCCATCTTTTAAGAGAAATTCAAGTATCACTCATTTTGTAAATTCTTCGCTTAGAGCAAGAAACATATCAAATTTCATTCTTCATTGTAACGTACAAAACAACAAATAGTTTTTAATTTTAGTATCCCATGTGCTGGGACCTCTGTGACAATGATGATGTCAATCATTTGCACTTCCAAAACACCTAGCTCAGTCCTCCTACAAATAGGGTATTACTGATCACTACTAAATTGAACTGAAATAAGGGGTAGAAAAAATAAAGATGACACCTTTGAAAATAATCTATTCAAATATTTAAAATTAAAAACATTAAAGAGTGTGGACAAAATGCATAGGAAAGCTGGTACAGGACCACAGGGAGCCTAATTAGTCCCTCTATATATCCTAACCTGTTTCTTCAAACGTTTATTTTTGAATAATTTTCTCCTCCTGAAATAAAATGGAAACTTCTTGAGAGTATAGATTTTACCTATTGAGGAAGTAAAGTTGAATATAAATGATCTTGAGTTGGGTTTTAGTCTCAGTAACCAGGATATTAGAGAAATTCTAAACTTAGCCAAAGCAGAAAGGGAATGAGAATGAACCATACCTAAAATGCTTAAATATGTGTAAGACGCACATGGATATCAAATACGTACACATGCATTAGTCTGTATTTAGACAGTTGTGGGACTATACTTGCTTCATGAATTTGATTTGGTATCACAAAATGAAAATTTTGATGGACATGTTCCTTCATAAGTGACTTATTATGAAGAAAAAAACAAAACCTTTTGTATTGTAAAAATGAGCATGGTCAGCTGCATACACTTTCCTGAGTTCTGATTCCTGATTCTTGATTGCTTCCATGACAACCATGTCATTTCACTGCCAGAATATCTTATAAACAGTTAAGATGAATGGAAATATATGCATGCTCTCCTGAAATTAATTGTTAAGAAATAAAAGAGAACTGAAGTTATTCATTTAGTGAGCTCCATTCTATACGGATAAAGACGACTTTCCTGACTAAGCCCTCTCCACATGGATCACATTTTATATGCTGTTCATTCTTGCTTAGAGGTTGCCTGTTATCATTTTCTAGTTGTTTCACAAATGAATGTCTTGCTTCCTTCAGTAGAATGTGAACCCTTGTAGCTCTTGTCTTGCATTTCTCTTTCTTGTATTGAGTTCTTGCTATATGCCAGACATTGATATTCATGTATATGTATGTGATACTTTTTAATCTTTACAAAAATCATTTTCAAGATGAGGAAACTGAGGTCCTGTGCAGTTAAGCAATTAATTCACATTTAGACAGAGAAGACGAGCTTAAAATAAGATCTAATGACTGAGTGCTTCTCTTCTTTTTGATGCATTTTAAGGAATTTATGTATGTATCGCCTGTTACTTACGTGATAAATTTAATTATTGTTCTCAATTCATTATACTTCTCTCTATCCATGTCTTTTGTTATGTGACTTTGTAGTTCCTCCATTAAAGACAGAGTTTATTTTCTCGCCCCATTGATGTTGAGTTGGCCATGTGACTCCATTTCCCAATGGAATGTGTTGCTAGTGTGTCCAGAGCTGAGTCTTAAAAGGCAAAAGGTTTTTACTTGCCTCTCTTTTTTCTGCCATCACCATGAGAATAGCGTGCTCTGGCTATCATACTGCATCAGGGAGGATGAGAGACACCTGGAGCAGATCTTGACATAACCTATTTCTTTGAAGTGAGCCAAGCAGACAGCAGGCTAGGTCAGACACCTGGCTGAACAACCCACAGACAAGTAAACAAGAATAAATTATTTTTGTTGTGGGCCACTGAGTTTTGTAGTGGTTTGTTATGCAGAACTACAGTGGCAATAGCTAACTGATACAGGTATCATAACTCTTTGTGTTCACACCTAATTTCCTTTACCAGATTATACATTACAGAGTTGTTACAACTCTTGCTTTAAACTTCAATAACCAATACAATGTTTTGCAGGTTGTGAGTGTTCAAACAAGGATGAATGAATAAATGTGTATCTTTTAATTCCCAAAGTCTGCTGATACGTAACTCTTGGTGCTTTTGTAATAAAAATACATGAATCTCATGTAATCAAAGACTCTGTAAGATAAAATAACTTACACTGTGTTTTCCACTCATGGTATTTGTCTCTGGAGAATCCTGACATGTTCCTGTTTAAAATGTCAATTTTCCAAGAAGTGAACTCTTTCAAAATACTAGCATGATCTCTTTAGAAAGGCAGATTCTTACAGTGAAAAGAACTCATCTTTGGTGCTGTAAGCTCAGTTTTGTTATTTATTAGGAATGTCAACACAGAACATTGACTTCTCTGAGCCCAAGTTCACCTACGTAAAATAGGGATAACAGTACCATTTTAATGGAATTTTCATGCAGATTAGAATTATCGATATAGGTAAATACTTATCATTAATAAAAATTACTATTAAGGACTTACTATGTGTAATAGGTCTTTTACCAAAACCAGCACAGTATAAGCACAGCACATTGTTACAGAACATTAATGAGACCTGATATTACATAATATATAATATTTCTGTAAACTTTACAAGTAAAAAATCCTGCAAATAAATTTTGCACATGCAGCTGGATCTGGAGCTAGATTTTATGCCCCTTTTCTTTCATTAGTAGTGCTTTTTGGGTGTATGAGTTTGCTTGGGCTGCTATGACAAAATACCACAGATGGGTGGCTTAAACAACAGAAATTTATTTTCTCACAGTTCTGTGGGCTGGAATTGTAAGACGCAAGTGTCAGCCAAGTTGGTTTCTGGCAAGGCCTCTCTTCAGCTTACAGATAGCACCTTCTCTGTGTCCACACATGGCCTTTCATTGGTGCTTGTGGGAAGAGAGACAGAGAGAGATCTGGTGCTCTTCTGTTTTTTAAATAAGGATACCAGCCTTCACAGATTAGGATTTTACCTTCATGACTTTATTTAACCCTAGTTATGTTTTTAGAGGTCCTATCTCCAAATACAATGACAGGGGTTTCGGCACCTCAACAGATGAATTTTAGGAGGATAGAATTCATTCCATAAAAATGGAGTAGGGTGGTTTTCCAAATACGTTCAAAAATTCTTTGATAATCCTCCCTTCAAGAGGAGGAACTTAATTCTCATCCTCTTGAGTGTAGGTTGGACTCAATGATTTACTTCTCATGAGTACACTATGGCAAATTTCACATCAAGATTAGGTTATAAAAAGCCTTCAGCTTCAACTTGTGTGCTCTGTTTTGCTCTCTTACTCTACTTCACAATTTCTTGAACCATGTGCTCCAGGGGAAGCTTACTGCCATGAAGAGGCACACAGGATGAGGAACAGACGCCTCCAACCAACAGCCAGTGAGGAATTGACATCTGCCAACAACAAGAAACTTGTTTTAAGTGCTACTTGATTTCTGCCAACAACGAGAAACTTGTTTTGAGTGGTACCCGATTCCTTTTTTTTTCTTTTTTTTCCTGATACAGAGTTTCACTCTTGTTGTCCAGGCTATAGTGGTGTGATCTCGGCTCGCTGCAACCTATACCTCCTGGATTCGAGCGATTCTCCTGCCTCAGCCACCCAAGTAGCTGAGATTACAGGCATGCGCCACCATGCTTGGCTGTTTTTTTTGTTTTGTTTTTATAGTAGAGACAGGGTTTCACCATGTTGGTCAGGCTGGTCTTAATCCTGACGTCAGGTGATCCACCCGCCTTGGCCTCCCAAAGTGCTGGGATTGTAGGCATGAGCCACCATACCCGGCCAGTGCTAGCTAATTTCTTATGGTTGCTTATAGTAAAACGTGGCAGAAGAAAAATCAGCTAGAGAGACTATGCAACTTGAAGAAACCAGGACTTGATGGTTTTGAAAACTCTCAGACAATCCAAACAGCAAACAATTCTAAAATTAAGAAATGGGTCCTCAGCAAAGAGCATATGCAGGATGGTGCCAGGAAAACTCGTCTAAAGATGATGCCAAGAATGGGACTAAAATTATTTCATAAAACCTCAGAAGGATCTATGGTGGCACCTCAGCATTCCTTTCAGTCAGACTAGAGATCCACTAAGATATCAATTGTGTGTCCTATAGATTCAATCAAACAATAGGGGTGCTAGGAATCTCAAGGGTATTCTCCCTTAGTAGTCTCAGCAGAATCCTAAAGTAGGGAAGATCATCCTCAAAAAACTAAAAATTGAGCTACGATATGATCCTGCAATCCCACTGCCAGGTATATACCCAAAAGAAAGGAAATCAGTATATTAGGTATCTGCACTCCTATGCTTGTTGCAGCACTGTTCACAATAGCTAAGATTTGGAAGCAGCCTAAGTGTCCATCAACAAATGAATGAATAAAGAAAATGTGGTACATAGACACAATGGAGCACTATTCAGCCATAAAAAAAGAATGAGATCCAGCCATTTGCAACAACATGGATGGAACAAAGATCATTACGCTCAGTGAAAAAATCCGAGCACAGAAAGACAAACATCACATGTTCTCACTTATGTGTGGGATCTAGAAATCTAAACAACTGAACTCATGGACATGGAGAGTAGAAGAATGGTTACCAGAGGCTGGCAAGTGTAGTGAGGGGCTGGTGGAGAAGTGGGGATGATTAATGGATACAAAAAGATATAGAAAGAGTGAATAAGATCTACTATTGATAGCACAATAGGGTGACTTTAGTCAATAATAACTTAATTTTACATTTTAAAATAAAGAGTGTAACTGGGTTGTTTGCAATGCAAAGAATAAATGCTTGAGGGGATGGATACCCCATTATCTATGATGTGCATATTTCACATTACATGCCTATATCAAAACATCTCATGTATCCCATAAGTATATACAACTGCTATGTACTCACAAAGATTTAAAAAATAAATTAATTAATTTTTGAAAAGTGGAGAAGCGCATATCTTTTAAGAAATTGAGGGGGGTGGCTTTTGTCTAATAGAGTGTTCTACAATAATTTTCAGAGAAGACAAATATAGTTTTTATTCAGTGACACTGTCAACTTGAATTCAAAAGGACAGAGACAATGCAAAACAAAGAGGCCATGGCGTTTCAAATTCTACGGTCAGAAAGTGGGCCGAGAGAATGACTCAGCTACAAACATATTCTCCTTGTCATCAAAAAGGAAAAAGAACAACAAACCCAGAGCCCAGATGGTGAAGCTGAGGGCTATGGAGAATTATTCTCAGGCCGTTAAGTCCTAATCAGTGAACATCCAACATTTGCTTAACTGGATTTCACAGCAACTGTGGACCAGTGACACGTTTGTGCCTCTTATCTTCTCATTTTCAGGTCAAGAGTACCTATAGTAGTTATCTTAAACATGTTCCACCATTATATGCATATATATATATATGCATATAATGGTGGAACATATACATTACATATATATGCATATAATGGTGGAACATATACATTACATATATATATATATGTAATGTGCGTAATGTGTATGCAGGGGGCAGAAAATGTACATCTTTAGTAAGGAAACTGTACTCAAGGGATTCTACTTAACGGACTAAATCCAAAGAGTCTTGTGTATGCCTGGACTCAATTTACATGCCAAGATTCTGGACTTGGAGCTGAGACTCCACTGGGATGAGACTTTGGTGGCCTTGAGAAGGATGTGTATGTTGTCTGTGAGATGAATGTAAATTGAGGATCTAAGGAAGATTTGGCGATTTTACAAATATGTCCATGTATCGTTTGATCTTCATTTTTTTAAGAGGTGTGGTCTTATTAGGCTTCTTGAGTGTCAGTGGATTGTCCTCATAAACGAAATATAGGGAAAGCTATGAGTTGTCACTTCTGACATTAGGTTATAAAAGAGTGTGGCTTCTGTGTTGGGTGCTGTTTCTTGTTCTCATACTTGTCTCTCATTCTTTTCGCCTCAAGGCACTCATTCTAGGGGAAGCCAGCTGCTATGGAGACAATCAAATGATGAGAGAAAGCAACCTCAGACCAACAACAGCATGGGATTGAAACCTTCCAACAGCCGCATAAGTGAGCTTGGAAGCAGGTCTACCAGACGCAGTCAAGTCTCTAGATAATTAGAGCTGTGACTGATGTCTGATTGCAAGCTTGTGAAAGTACCCTAAGCTAGAATCACTCAGCCATACGGCTCTAGATTCCTGACCCTCTGGAACTATATGAAATAATAAATATTTGTTGTTTTAAGCTGCTAAATATTGGGCATTATTTGTTACGCTATAATAGATGATAATTATAGGGGAAAACCATTAAAAAATCCCGGAGAGGTGAACTTTTTATCCTCATTCTGTAGATAAGAAGGCTGAGGTGTAAAAAAAATATGTATTAAGGGATTTTTCCAAACCAAATAGCTAACAAATGGCAGGAAAAAGATTTGAATTCACATCTATGTGTCTTAGGGGGAAAACATATGCTTTATATAAATTAAATCAAAATATAATGAAGCCACAAACTGTTAAAAAAATAATCTTTGGGCTGACACAGAGAGTCCAATAACGATATACAAAACTACCATCTGCTTTAGGAGTAACTGAGGTGTTGGACGGGCAGGGGAATGTTCAAAAGACACTTAAGTCTATATACTACAGAGGCCAGAAGGTCTGGTAAAGAAGAGGTGAGCTATTCCCCTTCTATTCCAGCTTTTCCAATTATGTTAATTGTAACAGAATTTGGCTTGCTGGCAATGCAGAGCTAGTGAGGTATTTGACACACTGTAGAATTTAAGTTCAAAAGTAAAATTGTTTAATGAATGCACACCCTACTCCTTATTCATTATGCAAAGTCGGGTTGTAGAGTTTTTCAATATGTACTCTAATTCCCTTTAAGAAACGTGATTTCACATTCCTCATATTAGTGGAGAAAAAAAAAAAAAGAGATTCTGCTGGAAGAGGCTTTGGGGTCAGTTAGAAATTCTCTGCTCTGTTTTTTTAAAGGAAGATATAATCCCCTTTTCTCAGCTATTGTGTTTTATTCTGTTGAGGGTTGATGGCTGTAAAACATAGCACCTCCCCTTCGACTTTTCCATATAACTTGATTAGACAGGAATAATCTCTCATGCTTTCATGCACAAATTTCGGAGTGACCCAGAACAAACGAGTTTCCTTCATCACCATAGCAACCAGGACTATGGAAAAATGCCACTCACTAGGCTATGCAAGTCAGATTTCATTCCTTTGATGTTAATTAACAAATTGCTTTCAGAAAATCAATGAGCTCCCCTGCTCCCCTGTAAATGTTTGTGAATATTTTTTAATACTTCCTAAAGTGATGTGGTGGAGGAAAGGATGGGAGAGACTGAACAAAATAGAGTATTACCTTTTCCTGGTATAACAGTGGTGATTGGGAATTGGAGAGTCCATTTGGCCAAGGGTTGAACCCACCTGGATTTCTTAGGCATTGAGTCACAAACCTAACTCCATGTTTTCTTATTCTACATGTTACTTTTCTCTTAGAAAATGGTGGCTTCTTCCTTTCCAGGAAAAGAAATATAGAAAAGTTAACCAAAAAGGGTTGTTCGGCCAGGCGCGGTGGCTCACACCTGTAATCCCAGCACTTTGGGAGGCTGAGGCGGGGGATCATGAGATCAGGAGATCGAGACCAGCCTGGCTTCTCAGAGGTAGTGAAACCCCGTCTCTACTAAAAACACGAAAAATTAGCCTAGTGTGGTGTTGCGCGCCTGTAGTCCCAGCTACTCAGGAGGCTGAGGCAGGAGAATCGCTTGAACCCGGGAGGCAGAGCTTGCAGTGAGCTGAGAGATGGCACCACTGCACTCCTGCCTGATGACAGAGCGACACTCTGTCTCAAAAAACAAAAAAAAAAAAGGTTGTCACAAAGAAATATCATTGTAGAAACCTATAATTAGATTCCTCTAGTCTCCTAATCTGCTCCTGAGATTAAAATTTCTCAAGAGTAATTTGGCAATTTTTAAACCAAAAGTCTTTGAAATGTGCCCACGTTTGACTCAGAAATTCTGCATCTAGGGTATCTAGGGAATTACTGAAGGAGATGCTCAGAGAGGCATACATAGGTAAATACGTATGGATAGTCTTCACAGTGATGTTTATAATACATTTTTAAAGTTGGAAACACTTTAAATGGCAATGAGAGATTAAAGTGATCTAAACGTGTTTTTAGAGAAATGAAACAGGGTTTATAAAACTTCAAGTGAATAAAAGCAGCTTAAAAACAGACTGTTAAAATGATAGATTTATAAACAATTTGAAGTCTCCAAGCAAGTTTCAGAAATTTAGCAAAAGAATAAATAGACATCCCAGGAAGGGTTTTCTCTTCTTTGTGGGTGTCTTCCTGAGATCTCCTACTGTTTTACTATGTGTATGTGATAGGACATAGAATGACTTTGACAGAAAGATATGAAAGACTCAGTTTCATGTAATAAGTGCTCAAACTATGTGTGCATCTATCTTCTTTACTAGACAACAAAAGTTTACTCAAAGATATATTACTAGCCCATGAAGTTTCTCCATTCTGTTCATTGTAATATGATGTGAGGGAATAATTAGAGAAGGTGTTCTTTGAATTGGCTCAGTGAAATTATTGACAAAGTCATTAAACACAGGCATTTTCAAGCATACCAAGCCTTACCGAAAACTAATAATTTCTAGATAAAATGTAAACATAACAAAAATAAAAAATAATTTCTAGATAAAATGAAGTAAGGGTCAGAAAAAAAATGCATAAATGTGGTCAGAGTACAGTAGTTTCCCCTTATCCAGCATTTGGCTTCTCATGGTTTCAGTTATCTGTGGTCAATTGTGATTTAAAATATCGTATGGAGCCAGGCGCGGTGGCTCATACCTGTAATCCCAATACTTTGGGAGACAGAGTCAGGTGGATCACTTGAGGCCAGGAGTTTGAGACTAACCTGGCCATCGTGGTGAAACTCCATCTCTACTAAAAATACAAAAATTAGCTGGGCGTGGCAGCGTGTGCCTGTAGTCGCAGCTACTCGGGAGGCTGAGGCAGGAGAATCGCTGGAACCCAGGAGGCAGAACTTGCAGTGAGCTGAGATCGCACAATTGTACTCCAGCCTGAGTCACAGAGCAACACTCTGTCTCAAAATAAATAAATAAATAAATATAATAAAATATTATGTGGAAAATTCCAGGAGTGTGATGAAATCCTGCACCACTCTTCTCCATCCTGCCCCAGTCATGACCCATACCTTTATCTGCTTCTCTACGCTGTCTGTGCTATCCACTAAGAAGCCTTCTCAGTTATCAGATGGAAAACATATGGAATGTATAGGATTAAGTACTATTCACAGTTTCGGGCATCCACTGGGCTCTTGGAATGTATGCCCTGAAGATAAGAGAAGACTACTGTAGTTTGAAAAACACTGTGGTAGAAGATAGCTTTTACATTTCTACCCCATCCACTCTTGCCTTTCTCCTGCAGAGAGTTTTGGACTAGGTGGGGATATCCAGATTCTTGCAACGATAGCAAGAGGCTTTGCTACATTGAACAAGGTAATTAAACACTTTGCAACTCACTTTCCTTGGCTATAAAATTAAAGATTGGATTAGATTATCTCTACAGAAAGCGAGCATCTTCTGAAATGGCCCCCAATCCCACTTCTTGGTATTTATGTCCTGTGTGTATTCCTCTTCCTTTGAGTGTCAGCTGGATCTAGTAACTAACTCCTAACAAACAGAATAAAACAAAAGTGATCTCATGGTATTTCTGCGATTATGGCACAAAGACCGTGATCTCTCTCTCTTGCAAGGAATCTTCCAAGTTGTGAATAGCCCTATTTAGGGCTCCACATGGCAAGAAACTGATTTCTCTAGCTAACAGCCAGCAAGAACGTAAGTCTTGCCAATGGCAATGTGAGTAAGCTTGGAAGTGGATGGTCCCCCAGCTGTCTTTAGATGACTGAAGCCCCAGTCAACTATTTGATTGCAGCCCTTCTAGGACGGGAAACCAGATGACCCTGGTCAGAGCTTCTGGACTCTTGGCCCACAGAAACACCCGGTATTAAATGCTTATTATTTTTTGTCATAAAAATTTGGGATAATTTGGTACATATCACAGATAACTACACAAAACAGATAATGATTCCTTTTACTTCTAAGATAGTTTTTTTTTTTTTTTTTTTTTTTCTCCCAAAGGACGGAGTTTTATTTTGTTGCCCAGGCTGGAGTGCAGTGGTGAAATCATAGCTCACTGCAGCCTTGATCACCTGGGCTCAAGCCATCCTCCCACCTCAGACTCCAAAGTAGCTGGAACCACAGGTGCACACCACCCAGGCTGCCTAATTTTTTT
The DNA here is from genome assembly GCF_028878055.3 of Symphalangus syndactylus. NCBI lineage: Eukaryota > Metazoa > Chordata > Mammalia > Primates > Hylobatidae > Symphalangus > Symphalangus syndactylus. The sequence continues at coordinate 20,029,299 of NC_072429.2, forward strand.
GTCTTTATTTTTTATTTTTTGGTAGAAACAGGGTCTTGCTATATTGCTTGGGCTTATCTCAATCACCATCCTCAAGCCATCCTCCAGCCTTGGCCTCCAAAACTGCTGGGATTACAGGTGTGAGTCACTGTGCCCGGCCTGCTTCTAAAATTCATTTCCTTTAATAGGTGTTCAATGAGCACTCGCTTATAAACTCAGAGTAAAGCTTGATAGTTTAAGGAAAAATTTATACTGATTTTGAACGTTAATCACCTTTTGCAAAACCCAGTTTTCCTGGTTTCATTTCCCATCCTCTTTAGATGTTAGAATGGGCAGTAGATACTGAGCCTGCCCCAGAAATTATAGGCATTCCCCAGTCATTCTTCTAATCTTTACAGTATCTGTTAGAGAAAACACTGACAATTCACATTAGGGATTTCATTGTTGCAACTGCTGATGGACAGTTGGATTTATCCTTTAACAGGAAACCATTATTTTCTTTCTATTAATAAAAACATAAGCTCAAAGACCCTTTAAGAGTTAAAGTAAAACTGTTTAGGAAATACTTTACCACATCAACATTATCTTAAAGAGAGGCCATTTTTAGGCCGGGCACGGTGGCTCACGCCTGTAATCCCAGCACTTTGGGAGGCAGAGGTGGACAAATCACGAAGTCTGGAGATCGAGACCATCGTGGCCAACATAGTGAAACTCTGTCTTTACTAAAATACAAAAAATTAGCCGGATGTGGTGGCATGCGCCTGTAGTCCCAGCTACTCGGGAGGCTGAGGCAGGGGAATCGCTTGAACCCAGGAGGCAGAGGTTGCAGTGAGCCGAGATCGCGTTACTGCATTCCAGCCTGATGACAGAGCAAGACTCTGTCTAAAAAAAAAAAAGAAGAAGAAGAAGAAGCCATTGTTACCTGCATACTTGTGTAGCTTAAACTCATAATTTGGGTCTACTTGTCATGACTAATTTGGGTGACTAATTTGGGTCATTGTGAAGTATCAGTCCATAAATAAATTTCAAAGCTATCCTTTATTTTGTATAAAAATCATCTGATTGTTAAAAGAGTATGTGTTAATTTGTAGCCTAATAATTCATTATTGTACTCCATTCCTTCAACCTCAAATGGTATAGTCTCCTTGAAGAAAAATGCAATATTTTCTCAATCACAAAATAAGACAATAAGCATCAAGAGCCAGGCGTGATGGCAATACCTGTAATCCCAGCACTTTGGGAGGCCAAGGTGGCGGATCAAATGAAGTCAAGAGTTTGAGACTGGCCTGACCAACATGGTGAAACCCCGACCCTATTAAAAATACAAAAATTAGCTAGGTGTGGTGGTGCAAGCCTGTAATCTCAGCAATTCGGGAGGCTAAGGCATGAGAACTGCTTGAACTCAGGAAGTGGAGGTTGCAGTGAGCCATGATCGCTCCACTGCACTCCAGCCTGGGTGATAGAGCAAGACTCTGTCACAAACAAACAAACAAACAAACAGCATCAAGAGACGCTTGAAATGCAAATGCTACTCAAAATAATGGGATTATTATTTTGTATATTTCTTAGTGCCAATTTCTTTTTTCTTTTTTCTTCCCTTGAGACAGAGTCTCGCTCTGTCGCCCAGGCTGGAGTGCAGTGGCGCGACCTGGGTCAGTGCAACGTCCATCTCCTAGGTTCAAGCAGTTCTCCTGCCTCAGCCTCCCAAGCTAGGATTACAGGCGTGCACCACCATGCCCAGCTAATTTTTGTACTTTTAGTAGAGACGGAGTTTCACCATGTTGGCCAGGCTGGTCTCGAACTCCTGACCTCGTGATCCACCTGCATCAGCCTCCCAAAGTGCTGAGATTACAGGTGTGAGCCACCGCACCCGGCCCTTAGTGCCAATTTCTGTATTGCCGTTAGAGGCACTGCATTATCGTTTGCTGAGTAAAATAACATTATAAGCTAAAATGTAGCTGATGATTTCCTCCTCCAGAATTTCTAGTTTCACCCTCACCCTCACCTGCAAATAGAGTATAACTGTTTTCACTAAAATTTTTGCTTTACATAGAAATCCTAGGTAGAACACCAAAACTTAACATACCAGAACAGCTTGAGAAGGTGGAGAAATTTCCTTTTCTTAAAAAAAGAAATTAAACGGTCAATGCCAATTTAGTCACCAAGAAAGGGAAATACCCAGTTTTCTTTCATAAGGTCCTCAAGTGTGCCTCAGAACACTTCTTCCTGGGATCATACATTGTTCTGCCTGTCCATTTTAGTATTCACATTTGAGGAAGAGTGAAAATTTCCCCTATGTGGTTCAACGTGGAATTGGAGATGACTCTGCAAAGATGATTGTCTTGAAGCCACCACGGCTACATTTGATCTGTAAGTATGGAAAACATTAAGACAATGTTATGGCCTCTGGCAGACAGGTCTGTTCTTTGGGAAACTGCATGGCATAAGAGAGTTATGAGGAGTCTTGACATTGTATGCCGGTGTCAAGAAAAACAGAAGCCAAATTAGCATGTGATTATGCTGACCATCAACCAGATTAACCTAGTGCATATTTTTGATGAGAGATTAAATGGTGAAATTGGTAGACTCAAGATGAATTATGAAGTTGTGGATTAGAGCAGCACCACATATGAGCAAAACTAACATGAATTTTTCCTTTTGGAGTATATTAGGGAAGCTTACTATTTCTAAAGCTGAAAAACAAACCCAAATGAGACTATCTAGCAAAGCTTCTTTATTACAATAACTTTTTTCTTATAAAAGGAAATGTTAGCATTTTCAAGAGTAAATACTTAATGAAACAACACATCTTAATGCCAAATATAAAACAGGATTTAGGCCAGGCGCGGTGGCTCACGCCTGTAATCCCAACATTTGGGGAGGCCGAGGAGGTGGGCAGATCATGAGGTCAGATTGAGACCATCCTAAGACAGTGAAACCCCGTCTCTACTAATACAAAATATTAGCCGGGCGTGGTGGCATGGGCCTGTAGTCCCAGCAACTCAGGAGGCTGAGACAGGAGAATCACTTGACCGGGGGCGGCAGCGGTTGCAGTGAGCCCAGGTCGCGCCACTGCACTCCGGCCTGGGCGACAGAGTGAGACTTCATCTCAGAAAAAAAAAAAAAAAAGAAAAGAAAGAAAACAGGCCGGGCACAGTGGCTCACACCAGTAATCCCAGCACTTTGGGAGGCCAAGGTGGGCAGATCATGAGTCACGAGATCGAGACCATCCTGGCCAACATGGTGAAACTCCATCTCTACTAAAAATACAAAAATTAGCTGGACGAGGTGGTGCGTGCCTCTAATCCCAGCTACTCGGGAGGCTAAGGCAGGAGAATCACCTGAACCAGGGAGGTGGAGGTTGCTGTGAGCTGAGATTGCGCCACTGCACTCCAACCTAGTGGCAGAAGGAGACTCCGTCTCAAAAAAAAAAAAAAAGAAAAAAAAAAGAAAGAATTTAGATTATTTTTTAATTTTCCTTACTTTGTTTGGGATGGGGCTTTTTAAAGATAATTCTTAAACTGCAAGCTATTCTAATAGTTATCCACAAATCACTTATCTTACATATAAAACCAAATATTAAAATGTGTCCTAAAACAGCAGTTCCCAGTCTCTGATGCACTTAATCACCTGGGAAAAATTTTTCAAAATGGCAACTGTCCTGATCATATTGTATGAGAAACTCTAGGGTTTGGGGCCAGAAATACGTATTTTTAAAAGTTAAATATTGGTTAAAATATATTCCTGCACATCTTGGGAGAAGAAAGAGAGAATTTGGTGCATAGATTCAAAATCTATGCTTCTATTTAGAAAAATGCAGCATCACATTGCTGCCTCCTCTAAAGCCAGTGATTGTTTTTTCCTAAGCCACGTTTCCATCTTATGCCATACGCTTCCTCAATTTCTTGAGCATACCATGCTCAAGATGCTGATACTTCTTTCTCAGCAGTGAAAAAACTCAGGTTTCCCCAGGAAAGAAATCCAGCAAAGTCACAGTGCCCTTCGATGAGGATTTCTCTTCCAGCCAAAGTTCCCGTCTCTTCTTCTAGTACCTTAAAGGAAGAGTTGTAAGGAAGTTTCAGGGGAATAGAATCTGTTTACCAAGCTTATCTTTGATCTCTCTGCTATTTGCATCAATTTAACTTTCTCTGAGTGCTGTTAGATTAGCCAAGTGGCCTGAAAACAAAAATGTGAGAGTAACTTTCCCTCAATGTGCTTGTTGACAGACAATTCTTTGTTTCTGCATGTTTATATTTTTATTCCACGCTCTTTTTCAGGATGTCTGCAGAGCCAACAGCCTTAGAAGATAGAGATCCTGTCTTCCTCTAGGGCAGGGAGCAGATTTGTTTTCTCACCAGGATAATAAAGATAATATCTCCTTCCAGGCAAAAGTTGGGAAGGGTCAACCCTGTATAAAATCAGAGGTTTTTTTTTGTTTGTTTGTTTGTTTGTTTTTTGACAGAGTCTTGCTCTGTCACCAGGCTGGAGTGCAGCAGCATGATCTTGGCTCACTGCAACCTCCACCTCCTGGGTTCAAGCAATTCTCCTACCTCAGGCTTCCAAGTAGCTGGGACTATAGGCGTGTGCCACCACACCCAGCTAATTTTTGTATTTCAGTAGAGACAGGGTTTCACCATGTTGGCTAGGATCGTCTAGATCTCCTGACGTCGTGATCCGCCTGCCTCGGCCTCCAAAAGTGCTGAGATTATAGGTGTGAGCCACCATGCCTGGCCCAAATCAGAGGTTTTCTAAGTTTCAGATTCTTCAACTGTGATGCAAACCCAGGGTGTGTGCAACATCCATCTGGGCCACTTCACATCACCCTTGGGGAACTTGAGAAATGTGGAGAACCAATGAGAACATGAAGCCCATACTTCCTGCTGTGCCATGAGTAATAACGTTTTTTCTTAGTCATGGGTCTCTTGTGCCAGTGCCCACCAAACAGTGACAGGGTATGTTGCTCATATAGTAGGATAATCTTTACAGTTCTTGAGGGTGCTTATTAAGTCCTTGAAATCTACCAGATGCCATGTCATTGAATCTCAGCTCTGCCACTTAATACAGGAATCACTAGCTAGAGCACTTACCAGCAATGCGGCTTACTAGTTATGCCACTTACTAGCCACGAGAACTTGGCAGTAATAATAGAAATAAATAATAACTGTCCTAGTAATAAACATAATTCTAGTGGTTGCAATAATAATGGATCATACTTGCTAATTGTATTCTGAATACTCTGTGAAGTGTGTAACTTAGCTCATTCAATCTCAGTTGCCATGTAAAATAAGAATATCAATTGTTATCACAATTTTACCTCTCAGCATTACCATAAAGATCAAAATAACGTCACTGATAGTGAAACATATTGGGACCTGTAAACATAAATCCGAAAGCAAATCTCTTTTGTTCTCTTTATTCGCCTGGATCACATGCCGGGCCCTGTAATGCACCTCTGTTTTCACACTCACTGTGCTGTCTGTCTGAAATGCTTCCCCCTTTCTTTTTCTGCAGATTCTTCTTCTTCCTTCATGACTCAGCTCAAAAAAAGCACTGTAAAGGGCACAGATTTTCCTCTCTAAACATGCTTCCTTCTTGAGCTAAAATATAGTTTCTGTTGGCTTCTTAGGTGGGGGAAAGTGTTCATCATTGTTTCTAAACTCCCCCCCCCCCTTTTTTCTGTGAGACAGTCTCACTCTGTCACCCATCCTGGAGTGCAGTGGCGTGACCTCAGCTCTCTGCAACCTCCGCCTCTCGGGTTCAAGCGATTCTCTTGCCTCAACCTCCTGAGTAGCTGGGACTACAGGCACGTGCCACCACGCCCAGCTAATTTTTTTGTATTTTTAGTAGAGACAGGGTTTCGCCATGTTGGCCAGGCTGCTCTCAAACTCCTGACCTCAGGTGATCCGCCCGCCTTGGCCTCCTAAAGTGCTGGGATTCCGGGCATGAGCCACCGCACCTGGTCTTCTAACCCGATTTCTTACTTACGTTCACGGGAGGTAATTGAACTTTGTAGTAAAGAGGGAAAACGCTATTGTGTGTTCATTATCCTCCTTGGGGACTTTTCAGAAATGAGCCACCTGCAGCCCGACACCTATGTGTCTCCCCTGCATGGTGAGCCATTGAGGCCAGCTCTGACCCAGCTACGGGAGGTGGCAGTGGCCCAGCTCCTCTGCTGGAGATTGGGGGAGGAATCAGTGTATTTGAGCAGGTGGCTGCATATGTGGGGACAGGAAAAAACACGTGGCCTTTAGTCCCAGCCCCATTCTGTCATTCAGCTTTATCATAATGAAGCTGCTCATTCCATCACTCTCACTCTTACATTTATTTCTCAATTGGTTTGGAAGCTAAAGCTGAGAAGAGAGTGAATAACCACTTGCTCTGAAAAATTCATGCCAGCCTTCCCTGCCGTCTCCTCAGCAATACTCTTAAAAGAACTACTAGGCCACTCATTTTTCCCACATACCTGGCTGTTTTCTCATGGGACCGAGACAAGGTGGAGTTCATTGCTACCTGTATCCTTGGTGTCTAGCAGCATTTGGTACACAATACATAGCACTGTGTATTCAGCATTGTGTACTGAGCATGTGGTAAGTACTCATTAAATGAAAGAACTTGGGTAATTCATGGAGATTCTCCTAGTGCCTTCTCAGTTTGTCATTTCAGCAGTAACATTACAGCATTTATCCCCTTATAAGGTATAATAATTTATAGCTCTGCATCAAAAACAGAGCAAGAATATCACATTTCACTGGGGAGACTCAATGTTTTTCTGTGGTCCTCTTCCACAAATGGCAAGTCATCAGTTTAAAATTTCAGAATGCCAAACAGTCATTGGCTTTCAAGCCATTCCAGAATATACTAAGAGAGGAAAACAAAGTTCTCACCAGTGGTGTTTCATTTTATGTATCAAAATATTTCTTAAGTCTTAGAAAACCAGATGGCAAAAAGGAAACAATTCTTAATTCTATAAGAACATCACCACTCACCAAAACATGTAAGAGACAAAGAAGGGCATATCTCAAGATGCTCCTAATGTTTTATGTTGAATCCATATTCTGCTCTTCTGGTTTTTTCCTTCTAACGCTGGTGCTACACCCTTGTACAAGTTACTGAAAATAGGGAAGTGGGCTCTGGTGCCCTGAACTTAATGCTAAGCATTTGTCCCTGAGCCTGAAAGAGTAAGATTGAGCCCTTAAGTCCTAGGATAGTCTGTGATTACAGTTCCCAAACGACACTTTCACAGTGGATACCTTGATTTTGGGCTGCTACTTATTGAGTGTTGCTACATGCCAGGAATTCTATGAATACCATCTCATTTAATCTTCATAGCCACCCTGTGAGAAAGGGACATCACCATTTTACAGTTGAGGAAATTGCATTTTGGTAACTTATCCAGGTTAAGTTGGTACAGAAGCTAGAATTAAAATTTCTATTTTGCCGTCCGCTAAGCCTGTGTGCCACCCTGCCACCCCCTGGCTCAGGATTTAAGAGTGAGCTACCCCACGTGTAACTCTTCAGGATTTCAAACTGGTAGATTTCAAGATTTCTCATTGGTGAGTTGAGAGGTCTTTCAAGGATTCAAGTTATCATTAGTGAGAGGTGACAGCGTGCTGACAGCTCTCGCAGCCCTCGCTTACTCTCAGTGCCTCCTCGGCCTCGGCGCCCACTCTGGCCGTACTTGAGGAGCCCTTCAGCCCGCCACTGCACTGTGGGAGCCCCTTTCTGGGCTGGCCAAGGCTGGAGCCAGCTCCCTCAGCTTGCAGGGAGGTGTGGAGGGAGAGGCGCGGGCGGGAACCCGGGTTGTGCGCGGCGCTTGTGGGCCATCGTAAGTTCGGGCAGGTGTGGGCTCAGCGGGCCCTGCACTCAGAGTGGCAGGCCGGCCCGCAAGCCCCGGGCAGTGAGGAGCTTAACACCTGGGCAAACAGCTGCTGTGCTCGACTTCTCACCGGGCCTTAGCTGCCTCCCCTCGGGGCAGGGCTTGGGACCTGCAGCCTGCCATGCCTGAGCCTCCCCCGCCCGCGGTGGGCTCCTGCGGGGCCCGAGCCTCCCCGATGAGCGCCGCCCCCTGCTCCATGGCGCCCAGTCCCATCGACCACCCAAGGGCTGAGGAGTGAGGACGCACGGCACGTGACTGGCAGGCAGCTCCACCTGCGGCCCGGTGCGGGATCCACTGGGTGAAGCCAGCTGGGCTCCTGGGTCTGATGGGGACTCAGAGAATCTTTATGTCTAGCTAAGGGATTGTAAATACACCAATCGGCACTCTGTATCTAGCTCAAGGTTTGTAAACACACCAATCAGCAGCCTGTGTCTAGCTCAGGGTTTGTGAATGCACCAATCGACACTCTGTATCTAGCTACTCTGGTGGGGACGTGGAGAACTTTTGTGTCCACACTCTGTATCTAGCTAATCTAGTGGGGATGTGGAGAACTTTTGTGTCTAGCTCAGGGATTGTAAATGCACCAATCAGCACCCTGTCAAAATGGACCAATCAGCTCTCTGTAAAACAGACCAATTGGCTCTCTGTAAAATGGACCAATCAGCAGGATGTGGGTGGGGCCAGATAAGAGAATAAAAGCAGGCTTCCTGAGCCAGCCATGGCAACCCACTCCGGTCCCCTTCCACAATGCGGAAGCTTTGTTCTTTTGCTCTTTGCAATAAATCTTGCTTCTGCTCACTCTTTGGGTCCACGCTGCCTTTATGAGCTGCAACACTCACCGTGAAAGTCTGCAGCTTCACTCCTGAAGCCAGCGAGACCACAAACCCACCGGGAGGAATGAACAACTCCAGACGTGCTGCCTTAAGAGCTGTAACACTCACCACGAAGGTCCGCAGCTTCACTCCTGAGCCAGCGAGACCACGAACCCGCCAGAAAGAAGAAACTCTGAACACGTCTGAACATCAGGAGGAACGAACTCCAGACATGCCGCCTTTAAGAACTGTAACACTCACCGTGAGTGTCCGCGGCTTCATTCTTGAAGTCAGTAAGACCAAGAACCCACCAATTCCGGACACATTAGTAACTTCTACTAATTACTCACAGAAGGGAAATCACACAAGATAGTAGTTAAGAAAGTAAGGCTCTGTGACAGCAGTGGGGTGGAATGACCTTGTCCAAATAATTCATCTCAGGAAACTGGGGTTACTGTGGCTGCTAAAATGGGAATAATAGTATCTCCCTTATAGGGTTCTTAGGAATATTACAGGTAATGAAGAACTTAGAAAAGTGATTGGTCCCCGAATGTCATCAACAGATGCAAGAAATTAAAGTGTGGGTTTTAAATAAAGAAATTGCATTGTAATTCGAGTAGTTTCTGTACAAATTCTGCTATGAGAGTATGTAATTTAGCAATATCTCATCTGGTAAAATATGCTAGGTTGAAGGTTATAAAAGAGAAGCCAAAGGCTTTATGAAAATTTATATAGACTAAATGCGGCTATTTAGTCTATATAAATTTAGTCTGTTAAAATAGATGTACCTTTTAAATCCATCTATTTTTCTGAACCCCATATTGAGGTACAGAGAAACTGCAATATCCAAACTCATGACTTCCCAGTGGTGGCAGTGGAATACTATTATACTATCAGTTCTAGAAATTGTAACTTACTTCTAGGATTGTAATGTGGAGACTGAACATCTGCTAACCTTGTTGATCAACTGCTGTTGAGGGCTGAAAGTGACCGTGGAGAAGACGAGAAATATCTTCTCTTAAAGGCTCAAAAAATATCATAACACATGGAGACTAGCACACTTGTTATTCCACCAGATTTCTTCACACCTGCATGCATATAACACATCATTTTAAAAATTCGCTAACAACATTTGAAATTGGATTCATTTTAACTTGGAAAAAAATACCAAGAAAACTGCTAGTTACCAGTGGCCAAAAAGGAAGACTCTTCCATACAGGGAACAATTTCTGGAGTTCTGTGAAAAGCTAATTTTGTTCTTCTTCTTCTTTTATTTATATTACAGATATTTTACAAGTTCCATAAGACTCCATCCCACACAAGACAGTGAATCTAAGTGTCACAGAAGACTGAATTTCCTCAGTATTTCACAGTTACCAAAACACCTGTGCTAAATAGTTTTCTGTGTATCAGCTGTGAAAACTCACTGTTCAATAGCCCTCCAAATTTCTCATTTGTTCCTGGTGGTGGGGGGTTCTAGGGGGCTCACAATGCGTTATTGTTAAACTCTAGGAAGGGTAGTGGTTCAAGAGCACCATCAATGGAGTATAAAGGAAAAAAGTACCAGCAAATTTCACCTGTACTCCTTATAGACCTTCGCTTCTACCTCTTCTGAGATGCTGCCTTATCTGCAAATTAATTAAGCAGAAACTAAATGGGCACAAATACCATAACATTCTGAAGCTTAATTAGCAAATGCTTTTTAACTTCACAACAGGTCTTAGCCTTGTTGGTTACTTTGTTTCTTAAAAGAGCAGAAAAGCAAGCTGTATTATTCTTCCCTTCCTTTCAGAGAGGAAACAAGCATGGGAATTTAAAAATAGATCAAGGGATGCTCAGAGGGCAGCTCCCTAGCAACCAGGCTGCATTGCTGGTATGCTAACTTGAGCGGCCTTCATTCTGCCAGGATGCCAGGAATGTCGGCAAGCCACTCCCACTGATAGCAAAGACAAGACATGGAGGGAACTGGTTGGATACAGCCATGGAGGGGACACAGACGGGTGACTGCAAGAGCCACAGATTCTCACCCAGCCCCTTCAGTCTGATCCATGGGAAGGCCAGTAACTGTGCTCAGCAGTTTCCTCAATTGCAACCCCCCAGTGAGGCCGTTAGCCCATCCCCTGGGGCAGTAACATAGGATGGAGGTAGGGAGAACTCTTGGTCATCATCAGAAACCCTTGAAGAGAGAAATTATTTCCAAAATGTTTGCTGTCTGATAGTTAAAAATCATGGCTCTGTCTTTCCCTTATTAAATAACACAGGAGAAAAATGAAAAGATGGAATGTTTATTGATAGTCTTTGTGCCTGGTGCCATGGAGCTTGTTTTTGAGGCTCTGATGATAAGAAAAGAAAAAAATAATAATCCTGCATGTCATATAGCTGCAAAGTGCAGGCACCCTGGTGTGCACTGTGAAAATATCATAGAAAATATATGACATCAAATTGTCTGCCTAGGATGATACAGTTTCTTATTAAAATAAAAAGAGGAAAGTGTGGAGACTAACAATGCATTTCCTTTTTCCACTCAGACTTCACACAGGGAAAGTTACCTGGATGTTCAAGATGTTAAAACATGGCCTTGTGTCAAAAGTGAAATAATTAAATATTCAGTATCAGCCCATTAACCAGATGTGCTCTCCCCACCCCCAATGCCTTTTTTGTTCTTTGACTTGCTTGTCCAAGATGGCTTTTGAAGAAAAATGCCAAGAAAATTACTTTTATGGAAAATATTTCTCCCTCCTTCCTCCACTCCCTTCCTCTCTCCCTCAATTCCTCCCTCCCTTCCTTTCTTCCTTCCTTCCTGCTTTTCTTCTAAGACAGCATTCTCAAATGGTCAGCCATGCACTACTTTGTGTAAAGACAAATCTTTTCCATTCTTTGATTTCTTTAAAATAGTAAAATATATGGCAATAACAAAGCATATAAAGGAATATAATAAACTTTTATGTTTTTATCACTCAGTTTACAAAGATGAAACTTTACAATTCCTATGGAAGTACATGTTTTTATCTCCTAACTGCTTTCCTTTTCCATACACTTAGAGGTAACCATTATCCTGAAAGTGATGTATATCATTCCCAAGCTTTTCTTAATACGTTCATTCTAGATGCATTTATCTGTGAACAATATACTATATTGCTTTTCATGTTTCCAAACATTTTACAAGGGTTGTTATATTGTACAACTTCCTGTTTAAAAAAAATTTGATCTTTTTAAACTCAAAATTATGTTAACTGTTTTGCTTTACTTCGTTTTTGAGAGAGTGCCTCGCTTTGCCACGTAGACTGGTGTGCAGCAGCTCCATCATAGCTCACTGCAGCCTAGAACACCTGACCTCAAGTGATCTTCCTGCCTTAGCCTCCCATGTAGCTGGGACTACAGGCACGTGCCACCATGCCCTGCTAATTTTTATTTTATTTTTTATAAAGATAGGCTCTCATTATGTTGTCCAGGCTGGTCTCAAATTCCTAGCCTCAAGTGATCCTCCTACCTTGGCCTCCCAAACTGCTGGGATTACAGGCATTGAGACATTGTACCTGGCATCAAAATTGGGTTTTTGAGAGGTTAGTACATTATTTGTCCATTATCAGTCCATGTTAGTACATTTATTTTTACTCATAAACGGTCTACTTAAAGAAATATTACACAATTTATTCATAAAAACTCTTTTCAACTAAGTCTCAGTTTCCATTTTCAGTACAATTATAAGCAATGCTGGTTATCATTCCTGCTCCCGTATCTAGATGAACCCTCATCTGCCTGGGACAAATATGTCCTCCATATATGTTGTCACCTTTCCACATACTCTATGACAACCTATGAGGTTATTGATTTTTTTAAAAATTAAAATATATCACACTTTTATTAGGCATTACCCCTGTGATTTATATTTTATATAATATACTTCTTATTATGTGTGAATTATGTAATTTTATCTCCATTGTACGGAAATGGAAACTGGGGTTCAGAGAATGCTAACCAGTAAGCATACAGTAGGCTTGATCTTCAAATACAGAGCTGTCTGACCCCAGTGCCACAAATCACTTGGACAGAAAACTCACTCCATTGGCCTCCCATCTTTTTAATTTGAGCACCCTTCCAAAGAGAAGTGTTTTGAGCATGAACCCAGTAAATTCTATTTAAATGTGCTTTATAAACATATAACATATACTAATTAATTTATGTGAATCAATTTTTGAAACACATGAAAATGGAAATTTGAAAGGATAGTGTGGTGGCTCACGTCTGTAATCCCAGCACTTTGGGAGGCTGAGGCAGGAGGGTCACTTGAGGTCAGGAATTCGAGACCAGGCTGGCCAATATGGCGAAACCCTGTCTCTATTAAAAAAAAAAAAAAAAGTTAGTTGGGCGTGGTGGCGTGTGCCTGTAGTCACAGCTACTCGGGAGGCTGAGGCAGAAGAATCGCTTGAACCAAGGAGGCAGAGGTTGCAATGGGCTGAGATCACGCCACTGCACTCCTTCCTGGGTGACAGAGCGAGACTCCATCTCAAAAAAAAAAAAAAAAAAGATAAAATAAGCACAAAATGTCATATTCTTTTATTTAACACATGAGTGGTTCTACATCATCTGTTTCTAAAATATATTAATAACAGTTATCATTATTTTGCAGATAGTATCATTTGGCAAATAAGCATTTTATTGCTTTTTTGTTTGATTAGAAGTTTAAGCATGGGAAAATGGTATATTTGGATGTAAGAAAAACTTTATAAGGCATATATTGTGGACTTATCCAATAGATAGTCTGTTGTTTCTTCTTGTATTTTAGGGTCTAGAAGTAGAAGAATATCATCATCATCATCACTGATACAACTTTAGTAAAGGCAAACTAACTGAATATTCACTTTTTGTTACAATGATTCACAGGTCTGGGTCCAAGTTCTGTTTGAGTTTTATTTTCAAACAGGTATTCTTAATCATTGTCATTGATAAAAATAATAGACAGAACTTACTAAGTCATGATATTTATTTTTAAATCTCATCTATTAATTATGTAATTTTTTTCTTAAATGTGGCTCACAAATGTCAGCTTCTTTAATGTCATTCAGCTATTCTTATAAACTATTCATAGACTGTTATATTTTTGTATTTGTAAAAGATTAGTTCAAAACCTAACTTTAAAATATTATTTGGAAGATTTTAAAAGGAATTTGGAAATACCATTAAAAATATTTTAGGCTGGGTGTGGTGGCTTATGCTGGTAATCCCAGCATTTTGGGAGGCCCAAGGCAGGAGGATCACTTGAGCCCAGGAGTTTGAAACCACCCTGGGCAACACAGTGAGACTCTGGCTCTATTATGAATAATAATAATAATAATAATAATAAATTTTAAGTACTTAGACATGGGTTTTGTTTTCTTTTTAAAAGTGACAGATTTTCAACAACAAAACTGTCTATCCATGTAAATTTTTCCAAATATTTCAAAATGCATTCCCAAAGTAAGAGGTTTTTAAAATTATGCATTTCTTTCACTTCCAATGTAAGAAATACCACCTTTATGTCAAAAAGGCTAACTACGTGTTTTTAACATTATATATCTTCTAGGTAGCACATTAACTAGGTAGCACACTATTGTATTAAAAGATATAACTTATCTTTTAATACAATAACTCTTTTAAGAATTTCCCAGGAGAAAATCTGAGAATCTCTATGAGGAACAAAAAGTCTTTGTAATTAATCCCCATTTCATTATACAGCTGGTTCAACTTACAATGGTTGACTTATAGTGTTTCTACTTTATAATAGTGTGAAGGTGATATGCACTCAGTGTGCTCCTCAAATCATGATGGTAATACATGCTCCATTATAAGTTGAGAAGCATCTGTAGAGTAAAAAGGCTCTTCTATATTTTAATAGTCATCCTTTTATAAAATTAGCTAGATTGTTGATAACAGATATTAACGTGTGCATTACTAGTTTGCAACTGGATGAGATGTCAAATGAACTGCACATCTGGTGCCTTTGTTGTAACCCTGATTCCGAATCATTTTTATTCTATCAACATAGCTACGTCATCAATAATTTCACTCACTGGTAGAACCCCACGTATTTCCATAAATCATAGTTTGTATTAAAGAAACTGTAGGATAGTGAAAATATAACTTCTTGGGAACACCTTTTCTATAGTTGTTCAAAATAAAAAGTTTACTTTATAATACGTTATTGAATCAAAATTTAGCAAATACCATAAATTGGGACAAATTATAATTCCTGTACCTTTATTAAACTATACAGATGTTTTATATTTTATAATTCAAAATGATGGTTGTTTCTTCACATTTTATTAATATTTTTATGCATTATTTTTACATAATTTTTTGCAATATTTTGCAGTGTTTATCGACAAATGTAACTATTTTAATTTGTGCTGTACATTATTTTTTGTATCTTACTTCAACTGTCTTTACCGTAGTAAGAAGAACAAGTATGTGGCTCTTTATTTCTTGCTCTTAAGAAATCTCAAAATAGTCTTCTACACTTTAATCATTAAGTGTAACAAAATTTAGTAAGGTACTGGAATGAGCATTGTATGCTTCTTAATATCCCCGAAACAACTCTCGGGTTTGCCCTCAAGTTTCAGATGGTTAGTCTTTAAATGTCTTGCTAATTGTGATGGCTTAATTCTACCAACATTAGCTAATATCTATCTCAAGGCACAACACACAGTGCGAAGTTGATCCTTGACAACAGTAAATATAAATCTTTAAATAAGGTGTTCTTCTTGATAAATTAGCTTCGTGGGCACCAACTTTTCAATGAGTCAAATCTGATTAGATAATTGCTTGCTTGTTTTTTACATGGTTTTATGGCTTTAAAGGATTTCATTCTAGCACTAGAAGTTTCGGTTTCTTTATTTTCAATTATTCATTTGTGCTTAATTATTAGTATATTATCATCTCCAATCTACAGCATCTTTGCAAGAATCTGCATATGATATTTGTCCATGTTAGTTTAGTTGGAACTTGGTAAGATATTCTGCAGATCCATTTAATAAAGATGTATAAATTGCAATATATCTCAATATACGTATCATAGACAATAGCGTGAGGGGGTTTCTGCCAACACAGCCTTATATGGGATTCTTATTCTCCCCCAAGGATAGCTCAGAAGAATTTGTAGGTAAAATGTTTTAAAGCTAATTCCATACTTCTTATTTACATAAATAGTAAATGTAAATGTAACTTACAATATTTTCTTCCTATACCTTGTTCTACATGCAGTCACCTTTATATGTTGGTTATATTAAATCCCATCTGTAGTTTAAGGGGCTCAAACCAAGGTTGAATGTGATTCACACATTCAACAAGTGTTTCATGTTCAGCAAATGCTGGTCACAATGTTAAACATCAAGAAGATTCTGAAGAGTAAAACAGAAATGGATCCCATTTTTGTAGAATTTACTATCTAATGGGTGAAAATACAGGTAAGTTAAGTACCAAATACATGCATATTTACAAACTGTAATTAGTACCTGCTATACTTTGAATGTGTCCCTTCCAGAATTCATGTGTTAAAACTTAATGGTCAATATGATCGACTTAACAGTGAGGGTGTTTTGTTTTGTTGTGTTTTGTTTTGTTTTTTGAGATGGAGTTTTGCGCTATCACCCAGGCTGGAGTGCAGTAGTGCGATCTCAGGTAATTGTAACCTCTGCCTCCTGGGTTCAAGCTATTCTCCTGCCTCAGCCTTCTGAGTTCAAGCTATTCTCTTGCCTCAGCCTTCCAAGTAACTGGGATTACAGGTGTGCACCACCACGCCCTGCTAATTTTTTGTATTTTTAGTAGAGATGGGTTTTGGCCAGGTTGGCCCTGCTGATCTTGAACTCCTGACCTCAGGTGATGTGCCTGCCTTGGCCTCCCAAAGTGCTGGGATTACAGGTGTGAGCCACTGCCCCTGGCCTACAGGAAGGGCCTTTAAGTGGCAATTAGATAAGGAGGGCTCCTTCCTTGTGAATGACAGCAAAGGCCTTTATAAAAGGGCTTGACAGAGGGAGTACATTCCTTTTTGCCCTTCCAGTTTCTGCCATGTGATGACACAATGTTCCTCCTCTCCAAAGAATGCAACATTCAAGGCCTCATCATGGAAGCTGACAGTAGCACTCACCAGATGATCTTGGATTTCCCAACCTCAAGAACTGCAAGAGATAAATTTCTGTTCTTTATGAATTACCCAGTCTGTGATATTCTGTTATAGTAGCATGCAACAGACAAACACAGTATCCTAGTGGAAATAAGCAGAAGTGGGAGTACAGATACAATATGCTTATGTGGTCACAGAAGCCTTCTTTAAGGAGACATAAAAGGTAAGAGGAAAATGGCAGCCAAGTGCAGTGGGATTATGCCTGCCATCTCAGCACTATGGGAGGCTGAGGCAAAGATTACTTGAGACCAAGAGTTCAAGATCAGCCTGGGCAACATAGCAAGACTCTGTCTCTACAAGATAAAAATAAAAATTAGCCAAGTGTGATGACATGTACCTGTAGTCCCAGCTACTTGGGAGGCTGAGGCAGGATGATCATTTGAGCCCAGAAGTTTGAGGCTGCAGTGAGCTATGATGTCACCACTGTACTCTAGCCTAGGCAACCAAGTGAGACCCTGTCTCTAAAATAAAATAAAATAAAATAAAATAAAATATAAAAGGTAAGAGGACGAGAGCATTGTGAAGAGTTGGAAGAACAGGACTCCAACAACAGCAAATATGGCTGCATCATAGTGGGAAAGAAAAAGAGCCAATGCCAGTTTTTCTAAGGATGCAACTTTAAGTTCAGTGAGGCATTAGGGTAATGGAACTTCTGGGAGGCAGTGGTAGCTCCAATGAAGGTGGGAAGTGGTGCTACTGCAGGGTAGGCAGCAGAGACCCTCCTGGAGCTCCACGGGAACCAGAAAAGAAGATAACCCCGGATGCCCTGTTATTGCCACAACGACTATTTCAGGAGCTCTAGAAGACATGCCCAGGCACATCTAAAACCCTAAAAGATTATGAGGAACAGCTGTTTCCTATTTAATTACGTCTACATGGTAAAAACTCTGGCCTTAATAGTAAATAAACCTAAATAGTAAATAAACCTAGGTTTAAATCCTAGCTCTGCCATTTACCTCCCGAACTGTCCTGAGAAATGTACTTCACCTCCCCGAGTGTCAGTTTACATGTCTGTACAATATGAATAGAAACAGTAACTGATCACTGTGTAGTAGATGTGTGAATGTGTATACAGGACCTAACATAATGCTTGCACGTATAAGGACTTGATGAATTTTAGCTATTAGTATTATTATTTTATAGGTAACATTCAACACTTTTTGTCATTTGGAAACCTGAGATATAGCAAACTTCTAAGTGAAGAAACCCGTTCTTTCAGTATTAGCAATCTGATTCTGCAAGGAAGAGGACACTGTTTCACAAACTAGTCATCCCTTTCGGAAATAGGATATTGTCATCACAGAACAAAAAGTACAGAGTCACTGGGAAATAACAGCCACAGTTACCATTTACAGTTTGTTCGAGAATTGCTGTCCTCATTCACTAATACATTAATAAATGGTTAATTGAGTTCCTCTTTCTTATAGAGATGCTACATAATATTGACCTTTTCATGCTCTATGAATGATAGTGCTAAAATCAATGTGTTTCAAGGATAATATCAAGACATAAGAAGAACATTTATGATTATAAAGGAGGATTTACACATGGGACTTAATTTTAGAAGACGGAATGGCCCATGACTCAGAAATTTTCTCTCTTGCCACCCACCATGCCTGAAATTCTACCATCCTTTCAGCTTTCCTATTCTTTAACAGTTCCCTATCCACAAGAGAGGCAATGTAGTTTTCAGACAAAACTTTAGTAAGAAATCACTTATCGTGTTGTTGGGTGAGAAAACAGACAACATGATCTTTAAAA
Source organism: Symphalangus syndactylus (assembly GCF_028878055.3). NCBI lineage: Eukaryota > Metazoa > Chordata > Mammalia > Primates > Hylobatidae > Symphalangus > Symphalangus syndactylus. The sequence goes on from NC_072429.2 coordinate 20,047,885, forward strand.
TCTAGGAAGTATAGCAGAGAAGTAGCAGAAAAGGCAAAAAATAGAACCAGGGAACATATTTCCAATTGGACCTACCTTCCCATTTAGGAAAAAAATTAGAAGGCTCCAGTAATATCTCATGTCTTGGATACCCCAAATCCTTTGCTTTAGTTTCTTCTTAAAAGAAATCTTACTTAAAGTGGACCATGGTCCTTAGAGGCCCAGAGCACCCAGCTTTCCCTGGGATACAACTTAAAATTATATTAGATATAAATGTTTGTAGAGTGTAAATAATGTGAAAGGTTTGCAGAGTGTTTTCTTTCATACTTCATCTTTCAAAGAAAAAGATTATATAAAGAAGAATTAATTGGAATTATAAACTGAAAAAATATAACAAATGGAAGTAAAATCTCACAAGGTTAACCTAAATAGCAGAATGGAGATGACCAAGGACATAGTAAGTGAATCTGAAGATAAAACAATAGAAATAGATTGATATTCTGAGCCTCTGTCTTAATGAACTGGATATTCTTTTTTCCTTCCTTTAAAAAACAGAATAAATAGCGTATTAAAGATTTGTTAAAAGTAACATGTGTCAGTTCATCACACAAAAAAATGATGAACCATAATCATCTAGTAGAATTCTCTGCTAAAAGTACTTACAGCAGCAGCTATGAAATTTCACTTAAGTCAGTTTGTGAACTTAAAGAACAGACAAGCTGCTGTGAACTTGATGCAAGTACTCACCCCATGGACAACACTCAAAGTATCTATTTCTAAAATTCACTAATGCATAGTTGCAACCTCTTTTTTTCTCGTAGTAATAGTAAAGCTGAATTAGTGGCACGAACATTGTAATTTCAAGAACTGTATTAAGTATTTTAAAAGCTTTATGTGAGGCTTGTCTTATTATTACTAATACTTCAAAGTTTAGTAAGCCGATTCCAGTGCCACATAAGGTGGAGTAAGCATACTCTATCCTCTCTCTCTCTCCTGAATACAGCTATCAAAGCTGGAAAGAATTATTGCAGGAACTATTTGAAGACTCTGAAAAATAAATAGAAGATTGGAGGAAAAGACAAGAATTCATAGTAGTACTGAACTAGCAGTGATTCTGCTGATTTTTTCTTCTGGTTCCTCTCAACCTGATCTCAATGTAATCTGATTCCCAGAAGAGGCATTGAGGTACAGATGAAAAGAGCACTGTCTCTACAGGTGGAAGAGGGGGAAAGGGAACTCCCAACACTCAGAGAGATAATATACTTCCCCCTTTTTCTTCCTTCATTATTTTCTTCATTTCTCACACGCCACCTCCCAAGCAATCCTGTAGCAGTATTACAGGTGGTGGAAAGGGGAGCGCATAGGAGCCAAAAACCTGGGTGGAAATATTTTCCTCTTCCTTTTGTGGACCTATGGTTTCAAGAGGTTGGGTTGAACATCATTTTGTCATGTTTTTTTTTCCTCTCTTTCTGTCCTCACACCACTCAGCCCTGGATACAGACAAAATTATAGAAGTACACAACAGTGAGATTATCAAAGCCCCAGAATCTGGATGGGGAACTAAAAAGGGGCACTTCAGGGAATTAGAAAGTATTGGGGGAGATTGTGGAGAAGAAGTTTGAGGAAGTAATCTCATAAATATCTTTATGAACTGCTGGACTCACCTCCTAGCTGTGCATCCATGGAACTGATTCTAGTAAGTGCATTCAATAACTTGATAGCTTAACTAACAGACCACTGTTCGGACCCTAGGATGCCCATTACCTGGCAAATAGGTGGAGCAGGTCAGAATAGCACTGCAAAGGGTTTGGACCCTGAAGTGGCATTGGGGCCATAGCCCACAGAAGCCACATTGTAACTTGCATCTTGAACCTAATGCACTTAAACAAAAATATAAATATTCCCTGTAATATTTAACAAGGCTCAGAGTCTTCAAACCTAATATTCAAATGTCCATAACTTAATCCAAAATTACCTGATATACAAAGAGCCAGAAAAATTTTAACTTACATGGGAAAAGAGAGTTATCAGATAGCAATGCCCAGATGACAAAAATGTTGGAATTATTTGATAAAGAATTTAAAGTATAAGTATATTTTAAAAAGCAAGTGCAAACACATAGGAAACAACTGAGAAGATAGAAAGCCTCCTTAAAGAAAAAGATGATAAAAAGAAAAATTAATTGGAATAATCAACTGAAAAATATAACAAATGGAAGTAAAATCTCATAAGATGAGCTAAATGCAGAATGGAGATGACCAAGGAAATAGTAAGTGAATCTGAAGATAAAAAAATAGAAAGCATGCACACTGAAAAACAAAGAGCTAAAACAAGTTTGGAAAAACCCACAGAATCTGTGTCAAAATAAGCTAATTTTTACATTTGTCTCTCTGAGGAGAAAGAGTGCAGTACTAAGACAATTTGAAAAAAATAATGGCCCAAAATTTCCCAAGTTTGATGAAAGACTTAAATCTACAGGTTCAAAATGGTCAGTGAATCCCAAATAGGGTAAACTCAAAGAAATCCATGCCCAGAAATATCATAATTAAGTGACCGAAAACTAAAGACAAAGAAAAAAATCTTGAAAAACAATGTGTCATTTATAGGAAAACAAAGATTTGAATGACTGCAGATTTATTTTCAAAAACAATGGAAGCCAGAAGGGAGTTTAAAACCTTTTTAAAGTGATGAAAGAAAAGTACTGTCAACTCAGAATTTTATATCAATGAAAGCATCCTTCAGGAATGAAAGACAAAAAACAAAAATCAGATGAAGGAAAACTAAGATAATTCATTGCAAAAAATGTTCTCTGTAATTAAGCAAACATATTTAGAAAGGCAAAGCAACTTGGTTTTGATCACTTGGTGATTCTCTAACCTTTGTCAGTTATTTTTTACCAGGCCTATAACAAAAGTCTATAAAACTTCTCTAGAGCTCAGAAAACACCAGTCTGATATGGTAAGAACAGAAGAGAGCATTTCTTCCCAGGTGGAAGGTTTAGTTGACAGTATGTCTACATTAGTTTATTCTCGTATTGGGCATGTAAAGCGAATGCTAATTCTTTTATAGTATTCAGTTTTGGGTCTGTTATTAAAACAATTTAGAGGAGATTCCTTACGTATCTGAATAGATTTTAGGAAATATAAGGAAAGCAGGAATTTAGGGGAATGATTTTCTTGTTATCAGTCAAAAGCAGTGTTATCCACAATGGTCAAAACAGTAAGACACCCCCACTCCAAATCCCGCCAGAATCCCCAAATCTCTCCATCTCTCTGAGATGAGAAAATCTACTATCTTTTGAACTGGGCCAAAAGATCCTTTGCAGAGATATTGCCAGTTTTAAGGTCTACACATTTGCTTGAGTGTCTTCAGTCATGATTTGGATGGAGATAAAAATTATGAGGAGAGAGAGATTTGGATTTATCTTCATAATATTTTGAGGTTTTTAGATTTCTTCTGAAAGTTTAACTTACACATGTTGGTCCTCTGCTAGACTAACATTTCTAGGGAGTTGAAGTTCTCAGCCAAAAGCTAAACGTCAGCAGTGAGTCTTCTTGATAAATCCTATCTTTTTGGGTGACTTTATTCTTTTTTAAAGCACACCAAGCCTGAAAATATGTTATTTTTCTTGATTCACTTATAGTCTGCTTAAGAATTTCGTCTCCATCTGCTTTTATTCCTTGTTATAGTTTAAAACGAAGAGCTGCCTAAGCTCAGTAGATCAATAGCTAGCAGGATACACCAGTGCATTCATTATGATGTTGACATCTTGTTTCCTGTTAGTCAGTATGGCTCTCCTGTGCTTTCAGTTTGGCTGTGAGGACATTTTGTAGCTGATCTTTCTCTGAAGTGTTTTACTTGTTGAAGATTTTACATTGATGAAGGTATAAGGAAATGACTTGGCTGTTTACCACAAAAGCTCTAGAGCTATAACTTCTGTTCTCACCCAGATTGCAGGCTCAACAATAGGTAGATGTCTCCTTGCATATTAAGTGCTTAATCAAAATCCTCTGTTTCAGCACAGACTTCCCAGCTAGATGGAGCAATGAGAAATGAACACCCGAATAGATATTGAGATTTCATTGCTTTCTAACAAAACTGAAGAGTTGGCTGTTTTACTTTAGAAAGGTTTCTAATGATCAAGACCTTTCAGAGTGATTTAAAATCTGTTTATTATAATCCCGCTGATGGGAGCTGCTTTTTGCTTCTCTCTACAAGCAGCATGACAAAAATGGGCTGCCCTCTCAATGACTTGTCAGGGAGGGGCACCCAAAAATAAAAGTTGAGCACAGCCCGTGCCATTCTGAGCAAGAAGCCAGGAGGTGGACTGCTGGTGCAAATCTGCTCTGCAGCTCCCAATGGCGACAATGTCTTTTTAACCCTATTCTCAGATCAAGTGGGAAATTACAAACACATTAATGCCCTCCAGTCAAATACTTGCCAAGATAACAGATGGCCGATACCACTAAGCAACCTTGACCTTGTGGTCACCTGCCCTGTCAATCAGACACAGGATCTCTTCTCTAGGGGAAACTCTGTCTTCTGTGCAACACAGCATGTTCAACCATCATTGCAAATTTAATAAAACACATAGTCCATGCAGCAAAGATGGGCAACAACATTTTCCTTCATATGAACTAAAATGCTGGCATGCTACATAAATTTCCTGAAGCCTTCAACTGCTTCCACATAAACACTGGACAGAAAATGGAATACTGCTGAGCCAGAATCAACAGTTATCTTTGACATCTGAAATCAAAAAGCTCTGTTTAGGGGCTGACAGAACACTGGAGTGTCATACACCACACAAGTAAGTGCCCATCTAAATCACAGGAAATAGCCATTGTCTGTGGATTCAATGTATGTTATTAACCAATGTCCTTAGATGCGTCCATTAGGTGTGAAAATGTTACAGATATTTCAGAGAGCATTTACCATTTGGTGGCAAAGGAGAGTGCTCTTAGCAATGGGAAAACTCCATGAGCACAAATGTTGACATTAAGAGGATATCTAAATAGATGCATGGCTGCTGACAGGCAGAGCTCAGCCATAAAGCTCTGTCATGAGTCATTAGGAACCTAGTGTGGCTGCTTCTGCCCCAAGGAGATATTCTTTCTGAGATGGGCTGTTCACTTATGAGGGTGCAGCTGAACGTTTGGTAGGCTAAGAGATGGTATCACACAGATTCACTGACTTGGAAGCAATTGGCCAGGGTTCTGGTGCCTACTATGGGCTCTACCCCTAACTGACTACTCTGTGAGGGAAGTAATTAGGTATAATGAACAAGAACTTGAGCTCTTGATCTAAGATGAGCCTGGGATTGAACTGTGACACTGACACTTGCTACCTCACTGTTTCTTCAGTTTCCTGAACAGTCAAATGAGAATAATGATACTGTTTTCAATATACTGTGGTCATTAAATGCAATGAATGACCCTTAGCATGATGTCAAACCCTTAGCATGATGCCTGGTATGGACCAAGACTCATTAAATGTTACTTATCAGCAGGCATGATGGCTCACGCCTGTAATCCCAGCACTTTGGGAGGCCGAGGCGGGCAGATCATTTGAGGTCAGGAGTTCGAGACCAGCCTGGCCAACATGGTAAAACCTCATCTCTACTAAAAATACTAAAAACTAGCCAGGCGTAGTGGTGGGCACCTGTAATCCCAACTACTCAGGAGGCTGAGACAGGAGAATTGCTTGAACTCGGGAGGCAGAGGTGGCAGTGAGCTGAGATCATGCCATTGCACTCCAGCCTGAGCAACTCCATCTCCAAGAAAAAAAAAAGTTATCATTAATAAATGTTCATCATTACTATTAATAGTTTAATAAGCTTGGAAAATGACTTATGCACTCTGTGCCTATTTTGCCATTTGAGAAAGAGAAATTGGAATAGTTTATGATGATAAAATGCTTCCAGCTCCAGCATTCCAGTTTTGTAACCCTGATTTATTGCTGATAAATATAGATGCCTCCTACAGACATGCAATAGGATACCAGTGTATTCTGGAACATGGAATGATTAAGCTGACATTTTATTTTCTAAAGAGTCCAAGGCATTACTTCGTTAAGTCTTTACTGCAACGTTGTGAGCCATTAACAGATGAGGAAACTGAGGCCCAAAGAAGTTAAGGGGCTGCCTACGGTTACACAGTCACCAGGACTAAAAACCAAGGGATAGCAGCAATAGGATTGAGAAAAGAGATTGGGAGCACAAGTGCTGAAAAGGAAGCTTGTCAAAGAAACCAGCAGAACCAGCAACCAAGGCGGTGCTAATGCCTGGGCACAGAAGATGCCAAAGATTGTTGTGAGATACCTGAAATCTAGACTCCACAGCCAAGGGGAAAGAGGGGAGAAGCAATGTTAGGTTAATTTATGTAACATAAATAATGTATTCCTTAATTATCTGCCACATGATTAAGTAATTCTGATGTAAATAATTGAAATCTATGGAAGGGGAGGACATGAAATATGAGGAGTGCTGTTTTTTAAAATGTACTTGCAGAGCAGAGGTCAATTTGGATTTCAGATAAAGACTTCACTAGATCATTTATTTATTGACACTTACTACTAAGTGCTGCCATGTGCCAGGCATTGTGTTAGGCTCTGGGAATAGAATGATCAATAATCCAGTAGAATGTAGAATGATCAATAATCTAGTAGAATGTCCAATGTAGAATAATTTACAGTCTAATGAGGAAGTCAGCTGTATAACCAAAAAATTCCATTATAGCCATCAGCTATTCTTCAGGAGAACAGAGGAGCAGATAACTAACGTCTAGGAAGGTTAACTAAGGATGGATTCTAGTTGGGGCTTAAGACAAAACTAATAGAAGAAGAGCTAGGTGCCTGGGAGATTGCGTGGGAACAGTACCTTTGAATTAGTTACAATTACTAATTCAAATAAAGAAAGAATGATACCCTGTTTCTAAGGAAGAATTTAATTTGACTTTCTTTTTATGGTTATGAACAAACACATTGTTCTCAGTCACTGTTATTTTCATTTTTATTTATTTTATTTATTTATTTTTTTTTGAGATGGAGTCTCACTTTGTCACCAGGTCGGAGTGCAGTGGCGTGATCTCAGCTCACTGCAACCTCTGCCTCCCTGGTTCAAGCGATTCTCCTGCCTCAGCCTCCCAAGTAACTGGGACTACAAGCATGTGGCACCATGCCAAGCTAATTTTTGTATTTTTAGTAAAGACGGGATTTCATCATGTTGGCCAGGATGGTCTAAATTTCCTGACCTTGTGATCTGCCCACCTCGGCCTCCCAACGTACTGGGATTACAGGCATGAGTCACCATGTCCGGCCTCTCAGTCACTTTCAGCACCACCCTTTAGAGAAGGATAAGTCAAAGATCTAGCCTGCCAAGCAACAGTAGAGTTCAAGTTTAGAAAGTGGAGAAGTCGTGTTAGAAGTTTTAGGGTCCAAAGTCAAGCTTCCTGTGTTTTGAGTCCTACCTCTACCTCTCAGTAACTGGAAAGTTTACTTTGGGCAAGCTACGTCTGCTTCTCTGAGTTCAAGTTTCTTTATCTATAAAAGGAGGATAAGAGTAATAAGAATAATGTCTGCTTTGCAAAGTTGTTGTGAGGATTAAATGAATTAATTCATATCCTGGAGTTAGCAAAGTATGAGAAATAACAAATGATCTATAATATCTGACTATTGTTATTATCAGCATTACTATTAACTATTATTTCTAGAGGAGCATATGAAGTTCAGAACATCTGGAGAGCTGAGAAAAGTTGAGCATCTTTCTGAGGCTGAAACTATATTTGGACATTGAGAGAAATCCCTATATACCATACTATACATACGATGCCGTACACATAAGGTATAATGCATCTTATGAAACTCATGGAATTTGAAATTTTTAAAATTATAAAATGTATAGACATTCAGATTGTTAAGAGCAAGGACTTTACTAGTCTTATCTACTTACTAGCTTTGTTATTTAGAATAAATTATTTACTGGATACACTAATGTTTTACATCTGAAAAAATGGGCTCATCTGATCTCTCTAATTTGTGAAAGAAATTCCCAAAGATGGATTATGAAAAAAATGAAAATAAAAACTGTGAGTCTCAGGGTATGGCGTTGTATATCCAACTCACAGAAACAGCCCTTGCCTTAATGTCCTTCACATAAAACAGATTACTTTTATCCACTAAGCTCTTTTTTTAAAAAAAAATTTTGGCAAAATTCACATAACATTTACCATCTTAATAATTTTTAAGTGTACAGTTCAGTTGTATTAAATACATTAATGATGTTGTACGACGACCACCACCATCTATCTCCAGAGCTCTTTTCATCTTGTAAAACTGAAACTCTGCATCCGTGAAACAATAACTTATGATCTACCCCTCTCCCCAGAGTACTATGACACTGTATGCATATGACACATTTTCCTTATCTATTTATTCATCAGTGAACACGGGTTGCTTCTCTATTTTAGCCATTGTGAATAATGCTGCTATGTCTGCTAAGTTTTTTTTAAACTGCTTTAATAAAAGATCCTAGTTGGCCAGGCACAGTAGCTCAAGTCTCTAATCCCAGCACTTTCAGAGGCTGAAGCGGGTGGAACACCTGAGGTTGGGAGTTCGAGACCAGCCTGACCAACATGGAGAAACGCTGTCTCTACTAAAAATACAAAATTAGCTGGGCGTGGTGGTGCATGCCTGTAATCCCAGCTACTTGGGAGGCTGAGGCAGGAGAATCACTTGAACCAAGGTGACGGAGTTTGCGGTGAGCCGAGATCGTGCCATTGCACTCCAGCCTGGACAACAGGAGTGAAACTCCATCTCAAAAAAAAAAAAAAAAAAAAATTCCTAGTTCTATAAAATACTTGGGTAACTAGTAAAGCTTTTCTTCTTAGCTAGGCTTCTTCATGTTGTGGAGTCTTTGTCCACTGTTGTCTTTGGTACACAAAATCCTTCCCATGGGTATTTAGTATCCAGAGCGTTGATGTGCTTTCTCCCTTTCAGTTTGAAGCTTTACTGGATTCATCAAATTAGACTACCGAGTCATAAAACTCACCATGCTTTTTCTTCCTCCCATGTATCCTGAATCTCAAATTTAACAAGATTTAATCATACTGAAGTTGCCTTCAGGATGAAGATCCTAGTAAGAAGTACCGGATCCAGTCTCTAGAAAACATGGATGTTTGGATAATAGTCCTTCACAAATGATACTCAATTATAAAATGGAAAACTGTAAAATACACGCACTAGCAATCTGTAGTGTCTCCTTCCCCGGTGGCATGAATATCAGTTAGGATTTGGCTATAAGTAACAGAAGCTAACTCTGGCTAACTTAAGCTAATTAAAAATAAATAAATAAATCTGAATACAAGAAAAACCTGAGCAGTCAGACCTCTGAAAAGGTGTTAAGTGGGCTGCTGTGAATATCAAAACTGCAGGAAGCAGAGTACAGTCTCTTCATGATGCCACAGTTGAGATGGATCCCCGCCAACCATTTCCGGTCCTTGTATCATTCATGAAAGATTCAGATGCCCAGGAGACAGTCTGGCTGGCCTGTTTGGGGTCATGTGCCTACCCTTTGGTCAGAGGAGAGCGGGATATCTTGAATGAATATCACGAAAAGATCATACACGTTGGGCAAAGTGTCGTTTGTCAAAGGGAAATTAAAATGCTGTTACCAAAAGGAGGAATGGCTGCTGGGCAGGCAAAAACAGCAGATGTCCACTGCAGCAGGTCTATTTGGTGCATCTTTGATGAGCCAAAAGACCAGAAATCACACAAAGACACACGCACACAAACACACAATTGTGTATTAATTGCTACAATAAGTCTACCTCAGAGTTGACATTGCTCTCCTTGGTTCTCTTCTTGCTTTTTAAAAAGTGCCTTTCTACAATTTCATTCCTTTTGCCCAGTTTTCCACACAGTTTTTGCTACAGCTAGGATATTTTTAATAAACATAGTCAGCTGAGCACACAGTCCTCCCCCATTCCTCTTATTGAATAAATATCAAACAGTGTCAGAGATAGAAGTATTATGCACATTTATGATAAAAATTGCTTCAAATTACTTGCATTATTTTTAGTTGGAGGAAAAAATGAAGTATTTTTGTTAAGCAGTGATCTACTTTTATTGTCATATTCCACCCTCAAGACATATCATATATCTTTTCTCTAATGAAGTGTTTTCTAGAAAGTAGAATATAGTCCTCTGTTTCTAATCTTTAGATGCCAGAGATTGCTATGGTAACCTTGGTTTTCTTGATTTATAAGTCTCTCTTCCTTTGTGAAATAAGTAATTTCAGTTTAATTTACTAATGGATTTTTACTCAATCTACAATAACAAATAAGTCCAACCACACCCCTTTTTATTAAAAACCTGTAATTGGCATTTTGCAAATGAAAAGGTTGTTTCTCAAAGACCCTGAAATATATAGTATGAGAGACAAGAAAATGTGAATAAAGTAACATATCAAAGTCAAAATAAAGTAACACCTTCAACAGCAATTTCTTTTTTTAAAAAAGCACTTATCTTAGCAGATCAAAAGATAAGCTTGGAATAATAATCAGGATACAAAAAAAAAATAACCAAATGAAACTCCCAAATTCATGAAGCATTGTACTCAAGAATGCATCTATTTATTTATTCTTTGTTGTGAAAAATCCTGGAATGTAGATTCAAATAGACAGATCCAAATGGTATTTTGACACATAACATCAGGCCTAAATGTGCCCTAGTTTACTTCAGTTCCTGCTTCATTTATACTGGATTCAATGTTGGATCCAAACAACTACAGAAAATTTTAACTTGAAACAAAGTGAAAAGTCCTAACAAATCTAGTTATCTGTTATTTGGCTTCATGTTTATCCCCTTTGCAAAATCAACAGGGGGATTTAGTGGAAAGAGAATTGGACCAAGAATCAGATTTTAATCCGTTTTGGAGGCTCTACCATCTATGTGCTGTGGGTCCTTAGGCAAGTCATGTAACCACCTTGAGTCATCTTTTTTTTGTTTTTGAGATGGAGTCTCGTTCTGTCACCAGGCTGGAGTGCAGTGGCACGATCTCGGCTCACTGCAACCTCCACCTCCTGGGTTCAAGCGATTCTCCTGTTTCAGCTTCCCAAGTAGCTTGGACTACAGACACATGCCACCACACCCAGCTAATTTTTATATTTTTAGTAGAGATAGGGTTTCACCATGTTGGCCAGGATGGTCTCGATCTCCTGACTTCGTGATCTGCCCACCTCGGCCTCCCAAAGTGCTGGGATTACAGACGTGAGCCATCGTGCCCCACCCGAGTCATCTCTTAAGAGACTCTGCTCAGCTTATATCAGATGATGATGTTAGGATCAAATGAGGTAAGAGTGCTAACGGCTTTGAAATGGATAAAGTTGGACTTAAGTGGATGGTACTACAATGAACATGGCCAAATCATAGCATCAGCTTTCTAAGCAGGGGGTTAGGGACTCTGGGTCTTCACAGAGCCTTCTACCTCTTATGACTACTCCATATGGTCCTACGGAGGGCAAGAAAGGCCAGAGGGTAGAAGTTCTCCAATTTGATCACAATACAAATACTTTGCAAAATACATGTTGCTCAAACAAAGCTACCTAGGGAGATGCTGAGCATCCATTCACAGTCACAAGATTCAATTTTTTCTTTTGGAAACAGAGTCTTGCTCTGTTGCCCAGGCTGGATTGCATGGCACAATCTCAGCTTACTGCAACCTCTACCTCCCGGGCTCAAGCAATTCTCCTGCCTCAGCCTCCCAAGTAGCTGAGATTACAGGCATGCACCACAACGCCCAGCTATTTTTTTGTATTTTTAGTAGAGAGGGGATTTCACCATGTTGGCCAGGCTGGTCTCCAACTCCTCATCTCAAATGATCTGCCTGCCTCGGCCTCCTAAAGTGCTGGGATTACAGACATCAGCCACTGTGCCCAGCCACAAGATTCATTTTCTAAAGTTTATTTCATTAATACCTACTTCCTTTCATGTCCCTCAGATTGAACAAAAGTAGATTGCTTCTCCAATTTCTTTTTCTTTGTGTTCTTACTTTCTTCCTTTTTTATTTATTTATTTATTTTTTTTTTGAGACAAAGTATTGCTCTGTTGCCCGGACTGGAGTGCAGGTGATACAATCATGGCTCATTGCCACCTTGAACTGCTAGGCCGAAGCGATCCTCCCACCTTAGCCTCCCAAGAAGCTGAGACTACAAGGCACACATTACCCTGCTCACGCCACCCTGCTCAGCTAATAAAATTTTATTTATTTTATTTTTTGTAGAGATGGGGTCTCATTGCTCAGGCTGGTCTCGAACTCTTGGGCTCAAGCAGTCTTCCTGCCTAGGCCTCTCAAAGTGCTGGGATTGCTAACATTAGCCACCACACTTGGTTGTATTCCCATTTTCGAAACAAGAAGTAAGCCTCTATATTGTGTAGTTACCTAGGTCTCAGATGGCAAATTTTTTTCTTTTTCCTCCCAAACTGTAGGCATCCTTAAATTTCAACACGTCATATAAACCCCTTTGGCTTATGTCTGTAAAATTAAAGTGCCTCTTACATACATCTTAGTTTTAGCATAGTTTAAGCCTAACTTTAGTAAATCTATAGTCCTCCCCAGGGCAGTCCTATTAATAGATATGAGTGGATGGTGAATTGCTCTGCCTAGCTCTACCTTTTCTCAGAGGGAAGCAGTAAAGATGAGGAGGAAGGCCAGGTGCAGTGGCTCAGCCTGTAATCCTAGCACTTCGGAAGACCAAAGAGAAGGAATCACTTGAGCTCAGGAGTTTGAGACCAGCCTGGGCCACAAGGCAAAACTCCGTCTCCACAAAAAAATACAAAAATTAGTCAGGTGTGGTGGCACACACCTATAGTCTCGGCTACTTGGGAGGCTAAGGTGGGAGGGTTGCTTGAGCCTGGGAGGCAGAGTTTGCAGTGAGCTGAGATTGCACTACTGCACTCCAGCCTGGGCAACAGAGCAAGACTCTGTTTAAAAAAAAGAGAGGAGAGGAGAAAGAGAGAGACATGAGAGAAGAAAGAAAGAAAAGAAAGAAAGAAAGGAAGAAAGAAAGAAAGAAAGAAGGAGAGAGAGAGAAGGAAAGAAACTAAGAAAGTTGGAAGAACATGGAACTGGGAAACAGCGGTCTTAGTTGGAGTCCAGGTCCTACCCCTGGTCAGCTGTTGGAACCTAACTGAAAATTTCCAGACATTTACAACAAAAAATATTCCTAATACTCTCTCAAGATCATAGGCCTGTGCTTTGTTTTTTTTTTTTTTTTTTAATAGGGAGTTTTGCTCTTGTTGCCCATGCTGGAGTGCAATGCCGTGATCTCGGCTCACTGCAACCTCCGCCTCCCAGGTTCAAATGATTGTCCTGCCTCAGCCCCTCGAGTAGCTGGGATTACAGGTACATGCCACCATGCCCTGAGAATTTTGTATTTTTAATAGAGATGGGGTTTCACCGTGTTGGCCAGGCTGGTCTTGAACTCCTGACCTCAGGTGATCTGCCAGCCTCTGCCTCCCAAAGTGCTGGGATTACAAGTGTGAGCCACAGCACCTGGCCGCATTTGCTGAATTTCCATTTCCTTCTTTTTTTTTTTTTGAGACGGAGTCTCGCTATGTCGCCCCAGGCTGGAATGCAGTGGCACCATCTCGGCTCACTGCAAGCTCTGCCTCCTGGGTTCACGCCATTCTCCTGCCTCAGCCTCCCAAGTAGCTGGGACTACAGGTGCCTACCACCATGCCAGGGTAATTTTTTTTGTATTTATTTAGTAGAGACGGGGTTTCACCATGTTAGCCAGGATGGTCTCCATCTCGTGACCTCATGATCCGCCCGCCTTGGCCTCCCAAAGTGCTGGGATTACAGGCGTGAGCCACCATGCCTGGCCCATTTGCTGAATTTCTAACTGAGACTGAAGAATAATTGATGATTTCGGCATGTTTTTATTCTTAATTTGTTTCTTCATCTTCTATAAGAGATATTTTATTTTTCTGTTTTATAATGATACATGTTTATCATGAAAATTTTGGAAAATATAAAGAGTGCAAATAAAAAAGAAAAATTTTCACTTATTCCCCTCTTTGCATTCTTTCTCATGGTTATGTGCAGGCATACCTCAGAGATATTACAGGTTTGGTTCCAGGGCACTGCAATAATGCTAATATCTTCCTAAAGTGAGTCACACACAGTTTTTTGGCTTCTCAGTACTTACAAAAGTTATGTTTACATTATATTGTAATCTATTAACTGTGCAATTGCATATTGTCTTAAAAAACCCAATATACATACCTTCATTTAAAAAGTCTATTGTTAAAAATATGCTAACCTGAGCATTCAGTGAGATGAAATATTTTTGCTGGTGGATAGTCTTGCGTTGATATTGATGGCTGCTGATGGATCAGGGTGGTGGTTGCTGAAGGTTGGTTTGGCTGTGGCAATTACTTAAGGCAACGATGAAGTCTGCCACATCGATTCACTCTTTCACTAAAGTTTTCTCTGTAGCATGCGATGCTGTTTGAAAACATGTGACCCATGGCAGAACTTCTTTCAAAGCTGGAGTCAATCTTCTCAAACCCTGTCACTGCTTTGTCAACTAAGTTTACATAGTATTCTAAATCCTTCCTTGTCATTTCAATAGTGTTCACAGCATTTTCACCAGGGATAGATCCCATCTCAAGAAACTACTTTCTTTCTTTTTTTTTTTTTTTGAGATGGAATCTCTTTCTGTCGCCCAAGCTAGAGTACAGTGGTGCGATCTCGGCTCACTGCAACCTCTGCCTCCCGGGTTCAAGCAATTCTCCAGCCTCAGCCTCCCGAGTAGCTGGGATTACAGGTGCCTGGCGCCTGTAATTAGCGTGCCCGGCTAATTTTTGTATTTTTAGTAGAGACGGAGTTTCGCCATCTTGGCCAGGCTGGTCTCGAACTCCTGACCTCATGATCTACCCGTCTCAGCCTCCCAAAATACTGAGATTATAGGCATGAACAACCACACCTGGCCAAGAAACTACTCTCTTTGTTCATCTATAAGAAGCAACTCCTTATCTGTTCAAGTATTACCAAGAGATTGCTGCAATTCAGTACATCTTCAGGTGCCACTTCTAATTCTAGTTATCTTGCTAATTCTACCACATCTGCAGTTCCTTCCTTCACTGAAGCCTTGAATCCCTCAAAGGTATCCATAAGGGTTGGATCAACTTCTTCCAACCTCCTGTGAATGTTGATATTTTGCCCACCTCCCATGAATTGCAGATGTTCTTTTTCTTTTCTTTTTTTGAGACCGAGTTTTGCTCTTGTTCCCCAGCCTGGAGTGCAATGGTGCGATCTCGGCTCACCACAACGTCCACCTCCCGGGTTCAAGCGATTCTCCTGCCTCAGCCTCCAGAGTAGCTAGGATTACAGGCATGCGCCATCACGCCCGGCTAATTTTGTATTTTTAGTAGAGACGGGGTTTCTCCATGTTGGTCAGGCTGATCTTGAACTCCCAACCTCAGTTGATCCACCCACCTTGGCCTCCCAAAGTGCTGGGATTACAGGCATGAGCTACTGCACCGGCCGAACTGTAGATGTTCTTAATGGCATCTAGACTCGTGAATGCTTTTCAGAGATTTTCAGTTTTCTTTGCCCAGATACATCAGAGAGATAACAATCTATGGGAGCTATAGCCTCACAAAATGATTTCTCACATAATAACAATTGAAAGTCAAAATGACACCTTGATCCATAGGCTGTAGAATGAATGTTATGTTAAGAGGCATAAAAGAAATATTCATCTCCATGTACATCTCCTTCTGCGCTCTTGGGTGCCCAGGTGCATTGTCAATGAGCAGTAACATTTTGAAAGGAATCTTTTTATTTTGAGCAGTATGTCTCAACAGTGGCCTTAAAATATTCAGCAAACCACGGTATAAACAGATATGCTGTCATCTAGGCTTTGTTGTTATATTTGGAAAGCCCAGGAAGAGTAGATTTAGCATAATTCTTAAGGGCCTTAGGATTTTTGGAATGATAAAAGGAACATTGTTTTCAACTTAAAGTCACCAGCTGCATTAGCCCTTAACAGGAGACTCAGCCTGTCCTTTGAAGCTTTGAAGCCAGGCATTGACTTTTGCTCTCTTGCTATGAATGTCCTAGATGGCAACTTCTTCCAACGGAAGTCTGTTTTATCTACACTGAAAATCTGTTTTTTAGTGTAGCCACCTTCATCAATTATCTTAGCTAGATCTTCTGGGAGACTTGCTGCAGCTTCTACATCAGCACTTGCTGCTTCACCTTGCAGTTTTCTGTTATGGAGACAGCTTCTTTCCTTAAACCTCATGAACCAACCTCCGTTAGCTTCTAAGTTTTCTTCTGCAGCTTCCTCCCCTCTCTCAGACTTTATAGAACTGAATAGTGTTAGGGTCTTGTTGTGGATTAGGCTTTAACTTAAGGGAAGGCTGTGGCTTGTTTGATGGTCTATCCAGACCACTCAAACTTTCTCCGTAATCAACAATAGGCTGTTTGCCTTCTTATCATTTGTGTATTCCCTGGAGTAACAGGGAATACATTTAATTTCCTTCAGTAATTATTATTATTTTTTTTTGCATTCACAACTTGGCTGTTTGGTGCGAGAGGCTTAGCTTTCAGCCTATCTCAGCTTTCAACATGCCTTCCTCACTAAGCTGAATCATTTCTGACTTTTGACTTAGTGAGAGTCACGCAATTCTTCCTTTCATTTGAACACTTAGAGGCCATTGTAGGATTATTAATTGGCCTTATTTCAGTATTATTGTGTCTCAGGGAATAGGGAGGCCTGAGGGGAGGGATAATGGTCTGTCAGTGGAGCAGTCAAAATACACAAAACGTGTCAATTAAGTTTCTCATCTTATATAGGCATGTTCGTGATGTCCCAAAACAATTACAATAGTAACATCAAAGATCACAGATCACCATAATCAATATAATAATCATGAAAAAGTTTAAAATATTGTAAGAATTACCAAAATGTCCCCAGAGACACAAAATGAGCACATGCTGCTGAAAATGTGCATGATGCAAGGTTGACACAAATCTTCAATTTCTGGAAAACACAGTATCTGTGAAGCACAATAAACAAAGTGCAATAAAAAGAGGTATGCCTGGCCCGGCGTGGTGGCTCACGCCTGTAATGCCAACACTTTGGGAGGCCAAGTGAGGCGGATCACAAGGTCAGGAGTTCGAGACCATCCTGGCTAACATGGTAAAACTCCGTCTCTACTAAAAATACAAAAAAATTAGCTGGGTGTAGGGGTGGGAGCCGGTAATCCCAGCTACTCTGGAGACTAAGACAGGAGAATTGCATGAATCCAGGAGGCAGAGGTTGCAGTGAGCCGAGATCACGCCATTGCACTCCAGCCTGGGTGACAGAGTGAGACTCTGTCTCAAAAAATAATAATAATAATCAAAAGAGGTATGCCTGTGCATGTGATAATGTATATAATAATATGTAGTGTGTGTATCCTGAGTTTTTTTCTCTTAACATGTCAAATTTATTTATGACTATCCCAAAGTTTGCGTTCTTAACAAAATATTCTAGAAATAAAATCTGTTATAAAATTCAAGTGAAACAGAAGTTTAAAAAGAAAATTGTGAAAGTCCCATTTACTCCTCATTGTCTTGATCCCCTATCCAGAGATATTCTCCCTAGCATTTTTCTCTGTATCCTGGCAGAACTTTTCTGTGTGTTCTCAACAGCAACTTCTATATTCTTGCTACCCTAGACCCAAAACATCAATATTCAGAATCTCAGATTCCACCTTAGGCCTACTCCATCAGAATCTGCATTTTCACATGATAGCAAGTCATTGGAACACACCACAAAGACTGAGAAAGTGGGCCAGGCGCAGTGGCTCACAGCTGTAATCCCAGCACTTTGGGAGACCAGCCTGTTGCCTGTTTTGTGTGGCATGCCAACTAAGAACAGTTTTTACAGTTTTCAATAGTTGAAAACACATCAAAGAATATTAATATTTAGTGACACACGAAAATCACACGAAAATCAAAGTTCTACATCCATAAATAAAGTTGTTTTTTGTTTTTGAGATGGAGTCTTGCTCTGCCACCCAGACTGGAGTGCAGTGGTGCAATCTCGGCTTCCTGCAACTTCAGCCACCCAAGTTTAGGCAGTTCTCTGCTTCAGCCTCCCAAGTAGCTGGGATTACAGATGCCCGCCACCACGCCCGGCTAATGTTTTGTATTTTTAGTAGAGACAGGGTTTCACCATCTTGGCCAGGATGGCCTTGAACTCCTGACCTCGTGATCCACCTGCCTCAGCTTCCCAAAGTGCTGGGACATGAGCCACTGCGCCCAGCCAAATAAAGTTTTTAATGGAACCTAGCCATGCTTATTTGTTTATGTATTAGCTATGGCTGCTCTTTTGACTTCAGTGGCACAGTTGAGTAGTACAGCAGAGACTATATGGCCTGCAGAGTCCAAAATATTTAATATCTGGCCCTCTATAGAAAAAGGGTTTGCCAACATTTGGTCAATTTAGCAGAGTATCTAGGGCAGGGAACGTATAACTTAATCTCTATAGTATATAAGTATATTATAAAAGCAACTCAAAAGTAAACAAGCTATTTCTGAAACTGTATGTCTGTCTATTATAAATCATCATCAAAATGTTTCCAAAAATCACTTACCATTTAGTATCTTGTCCTGTTTATTTTTGCCTATTTATTATCTGTCTCCCCACACTATAATATAACTTTCAAAAGGGTAGAAACCACCTTGTTTACTGAAGTCACATATTACAATACTCAATAAATAGCCCAAGATTGTGAGCTAATTAAATGAAATAAACTTCAAATATTTTCTGCTAGAAATGGGGTTGTTGTCATTTTTTCTTAGAAGAACATTAATGAGGCCAGGCACAGTGGCTCAAGCCGGTAATTCCGGCACTCTGGGAGGCCAAGGAGGGCAGATCACTTGAGGTCAGGAGTTCAAAACCAGCCTGTCCAACATGGTGAAACCCCATCTCTACTAAAAATAAAAAAAAAAAAAATAGCCAGGTACGGTGTTGGGCATCTTTAATCCCAGCTACTTGGGAGGCTGAGGCAGGAGAATTGCTTGAACTCGGGAGAAGGAGGTTGCAGTGAGCCGAGATCGTGCCATTGCACTCCAGCCTGGGGGACAAGAGTGAGACTCCGTCTATTTCTCCACATCCTCTCCAGCACCTGTTGTTTCCTGACTTTTTAATGATGGCCATTCTATCTGGTGTGAGATGGTATCTCACTGTGGTTTTGATACTTTTACACTGTTGGTGGGACTGTAAACTAGTTCAACCATTGTGGAAGTCAGTGTGGCGATTCCTCAGGCATCTAGAACTAGAAATACCATTTGATCCAGCCATCCTGTTACTGGGTATATACCCAAAGGACTGTAAATCATGCTGCTATAAAGACACATGCACACGTATGTTTGTTGCAGCACTATTCACAATAGCAAAGACTTGGAACCAACCCAAATGTCCAACAACGATAGACTGGATTAAGAAAATGTGGCACATATACACCATGGAATACTATGAAGCCATAAAAAATGATGAGTTCATGTCCTTTGTAGGGACATGGATGAAACTGGAAAACATCATTCTCAGTAAACTATCGCAAGGACAAAAAACCAAACACCACATGTTCTCACTCATAGGTGGGAATTGAACAATGAGAACTCATGGACACAGGAAGGGGAACATCACACTGCGGGGGCTGTTGTGGAGTGGGGGGAGGGGGGAGGGACAGCATTAAGAGATATACCTAATGCTAAATGACGAGTTAATGGGTGCAGCAAACAAACATGGCACATGGATACATAGGTAACAAACCTGCACATTGTGCACATGTACCCTAAAACCTAAAGTATAATTAAAAAAAAAAATTAAAAATAGGCCAGGTGTGGTGGCTCACGCCTGTAATCCCGGCTACTTGGGTGGCTGAGGCATGAGAATCACTTGAACCTGGGAGGTGGAGGTTGCAGTGAGGCAAGATGGCACCACTGCACTCCAGCCTGGGTCACACAGCGAGACTCTGTCTCAAAAAAATAAAAAATAGGCTGGGCGAGGTGGCTCACACCTGTAATCCCAGCACTTTTGGAGGCTGCAGTGGGTGGATCACCTGAGGTCAGAAGTTCAAAACTAGCCTGACCAACATGGTGAAACCCCGTCTCTACTGAAAATACAAAAATTAGCCAGGCATGGTGGCTCACACTTGTAATCCTAGCTACTGGGGAGGCTGAGGCAGGAGAATCACTTGAACCCACGAGGCAGAGGTTGCAGTGAGCCAAGATCGTGCCACTGTACTCCAGCCTGGGCAACAGAGTGAGACTTCATCTCAAAAAAAAAAAAAAAATGAAATTATCGGGGAACCTGCCCCCAATAGTCACGTAGGTTCTAAAAAAAAAAAAAAAAAAGAGTGAGACTCCGTCTAAAAAAAGGAACATTCATGGAAAATTTAGAGAAGAGATGCCAGTGGTCATTCCTTTATTTGTATTAAAAAAAATACTGTGTTTGGTTGGTACATTAGAAAATATGGCAGAGCAAAATTAAGAAACATGCTAAATTGCAACAAAATCAAAAGTTGACACTAAAAAGCTTCTGTACAGCAAAAGAAACTGTCATCAGAGGGAACAGACAACCTACAGAATGGGAGAACATTTTTAAAAATCTATCCATCTGACAACGGTCTGATATCCAGAATCTACAAGGAACCTAAACAAATTTACAAGAAAAAACCCCACTAAAAAGTGGACAAAGGACATGAACAGATATTTCTCAAAAGAAGACATTTATGCAGCCAACAAATGTATGAAAAAAAGCTCAACATCACTGATCATTAGAGAAATGCAAATCAAAACCACAATGAGATACCATCTCATGCCAGTCAGAATGGCGATTATTAACAAGTCAAGAAACAACAGATGCTGGCGAGGCTGTGGAGAAATAGGAACACTTTCATACTGTTGGTGGAAATGTAAATTAGTTCAATCATTATGGAAGACAGTGTGGCAATTCCTCAAAGACCTAGAACCAGAAATACATTTTGACCCAGCAATCCCATTATTTGGTATCTACCCAAAGGAATATAAATCATTCTATTACAAAGGCGCATGCATGCATAAGTTCATTGCAGCACTATTCACAATAGCAAAGACATGAAATCAACCCAAATGCCCATCAATATCAGACTGGATAAAGAAAATGTGATACATATATACCACAGAATACTATGCAGCCATAAAAAGGAATAAGCTCGTGTTCTTTGCAGAGACATGGATGGAGCTGGAAGTCATTATCCTCAGCAAACTAATACAGGAACACAAAACCAAACACCGTATGTTCTCACTTATAAGTGGGTGCCGAACAATGAGAATACATGGACACAGGGAGGGGAACAACACATACTGGGGGCTATTGGAGGTGGTGGGGGAGAGAAAGCATCAGGAAAAATAGCAAATGCATGCTGGGCTTAATATCTAGGTGATGGGTTGATGGGTGCAGTAAACCACCATGGCACATGTTTACCTATGTAACAAACCTGCACATTCTGCACATGTATCCTGTAACTTAAAATAAAAAAGAAGCATGCCAAATTTACACAGCCATTGACCATTAGAACTCATATTTCAAAGCACTCAGTATCATTACTTCACATCCCATACTATAGTCACTAAACTCTGAAAGGTGAATAATGTGACCCAAATCACAGAGGGCCATGTAATTGCTTATTACGAAAATATGAAGTTGGCTCAAAAAATCTTCTTGGTTCCTAGAATAATATTGCTGGGTTTTGTCCGTGGGATTGTTGAACACTTTAGTGATAAACTCAAGAGTATAAATCAAGGAAAAACTCTTGAGTTCTAGGAACACACCTGGCAAAGAGGTGGGAAAACAGGTAAACTGTGCAGAAAACAAATAACTGTATCCTAAAGCAAGGAACAACGCTGTGCCAACATTGACTAATCTGATTTAGAAGGGCAACTCTCTATCCAGAGAGTTGAAAACAATTAGTGAGATTTTTTTTTTTTTTAATGAAGAAGAATTAACTAAGAGAAAGGAGATTGGCACTCTATGGGCATGAACACGAGGGATCTGAAGACCTGGATTTTCAGGACTATGGATTTTTCTCTCATTCCTATCTGATGCCAACATTTCATCAATTTGTTAAAAGTGAGGAGATACTGGCCAGGCGTGGTGGTTCACGCCTGTAATCCCAGCACTATGGGAGGCTGAGGTGGGCGGATCACCTGAGGTCAGGAGTTCGAGACCAGCCTAGCCAACATGGTGAAACCCCATCTCTACTAAAAATACAAAAATTAGCCGGGCGTGGTGGCACAAGCCTGCAATTCCAGCTCCTTGGGAGGCTGAGGTGGGAGAATTGCTTGAGCCTGGGAGGTGGAGGTTGAAGTGAGCCAAGATCATGCCACTGCACTTCAGCCTGGCCAACAGAGCAAGACTCTGTCTCACCAAAAAAAAGAAAAAAGAAAAGAAAAAAAAAAGCAGATACTTTCCTTAACCAGCTACTACTATCTTAATTACACAAACACAAGTCCAGCTAGAGCAAGGCGTGATGGCTGATGCCTGTAATCCCAGGTAGGAGGCCGAGGTGGGAGGATCGCTTGAGCCCAGGATTTCAATACCCGCCTGGGCAACATGGCAAGACCCTGAGTCTACAAAATTTTTTTTTTAATTGGCCAGGTGTGGTGGTGTGCACATGTGGTCTCAGCTACCTGGGAGGCTGAGGCAGGAGGATCCCTTGAACCCAGGAGGTTGAGGCTGCAGTGAGCCAAGATCATGCCACTGCACTCTAGCCTGGATGACAGAGCTGTCT
Organism: Symphalangus syndactylus; assembly: GCF_028878055.3. Classification (NCBI taxonomy): domain Eukaryota; kingdom Metazoa; phylum Chordata; class Mammalia; order Primates; family Hylobatidae; genus Symphalangus; species Symphalangus syndactylus. Next base: position 20,070,694 of record NC_072429.2, read on the forward strand.
CAAAAAAGAAAAAGAAAAATCAGGTCAGGAATTCTGCAGTTTTCTCACCTGGATCTCCTCCTTGAGTGAACTCGCTTGTTTGAATTTGGCTACTCCTAAGAGCTTGTTAATCCAATGTGATTTGCACATTGCTTCAGATTTGCAAGGCACTAATATCAGTGTTTTGACTGTCATGTTGAGCCAGAGGAAAATGTTTGTCTGGGGTCACATGAGATGATAAGGCTGACTTTGCTGTTTAAATACAGGGCTTATGATGGGTTCAGGACTTCATGATTCAAGAGTATTGTTTATCTTGACTGAGGGCATTTTTCTCTGGCAACTGCCGGAGGAGACCAAAACATGTTAGGATCTAACTTTCTTTGCTGCTCAAGTAATTATTTTGTACATGCATTTTCCCTTGTGTGTGAAAACATGGTATGGTATTTCAAATATGTTTTTATTACACAATAACTCCAAACTTATCATTGTAATGCACTGAATGTTCATTAAACATTTTTATTCACTAAAGATGAAAATATTTGGAAGAAAATAAAAATGTGCTTTTTTTTTTTTGCTTATCAAAAAATAATTAGTTATTCTCCAATCCAAAAGGTCACTTTGCAATTTACTAGGGAATATCACTTATAAGTCAGTTCCATGTCATGATATTTCTCAATAGATTTTTAATGAAGCTCTTATAAATTTTGGCTTTTTTTCCTTTCCTTTTTCCTTCTTTTCTCCAAGAATCACTCTGCCTCTTTTCTCCCTTGTTACTCTTAGAAACAGCTAGTGAAGTTAATTATGTTCAGTGCATGGAACTTTATCACCATTGAGGTGTCCATGGCCCTCTTTTGTTTTTATTTATTTTTGATTATCTGTTTTATTTCATCCATTGTATCTGCATTTTCCAATACCATTCTGCCCCCTACCCTTAAAAGGCAACCCTTCTAACAGGTTTATATATCTTTTGTTTGGTGTAGAGTTGGTAGATAAAATACAGGAGTCAGTTAAATTTGAATTTCAGAGAAACTATGAATAATGTTTTAGCATAAGTATGTATCAAATATTGTATGGGCTGTGCTTATAATAATACTTAGCACATATTTATACAAAAAGTTATTGTTACTCTAAAACTCACATATAACTCAGCATCCTGCATTTTTATTTTTTAAGCTCAGCAACCATAGTCTAATATAATCTGTATAATTTGTTATTTTTGTCTACATATATCTGAATGTATTTAAACAAGTAATGGAAAATGTTATGTCTCTCACTTTTATATTTAGACCAATGTTTGTAATCCATCTATCTGTCTGTGTGTCACCCAGTCAATACTATTGTTCTATGTACTGTTCTATGAGGTTTTTGTTGTTGTTGTTGTTGTTGTTGTTTTTGAGACAGGGTCACACTCTGTCACCCAGGCTGCAGTGCAGGCTTGAGACCTCCCGGGATCAAGCAGTCCTCCTACCTCAGCCCCCCAGGTAGCTGGGACTACAGGCATGTGCCACCATGCCCAGCTAATTTTTGTATATTTTTGCAGAGATGGAATCTCACCATGTTGCCCAGGCTGTTTTTGAATTCCTGAGCTCAAATGACCTACCTCAGCCTCCCAAAGTGCTGGGATTATAGGCATGAGCCGCAATGCCTGGCCTTTTTTATGAGTTCTTTAATGCCTTCATTGTGCTTCATGGAATACATTCACCACTGGACACCTGTCTGATGCTCAGTGATAGATACTGGATTGGAATAGATACTTAATTTCCAATATTGTGAAGAGTATGCTTCTAAACATGCCTCATTATTTGGCTGGAAAAATCTTCAGAGTATAAACTCGGGACTGCAATTGCTTGGTGAAAGTATATCTTTGCATCCACACACATACATACAGTATATACATGCTGAATGTTTATACATATATGCTATATACTGAATATATATACATGTATGCTATATACTGAATATTTATACACTGAATTTGAATAAGAACTGCCCATTGTTCTTCAGAGGAGTGGTAACAATCTCCACCCCACCACCATTTAAAATTTCTAGCATAGTAATTTTTTGTTAATTTATTAGAAATAAATTCCACTTGTGGAAACTGTTCTTATCCTTTCCCAACTTTCCTTAGAGTTGCAGTCTTTTTGTTGATTTGTAGGAGTGTCTTATGATTCTAGATATCAATCCCTTGTCAGGTGTATACATGTCAAAGATCTTCTCTCATTTTATTAACTTTTTTCATGCTGTTGTTTTTTGAACAGATTCTTGGTTTTGATGTGATCAACTTCATTCCTTTTTAGGTTTTTATGATTTGTGTGTTTGGGGTTTGGATTAAGAAACATTTTTCTGCTACTAGATTATACAGATATCATTCTCCAATATCTTCTTTTATTAACCTCTAGCTTTTACCTTCCACACTTGGTCTTTAATTCATCTATTAATAGAAATTCTCTTAGGTTATGCTGCTAGGGAGAGAGATTCCCAAAAGAATCAACTAAATCATCTACTCTTTTCATTGATTTATGATTATTTGAAATATGTATATTGTATATGAAGTGTCTATCTCTGAATTCTTCTCTTCTATTAGTTTATTTATACATTCTTGGTCCAGTAACACAATGATTTGGCTTTGAAGCATGCCTGACATCTGAGACAGCAAGCTCTTTTTCTTTATTCTTCTTTTTCATTATTGATTTAGCTATGTAATGCCTTTTTACGTTTTCCTTTTAAATGTAGATAAGTTCAACAAGTTTCTCAAAAACTCCAATGAGAACTTTAACTGGGATTGCACTGAGTTAGGTAATTTGAGAATAATTGACATTATATAATTTTCTATCATCCAAAAGCATGCTGTATCACTCATTTACTTCTCATTGTCTTCTTTGTTTTTTATTATAATTTAAAAATGTTTTCCATGGGTGGTATGAGTAGCCTTGCTTAGAGTAATGCCTAGATACTATTTCTTATTTCTATTGTGAATGGAATCTAAATGTATTAGTCCATTTTCACAAAGAAATACCTGAGACTGGGTAATTTATAAAGGAAAGAGGTTCCATTGCATATGGCTAGGGAGGCTACAGGAAACTTACAATCATGGCAGAAGAGAAAGAGGCACATCTTACATGGCGGCAGGTGAGAGAGAGGAGCAAAGGGGGAAGAGCTTCTTATAAAACATCAGATCTCATGAGAACTCACTATCATGGGAACAGCATGGGGAAACCACCCCCATGATCCAATCACCTGTGACCTGATCTCTCCCTCTACATGTGAGGATTATGGGAACTGCAATTCAAGATGAGATTTGGGTGGGGACCCAGCCACACCGTATCACTAAGTTATTTTATTTTCTACTAAGTCATTGTTGGTGATAAAATGCCCTACTGTTTTTTAATCTAGAAAATTTGCTGAATGTTCTTATTCATTTTAATAGTTTGTCTGTTGATTGATAATATACACTACAAATAATAAGAGCCTTTGTTCTGAAACCTTAATTTCCTAGTTATTTTTCTTTGCTTAGAGCACTATCCAGATCTTCCAATACCACGCTAGAGTAGACAATGGGTGTGTTTCTCTTGTTTCCAGTTTTAAAAAGAAATCATCTAGAGCTTTTTTATTAAGTAAACTATTTGTTGTTTTAATATATAATCTTTAACAGAATAAGAAAGTTTCCTTGCAGTCCTTGTTTCCTGAGTTTCTTATTAAATCATTTATAGGTGTTGAACCCTCTCAAATGATTTTCCTGCCTCAATTCGGAATTTTTTTTTTTTTTTTTTTGAGATGGAGTCTCACTCTGTCGCCCAGGCTGGAGTGCGGTGGCGTGATCTCGGCTCACTGCAACCTCTGCCTCCCGGGTTCAAGCAATTCTTCTGCCTCAGCCTCCAGAGTAGCTGGGATTACAGGCGCCCACCACCATGCCTGGCTAATTTTTGCATTTTTAGTAGAGACAGGGTTTCACCATGTTGGCCAGGCTGGTTTTGAACTCCTGGCCTCAGGTGATCCACCCCCCTCAGCCTCCCAAAATGCTGGAATTACAGGCATGAGCCACCGGGCCAGGACCAGAAAATCATTTTTTCCTTAATTTTAACAATGAGCTAGTAACTGTTTAAATACATAAATCCACAGTGATGTCCTAAGTGTCCGAAGAGCTGCAGCTGTGCTGTGGGTATCCAGGAGGGAGCAGGTGATGCAAATAGGATTTGATTTGGTAAAGCTGCAGAGTGGAGGGGCATTTGGACTGAGCCTTTCCAGAAGGGGAGGCATGAGAAAATTTCTCCGTCTCAAAAAAAAAAGAAAAAAGAAAGTTATTTACTCATCTCCACAGCTTAATATAAAGTGGATAGAATCATAGCAACCTTCCCTTGCATCTTCCTGTGGTTAGCAAAAGAAAGACTATGTAGCAGAGTGGACAAGAGTGTGGGCTTTGAACTGAGTAGAACCTAGATTTGAACCCCAGTCCCACCACTGAAAAGCTGTGTGTCTTGGCAAGTAATTTAACACTTCTAGGTTTCAATTTGTCCGTAAATGAAGTAAAATGGGGTTGTTGTGATAAATAAATTAAAGGATATAATGCATGTAAAGTGATTGGCACAGTGTCTGGCACATAGTAGGAATGTGATACAGGGCGGTGCACATAGCAGCATCAAAAGCATTCAGTGTCTTCAGTCCATGCATCTGCCATGTGTGGTCCTCGGAACAGCAGCATCAGCACCTCCTGGGAACTTGTTAGAAATACAGGTTCCACTGGGCGGGGTGGCTCATGCCTGTAATACCAGCACTTTGGGAGGCTGAGGTGGGCAGATCACGAGGTCAGGAGATCGAGACCATCCTGGCTAACACGGTGAAACCCCTTCTCTACTAAAATGAAAAAAAATTAGCTGGGCGTGGTGGCGGGTGCCTGTAGTCCCAGCTACTCGGGAGGCTAAGGCAGGAGAATAGTGTGAGCCCAGGAGACTAAGCTTGCAGTGAGCCGAGATTGCACCACTGCACTTCAGCCTGGGCAACAGTGTGAGACTCTGAAGAAAAAAATAAAGAAAGAAAGAGAGAAAGAGAGAGAGAGAAAGGAAGGAAAGAAAGCAAAGAGAAAGAAAGAAAGAAAGAAAGAAAGAAAGAAAGAAAGAAAGAAAGAAAGAAAGAAAGAAAGAAAGGAAGGAAGGAAGGAAAGGGAAAGAAAGAAAGGGAAAGAAAGGAAGGAAGGAAGAAAGAGAGAGAGAGAAAGAGGAAAGGAAAGGAAAGAAGGAAGGAAGGAAGGAAAGAAAGAAAGAGAGAGAGAAATACAGGTTCCACGGTTCTATTCCGTGATTCTACTGAATCAGCATCTCTGGGGAGGGGAACCAACTAATTTAATTTTAATAAGCTCTCCAGTAAGATTCTAAAGCCACGTTTGAGAAACATGGACTAAGCCGTGTTAGTCTTTCTTCTTACAGGAGCAATCTGATGTTGAACTATTCTTGCAGTTTGTAATAACAATTCATTAATGTTTTAGATACTAGATCAGATTCAGTTGGCTAGATTTTCTTCAGGTGGGTATCTACATTCATAAGTAAAAGCATATATGTAACTTAAATTTCTTCTGTACTTTCTCCTGGTATTGCAAACAACATCACATTTAGCCACATAAACTAAGTTGGACAACTTTTGCCAGTGTTTTTTTAATTGGGGATAGAAAAATACCTTAAAATAAAAATTAACTTTCTTGAAAGTTGCCTAGAACTTGCCTGTAGAGCCATACGGGTCTGATGTTTTCTGGGAAGAGGAATCTTTTATTACCATTTCAAATTTTAAATATGCTATTTCTTGGTTCATTCCACTTTTCATCAATTTTGATATTTTAGATATTTCTGAGACTTTATACATTTAAAATATAAATTTATGTTTTAAATATAATAGGTGAGAGTTTATAATAATCTAATTTATTTAAAAAAATGTTTTTTCTGTAGTTCTCTTCTTTATTTTGTTCTTAGATTGTCTACAAAATGTCCCTTCCTCCCTTCTTCATTCTTTCACCCCTCTTCTCTCTCTCCCCTCCCATCCTCTTCAGCTCCCCCCACCAACTGCTTTTGGCAAGGCTGAAATCTTTTTAAAAGGTCAAATTTTGTTTTCACTCATTTTTATTACGTCATATGCACAGAGGTAACATCATCTCGCACAAATGTTCTTAAACAAGCCTAAAACATCTTTTTTTTTTTTTTTTTTTTTTTTTTTTTTGAGACTGAGTGTCAGGCCTCTGAGCCCAAGCTAAGCCATTATATCCCCTGTGACCTGCACGTACACATCCAGATGGTGTGTTCCTGCCTTAACTAATGATATTCTACCACAAAAGAAGTGAAAATGGCCTGTTCCTGCCTTAAATGATGACATTACCTTGTGAAATTCCTTCTCCTGGCTCATCCTGGCTCAAAAGCTCCTCCGCTGAGCACCTTGTGACCCCCATCCCTGCCTGCCAAAGAACAACCCTCCCCCTCCTTTCCTTTACCTACCCACATCTTATAAAACAGCCCCACACTTACCTCCCTTTGCTGACTCTCTTTTCGGACTCAGCCCACCTGCACCCAGGTGAAATAAACAGCCTTATTGCTCACACAAAGCCTGTTTGGTGGTCTCTTCACACGGAGGTGAGTGAAATTTGGTGCCATGACGTGGATTGGGGGACCTCCCTTAGGAGATTAATCCCTTGTCCTCCTGCTCTTTCCTCCATGAGAAAGATCCACCTATGACCTCAGGTCCTCAGACCGACCAGCCCAAGGAACATCTCACCAATTTTAAACCTGGTAAGCGGCCTTTTTTTACTCTCTTCTCCAACCTCTCTCACTATCCCTCAACCTCTTTCTCCTTTCAATCTTGGTGCCACACTTCAATCTCTCCCTTCTTTAATTTCAGTTCCTTTTCTTTTCTCATAGAGACAGGAGATGTGTTTTATCTGTGGACCCAAAACTCTGGCACCAGTCACGGACTCAGGAGGACAGTCTTCCTTTGGTGTTTAATCATGCGGGGATGACTGCCTGATTATTCACCCACATTTCAGAGGTGTCTGACCACATGGGGATGCCTGCCTTGGTCCTTCCACCTTAGTGGCAAGTACTTTTCTGGGAGGCAAGAACCCCCCCGACCCCCTCTCTCCATGTCTCTACCCCTTCTCTGCTTTTCTGGGGGGCAAGAACCCCTCAACCCCTTCTCTCTGTGTCTCTACCCCTTCTCCACTTTCCTAGGGGGCAAGCACCCCCACCCCTTCTCTCCATATCTCTACTCTCTCTTTTCTCTGGGCTTGCCTCCTTCACTATGGGCAGCCTTCCACCCTCCATTCCTCCTTATTCTCCCTTAGCCTGTGTTCTCAGGAACTTAAAACCTCTTCAACTCATACCTGACCTAAACCTAAACGCCTTATTTTCTTCTACAATGCCGCCTGACCCCAATACAAACTTGACAGTGGTTCCAAATAGCCAGAAAACAGCACTTTCGATTTTTCCATCCTACAAGATCTAGATAATTCTTATCATAAAATAGGCAAACGGTCTGAGGTGCCTGATGTCCAGGCATTCTTTTACACATTGTTTCCTCCCTAGTCTCTGTTCCCAACGTGACTCGTCCCAAATCCTTCTTCTTTCCCTCTCGCCTGTCCTCTCAGTCCCAACCCTAAGCGTCGCTGAGTCTTTCTAATCTTCCTTTTCTACAGACCCATCTAACCTCTCCCCTCCTCCCCAGGCTGCTCCTCGCCAGGCCGAGCTAGGTCCCAATTCTTCCTCAGCCTCTGCTCCCCCACCCTATAATCCTTTTGTCACCTCCCCTCCTCACACCCAATCTGGCTTACAGTTTTGTTCCATGGCTAGCCCTCCCCCACATGCCCAGCAATTTCCTCTTAAAAAGGTGGCTGGAGCTAAAGGTATAGTCAAGGTTAATGCTCCTTTTTCTTTATCTAAACTCCCAAAATCAGTTAGCATTTAGGCTCTTTTTCATCAAATATGAAAAACCCAGCCCAGTTCATGGCTCATTCGGCAGCAACCTTGAGATGCTTTACAGCCCTAGACCCTAAAAGGTCAAAAGGCCGTCTTATTCTCAAAATACATTTTATTACCCAATCTGCTCCTGACATTAAATAAAACTCCAAAAATTAAATTCCGGCCCTGAAACCCCACAACAGGACTTAATTAACCTAGCCTTCAAGGTTTACAATAATAGAGGCAGCCAAGTAGCAATGTATTTCTGAGTTGCAATTCCTTGCCTCCACTGTAAGACAAACCCCAGCCACATCTCCAGCACACAAGAACTCCAAATGCCTGAACTGCAACTGCCAGGGATTCCTCCAGAACCTCGTCCCCCAGGGGCTTGCTACAAGTGTGGTAAATCTGGCCACTGGGCCAAGGAATGCCCAGAGCCCGGGATTCCTCCTAAGCCGTGTCCCATCTGTGTGGGACTCCTGTGAAAATCGGACTGTTCAACTCACCTGGCAGCCACTTCCAGAGCCCCTGGAACTCTGGCCCAAGGCTCTCTGACTGATGCCTCCCCAGATCTTCTCGGGTTAGCAGCTGAAGACTGACACTGCCTGATTGCCTCACAAGCCTACAGGACCACCACAGACCCTCTGGGTAACTCCTACAGCGGAGGATAAGTCCATCCCCTTCTTAATCAATACGGAGGCTACCCACTCCACATTACCTTCCTTTCAAGGGCCTCTTTCCCTTGCCTCCATAACTGTTGTGGGTTTGATGGCCAAGCTTCTAAATATCTTAAAACTCCCCAACTCTAGTGCCGACTTAGACAACATTCTTTTATGCACTTTTTTAGTTATGCCCACTTGCCCAGTTCCCTTATTAGGCCAAGACATTTTAACTAAATTATGTGCTTCCCTGGCTGTTCCTGGACTACAGCCACACCTCATTGCCACCCTTTTCCCCAGTTCAAAGCCTCCTTCACATCCTCCTCTTGTATCCCTCCACCTTAACCCACAAGTATAGGATACCTCTCCTCCCTCCTTGGCAACTGATCATGCACCCCTTACCATCCCATTAAAACCTAATCACCCTTACCCCACTCAGTGCCAATATCCCATCCCACAGCACGCTTTAAAAGGATTAAAACCTGTTATCACTCGCCTGTTACAGCATGGCCTTTTAAAGCCTATAACTCTCCTTACAATTCCCCAATTTTACCTGTCCTAAAACCAGTCAAGGCTTACAGGTTGGTTCAGGATCTGTGCCTTATTAACCAAATTGTTTTGCCTATCCACCCCGTGGTGCCAAACCCATATACTCTCCTATCCTCAACACCTCCCTCCACAACCCATTATTCTGTTATGGGTATCAAACATGCTTTCTTTACTATTCCTTTGCACCTTTCATCCCAGCCTCTCTTTGCTTTCACTTGGACTGACCCTGACACCCATCAGGCTCAGCAAATTACCTGGGCTGTATTGCCGCAAGGCTTCACAGACAGCCCCCATTACTTCAGTCAAGCCCAAATTTCTTCCTTATCTGTTACCTATCTTGGCGTAATTCTCATAAAAACACATGTGCGCTCCCTGCCGATGGTGTCTGACTGATCTCTTAAACCCCACCTTCTACAAAACAACAATTCCTTTCCTTCCTAGGCATGGTTAGATACTTTTGATTTTAGATACCTGGTTTCGCCATCCTAACAAAACCATTATATAAACTCACAAAAGGAAACCTAGCTGACCCCATAGATTCTAAATCCTTTCCTCACTCCTCTTTCCATTCCTTGAAGACAGCTTTAGAGACTGCCCCCACCCTAGTTCTCCCTGATTCATCCCAACCCTTTTCATTACCCACAGCCGAAGTGCACGGCTGCGCAGTCGGAATTCTTACACAAGAACCAGGACCGTGCCCTGTAGTCTCTTTATCCAGACAACTTGCCCTTACTGTTTTGCCTAGCCCTCAAGTCTGCATGCGGTGGCTGCTGCTGCCCTAAGACTTCTAGAGGCCCTTAAAATCACAAACTATGCTCAACTCACTCTCTACAGTTCTCATAACTTCCAAAATCTATTTTCTTCCTCACACCTGAACTGTACCCCAAAAACTTGGATAGAGCCTAAAAACTTACCAACCAAGCATGTAATTATGCTGAACCCCCTTGGGCACTCTCTAATTGAATGTCCTGGGTCCTCCCAATTCTTAATCTTTTTTTTCCTTCTCTTAATCTGTTTTTCTCCTCTTATTCCACTTAGTTTTTCAATTCATACAAAACCATATCCAGGCCATCACCAATAATTCTATATGACAAATGTTTCTTCTAACAACCCCACAGTATCACCCCTTGCCACAAAATCTTCCTTCAGCTTAATCTCTCCTACTCTAGGTTCCCAGGCCGCCCCTAATCCCGCTCCAAGCAGCCCTGAGAAACATCGCCCATTATCTCTCCATACCACCCCCCAAAAAATTTTTGTTGCCCCAACGCTTTATCACTATTTCATTTTATTTTTCTTATTAATATAAGAAGACAGGAATGTCAGGCCTCTGAGCCCAAGCTAAGCCATCATATCCCCTGTGACCTGCACGTACACATCCAGATGGCCGGTTCCTGCCTTAACTGATGACATTCCACCACAAAAGAAGTGAAAATGGCCTGTTCCTGCCTTAAATGATGACATTACCTTGTGAAATTCCTTCTCCTGGCTCATTCTGGCTCAAAACCTCCCCCGCTGAGCACCTTGTGACCCCCACCCCTGTCCGCCAGAGAACAACCCCCCTCTTTCCTTTACCTACCCAAATCTTATAAAATGGCCCCACCCCTATCTCCCTTTTCTGACTGTCTCTTCAGACTCAGCCCCCCTGCACCCAGGTGAAATAAACAGCCTTGTGGCTCACACAAAGCCTGTTTGGTGGTCTCTTCACACAGACACGAGGGAAACTGTGTCTCACTCTGTCGCCAGGTGGGAGTAAACTGGCGAGATATTGGCTCACTGCAACCTCTGCCTACCAGGTTCAAGCGATTCTCCTGCCTCAGCCTCCCCGGCAGCTGGGACTAGAGGCGCCTGCCACCAGGCTTGTTTTTTTGGTAGAGACAGGGTTTCACCATGTTGGCCAGGATGGTCTCCATCTCTTGACCTCCTGATCCACCCGCCTTGGCTTCCCAAAGTGCTGGGATTACAGGCTTGAGCCACCGCGCCCAGCCCATCCTCTTTTTTGTCTCAAGCGGGTTAGGTTCTTTAGTGGCTGCTCCCCTATGACACAGTGCTAAGCACAAATTCTATAGTATTATCTTGTAAATGTTAAGAAGAAATGGGCATCTTATAAAGCCAAGAATCTACAAGAAAAAAGAAAAGGAGAGGATTCAGTGAGGGATTCAGTAAGGGATTCAGTGCTGCCCCACCCTGTCGTCATCCCACAGAGAGGAATATCGGGGACAAGACCCCACAGGGTGAGTCTCGTTTTCAGGGGCAGCACTGAACCCCTTATTGAGCTTTTATACAGGGAAAACATGGCTGCCAATTTATCAATGAAAATAGATACCAATTCTGTGGCTGCCAGGCATTTTGGATATGGATAATGACTCTTTACACAAATTGTCTGTAATTACATCTCTTCTAATTTTCAGGGTGGGGCCATGTGCCCCATGGGAATCTGAGTTCAGATGCAGTTTCTCCTCCTGGGAGAAAAGAGGAATAAGAGGCTGATTCTAGCTGGCTCCTAGGTAACCCAGAGGAAAATCTTGAACAAATCTACTCATTACACCAGTATTTTTTTCTTTGAATTATATTTTGTTAAATATTAAGAGTACTATTCGATCTTAGTTTTGGTTCCTACTTACTTGGTCAATATTTTTCATCCTTTATTTTTAATATTTCTGAATATTTTTGTATTAAGCTTATCCTTATGCAAAAAACATTGTTTTGGATCATTTTTGTTGTTGTTAAAAATGCAGTCTGAGACTTTGCAGTATTTCCCATTTGTAATTATTTTCATTACTATGACATTTCAGCTGTCTTATTTGACTTTTTACGTATTCTACACTTTTTTGCCATCTTCTCATTTGTTACTTTCCCCTATATAAACAAGTTTTGTTCTTCAGACATAAAAGTTATATATCATACATTTGTATTCATGATTTCTGCCTTTAAGACCACTATTTAGTCTTATTAATTTCCCAAATTTATCAGTATCTATGTTCTCCTTTATTGTCTATATTTTAAATCTTGTTATAAATATATTTTATCTTCTTCTTTTGATGTATTCGAGCATATTTTAAAACCGTAAATCGAACCAAATTATTCAATTTCTCTCATTTCCATATCACTTATCAAATTCTCCTGAATTATTTTTTCTTCTATGAGTACCTTTTTAAAGCATATTTCTAGTATGTGCCTCCATATGAGAAAACTTCTAGGCCCTATATGTATGAGAATATTGTGTATTATGTCCTCACTGTTTTTTTTGAGAGGGAGTCTCATTCTGTTGTCCAGGCTGGAGTGCAGTGGAGCAATCTCAGCTCACTGCAACCTCTGCCCCCCGGGGTTCAAGCGATTCTCCTGCCTCAGCCTCCCAAGTAGCTGGGTCTAGAGGTGTATGCCACTACGCGAGCCTAATTTTTGTATTTTTTTTTTTTTTTTTAGTAGAGATGGGATTTCATCATGTTGGCCAGGCTGGTTTCAAAATCCTGACCTCAGGTGATCCACTCACCCCAGCTTCCCAAAGTGCTGGGATTATAGGCACGATCCACCGTGCCCAGCCTGTTCTCACATTTGAATGATGATTGGCTAGATGTATCAGTTTTTTTTTCCCTTTAGAGAAACTTAACTTCTTCAACTTCTTGCTTCCAAATTTGCTGTTAAAAAGGCCAATATCAGTCTAATTTTTATTATTTTGTAGGTGATTTTTTTTTCTGTAAGTTTATTTGCCCTTAACATTCACATCCCTCACTGAATCCTCTCCTTTTCTTTTTTCTTGTAGATTCTTGGCTTCATAAGATGCCCATTTCTTCTCAACATTTACCAGATAATACTATAGTATCACCTTAGCCTTATTTCTTCCAATTTGAGCCTCTTCAATTTGACATCTTTCAACATTTTCTTAACTCTAGAAAACATATCTTAATTATTTCTTCAGATATTTCCTGTTTTTTCTTCCACTTTCTAGGATTTCTATTCTCAGATATTGGTATTTTTATTTTCCAAAATTTCCAGCTACTGAATCCTTTATATTTTCCACCTTTATTTTTTCTTGCTGCCTTCTGCAATACTTCATTCATCTAATCTTCTACTTTTAATCTCTACATATTCTAATATTTGTTCTAACTACTGAGTTATTTCTGACATTTTTCATTCTTGTACCATTTGGCTCTTTTATAAATTTTTCTTCATTCTTTACATTGCAAACATCTTCCTTTACTTGTAAATACATTTATTATGCTTATTTTAATTTATTTTTTGTATCTTCCAATTATTCTACATCAGATGATATACATTCTACCTTTGTGGCCTTTGTTTGCTAATAACTGTCCTCCTCAAATATCTTGCTATTTTAGCCTGTGAATTCACATCACGGGGAACCTGCTACTCTGTCTGGAGTCTGTAATAGGAGGGCTGAAAGCTGTGGTTGGTGTGCTTCCAGAAGAATATAGAAATATCGAAGGGAAAAAGCTCTTGGGCACAGAGCTCCGAAAACAATAAAAAGATGGCTGAATGCTCCCATTCATTTCCAATCAACCAAGCACCTCCTCTGATCATTGTTTCACCCTTAACCTTATGCTGCAGCAGCACTGAGAGGAGACAGGGCTCCTCATCTTCCATTGTTGGGGGCTGGAGGATGCAGAAGTGAATGGCTGGGTGTGTCTGCCCAGCCTGCAGGTTCTGTGTCCACTCATACCAATATGGCTCTCGCATAGCCCTGATCTTACCTCTGCTCCTTTCCAAAATTGGAGGCCTAGGGTATTGCATCCAGTTTCTGAGGAGAAAAGGGCAGGAGCAAAGCTAAAGGGCATCTTACAACCTATGCCCTCACGGCTTCTACCTGAACCTCTGTGCTGTACGTTACACATCACCAATTCAAAACTCACTAACTGGCAAAACAGACCTTAGACTCTTCGTGGGTCCTCTGGCTTTTCATTTTTCATTCCTCAAATCCATGCTTTCCTCTAGATTTTATAGTTTTCTTAGGGTTGACTTTGGAGGAGGAACCAATACACCCAGGCCAGTCTGACACCTCAGCAAGAACCTATTATTATTTTTATTATTATTATTATTATTATTATTAGAGACAGAGTCTTGCTCTGTCACCAGGCTGGAGTGCAGTGGCACGATTTTGGCTCACTGCAACCTCCGACTCAGTGGTTCAAGTGATTCTTCTGCCTCAGCCTCCCGAGTAGCTGGGATTACAGGCACGTGCCACTATGCCCAGCTAATTTTTGTATTTTTAGTAGAGATGGGGTTTCATCGTGTTGGCCAGGATGGTCTCGATCTCCTGACCTTGTGATCCGCACGCCTCGGGTTCCCAAAGTGCTGAGATTACAGGCATGAGCCACCGTGCCAGGCCAAGAACCCCTTATTTAGTGGCATTCTGCCTATGATTCACGTCTATGTCAATTTCAGTCTCTTCTCCAGGTCACATAAAACTTGTGGAGTAAATATTTTCCATGTCTTTTATTAAATGCTCTTAGTTCGTTCTCTCATTTATTTTTCCAACAAATATTTTCAAGCATTAAGTCACGCTGGCACTCTGATTAGTGCCAGGGACACAAAGGTGAATTAAAGCACAGCACAGACCTTGAAGCATTTAGCTAACCAGTGTTAAAGGACTTCAGGAGAACACACAATAAAATTCCTTTGAAACTACCACATATTTGAATTATGGTGATGATTAGAGTGTATTCTTTCCCATCCCACATAACTCAAAAAGATTATTTTTAATGAGCTATTATTTCATTTCCCAGGCTTTATTTCTTATTGTTTAATTCTTTTAAAATAGCATTTCACATTATTGAGGGGAGGGTTAGTTCATCTGCTGATTGCTGTACCTTCTGGGATCCCTTCTGTTCCCTAAGGCTGAGGCAAAACCCGAATTTACTAATGAACTGCCAAAAATTTCATCTCACAAATTCCTACTCATATGCCATTACTGTAAAGGCTTTGTAGTTATTACAGTGATGAGTTTATAGCCTGGAAACTAGGACAGTGCTGTTACAAGTAATTCATTACCTACACTTTACACATTTTAAAGAGGAAAAAAGGGTGTGTGTGTGAGAGACAGAAAGAGAATGAGAGTGAGACAGAGTTGTATGTGTTTTCTCATTTAACACTGGACTCCATTGTACAAGGCAATAAAGGATTAATAAAGTTATTTCATCCTAGGCACTGTGAAAGTGCTGAAGATAAGCTATTGTGGTGACTTTGTAATGGAGCAACTTAGCTGCTCTGAACTACATTTCCCAGAATTCCATTTTCTAGATATTCCTGGTAAGGGTGGGCTATCATAGACATATCTTGTGGGAGATGTTGCGAGGTGGAAGTAGAGCAACAGACATTTCGTAACTCATAAATATTGTTAAGAATCTGCTAACTTACCGCACTGACGTGAGTTAGCAGGTGGGCCTGGGCTCCACCTTCCCCTGGATCTTCCTTAAGCTTCTTTGACTCAGAAACCAAAAATGTGGGCCCAGCTCCATGAAAAAGCACCCTGGTTTCTGCAGGACGTCCACACCATGAAAGTCAGAGGAAACAAGAACTGACATGGGCTTCAGGTCATACGTGTGGAGTTTTAGCTCATGCCATGGGCTCTGGCCTTTTCACCTACTCCACTTGACAGCCATCTTTTCTTCCTTGCCTGCCTGCCTGTGGGCTTTAAGTTCTAGTATCAGACAGGAAGAAAGAGCCCTACAGAGACTTCTTCACCAGCTCCCACATGACACAATGTCAAATGCCTATAGCAAAACCCTTAGTATCACATGTAAGTATCGCCTAAGTGGTTCCGCTTCTCTGATTGAACACTGACTGACAGAGCTATCAACAAAAAGTAAATTCTAGTTTCTACCCTCATTGAGTTTATGATTTAGACGGGGAGGAATATATTTTCAAAATATTATATCACAGTTAATTCATTACAACTCTGAGATGTCCTGTGAACAAAAATTAAGACTGACAGGAGAGCTTCTCATCAGGAGTCTTCTAGAGAGAGTTTCAGAAGGCTTATGGAGCAGAGAATGTGTTCCATTTTATCAAGATTCCCCTGGTTCCCATTTTACCTCTTTTGTAAATGCTCCTGGCTTCAATGTCCTTTTATTTCCAGAAATAGCAACTCTTGCAATGGACGACTGCTCTTGGGCTATTGGGCTACTGAAATGTGCTTTGTCTCCATGAGGAGAACCTGAAGCTTGGTCCACAAGATGTATCTGTCTGCAAAATTACCTGCTTTTGTGGTCCATAAAAGAACCTCCCCCAACTGTTTCCTAGTAGTTTTCCTTCCCCAGTAACTCTTATGGACAGAATTAAAGTGGATGATAATAAGGAATTTTTTCACTTAGAATTTAACATTGAGACATTATTAAATATATGTTCAATGATTTAATAGGGGTCTAATCCATTTTAGGAGTGTTTATTCTATTCAACATTATCAAAACTAATCTTACCCTTCTCCAAAACTGCAATGCCAGCCAAAAAAAAGAATAAAGCCAAAAATTGTTAACTTCGTAAGAAACACTTTGACACAGTGGCCAACCTTCCTGGCCTCTTGATTTCTCTCCAGTCTATTCCCTTCTTCATCCCTTTCTTTCAATCATCTTTATGACTTACCTAGTTGAGAACCATATCATCTCTTGTCTGGACTTCCAATTGTTACTGAACTTTTCCCCATACAGTCTTTCCCCTTTCATTTCATCATTCACTGTGTCTCAGAAGAAACTTGCATGCCAGTGTGGCCATGGAAGTATCCAGCTCGAAACACCTTAAAGGCTTCTAAGCACTGAGCATCAAATATTTCAATTTTAGTGAAGTGCTCCTGAAAAAAACTTGTTAATACACAGATCAATGGTCATCTATAGAACTAGGTGATGAACAATCTCAATTTCTTTGCATGAAGATTAGGTTTAGTTCAAGCACTGTCCAGCTGTCCAGCTCTTCTCTCACATTCTCTTTCACTCTCAGAAAGCTTTAGCCATCTCCTGAGCATTTTTTTTAAATACAGCACCTTGCCCTTGCATATGCTGTTCCTGCTACTCAAAGTGCCCTGTCTTGCCTTGTCAGACTTCTGTTGTCAGCTCACATTTTACTGTTGAAAGCTTTCTCAGATGCCCCAAGGCACAACCTGGGCTTTCTCTGGGCTTCTGTTGTACCTTTAAAACAATACTCTTGCCATGGGATATCTTTGTGTGCATGTCTGTTTTCCAAATAGTAGCCTGTAAATGCTTGGGAGCAAGAAACTGTCTTTTTAATTTTTTAAAATTCTCTAACATGCCAGACATGATTAAAATATATTTGATGAATGAAGAAAATTAATTACATGTTTACTGCTCCCTGAGGAGCTCAAAGCATGCTGGAAACTGGACTTGTCTATTGCAAGGTATGTAACACATAGGAAATTATGTCTCTATTGTCCCGAGAGACTTAGCTTTAGCCTCAATGTCTGATGACCCACTCAACAAAGCAAAAACCTTTCAGTTAACCAGACCATCCTTTCTTGGAATGGGATTGAAGGATCTGCCATTGTTCCTAAAGCATTTACTTCAGGGATATCACCTGCCCTGCACTCCCAATCCTCAAGCATTTAATTGAATTATTTCTTTCAGAGAGAATTTCTGGAAAATACAATGTTATCCATCTCATTGTACCTGTGGTGACATCTTAGTGTCCCTTATAGAGTGCTTTGGAAAACCACCAATTAGCCTCCCCCTTATCTCACTCTGATTCCAATAATGTCCTAAACTTTCAAAAGTAGATTCTTACCAAAAACACACTCCCACCAAAAATACCCTACGATGTGTTCAAGAAATGTGAGGAAACAGGCAAAACCTACGATATTTCTAGTGAGTCTTCTAGCATAGCAAATCACACTGTGTAAATCTTTCAGTCATATCTTATTCTGTAGCAATAATACAGACCAGATGGTGGTTAACTGTAACATGGCTAGAACTCGGGCAGAAGACATGAATTTTCTTTTGTCTTTAGGTCATCTCTGTTTCTCAGGCTGTAGACTTTGGACCACTTGCATCTAAATCAACAAGCATGTTTATTAAAATACACTTCCTTAGGCACCACCAGTGAGATACTGTTTCTGCAATCCTAGAGATCGGCTTCAAGAATCTCAGCTTTATTTATTTATTTATTATTTTACTTTGAGAGCAGAACTAGTGCCCATGTCGAAATGCAAATTGGACAAACATTTTATTTGGTGCCCTCTCACCTCTCTCTGGGCAGTCATTGCTACAGTCCTCCCTACAGAATTATCTGCCCACAGGTGCCCACTGATATCTGATACCTACACTGTGGCATCCTACCAGAGCCATATAACGGTGTGCATGTCCAGCTCTTCCTAATTCTTCCGTAATGTGCACTCATTCACATTTCAACCACAGCTAGGACAAATACATTTTGAATAACTGATTCAATAAGGCACAGTAGATTGTAAATGGTAAAATGTTTAACTGGATTACATAATTGTTTCTAAATCTCCGATTGATAAAATTAGATGGGGTTGGGGGCCAACTGTCAGAAAAAAAACAAGAGAATAGCTCTGTGATAACAAAGAAAACAACCTAAATCTGATGAAAGAAGGAGCCAGCATAATTCTATGTGCTTCTTTCTCTCACTGCCATCTAAAACTCAGTGTTCTTTTGAAGTCATTTCTAAAACTACTATATATTCAAGATGTAAATTAACAGCAAGCTTTCTATTAAGAGACTTATAATTACATCACTTTCCAAGATAGTTCCATATATATAAATATATATTATATATTAGAAGAAATATTTATTTCAAATACTTAAGGAGTGAAAATGAAGTCATTGCTTTCATTAAAATAATCTGTGTGTTATCTTGCTGGTGATGTTGACATCTAAGTATCATTACAATATGAGAATTCTGTTAAAAGATTTTACAATAAGAATTTCAGGTGTTAGCTAGAAAAAAAAATTCCTCCAACTTTCTTCTCAGTCTAATATGAGGCCCATTTTTATTACAAAATAGTCATTTACATTTATTAGATGCATAAAAATGACACTAAGTACCCGGAAACTTGCCGGTACAGAGAAAAAACTTGTATTTTTAAAAATTAAGGAGTTAATGTGGTGTTGCGTGTCTTCAGTTATTTCATTTATTTTAGACTGTGTTTATGAGGATAAAGATAATGGAGCACTTTACAATTATCCAGAAAATTTGAGCATTGTAGTTAGAAAAAAATCTGATTAATTGATATTGAAGTTTCTTTTTCCCTACAAGTTACTCTGAATAATCCGTATAATTGCATTATCTCTTTACTTCTTTTGGTTTTTTAGATAGACAATTCCTTAAGGGTGAGACCCATTTCCATATTTCTTTTTTATTAGTCTTGCATATCCTTATTTGGGACTTTGGATCTTTCGAGGAACTAGCTGACAACACACTAGGACTAGGCAAAACATCAATAGGAAATGTCCTAAGAAATCAAGATGTTTCCACATGTTCACAAATATCTGAGTATTTCCATTGTAATGTTTTATTTTGGTACTAATTCTCTAAATAAAGATTTGTCAATTTATGAATTAAGATCTTAGTTACGAGTCTAACATGAACATAATCCACTTACTAGTTTAAGTGTTCATGTTTTCACAGCAATTCTCATTATGTAAAAATTTTGGATGGGCTGGGCGGGCGCGGTGGCTCATGCCTGCAATCCCAGCACTTTGGGAGGCCTAGGCAGGTGGATCACGAGTTCAGGCATTCGAGACCAGCCTGGCAAACATAGTGAAACCCCATCTCTACTAAAACTACAAAAAATTAGCCAGACATGGTGGCGGGCACCTGTAATGCCAGCTACTCAAGAGGCTGAGGCAGGAGAATCACTTGAACCTGGGAGGCAGAGGTTGCGGTGAGCCGAGATCGCGCCATTGCACTCCAGCCTGGGCAACAAGAGCGAAACTCTGCCTCAAAAAAAAAAAAAAAAAAAAAAAAATTGGCTAAACATAGCCCTCCTTATATATAAATAGCAAGCTCATGTGTGTGTGTGTGTGTGTGTGTGTGTGTGCTTCCTCTAAGGAAAGAGTGGCTAAAATGAACATTCAGAAAAAAAGAAACAAATGATAACAAACATAAAAAGGAGAGTGCCATGGCCTTATTCTAATTAATGACTTTGACAATCATTACTTGCTGTCAAGGGGCATTAGTCAAGGTTCAGTCTTTAGCCCAGGCATTTACCACTCAATATCATACAGCCAAAGTGAAGAACTTTGCTATGTCAATTACCTATTACAAACAAACTATCAAGTCACTTTGAAACAGTTAAACAAATCTATACATTGATATTTGCTGGCATCTTTGTGCTACATTGAACCCACTTGAAGTTTATGCAGTATTAACTTCTCTGCAGATATTTCTGAGATCTTAAAATTGGGAAAGTCTCAAAGGAGATGAGGATTCTGATGTACTGCAGAAATGCTGGGTACTCCTATCAAAACAGTGAAAAACAGAGAAGCATACTGCCAGTGCCCCAAATTAAGGATGCTTTTTAAACCTTCCATTTCATTAAATTGCATGGCTGGATAGGAAAGTCATGCTAAAATATTGTGATTAACACAAAGGAAGCCTAACAGACAATGCTATTATAGGTGAAAGACTGCTAATTGCCATCTTCCCAATAACTTATTGATTTTAATCAAATCTTCCTAGAGCAGCATGCCAGCAGCAAATGGATAACTAGATAGAGGGAAAACACAACAATGGAAGGAGTAATATGGAAGAAATTATTCATGTTTGATTTGTATAAAATTGAACAAATATTCTTGATCAGCATTTATACAAATATAGATTTGTCGGGAAGGTGCTATCTAAATTGCTTCTCTCACAGTATATTGAAATTACCATAACTGTTAGCATTTTTAATTATTTTGATCTGCTGAAAATAGATTAAACTGAATGGGAAATTGGCTTATTAATGCTTATGTATTTGAGTTAATATGAAATGTTCTCAGCCAGTGTGTCTTGAGAATCTGTCTAAAAGACCCTCACTATGTCTGGTTGACAATGAGACAGGGAGAAGTGGTGGATTTATTCCGCAGAAAGCAAAGTTTTGTTTTGAGGTAGAAGTGAAAAAAAAAAATCTCCTCACTCCCTTCATTTCATTAGCAAAACTTAACTACATCTGGTAATGGAAATATTTCATAAACGAGCAACTGGTCTGTTTGATAGACAGAACCAAGTTTTCCTAGGGAAAAAATCTTGCTAGACTAAACTTGACACTTAAAGAAATGGAGAACCCTTGAAATCCATCTTGTATTACAAGAGCAGTTTCTCTGTGTGAGATCCAATATAGTGTGAAACATTGAAGAGCTCACACTTTGGTCATTCACCGATGATAAAAAAGAAGTACAATGTCGAGTTTCAATTGCAGTCTGTAGGCAGGCCCCGTGGCATCCCACTGACTGTTTGTCTCTTGGGAATGTCTTACTCATCAAATTGTGACACTGGACCCAAAGGTAGATTTCAAATATGAGCATGACTACACTTTTTTTTTTTAAGAAAGAGTATTTAGTTTCCCTTGTAAATCAAATTAATAGCATAAAGATTTCAGTTCCAAAATTATCTTCTTCAACATCTACGTATAATTAAGTGTTTTAATAGTGTAGAGCAGGGTTTGTCAACATCAACACTATTGACATTTTGGGTCTAGATAATTATTTGTTGAAGGGGTGGGGTCTGTCCTGTGCATTTTAGGATGCTTAGCAGCACTGCTCACCTCTACCTACTGGATGCCAGTAGCACCCCCGCAACACATCAATTTATGACAACCAAAATGTCTCTAGATATTGTTAAATGTCCCCTGCTGAGTAAAATCGCCCCTGGTTGAGAATCACTGGATTAGTAGAGGGGATTCTTTAGTTCTCTTGATAATTATGCATCTCAAACAATTATCTAGAAAATTTCCATTTCATCCTAAAATGTAGAAGCAGAATAATGAAATTTGCATTATGGCTCTGAAGTCTGAGAAGTTTCTCTTTAAATATAGTGTATCCGCAAAAACATCTGCATCCAGGTCAGCATTTGAAATTCATGAGATTAATTGACTATATGAAACAGGTAGTAGAAAATAATCACAGTGGGAGTTTGAAAAGGCAAGCAAGTCTCAAGATTAGAAGATGCTACCTTCTGTTTAAGGTTCTAGGGAAATACAGTCTAGTCCAACAGTGGCAAATGGTTTGGAAATAGCTGCCAACTCCAGCTGATCGGTAGTGGCTGATGGAAGCCCTGTATTGAGGAAGATTCTGATGCCGCATCCAGGCTCGGCAGGAAAGAGGACTGTGATGAATTATCGATGTCTACCTTGGACAAAGCAAATGGGAATATCGGGGCTTATCTTAGACATTGGCTCATTCCTTTCTAGTCATTTTAACTGATTTGCTCTCCAAATTATTTCAAGCACCTAATGAGACTGTGGTATGCTGTTTTTGTGCTGCATAAATAAATACATTTAAAAAAGAAAATGAATAAAATGATGATCATTTAGAAATATTCACTAAGCATATCCTCTTCCTTAGACAGTGTTTTAGGCTCTATAGACATGCTATTGAATGAAAAACATAGTTTCAAATATCAAAATGTTAATGTTCCAGTGGTCTGGCCTCCAATGCAAAAGAAACATTAACCACTCATTTAAAAAACAGAAGAAAAAAAAATCAACCACAGGGACTTGACCTCCTGGGAATGTATAGTTTCCTCTAAAATCTGCATAATTCTTTCCATTCTGTGTTATCTAGTATTCCTCTTAGTTTCTGAGGTTCCAAGAACCAATATTAGGCCAATTTCCCTTTGCATCTAGCCAGTGGTATGGAGTTGGTGTCTGAGAATGCTTTGCAGGACAAGGCAAGTGTATTTTTAGTAGAGACGGGGTTTCACCGTGTTAGCCAGGATGATCTCGATCTCCTGACCTTGCGATCTGCCCGTCTCGGCCTCCCAAAGTGCTGGGATTACAGGTGTGAACCACCGTGGCCGGCCGGCAAGTTGTGTACTTCTTTAGGGCTGAAAATGGCCACGCATATGACAATGTTTGGGGAATGAGTAAACAGGAAGTAGCCACTCATATGCAGGACATGTCAAAGATCCTTTGGAAGATTCCTCTCCAAATAACAATATACATTATTATCTCTCCCACAAAATTAAATAAGATATAACCAAAAAGTTTTAAATAACTCCTTTAGATCAATACTAAATACATAATAATTATAAAAATGACTTACGAAATGATTTTCTAGGTACAAGCTACTTCTTTCCTTAAGCCTTTTCATTTCTGTGACTAGGACTAGCAGTTGGCTTGTTAGGCCAGTAGCCAGTATTCAAAAAGAAGTCACAATTTGCTCACTCTTTCTCAGTTGCTGGTCTTATAATGAGAATGAAAATAAGCTCTTCCAAAGTGTGGGTTCTAGACTCCTTCATCAGTCAAGTGACAGTAAGATAACGCAGCCTGGAAAGGCTCAATTCAAATTTGTATCTTGGTATAAAAATTGCAAATGGCATGTGCAATTTTGAAATGTAATCAAAACTATACATATTAAATCTTTAACTGCTAAGGTTCTGCTGTAGATAAGGCTGACATAAAACTTTGTTGACTTGATTTTTTTGTGTCAGGATTGATCTAATTTCCCTGGTAGATGTAAATAAAGACTGAGACAAATTGAGTGTGTAGCTAAGTTTATGACCCCCAAGGCAAGGAAAACCTATTCCAATGCAAAGAATAGGATTTGTGGGTTCAGGTTTTCAGATTGTCAGAGGGATATTAACTCAGAAAAGATTAAAGCCTTGGGAACTGACTTGCATGTGGACATAAAAGGGCACAAAAAATCCCTTGTAAAGGTGGCTTCCCAAACCAGTGGCAAGGCAGGGCTTCCAAAATCAATGGCCACAGAAGTTCACTGGGCCAGTTTAAACAAGTCATTGGCTTATCAGTTTAGGATTGATTGACTGCAGAGGAGTTCAGCAGAGACTGATTGCTGAGCCCCAAGTCCACTGGCTGAAGAGTCAAAAGGTCACTGTGGGGACTATCTTTTGCCTACTCTGACTAATTATCTGAGAAAAAGTTGTTTTGCTTCCTTCTTGTGGTATCTTGGCCACTTGCTATTTTACACCCTCAAGGCTCAGGGTCATGTGAAGATCAAGTTCGCCTGCACAAGTTCAAGGTGCTTTGGAAATATCACTTATTGCCCCCATGCTAATTTGCCATCTGTGGTAGCTTCAAAAGGAATAATATATTTTACAGGGAAAGAAATATATATATATATATATATATATATATATATATATATATATATATATTTACTTTTCACTTAGTGGGAAAATCATTAGAAATAATGAGTGATTTCCTTCATGTGAAGTATTTGTGGCAAGTTGTTCCACATTTTTGGAAAAAGCTAGGGTTAAAACCTAATAGAAAAGACAGGGAATACTCAACATAACCAAACGGGTTCCTCGGTCAAACACCTTGCTGGGCAGAATGGATACCTGTGCAGCTCAGCATCGAAAACGAATCCGAAATAAAGTCAAGGACAGAGCCCTTGAGGGGATTTCAAAGGTATAGTTAGATGCACATTGCAATTGAACTACTAAATTGGGTAAATGAGGAAGTAAAACAGATTACATGATTAGTTATCAGCTTCAAAGATTTGAAGAGAAAAGACTCCCATTTGAAAGAATACTTTGGTCTTTTCCTTCCACAAGAAACATGTTTCCTGTCATCCAGACACTAAGTAGATTTCTTTCACAAAAACTGTTACATTATCTGGGTAAACATGTCAATCAAAGACTACAACTAGCAATTTACAGCAATGATGCTAGATTTAACATCTAGAGAGCACGATTCCAGTGGGAAATAGTGTTTTTATTTACCTCTTTGTTACTAGAACAATTTTTTTAAAAAGGTTTTTACATAAGGAGCTTTGAAAGGAGAGTATTTATGTTATAACCAAAACAAATCTTTAAAACTTTGAGGTACTTTTACTGGATTGCTTTCTCTTTCAATTTAAGAGATAATTTTTCTAAAACACTATTTCCCAAATTTTTCAGTGTGTCCCAGAACAAACACTTTTTCTTATAATGAAGGTTTGGGAGAAGAGTGACATGATGTGTTATTCTGGTTACAAGTTAAGGTTTAATCATTACTTATTAATTATCTTATTTTCATGAGATTTTTCTCAAACTTAATATTCTATTAAGGTAGCATCTGTTAGAGGAATTATCTTGGTTTTTTAAAGCAAATTTTAGCTGATTACCATGAATCTACATAATTAGAATTAGGTCTAATTATGTAGCGTAAATACATGTAATATATTTATAACATATAATGACATAATTATGATTCACAATAATGTTGAAAAACTCCTCCTTAAAATTAGTAAGGAAAATATGCTGCACAATCCCTCTCCAATTTATTAGCAATTTTACAATGTATGTTTTTTCTGTAACTTCTAAACTGGGGCTTTGTAAGAAAATAAAATCTAAAAAATATATATTTTCAAGTTATTCACCCAAAAGAGTGTTACTGAACCTTCCTTTGATTTCAAAACTATAAATATTTTGCAACCTTAAAAAAAATACATCTTAAAATGTTAATCCTAATAAATATACATTTCTAATGCACCTTGAACCCAATGTTGAATGTCCAGCATATCTAGGAATAGTTAATGCAAGACAGTTCTCACTTTGTCTTATAAATCATTCATCAAAATGACAGAAAATGTAACAAACTGTGATGAATTTTTGCTCAACTACTACTTGGAAATACAATGAGAAAAATTTGGGCAACACAGCTGCATTTTGTATCTTATATTAAGTATACAAAATACATTTCAAAATTATAGGACAAAATCATTTAATTCACAAAACTGAGTGATATATATGATTGCCTAGAGCAGGAGTGGCATTTTTCTGTAAAGGATCAGATAGTAAATATTTTAGGCTTAGAGGGTCATATAGTCTGTCACTGCTATTCAAGTCTACTGTTGCAGCTCTAAAGCAGCCATAGACAAACAAATGGGTATGGCTGTGTTCCAGTGCAACTTTATTTACTAAACAGGCAGCAGCTGGATGTGGTTTGGTGTGGCTCCGAGTTTGCTGAGTCCCTGCACAGTACCACAGTGGTTGAAAGAATTGATTCTGGAGTTTGTCCTCTACGTTTATATCTTGCTTTCACAATTTAATAACTTTGTGACCTAGGCTAACGTACTTTGGTTTTCTCATTTGTAAAGTGGTGGTAATAACCGCTCCTGTCTCATAAGGCTGTTGTAAGGATACAAAGAAAACAATTTATGTAAAGCCTTTATTCCTTTGTAAGAGGAATAAATTGGTGTTTATAGATATATAGCACGTATATGTAAAATATTTAGTATTCAACAATGGTTTTTAGATTTTTTATAGCACAATTTTACACATTAAAACTTGAGAAGCATTGGTTTAGCTGTTGAAGCAAAAATGTTTATATGATAATTTTTCCAAAGAAGTAAACATCACATAAGGCATAAACTATATAAGTGTACTAAATAAATAATTGTACTGTAGTGCCTCCTTATATGCAGGTGAGTACATCCCAAGACCCCCAGCGGATGCTTGAAACTGTGGATACTACTGAACCCAGTTGCTGTCCATCAAAACGCATTTATGTTCATGTCTTCAGCCACAAATTTAATAACCTTTCTATCTTAACCAAGCACTTGTCATGCACTGTGGCTGTAAGTTTTACAGTTTGAGGTGCGACAGCAAAACTGGGATGAATTTCTTTTTCCTTCTTCACAATTTCTTGGATAGATTTGTTCTTATCATAGATCTTAATAACCCTTTTTGACTTTTTTTTCCTTTAAGTTAAGAACTTTCACTTTTCCCTTAGGGGAAATACCTTATGGCTTCTCTTTTGCATATCTGAATTGCCATCATCACTACTGTTGTGCTTTTGAGCCATTACTAGGTAAAATAAGGGTGAGTTGAACCCAATTACTGATAACTGAGATGGCTGCTAAGTGACTAATGGGCAGGTAGCATCTACAGGGTGAGAAAGCAAGACAAAGGAATGATTCACATACAGGAAGGAAAGAAGCAGAATGGGGCAGATGATGCAAGATTTCATCACACTACTCAGAACAGTGTGCAATTGAAAACTTATGAGTTGTTAATTTCTAGAAATTTCCATTTAATGTTTTCGGACCGTGGTTAATGTTAACTGGAGTAACTGAAACCATGGAAAGCAAAACCATGGGATTTGGGGGTTACTCTATTTAGATAATATATTTTCAGAGATATAGCAAAGACTGCTATATACCAGATACAATAAGGGTATGATTTTGTTTTCATGTATAGTCAATCAATAAACAACTATTTGGTGCCTAATATGTATAGTCATCAGGCTAGGCAATGGACTTTTTTGCCTTTTTTCAAAAAAATGTAGTGGAGAGAGGCAAACAAGGAACAGACAATTAAAATTCAGTGTGATAATCTATTCTAATAGAGTGCACATGTTATATTTTTAGAGGATTTTATGAAATATCTTATAAAATTCATCTTTGAAGACCACTGAACATTTCCTAAAGAATTTTCGTGAATAAATATTTGTCTCACCACTAAAAATGCAAGCCTTTTAAGGACAAGGTCTGTGTTTTTATATATATATAGATATAGATATATAGATACATAATATCTATATATATATAAAAATCTGTATTATATCTACATATAAATACTGTATATGATACTACATGTATAGTATTTCGTAATGTGCTTCTCATGTTTTCATGAACATCCTATTTGCCAGAAATACATTTTTGACTATTAATAGATTAATTTTACTAGTAAATATGCAAGATTGTCACAATTCATTCACCAAAGTTTTCTTGATATCTTACAATCGATAGTTCAGGTACTGTTATGAGGATAAGTGAGATAACATCTTATAATTTTTCAATGGGGATCCTATCTGCTTTATCTTTCCAAAAAGTTGTGAGGAATAACTGCATAATAGTGGGAAAAAAAAGCTAATAAACAATTGATGCATAGTCCACACAATGCCATTGAGTGTTGATATGGTTTGGATCTGTGTTTCCACCTGAATCTCACGTCGAATTGTAAACCCCAGGGTTGGAGGTGGGACCTGGTGGGAGGTTATTGGATCTTGGATGCTGTAGTTCTCATGAAACCCGGTTGTTGAAAAGTGTGTGGCACCTCCCCCTTTTCTCTCTTCCTTCCATTCCAGCTATGTAAGACCAGCCTGCTTCCCTTTTGGCTTCTGCCATGATTGAAAGTTTCCTGAGGCCTTCCCAGAAGCCATTATGCTTCTTGTACAGCCTGCAGAACTGTGAGCCAATTAAGCCTCTTCATTGGCTGGAAGTGGTAGCTCATGCCTGTAATCTCAGCACTTTGGGAGGCCAAGGCATGCAGATCACCTGAGGTCAGGAGTTTGAGTCCAGCCTGGCCAACATAATGAAACCCCCGGCATGGTGGTGGGAGCCTGCAATCCCAGCTACTTGGGAGGATGAGACAGGAGAATCACTTGAACCCGGGAGGCAGAGGTTGCAGTGAGCCAAGATCGTGCCATTGAACTCCAGCCTGGGCGACAAGAGTGAGACTGTCTCAAAAACAAAACAAACAAACAAAAAAACAAAACCTTTTCATTATAAATTACCCAGTCTCAGGTAATTCTTTATAGCAGTGTGAGAACTAATATGAGTATCTAATAAGTCTTCCATCAAAGAAGAGTAGAGAGTGTAGTAAATTGATATTAGCATGAGTGTTGGGAGGTCTAAGTTTGCAGTCCAAATCTAGAAAAATGACTTATCTAAGTGTGGGCAAGCCAATTGTCCCTAGGCCTTGGGTTACTCATCTATCCAATAAGTGAGCTTTCTGAATTCTCAAAACTGTGGGATCTATCGGACACAGAATTTCCCACTTCCTCCCTGAGCTTCTGATTTGCCTGCCCAAGGGTTGGGTGCAGGGAGGAGATGGAGGGCTTGATCTTATACCTTCAGGTTCAGAGTGGTGTTCTTGGTGAGCCCCTATTAATGATGAGCCATACATTTTTGGAGCATGGAACCATAAAGAGGAGGAACAAAGAACTAGGTTATTCCACAGATCCATTTTGTAGCCATACCAGACCAATCTGGTTCAACTTTTACAAAGTTATGAGTGATTGTTCAGTTGCCATGGACCCTCAGGTCATATAACCTGAGCATGCTCAAATGAAGCAAGTGTGAAATCACAGGGGAACCTAAATGCTCGGGTGAGGAGCTGGCACTGAATTAAGAAATGGACAACACATGGCAGGATCTGGGATCCAATCAGATTGAGTCTGGCATCACTCCATGGTGAGATCCAGTCAGATAATGACTCTTGACATCATCTCATTGTACTATCCAATCAGATCACCCCTAATTACCTTATGCTTATAAAACCTGACCCAGTCTCCAGCCTGGGGAAGCATTGCTTTGGGAGCTATTCCTGGTGTTCTTCTTACTTGTTGCAAGTAATAAAATCTGCTTGCTAAATCCTCCTTGTTACCACTGGGCTGTCACTCGCCAAGTGGCTGGTCCTACCATTGTGTGGGTAACACCTTCAGCTGTGCAGTGGATGAAATTCCAGGGTCTCTCCCTAGACCGTGTTTCCTCTGGACCTTTTTCTATGTTTGGTCTGGACACTTTCTCCCATCTTGCTCTTACAGTCCTTGGTCTATAGTCCCTTATGTGTTCACAGCAATTCCAGCCATTTAAATTTTGGTTTTAGGTGTCTTAGACAGCTTCTGTGACCTAATCGCTCATGACTTTATCTCCTCACCAAATATTCTCTTTCCTGTATCCCATTCTCTCAAAGTACTGCTTGGGGGCTCACCCTTATCCAGGAAGCCATTTCCACCCAAAGTATAATATTAAAGTTTAGTAAAGCATTAACCAATTCAGATAATCTGCTTGTATTTTCACAGCAGCTTTCACATTTTCAAGATGAGTCATAAGTGGTGAATTTATATACTTACTACTGGGGAGGGAAGCTGTGAGAGGGAACATATTTTAAGGAAGTGGGATCATTTAGCTCTTCAACATTTACACTTTGAAATTACTCTAATAGAAAATACTTTCGGTCTGGGATGCTGTTTGCATAGTTATTGAAGTATCTTGCCATTCACCCAAGTATGTACTGATGACTAGCAGCAGTGACATTTTTGGAAATGTAGAATCTTAGGTCCCTCCCGAGTCCCACAGAACCGGAATCTGTATTTCAACAAGATCCCCTAATGATGATACTGAGGAACATTGAAGTTTGAGAAGCAATGATATACCACATAGGCAAAAGCTCTCTCCTGTTTGGATAAATGAATTAGTAACATTGCCTTTACAAAGAGGATGAGATAGATAATGTGTAAACACAACAGGCTGAATCTCATCAATGGACACACAATCTCTCCAGTCAACATTGCACCTCCTGCTCTCTGGGAGAATTCTGTACCATCCATAAATAACCGGGGCAATGGGACACACCAAAAAAGATACATAGAGTTTGTAATCTGTACCTGACTGCTTCTACTCTAAACTTACTTACTCTTTTTGGACTTGTCCTGTTTACCCACATGCCTGTGCTCCCTAGGGAGATTAAAGACACTTTGGGGGGTAAAAAAGATGTTAAACATCTTTCCTTTCTTCCGATCTCAAACTGCTCCCTCATCCCCTAGTACCTAATATAGTATAGGCTACATACATGGTACTAAAGAAATGTTTGTTGAACTTTTAATAAAGAATCAGTAGAGACAATTTTACTATGAAAAATGCTTCTTTTACCCACAGGAAACAGAGCAAGGGAAAGACATATACTGCATTGCCATAGAGCAGAGAACTACAACCTTTGACCTTGCTTTTGTTAATAAAGCTTAATTAATCCTCGTGTATTTATGTAGTCTGTGGCTGCTTTTGTGCTACAGTGATGGAGCTGAGGAGTTGGGACAGAGACCAGACGGACCACAGTAACTAAAATATTTACTATCTGGACTTATACAGAGAAAGTTTGCTAACCCCCATCACAGAGCTTGGGCCTGGGTCCTTAAAGTCACTCAACACTTGATTGTGTAGGACACCACTGCTGACCTCCTTGGGCTGGTTAACACAGCAAGGATGACCTAAATTGCACAAGGCGAGGATTTAATTGAGGCATGAAAAGTCCTTTCAGGAGAAGCAAAAGTAGCCAGCAGAGAGTCTCCTTCCTAGTCTTTCAAGCCCAGACACTTTTTCATAGAACATTTAATACAACATTTGAGTAGCAACAAAGTTTAACTTACACTTTGATGATCAAAACACGTTCTCCTCCCTCATCTTCCTCTAAACGATATGTAATTGAGTAAATTCTGGAAAAGCATTCATACAACTTGTTCTGTGAACCTTAAAATTCCCCATTCTGGCCTCCTCTCTGCTCTGCCTTCATGTGTGTGCCCACAAATCTTCTGAACCCCCAGAGGGAAGGAAAAACGCTCTGCGGGACCTCTCTCTCGAACTCTGCTTAAATTAAACTTCTGTACTCTGAACAGTCATTCAAAATGGCTTGTACCATCTCACCAGGCAAAGCCAGCTAATATTTTCCTTATATGAGACCTCTGTCCCCTAATGTAATTAAAGATTCTTTTGCATTTTCTTGTTTTTGTACACTCTTCTAATTTATCCACCAGAGTTCAATCAGAAAAGTGGATACCTAATATCAAATGTTTAATAAAACGTATTAGTAGCACTTCATTTATATTTCAGCATTTATTATTACTATTACTATTCTTTTTTTCTTTTTCTTGAGACAGAGTCTTGCTCTGTCCCTCAGGCTGGAGTGCAGTGGTGTGATCTCGGCTCACTGCAACCTCCGCCTCCTGGGTTCAAGCGATTCTCCTGCCTCAACCTCCCAAGTAGGTGGGATTACAGGAGCCCACCACCATGCCCAGCTAATTTTTGTATTTTGAGTAGAGAAGGGATTTCTCCATGTTGGTCAGGCTGGTCTCGAACTCCTGACCTTGTGATCCACCTGCCTCGGCTTCCCAAAGTGCTGGGATTACAGGCCTGAGCCACCGTGCCTGGCCATATTATTACTATTACCATTCTTTTGCTTTGAATATACTGCTACTGAACACTGTGAGATTTCTAAAATAGGCTTTCTCAGTCAAATTTTTCATTAAAGAAGATATTTGCTATTTATCACTTGGATGGAGTCAGTAGAACAGGTTGGAGCCAAACTTGTGCCTCTACTTCCGGTCAGTGCCTCTCATCTTTGTCTTTCTTCTCTGGGAGTTAGGATCAGGATCATGGTTGCAATCTCACAACAACTCCCCCAAAACCCTAGGAGGACACATACCTTATCTAATTGGGCCAGCTAGAGCAGCCCTTGGCCGTTTTTGCTTCTACCTGCCTAAATTTGAAATGTACCGAGAAGGGCTATTCTAAATGTAAATTTTAAGTCTTTTTCAAATCGTTTGCCTTTCTGTGTCAAGGATTTGCTAAAGACAGAAAGTGCATTACATGGATATAGAGTTCCATGAACATTGCCAATGTTGCTTACATAATTCTTTGTGAGTCACTTTGATTATTTTAAATGTATGTGGACAGATCAAATATAAAGATGGCAGTGGCCCTGAACCCAACTACTTCTTATTGCCTGCCAATATGAATGAGCCAGTTTGGTTATTCACCTTTGTTAGAGTTAAATGTGAGTTATAGACCTTCTCACACACTCAGTAACAGGTTACAGTTAAAACAAGTGCCAAGGCAAATTCAGCTCAACATATAGGCATTTATTAGCATGAAAGCATAGGACAGTCATACATCCCAGTGCCAGGCTTCCATCCTTTTAAGCGCTCCAAGAGTGCCCTGAGTAAACCGTATGATTAAGGCAGGTGCTCTCAGCAGGATTTGGCTAACCACAGAGTTAGAAGGCCTAATTAATCAGTAACCTAATAACCTGGGAATACCGTCTACTGTTTTCTCTTGATTGTTAATTTCCTGCAACATCAGGGATCGCCTCTGAAATATTTTACCAGTGCATGTGTCTTGCACATCACAGATTTTCAATGATGTTCTTTTGATCTCTTTTGTTATTTAACAAGACCCCAGTGTTGTTCATAGATAAAGATAGCTAAGTTTCCATAATAGCTGCCTCTGGACTGCGACCTTTTGTGTGCAATGTGTACACCTGATTAGGACAACTAACTGCCCTGCTACAGTTTGGATGCTTGTCCTCCGAAACGCATGTTGAAATGTGATCCCCAAAGTTGGAGATGGGGCCTAATGGGATGTGTTTGGGTCTTGGGAACGGATCCCTCATGAATGGCTTGGTGCTGTTCTCAGAGTAATGAGTGAGTTCTCACTCTACTAGTTCCCATGAGAATTCCTCCAAGAGCTGGTTATTAAAAAGAAGCTGGCGGCCAGGTGCAGTGGCTCATGCCTGTAATCCCACCACTTTGGGAGACCAAGGTGGGCAGATCACGAGGTCAGGAGTTCGAGACCAGCCTGATCAACATGGTGAACGCCCATCTTTACTAAAAATACAAAAATTAGCTGGGAGTGGTGGCACGCAGGAGGCTGAGGCAGGAGAATCACTTGAACCCAGGAGGCAGAGGTTGCAGTGAGCCGAGATGACACTGCACTCCAGCCTGGGCAACAGAGCAAGACTCCGTCTCAAAAAATAAATAAATAAAATAATAAATAATAAATAAAAAAGAAGCTGGCACCTTCCCCCTCTCTTGACTCCTGTCTCACCATGTGATCTCTGCATATGATGGTTTCCCTTCACCTTCCTCTGTGAATGAAAGCAGCCTAAGACGCTCGTCAGAAGCACATACTGGTGCCATGCTTCTTATAGAGCCTGAAGAACCATGAGCCAAATGAAAGTTCTTTTTTTGTTTTTTTGAGATGGAGTCTCACTCTGTTACCCACTGGTACAATCTTGGCTCATGGCAACCTCTGTCTCCTGGGTTCAAGCGATTTTCCTGCCATAGCCTGCCGAGTAGCTGGGATTACAGGCACCTGCCACCACAGCTGGCTAATATTTGTATTTTTAGTAGAGATGGGGTTTCACCATGTTGAC
This sequence comes from Symphalangus syndactylus, assembly GCF_028878055.3. Taxonomy (NCBI): domain Eukaryota; kingdom Metazoa; phylum Chordata; class Mammalia; order Primates; family Hylobatidae; genus Symphalangus; species Symphalangus syndactylus. The sequence continues at coordinate 20,104,865 of NC_072429.2, forward strand.
CAGGCTGGTCTGGAACTCCTGACCTCAAGTGATCCGCCCACCTCGGCCTCCCAAAGTGGTGGGATTACAGGCATAAGCCACCGCGCCCGGCCTAAAACTCTTTTCTTTATAAATTACCCAGCCTCAGGTATTTCTTTACAGCAACACAGTTGGAGTAAGAAAATTGATACTGATGAGTGGGGCATTGCTATAAAGATACCTGAAGATAAGGAAGCAGCTTTGGACTGGGTAACAGACAGAGATTGGAAGACATTGGAGGGTTCATTGGAAGACAGGAAGAGGAGGGAACATTTGGAACTTCTTAGAGTTTGTTTAAGTGATTGTGACTAAAATGCTAATAAAGACCATAATTATCAGGTCTCAGATGGAAATGAGGAACTTTTTGGAAACTAGAGCAAAGATCATCCTTGTTCCGCCATAGCAAAGAACTTGGCTGTATTGCGTCTATGCCGTAGGGCTATGTGGAAGGCTGAACGTACAAGTGATGACCTAGGGTTTATGGCAGAATAAGTAATTTCTTTTTTTTTTTTTTTTCGCTCTTGTCGCCCCAGCTGGAGTGCAATGGCGCAGTCTCGGCTCACTACAACCGCTGCCTCCCGGATTAAAGTGATTCTCCTGCCTCAGCCTCCTGAGTATCTGAGATTACAGGCATGCACCACTACACCCAGCTAATTGTTTTGTATTTTTAGTAGAAATGGTATTTCACCATGTTGAACAGGCTGGTCTCAAACTCCTGACCTCAGGTGATCCTCCTGCCTCGGCCTCCCAAAGTGCTGGGATTACAGGCATGAGCCACCGAGCCTGGCCGGCAGAAGAAATTTCTAAACAGCAAATCATTCAAGAAGTGACACGATTGCTTTTAACAACCTGCAATCAGATACAGGAGCAATACAATGACCTAAAGTTGGAATTGATAATTAAAAACGAAATAGGGCACAAAAATTTTAAAAATTTGCAGCCTGGACATGTGATAGAGAAGAAAAGAGCATTTTAAAGTGAGAAATCCAAGAGCGCTGTGGAGAAACCCCTTACTAGAGAGATTAGCATAGATAAAAGAGAGATAGGTGATAAGTGTAAAAGAAAAAAAAAAAAGAAAAACATACCCCGAAGACATTTCAGAAATCTTTGAGGTAGGCTCTCCCTAGATACCCTAGGTCAAGGGCTCAAAGGGCTGCCAAGTACTACTCAGGTTGCAACTCTGGAGGAGGCAAGCTGTAAGCCTTGCTGGCGTCAATGTAGTGTTAGTTCTGAGGATGGGCAGAATGCAAGAGTGAGGAAGCTTGGCAGCTTCCGCCTAGATTTCAGAGGGTGTGTTGCAAAGTCCGGCTGCCTAGGCAGAAGCATGATGCGGGGGTGGAGAATTGCAAAGAGACTCTACGAAGACAATGCCAAGCAGAAATACGGGGATGCAGCCACCAGAGAGAGTCTTTGCCAGGGCACTGCCTCGTGGAGTAGTGGGAGCAGAGCTACTGCCCTGCGGACCCCAGAATTATAGAACCACTGGTAGCATGCACCCTCAGCCTGGAAAAGCCACAGGCATTCAATTCGAATGCATCAAAGCAGCCGTGTAGCCTGCACCTAGCAAAGCCATGGAATTGGAGCTGCCCAAGGCTTTGCAAGGCAACTTCACGCTGGTGTGCCCAAAATATGCGACATGGAATCAAGGGAGATCATTTTGGAGATTTAGGATTTGATATCCGGCTTGCTGGGTTTTTGACGTGTGTGGGGCCTGTTATTCCTTTCTTTTGGTTGATTTCTCCCTTTTGGAATGGGAGTGTTAACCCAATGCCTGTACAACCATTGTACCTTGGAAATAAATAATTTGTTTTTTATTTTACAGGCTCATAGCAGAAGGAACTTGCCTTGAGTCTCATATGAGACTTTAGACTTTGGACTTTTGAGTTGAGGATGGAATAAGTCAAGACTTTTGGGGACTAAAAGAGATAATTGCATTTTGCAATACGAGAAGGACATGAGGTTTGTGGGACCAGGAGTGGAATGCTATAGTTTGGATATATGTTCTCCAGACCTTATTTTGAAATTTAATCCCCAGTGTTGGAGGTGTTAGGGTCACAAAGACGGACCCCTCATTAATGGCTCGATGCGGTCCTCAAGGTATTCACTGAGTTCTTACTCTATTAGTCCCCTCAGAAATTGTTGTTAAAAACAGCCTGGCACCTTCCCCTCTCTTTCCTGCTTCCTCTTCCATGTCATCTCTGCACACACCAGCTCCCCTTTACCTTCTGCCTTGAGAGGAAGCAGCCAGTGGCCCTCACCAGATGCAGATACTAGCACCCTGTTTCTTGTACAGCCTACAGAACCATGAGCCAAGTAAACCTCTTTTCTTTATAAAATACTCAGCCTCAGGTATTCCTTTGTAGCAACACAAAGGGATAAAGACACACCCCTAGGTCTTATATTGAAAGAAACACCAACATACATATCACACTGGCTGTGCTGAAGAAATTTCACGTTAGTTACAAAGTAGATGACATTTCCCATGTTCTCACTATCTCTGATTTGGCATTTATTCATTTTTTCAGTCAAGGGAACATGCACTGGGCTCAAGCCGTGTATGACACATGGGTTATAAAGGTGAATGGATTTTACGACACCTAGAGCTTTGTTTTCCAGCAGCCTCGCCGCTCGAAGTGTAGTCAATGCATCCACAGCATTCGCATCATCTGGGATCTTGTTAGAAATGTATAATCTCAGGCCCTACCCAAGATCCTCTGAATCGGAATTACACCTTAACAAGCTACCCCGGTGCCCCTATGCATGTGAATGTTTTCAGATGTGTGGTCTAGGAGGGTAGAGGTCTTCAAATACTACAGTGCATCAAAATTACCTGGGGATACTTGTTAAAAATTGCATATTCCTAAGACTACTTTCTTAAAGTCAGGATGAAGCCCAGGAGTCTACAATTTAACAAGCAGGCAATTGTTCTGCAGGTGGTCCTGTGACATCTTTGAGATATACTAGACAGTTGTAGGGCAATAAGAGCAATTTGGGGGTAAGGGGTAGAGGGGGAGGTCATGTGAGTCAATATTGAAATGAGAGTATCTTGAGTTTAAAACTACTGTGCTTTGTGTTGCTGGCATTGAAGCCTTTCTTTTTTTGGGTTTGAATGGAACAGATCGCTCTCCTAATTGCTGCTCCAGCTGGGAAGGGTCACAGACTTGAATATCTAGTGCTGCAAGAGGTCTTTTTCATAGCTAATGCATATCAAATAATTTAGGCCATTTCTGCCTCTGATAAAATGGATTTTTGACAGAAACAAGGAGGTCTAAACATTAGTCATGACTGAGTGCTAATCACAGAGTATTAAGATACTTGTTTATTATTTAAGCATCTCATTCATTTAGCATTTTTCTAAGGTAAACTGCTTTACATTTGTATGAAGGGAAAGGGATAGAGCATGTCTACCCTAATGAGGCCTGTGAGTTGTCCACCAAAGCCTAACAAATGAACGGCATTCCTATTTTTAAATAGATAAACCAGGGGGAAAAGTTAATGATATGCCCAAGAGCAGCTTTATATAACTATGACTGAGATATTGCCTTTCAATTCTATCTCTAGTCTTAGTTTTTTGAGACAAGTTAACAAGGAAAAGGTTTTCAGGTAACCTAGATTGCTGTTCTTATAAGTGCTTGTTATAGCTGTAGTGAAATAAAAAGAAGCACCAGGTGGGCGGAACACATTATCACCCATAAAAATGAGCAAGAAAGGATTCATTTTAGGCCTGCATATTGGATAAGAAGTGAAAAGACCCATCAGGAGTGCAGTTCTGGAAATTCGCTAATTTTCAGGCCATCACTTAGAGAGGAAATTCTCACTCCAAAACAAGATCTGTTTTGAGGTTGTTGCGTGGGTGACCCAGCGTCTTCAGCAGTTGTTGAAAGGGATCCTGGTCCCTTAGCTCAGCAATTCCTTTTCACAGAATTTATCCTGCAGAAATACACAGATGAGAGTTCAAAGATATGTCTATAAGAGTGTTTACTACTACAGCTTTATTTGCAATGGTGAATAATTGAAAACCACACAAATATACATTAATAAGAGAGGAGATGAATAAGTTTTAACATATCTATGCAGTGGAATACTACACAGCCATTAAAAAGAAAGAAATATCTAGATTATTTACACGAAAGTATGTCCAGTTACTATGTAAAAAATGCAAGAACAGGCTGGGCACAGTGACACATGCCTGTAGTCCCAGCACTTTGGGAGGCCGAGGTGGGCAGATCACGAGATCAAGAGATTGAGACCATTCTGGACAACATGCTGAAACCCCTTCTCTACTAAAAATACAAAAATTAGCCAGGTGTGGTGACACACGCCTGTAGTCCCAGCTACTTGGGGGCTCAGGCAGGAGAATCGCTTGAACCCGAGAGGCAGACGTCGCAGTGAGCCGAGATCGCGCCACTGCACTCCAGCCTGGCGACAGAGCAAGACTCTGTCTCAAAAAAAAAAAACAAAAAAACACAAGAACAGTATGTGTGAACCGTAATATATAAAATGATAGTATGTGAACAGGAAGTAACATATAAAAGACTATATAACAAAATATTGATGAGTTGTCTTTGAGTAAGGTAGAATTATGGGGTTTTATATTCAGATATATACTTATCACTTTTAACATGAGAAATGAAGAAATACTTTACAAAGTTTCCTGATAAATGAGCAGTCCTAGCCTATTTATTCCAAACTATTATTTCATTTTATTTTAGTTTATTTTATAGGTGAGAAGTTTGAGGTCCAGGAATTGACTGGCCTGAATTCCCCAAGCTGATCAATATCCAAGGCCCACTAGTAAATTCAAAAGAGCAAAAGCCTGACCCTCTACTGGAGAAGGCTTTCAGAGTCTCCAGTATTGTGCTAGGGAGCAGGGGAAAGCAGGGAGATCAGCATCAACAGAAAGAAAGCTCAGCCAGAGATCCAGAAGAGGGAAACAACACTGTGTACGTTTCCTTCAAATTAATAATCTGGCAATTAATTTTTGAACTGACTGTAATTTGTATATGGCACCTTCTGTCAATGCTATCAACACAAGTTGCTTTCATTTCACACTGGCTTATTAGCTGGAAGGGGCGGCACTGGTCCAGGTTTCACCACGCTAACATGGGCTGCCATCAGCTTGATCTCTTTGGCTGGAACCACTGGGCAATATCATGAGCAAAAGCAGGTGACCATTTATAAATGTGATTTATGTTTAAAGAGATAAAGTACCTCAGCCTACCTCCACCCCCATACCTTTTATCAAATTTATATACCCAAAGTTCCAAATCTTGGAGAAGAGTCTGTAAGGAACATAGGCAGGAGAGTGGATTGGTGATGGTTCTAGAAGTCAGGGCATCTTGAGTTTAGTAATTCTACAGTCTTAGCCAACTGTGGGATTTTGAGCAAACCATTGGAAGTGATGCCTCAGTCTCTTCTCCTGTGTCAGTAAAAGTATTCACTTAATCTACCTTGTAAATATTAGATGAAAAATGATTATTGTCAGATAGGGCTTCCTTGGTTGCAGATTGAGAACTTGTGTAAATCAAACTGAAAACCCCAGCACTCCAATCCTGACTGCCTTTTTGCAGGGTAGGACTCATACATCCTTAAGCTGCATTCTAACCAGCAAGCTTTCTCTGTTTTCTTTCTTGTTGATAGAACCTTGCTATTTTGTCTTATCTTAGGGAGGCCCTGCCTTCAAAGGAGACGTACTCTGCTTCAGGTTATAACTGATATTGGGTTGATCTAATCATGTGGTCTCCCCTCCTTGCTAACAATGTCTTTGAAAAGAAGTAGGGTCTCTTCTGTTTGATGAAATCTAATAGGATGTCTTCTCAAAACTTCTAGGAAAGGTTTTCCTTCATGCTAAGAACAGACATTTAAGGAGAAACTTTCCTCTTTCTGCAACCAGCCATTGTCAACAGCAAATGCTGCCTGATTGCACAGAAATCCTGCAAGCATAAGAGGAAAAGGGAGAGAAGGCAATAAGGAACCATGACAATGTCATCACTGTTCTTACAGTGGTGGAATCTTACAAGCGTAACAAAGTCCTCTGATTTTCTCCCAAGACTACATTTCTGGATGGGTCACCAGCCATGGTTCTTGATGAAAGCCAGTCTTATCCTATTTTTGCCTTTATGTATTGCTCACACACGATTAAATCCAAGAGTGCAGTAAGAGTACTTCCTGGATCAAGAGCTCCTGGGAGGTTCATGTTTCTAGAACCAAGATTCATAGATAAAATGACAAATCTGACCACTAAAATACTTTGTGGTTATCCAGGAACCTAAAGGGTAGCTGTATTTCTCAAAGTGCATTCTGTGGCAAACATATCCTGTGAGATTTTTGTAAATTTTAAACAGATTAAAAGTACATTTGGAAAAAGAAGGTTAAACAAATAGATCTTTTTTTTTTTTAGTATTTTTTTTGCTATTGTTGATTTTATTAATTGTTTTACTGTAAAATTGCCAGTTTTGAAGATGTCAATGTACACTGCATATCTCCATTAATGAGATAAGCAATATTTAATGTTTCCTAATTATCCTGATTATATTACTATATTTATCTTGAGCATTTTAGAGTTGTAGTGCTCATTAGATAATATAAAATCACAAAACAATTAAAAAAAAAATCTCACAAACTTGAGATTTCCTAGATGTACAGATGACATAATTTCTCCTATTAAGAATTATTTTTTGTGCAAATGTGGCCAGTAGACTTCTGCATAATTTTATCCATGGTTTCTCTGGAGTGTTTTTGCCTTAAGCCTCAAAAGGACTGATTGTCTTCTGAGAACTTAGAGTAAAAATCATAACCACCATCATCATCACCATTATCTTCAACATCAATGTCATTCATTCAACAAATATTTATTAAGCACCTACAATATGCTCAGCGCTATTGTAGGCATATGGAATAGAAAATAATCCCTGCTCTCATGGGGCTTGCATTTTATTTTTTTTTCTTTTTTTGAGACAGAGTCTTGCTCTGTCGCCCAGGCTGGGGTGCAGTGGCTCCATCTCAGCTCACTGCAAGCTCTGCCTCGCGGATTCACACCATTCTTCTGCCTCATCCGCCCTAGTAGCTGAGACTACAGGTTTCCGCCACCAAGCCCGGCTAATTTTTTGTATTTTTAGTAGAGACGGGGTTTCACCGTGTTAGCCAGGATGGTCTCGATCTCCTGACCTTGTGACCCACCCGACTCGGCCTCCCAAAGTGCTGGGATTACAGGCGTGAGCCACCGTGCCCAGCCGGGGCTTGCATTCTAATTGGAATATTACATTATCTGGAGATATTTCCTTATGAATTTATGACATCCCTATACATTTATAATTAATTATCCATATTCTCCAGGCCTACATTTTTGAGAATGCTTGCACAAGCATGCAACCTTAGAAAGAAAGAAGCATTCCTGCCTAAGTAAAATTTAAAAAACAGCATCTCTTTCCTAAAATATTTAGAGATATCAAACATCTCTCACGGAAAATATTTGCTTACATTCCAGGGTAATAATTATTTCTCCAGAGAGACGGGAGTCTGCTAATTTTATTGTGAATAATAAACTGTTTTTGTCTCTGACCCAGAGGTCTCCTTGCCTCTCCAACCCTTCACATTTCCTGACTTAACACACACAAGAAATTTTAGACTGGGTGGTCAGAAAAGAGCTGACTAAAGATGTGATGCATCATAGCTGAAGCTTAAGTATAAGAAAGACCCTGTGAGCTTCTTTAGCCATTGTGTAGTGGTAATACAGTATGGTAGTGCCACTGGAATGACAGCACCATGAGAGCATGAGGATTTTTGTCTGTTTCATATTCACAGCCATATCCTCAGTGCCTAGAGCAGTGCCTAATATAAAGTAAGTACTCAATAGATTTTCACTGAATGAATGAATGAGTGAGTGATCAGTATAAATAGCCTTCTTCAGCCTTCCCTTAATACACAGACCACAACCATGGAAACTAAGTAAATCTTAAAAGTTAAAGAATAAATATTTCTGATGGATGGTGGTAATGGGTTTAAAGAGAAAAACTGCCTTACTGCCTTTGGGTGAGAAAAAAAAAGAAATATTCTTAATACCTAGGTTATGAGTCTGTATTAAAAAATAATTTCCTCTGGATGCATGGTTTCATTTGGACCCATCATACCAAATACAATAAACGAATTATGCTAAAAAAATAAGTTCCAAACCAAATAAATATACATGTACCTGCAGGCATTCCAATTGGATTTTTTAAAACTCAAAAACTAATTATGCCATTATCTATTACTGAACCTAGTGAGCTACGAAGAGATAGTGGAATTCATGTCTACTATTGCTGAGCCTTTTTTTTTCTTGCTAAGAACTAATATGTCATAAAAGTAGCCAAGAATAAAAAAAATCAGAAATATTGAGATTAATAACTAATAAGGTCATACAGCAGAAACAGGGGAACAGATACATTCATAAGTAAAAATCTGTACTGTCACTTTTGTGCTCAGAACCTAAAAGTTATCCTACCATGTATTAATATACTTAAAATTGCATTTTCTTTGAACATGTTAAATATGTACAGGCTACTGGTATTGATGCAACATGAGATTAAAAGGAAATAATTTTTTTACTAGACTTGAAAGCACTGATAGTATGATTGTTTTTAAGGTTTCTGGTCCTGGCAAAATATGTAAAAAATGTACGACTTTGCCAGGGATAAAACAGCTGTATTTCACTTCATGTTTTATATTTCTATGAGAGTCTCCCTTTGCGGATTTTAAGAGAAGGAAGAATATTCTTGCATTCCTTCATGTATTTAGGGGTAATAACAACAAAATAACAGCAACCATTTACTGAGCATTACTCCATGCAAAGAGTGCTGCTAAGAGCTTCGTTAATCCTCCAGGCAGCTCTATGGGATAAACACTAGAATATGCCCATTTTCCACATGAAGGATCTCAGGCTTAAAGAGGTCAAGTAACTTGCTCAAGATGGTGAAACTAGCATTAGATAAATGAGGATCCAAATCTAAGCAATGAAACCCCAGGATCTGTTGTCTTAACCACAATACTATTCAATGTTATAGGAAAAATCTTGTCAAGCGATGAGTGAACACAGAGGAGGGCGCCTGCCGAGTGACCCTAGGTCTTCTAGAATTGTACACAGCTCATTTGTAACAAGGCTTTCACGTGGTTGAATCCAGGCTTCTCAGCATTGGTGACCAATGGCAAAGATGGGTTTATGGTCTGCTTTAAGAACCAGGCTGACCTCAGAACTTCAGAATACTGTCTTATTTGTTGTACTTCCTTTTTTTCCCCTTGGATCTATATTTTTTGATTCTTGCTCAGAAGACCCCCATTTGAGTGACACGTGGGCAAACAAAAATTTAGCTTTGTCTCAGACCATTCTTTGGGAGTCTTTTTTTATTTTATTTTTTCAAGAACAGCTATGAACACTAGGGTTCAGTTATATATGGGCGCCCAAAACTTAGTGAAATATCTGAATAATTTTCAACAACATGTCTAGCAATCAGATGTGTAAACATATCCTGACATCAATGCCTGTCCAGTTTACCTCCAATCTACCCTCTTCCTACCTTTCTTTGTCATTTAATTCCAAATTAACATTTTAGTTGTGTTAGACCAGGGATTTCTCTTTACCCACACATGTTTTGTATTACCTGCTTCAGGATCTTTGCTCAAGCTTGGCCCCTTCAGAGGGTCTGCCCCTTCCTCACTATTTCTCCTGGACTGCATAACTTTTAGCCCAAGTTCACTTCCTAATTATTCTATAATGAATTTTTCTGACCATCCTTATTCAGAGATATCCTTCCTTACTTTCAACCCCACAGTACATTGCTATGCCATGTATGGAGGATTTTGAATTGTATAAAATGTGAGTATTAAAATTCCCTCAACTAGAGGGGACAATAGAAGACTATGACCACTAAGGAGCTTTTAATGGAGTTGATCATGAACCACATTTCAGGCAGTCCAAAACTATTCTTATATAACATATCAAGATATACTACAGGGATTCAGAGAAAAAAATGGGACTACTTCCTTAACTGAAAGTTTCCCTCCCATGATTCGTGGACCCTTCTAGTGCGTATCAGGAAAACCACAAATAAAAGCTATAGAGTCAGATTAGTTTTCCCAAACTATATCATCTTGGTAGAGATTCACAACGCATACATAGCAGATGAAAGATCTCTTGCAGCAGTAAAGAAACCTGCTATACATTTTTAACCCACTGTTTCCAAATTGGATTTTACTATGGAATACCTCCGTCACAGAAAACTTATTAATAGTGTGTGGAACAGAATTTGGGTAAAATTGTTTTAGCATAACATGCATGATCATAATATAGTCCCCAGGAAAAGATTCTGAGAAAATGAGGAGCTAAATAAATGTTCTTTTGTGTTTATGAGCCTCCTATATAAACATGGAAGCCGAAGGGGGTGGTCACTACTTTGAACAGTCTGGGGAAGGGGGGAGATTCTAGTGAGCTAAAATAATGACTGTGCTTTAAAAGTTTTAATCTGGCTTTGAAGTTGAAGTAAAACTCCTAGAAAAGGTTCTATTTTCAATGAGTATTTGGCCACCAAGAATAGTGATCAATGGAAATTGCACATAGAAGACCCAGTTTACCTCATAAACGGTTTGTTCACCTAAACAGTTGCCAACTTTTAAATAACTATACAATGGTTTGAATCTGTTCTGAGTAAATAATCAAGTATTTGGGGGCTTGCAAAACTGAAGGATAGACCTAAATATACAGGACTTTAGCCAAAGAACTGCCCAAGGAGGGATTCTTACAGAGAAGTTAGATGTTGAGTCTCTTTACGCCACCTTATTGTCTGTACCACTGGGTACTGTAGATCTGTTTGCAGGTCAGTAATTGTCTTAGCCCATTTTGTGCTGCTATAACAGAATACCACAGACTGGGTAACTTATAAAGAACATAGATTTATTTTTCACAGTTCTCAAGGCTGGAAGGTTCAAGATCAAGGTGCCCTGCAGATTCAGCTGTCTGAAACGGGATGCACCCCGTGGTAGGGAAGAATGTTGTGTCCTCACGTGATGGAAGGCAGAAGGGCAAGTAAGCTGAATGCCGCCTGCTTGAAACCTCTTTTCTAAAGTCTTTAATCTCATTCATGAGGGAGGAGCCCTAATGGCCTAATCACCTCTTAAAGGCCACACCTCTTAATATTAGCACATTGGCAACACTTGAATTTTGAAGGGGACATGTTCAAACTGTAGCAGTACTTAAAGGGTTGCAATGATTTGCTTAGAAGGAAACCTTAGAAATTCTTAGAAAGAAGTCTATAGCACTTGCCTAGAGCAGCACAGAAATTAGGAACACAGTTCTTGAGTCAGATTAACCAAGGATAAGATCCCAGCTCTGCTTTTCACTACTTGGTGAACTTAGAGTAATCGTTTCACTGCTAAGTGGAACAAGCTCTTAAACGGTGACTGTAAGGTTTAACTGAGATAGTATATGTAACTGCTTAATAAATATTAGTACTATTTTGATAGATGCATCAATTACTTCCATTATCACTGTTTCTTTAAATTGCTATGCCAAAGGGAATCATTTATTAAGCCCAGCAATAACTGCTATTTTGCTAGGGGCCAGGGCTGTGCTAAATTTGAGCAATACAACAATGAACAAGATAAAGTGACTACAGTTAAGAGCTCAGGTTCTTGTGAAAAAAGGCAGATAAGTAGACTTAAAAGTCAAATGTACTCTGATAACTACTTTAAAGGGGATATATGGAGCATATTATAGAACACAGAGCAAAGCAACTAACTCAGCAGAAGTGGGAGCAGAACAATACTCCGAGAGGAGGAAGCTCATGAGCTGAATCTTCAGGGCAAGCAGGAATTAGCCAGTTGAGCAAAGCTAGAGACTGGTGAGTGGAGAAGGAAAGAACATTTGGACTGGCCAAGAGAGCTCAGAGCATTTGTGAAATCTTGTTATTTCTTAAAATATGTCATCTGGAAAGTACATCGAGAGAAATATTCTCTTATAGAAATAAAGCTGGGCCTCATTTATCCTTCCAAGGAGTTCATCCTTTATCTTGTGGGCAGAAGGGAATGCTGTGTTGGATGATTCCAATCCAAAGAATGAGAATTTGATTTGGACAGATGAAAGGGTCAGTGATAGGGAGGGAGACCTAGTGGCCAGCTCCTGAAATAGTTGAGGTCAGAAATCTTCAAGGTATTATCTACAGTCCACTAATCATCCTCCTGCAAGTGATCAAGCCTGTAAATTGGCTCTGATTGATAGTCATTCATTTCTGTATAAGATGGAAGGCAGTTACTAGTATAGCAAGAAATCCAGATGGAGAAATTAACAGTGTCCATCTTTATGTGTTATAGGTTCACTGTAAGAGAATAAATTCCCCCACAACCATCCTGCCTAAAGCAGCCTCAGTTTAGCGTATTGAAAGCCTTAGGCTCTCCTCTTCCTAGAAGACAGAGAAGAGCTCTTTCTTTTCTTTCATTTGCTAAGCCTAAGCTTTAGAAGGTAAAGAAAGATTTGGACTGTTCTGAAGAGACAGGACTCCTGGCCAGAAGCCAGGGAACTTGTGAGGGTTATTTCCAGAGTGGCCAGACCTGTGTTCAGGTGGAGCCAGTGCCTAAGCACCGAAGTACAATCCCTGCAACCTTGGGATCCCCAGCATAACACGCAGGGCCAAATTCCACACGGGGCCAAATTTGGTAATGGTTGAACTCCCCACTTTCTAGTAGATCCATGGAAGTTAAAAAGTAAGAATCTCAGTGGTTACCACTACAGACTAAAGAAAGAAGTCCCTCCCAAGTCTCAGGATTCTTAAGGAAAAGCTCCCCCCAACACTGACGACACTGTATTTCTTACCAATCCCAGGTGAAGAGGGAGGGTGGGAAGGGGAAGAGAAGCCAACTGTAATTTGCATTAATAAATGAGTTAAGGGTAACCAATATTTGATATTCCTTACTAAAATATACAGTTTAGTGGATTCTAGCTATGGAAGACTCTAATACTAAGGTGGGCTGCCAGATTAGCCTTGATTATGTTGCAAAGGACACACTGTACATGTTGATATGCTTATAGTTGAGATTTTCAGACAGAACATCTTACATGCAATCCCTTATCAGAACTAATTTATTTGATTATAGTTTTTAGTTGCTGTGTTTATTTTCATTTTAATTATAAATTTTGTTAGATTAATCATTATCGATTGAGTTTGTGGTGAGTTGATTGGTTAAACCTAAAGTTTATAGGTTACATGTTTACATCAGCAATGTTTTGGGCCTATAATTCTTTAATAGCCAGACTTAAAACATATATATATATATTCAAAAATAAACCACTCATAGTCCTATTGTGAAAGTAGTTTGTGTTACAGTGATGATGTGCCGCCCATGCATTTGTGACACTTTTTTGACACTTAAATAGCTTGTGAAGTACTATAAAAGTGAGTGCATATTTTAAGTTTATAGGGCATTGTATTACTGTATAAGCTTATATGACGTTACCTTTGTGAATAAGATCATACTATTTTTAAACAAGTAAATGGGACCCAATTCACGAATGCGATTTGAAAAACTGTACTGCCAGTATTTACTTGTTCCCTTTGAACTAATTGTTCATCAACAAGTTTATTTGTCATTGAAACATACCCTGAGTGGGGAAGTTGGCTCTTAATGTCTCTTTCCCTATCTAGAAATGGATTGTGTTCTAAAAAGTTTGAGAACCACTATGTCTAAATCCAAAATGAGGCAAGCTTAAAAAGAAGCAGGAACTTCTGGAAGAGGTGGTACATTTCATCATCACCCAGGACTTACAAGCTGTCAGCAATTATATTAACCTTGCAAGTTAACCTGTAGCCCAGACAGAAATGAAGAACTGCATGAGCTACTATCATTCATTTAGCTTCCCAGCCTTTTTTCTGTCTGGAGTTAATGGATAAAAGCCTTCCCAATTTACACCCTACTTCCCAGCATGCACTTAACTTGGATTGCTTACTCTAGATAATATCCCTTTATTTTTCCTTAAAAATCTAAACACAATTCAAGGACCAATAATAGTAATTTATAGGTCAGAAATATCAGAAACCAAGAAAGCATGCTCTAAATATAGGAGATCTTGAGTAAGTTACGATGTGCCTAGAAAATTTGATCTGGAGAGATATATACCAAATTATTAACAGTGGGTAATTCTGGCAGGTAGATTACTGGCAGCTTTAATTTTGTATAATGTATATTTTTAAAAATATTTGATTTTTAAAACATAGATCATGTATTATTTTGTTATCAGGAGATATTGAAGTATGTTTCTTTTTTATTTTTATTTAAAATCAGGAATAATCTTAACCTACCTGTCACAGTTGAAAAATTGAAAGGAGAGAGATTGTACTAGATTCTGTGTTTTGTAGACTATATTCATTCACAAACCACTTTAATACTTTCTAATATATCCACTACCATTTGTACTATTGTTTACTTAATGCTTTAGCTTCATCCCAGCAATAAAACCTGGAAAATCTTATGTTTCATGTGCTCGCTATATTAAAGCAAAAACCTGTTCTCCCAGATATCCCTACAATTTTTTTTTGCACATTTTCATATGAGAGCTGCATTTTGGAGACTTTGGATTTCCAAGGTTTGAGCCCCAAGATTCCATTCAATCCCCAAATTCCATAAGTCCAGGAAAGAAAATTCTGCCTGCTTGGATGCTTTTTATTGCATGAAAATTCTCTACTTTCTAGGTTCTTCTGGTAGCATTTAATCATTCACAGACTGCGCAATTTTCTGGGCTATTTTCATAATGGATGAATGTTGTACAGTACAGGGGAAGCATTTTTTTTTTTTTTTTTTTTTTGTCAAGGGCCAGATAGTAAATATTTTAGGCTTTGGGGTCCATACACTATATCTGTCCTTCCTTTACTTTCTCTTCTCCTCATTCTCTTCCTGTTCATCATTCTTCTCTTTCTTCATTGTCAGCTTAATTGTTAGTGTCTTCTTCCTTCTCCTTCTCCTTCTCCTCTTCCACCTTTTCCTCTTCTTCTTTCTCTTTTTCCTCTTCTCTTCCTTCTTCCAATGCTTTATAATTCTTTGCTCCTAAGCTATACAAAGAGAGGCTCTGGACTGGATTTACCCATAAGCTATAGCTGCTGACCCCTGGGGCATTGAAATGACTTATCCAGCAGAGCCTGGTCAAAATATAGTACTTTGTGCACAGTGGGCATACGGTAGATATTTGCTGGCTTGATTTGAAGAGAAATTGGTATTCTATTTTTTTCCTCTTTGTTGACACCTTAGTGAGAGTTTGGGTGGAAGAGAATGGCTAACATTTCAATAGCTCAGTTTTCCACGGATTTTAATTTTCCTGGTCTCTGTTTTTCCCCCACCTCCTGCAATATGACAGATTCCTCAAAACTCTTTGTGGTTTATTGCCTCCATTAGTGCCCAGAACTTCAGAATCCCTTCATGGAGCCCAGTGGTAAATGAAGGACACACACCTTTACAGAGGCCACAGTTGGCTTTTAAAATACGCTTGAGTGTTAACAATTTCACATTCATTTCTGCTAATGATTGGGGAAGTGAAGCTTTCATTTTAGTCACCTTTCCTCTTCTAAAAGAGTGTCTGCATTTCACCTTTAAGGGAAGCTCTGGGCTTAGTGCTTCATCCCACATCAAAACCCACTCCTAGGATTTCTACCTTCAAACAAGTGAAACAAATGCATTCCCGCAGGGGGGCGTGCTGTCAAAGAGAAATGAACTTATCCAGATATTAGAACTATTCAGATAGGATTGCCTACTTAGAGGAAATCAGTGGCTGATAGAGAATACTTTCAGTGGGGAACCACTTAGCACTCCATCCCACATGCATCTAATCTCTTTAGAGCCAGGGAAAAAAGCCCCTCCACATTTATGTGAGAAGAGAAAGTGTGTAATAGATGATACAACTCAGCATGCGCTAAGATATTTTGATTAATTTTATTTTAACCTTCTCAAATTAATGGACACTTTCCCATGAACAAGTCATATTTCCTACAGAATTCCTGCAGCAAAGCCTTCCGTCTCTCTAAACCTTTTCCATTTTAACATTTACTTAAAATAAAAGATGGATAATGATAGATGCTTTGTGTTAAAAAAAAAAAAAGGAAGAAAAGAAAAAAAGAAAGAAGAAAAAAGTAGTTCCATTAGCAACTTTGGTAAGAAATCGCTCCACATTGTTCCTCTGACAAGTAATTTTTCCCAGCATGTGTGCATCTTAAAAGTATTGCAAAACAATATCTTAAAATGAACTGATTAGTATGCATGCTCTGTGGTCACATTTAAGTTCTATTTATAAAATCTATTCTGTTCCAGGCTCAGACAAACAAAACTGAAATGCAGCTGTGTAACACATTGATAATTTTCATTAGTTCTAAAAGCCTCAATAGAATTTGCAATTTTATTCATTACATCCAAATAATCCTGGAAAACCCATTGTGAAGGTGACCTTTCACTTTATCCCCCCGGCCTTTGTGACTTAGCTCTGATTATGTGTGTGTGTGTGCATGTGTGTATCCGAAAGGGCCAGACAAGGCAAAGAGATTATTGCGAGAGTAAAGAACAAAACAGAACAAGAAATCAAGTCAAGCAAAGATGAAAAATGAGGCATAGGGAATCAAAATCACCCACGTAGGTTCTGAAAGCCGTTCTAACTAGGGGCATTCTGCCATCATTCCCCAGATGTGTACAAGCCCAGATTTCTGAAATCACTGTGTGATATTGTGGGCAAATGCAGATTGTATTCTAATTCACTGGGAGGCAGTTCTCTTTTTTGATTTGCAAGGATGAGGATTTTCCCAGAGAGTGAGCCAAAGGACAGGCCCATGAGAAATAAATAGTGCTGCTTCTTTCAACTCAAACTTGTTCTTGAAAAGTAAAGCAATGCCAACTCTGGAGATGGCTTTTCTTACTGTGAGCATTTTTTTGTGTGTGTGGATCTTTAAAAAACAAAGATCTAAAAACACACACTTCCCAGAACGCTGGCAGCCAGCCATAAAACCACAAAGAAGTCTTTAGAAAATTAAGATAACAAAAATAAAATAAGAGGCATAATATGAAGGGTGAAAAATAAAGAGAAACACCCGCAATTTAGCGGCAACTGAGATGGTGCTTCAACATTGGTCAGGCAAT
This sequence comes from Symphalangus syndactylus, assembly GCF_028878055.3. Classification (NCBI taxonomy): domain Eukaryota; kingdom Metazoa; phylum Chordata; class Mammalia; order Primates; family Hylobatidae; genus Symphalangus; species Symphalangus syndactylus. Next base: position 20,122,016 of record NC_072429.2, read on the forward strand.
TAAAATGATAAAACCTAGTGTGCAGAGAATGTGAGGCACCTGTCTCAGATAAATGTATATGCATGTGGGTACAAATGCTCACACTCAAGAGTTCATCTGATAATTGCTAATTTGGGACTAAAGATAATGACAGTTATGAATGACCCATTATGTACAAGTGCCACCTTGCATAGTCCATCTTTCTCAGTACAGCTGGTCAGGGCCTTAGCAAGGATTGTTTTGTCTCGGTATCGCTAAAGATGTCATATTTTTTTTTAAAGGGCAGTGGGGATGGGTGGTGGCAAGGTGAAATTCTGGAAAATATGAAGTTAAAGTTTAGATGGCTTTCATACCACTCAAAATGTTAATGAGAATGTCAGTTTTTAATATCTGAGAGACGATGCAGTATAAGGCATTTCCCATACTAATGGAACAACAAAAACCTTTTGTTTCCCCTTTTTTTTTCTATATAACATCCTGTAGAATTAGTGCTATGGGTGAACATATTTTGGAATATGCTCTTTTAGTTGAAAAATTGATTTATCAACCATGGCCACCTAACAGAAATTAAGTTTCAGATGGAGCAAAGAACACTGTAGAATGATTAATTTTGAGTGAGAAGGGAGAAGCTCAAAGCATGGAGTTTTCTTCAGGCCAGCGAGGCTGAGTGAAATATTTGGGCTTGTAGGGGACTCAGAGAGACATAAGATGAGAGAAAGAGAAGGACAAACACTGGAAACATGCCCTTAACTGAAATTTGCAATTTGACCAATTCTCAGCCTGTGACACTACAGTTCAAGCCAGAGATTTACCAACAAATTTGAAAGGTTCTAGAGGTTTGCCTGAGAACTGTTAGGTAAAGAATTTTACTATGTCTCAGTATTACATTCCAAGCATACTAATAAAATAAAATGTGGCTATATAATCATGCAGAATCCCACCTCATTTCAAAACCACTATACCCAGTGATTCTCAGGATTCAGGCCAGCCTACACTCTTAGAAGATTTTTCGGTGGCCAGTGCAGTGGTTCACACCTGTAATCCCAGCACTTTGGGAGGTCGAGGCAGGCAGATCAACTGAGGCCAGGAGTTCAAGACCAGCCTGGCCAACATGACGAAAACCCATCTCTACTAAAAATCCAAAAAAAAAAAAAAAAATTTAGCTGGGTGTGGTGGCGGGCACCTGTAATCCCAGCTACTCGGGAGGCTGGAGCAAGAGAATAGCTTGAACCCAGGAGGCAGGGGTTGCAGTGAGCCAAGTTCAAGTTCATGCCATTGTACTCCAGCCTGGCCAACAAGAGCAAAACTCTGTCAAAAAAAAAAAAAAAAAAAAGAAGAAGAAGATTTTTTTAGGCAATAAGATGATACCAAGGAAATCCAATGCAAAGAGGTCTCTCATCAATATTTGAGAGTGTGGAAGGAATATATGCATTCATACTTCAGCATGAAGAGCTATAGAACTCAGTCACCAGAAAGAAGTTTCACTGACAGACCTGCATATCAATGGCAGAGCAGAGAGATTTTTTAAGTGCGTGACCTCATGAAGATTCATAGGCTAAGAAACTTCATGCAGTGAGATCTCTCTATTCTGAGCATAGCTAGGCCTTGCTCACCAAAGCCATATTTGTAAATGTTATAAAATAATAAGCACTAGGAGTTACTGGCACATTAAGGGACTTTACTGGAATCAATTACAGGCAACTAAGACCACGTGGGCCTATATTTATGTGACAGACTTCTACTGCCATGACTACTAATTGGGTTTGGTGAAGCTATTCAACTTCGGTTACTTTTTATAAAAATTTAAATAATATGTTTTAAATAAATTATATCATATCATATATATCATATACAAAAAATTTGAATTAACATTCCAACAATTTATTTTTTAAAAAGTCAATCATTACATCATTTTAAAACTTTAGGCCAAGGAGGTTATAAGTCACATTACAGTTGTTGCATGGATTGACTCCATGTTGGCCAGTAAAGGGAAATACCTACTGTCTTTTGTCAACATTAGGTGAACCAAGCTGCTGTTTACATGTATCAGAACTTGTGAATTATTTGTCAGACCACTGAGCTACTTTAGCATTCACTCTTATTTTAACTCTAAGTCTGCTTTAATAATGTCATAGAAGTGTTCATTTTCTAGCAATGATAGTACTCCAGGTGAAAAGTAGTAACTTTGGAAAAAGTTTAGGTTTAATGAATGCTATGAAGGCCAAACACCTACCATGATACAAAATGCAATTAATTTAGGACAGGTTACTGAGTAAATTACTGGAGATGGTGTTGACAAAATAGAAAGCAACTCTAATGTAGTTACATGTTGAATTTGTAGAACTCTTACATAACAAGATAAATGATGGTGACATGGCCACAGAAATCAACCCCGTAAGCTATAGGGATTACAGATTTAAGCACCTTGGGAATTCACTCCAATTACTTTCTATTTGTTACAATGGCAAAATTAATCTTTAATTATGTCAGTTTTGAAGTATGAAACGTTTTCAGAAATATACTTTTGGCATAAAACAAGGCTACCTTGCACTAACATTTCATTCCCCTTGAAAGACATTAACTATCAAGCCAGCTCAACAAGGATGTCCTTGAGTGCTGTTCTGTTCAATGAGAAAAACATTACAGTTGTTTTCTATTGCTTATCATGTGCTTAGTATATGTTGACTTTATACACCCTCCATCACATAATTCCAACAATTCATTGACGTCTGTACTGGCATCATGCAATTTTTATAGTGAATTATCTGAGGCTTAGAAGGCTGATACACCTGCCCAACATCACACAATTTCAAATGTTCATTGAATCCAGAGCTTCCACTTCTAACCACACATGACAGTGAGGCTGAGTTAAAATACAAGCACCTGAGAATTTATCTACATTGCCTTTGTTTCTTGAACTTGCCTTGATCTAACACAGCTTGTTTTTGATGTGTTTATAACACCAAGAAAAATTGTAAATAACTGTTCACACTGTTATTTCTTTAATTCCATAAGAGGAAGATAATAAGGATAATGAGGACTGTTCCTTTGTAATTCCAGTGTGATATTTTTATGGGTGGTTTTCAAAGTACATGGTATGCAATTAGAGATAATGTGGATGGCTCCTTGTTTTCTAGGTGTGTACCATCATCCACTGGGCACTTGCCGAGAATGCTTGAGGTGTGTGCCGCGGGCACTGATGTGGACATGTCATTTGCCTCTCAAGTCCGAGAGCCCTCTGGATTTTGGAGAGGGCGTGTGCCCCTCAGATAACTTGTAATGGAGGTCTACAAGGAGGAGTCTCCATTATATTTTAAATACTGTTTTTTGCTTCTGACAGTATTTCCTCTCTTTCTTGGACTTCTTCCCTAGACTGAAAATTGCCATAGTAATCAGGAAAGTGACTCTTGCAACGGTGGCCCACGACTTTCCTTTATTTATTCTCTTGCTATGACTTTCATCATAACTTTTCAGAAGGCACACCGCAGGAGCTATTCTCCCTGCCAAGGCATTTAAGCTCGGCAGAAGCAGATGTCCAGCAATGTAGTTTCTGCCCAAGTATCACTGATATATTATTGAGGAAACATCAAATTCAATGAATACCAGAAAAATTAGTCTATTCTCACAGTTTTTCTGTCTGACCTATACTCCCAAAGTCAAATGTACATTAAATTTTCAGCCCTCATATCCCCTAACCTTTATACATGTGTTACCAAAAAAAAACAAAACAAAACAAACAAAAACTTATTTTTCCATGGATGCTGTTGAACAGTGTTTTCGTTTTAAACTGTTTCATTTGTCTGCTTTTCATTTCCATACCACTATCTATGCCCTGTCCCTGCCAAAGTTACCTGACATGTATCCTCTAGGATTTTTTCTATAGCTGAAGTGTGGGTCATTGCATGCTTTAGCAAAAAAAAAAAAAAAAAAAGCATTGTATTATATACACTTTTGCATCTTGCTTTGCTTGCTCATGAGCTTTTGTTACTTATTATTTAATATCTCTCAGCTCAGCTGTCCTTTGACTTCTTATCATACATGTTCATTTCTTAAGTAGGTGATAAACTCTAATATTCCATATACCAGAGCTTATTCATAGCATTCAACTAGCTGTCTTGATCACTCTCAACTAATACTGACTGAGTGGGAAAAAAAGGATGAACCAGATAATGGGTCTACTCTTAAAGGACATGTAATAGAACGGTTAATTCACTCAACCATCCATTCATTCAGTGTCTTACCATGTTTCTAGCATCTCTCTTCAGGATCTGCTTTTATGGAATTGCATTCCAATAATATTGCAGAAGAGCTGACCATAAACAAGTAACAAATGAATCAGATGGTGTCTGAGAGTAATAAATGCTCTTCAGAAAATAAAAACAGAATCATGGTATGGAGAGCACACTCATAAGAGGTAACATTTGAACTACGAGTTGAGTGATGAAAATATTAGCAATCCCAAAGTCTAGATTTGAGGAAGAGCATTAGAGGCAGAAAAAACTTCAAGGGGATGAAATGGGAAAGGTGTATAAAGCTGTTGAGACTGGCAGGTACCAGATCATGATAAATTACTGAAGAAATAGCTCAGAAAACTGACACTTGTTAAATACCGTGAGGATAGTACAAAACACTATGGGGAGAGAAGGTGTATGTGTACGTGTGTGTGTCTCTGTGTGTTTGAATAATACCCATCTTAATGGAGGAGGTAATAATTGAGATGGGCATTATAATATTGGTAGGATTAAGACAGATAAAATACAGGGCTGGGAGTGGGTAAAAGGGCACAGAAGCTGGTAGGAACTGCCTGTGCAAGGGAAAATAGATGGGAGTGTATAAAGTGGTTCTGTGACTAACAAGTGCTCCATTGCGACCGAGTGAGCAAGAATTGGGGAACATAAAGCCTGAAAGGGCTGTGAAGGGGTTTGAAAGAATATGAAAACCACTGAATAATCTGAAACCATGGAAGGTTTGGGGACAGGAAAATGACATAATCAGAGCTGTGGTTTCCAAAGATTTCTCTGATACTTGACTGTTGCATTAGATTGAGTTGGTAAGACTGGAGATGAGGAGGCTAGTTAAGAAGCTTTTAAAAACATTTAAGCAGAGTGGACATAAGAAATTAACAAAGCATAAGAAAATCTGGGCTGGGCACTGTGGCTCATGCCTGTAATCCCAGCACTTTGGGAGGCTGAGGTGGGTGCATCAGGAGGTCAGGAGATCGAGATCATCCTGGCCAACATGGTGAAACCCCATTGTTGTGGGAAGTCAGGGACCCCAAACAGAGGGACTGGCTGGAGCTGCGGCAGAGGAACATAAATTGTGAAGATTTCATGGACGTTTATCACTTCCCTAATAATACTTTCTTAATTTCTTATGCCTATCTTTATTTTAATCTCTTAATCCCATTATCTTCATAAGATGAGGATGTACGTCACCTCAGGACCACTATAATTGTTATCATAATTTCTTATGCCTGTCTTTATTTTAATCTCTTAATCCTGTTATCTTCGTAAACTGAGGATGTATGTCACCTCAGGACCACTATAATTGTGTCAACTATACAAACTGATCGTAAAACGTGTGTTTGAACAATATGAAATCAGTGCACCTTGAAAAAGAACAGAATAACAGCAATTTTCAGGGAACGAGGGAAGACAATCATAGGGGTCTGACTGCCTGCGGGGTTGGGCAGAATAGAGCCATATTTTTCTTCTTGCAGAGAGCCTACAAACAGATGTGCAAGTAGGGAAGATATCGCTAAATTCTTTTCCCAGCAAGGAATATTAATAATTAATACCCTGGGGAAGGAAAGCATTCCTGTGGGGAGGTCTATGAACAGCCGCTCTGGGGGAAAAAAACCCACCCTGGTGAATTTGAGGTCAGACCAGTTCTCTGCTCTCAAACCCTGTTTTCTGTTGTTTAAGATGTTTATCAAGACAATATGTGCACAGCTGAACATAGACCCTCATCAGGAGTTTTTGTTTTTGCCCTTTGCCTTGTGATCTTTGCTTTGTCCTTTGCCTTGTGATCTTTATTGGCCTCAGAAGCATGTAATCTTTGTTCTCCTTTTTGCCCTTTGAAGCATGTGATCTTTGTGACCTACTCCCTGTTCATACACCCCCTCCCCTTCTGAAGTCCTTAATAAAAACCTGCTGGTTTTGCAGCTCAGGTGGGCATCATGGTCCTACCGATAGGTGATGTCATCCCTGGAGTCCCAGCTGTAAAATTCCTCTCTTTGTACTCTTTCTCTTTATTTCTCAGCCGGCTGACATTTAGGGAAAATAGAAATAACCTACATCGAAATATTGGGGGCGGGTTCCCCCGATACCCCATCTCTACTAAAAATACAAAAATTAGGCATGGTGGTGCGTGCCTGTAATCCCAGCTACTCAGAAGGCTGAGGCAGGAAAATCACTTGAACCAGGGAGTCAGAGGTTGCAATGAGCAGAGATAGTGCCACTGCACTCCAGCCTGGCAACAGAGTGAGACTCGGTCTCAAAAAAAAAACAAAAAAGAAAAAGAAAATCTGATTGAGAGAAATCTTAGACATGGAATCTGCCCTAGATCCAATATACAATTCCTTTTCCATCACATTCATCGAATAGCTAGAGTCTCTCTAATATACCTATAGTGACAGAGAAAACATAACCTCCTGGGAAAGCCAGTTCTGTGGTTGCAGAATACAAATTGTTAGAAAAATTCCTTCTCAGGTTGAAGTGGAATCTGCTTCCCTGTAGCTTCTACTCAGTGAACCTAGTTTTGCCTTCTACAGAAAAGCAGATGATATAGCCTTCTTTTCCTACAAGTCAACCTTCCACATACTTGAAATAAACTATCATTTTTACCTTTTGGCATTTCTGGGTTAATCTCTCTCCACTTTCTTCAATCATGAATTTTTACATATAAACATAGAATGTGCACCGTATTTTATGTATAAATGAATTTATGTACTGTATTTAATAAATTATATTTACTGATACTTTACATGCTGTTAACAATGGGAAAATGTTTCTTCTGAAGACTTTTTTTCTCTTTTGGAGAAATGCATCTTTTTAAGCTTTCTCCTATATAAATGCTTGGCACTGATTATACAAATGGGGAACAAGAACATAGAACTGCCCTGTTCGACATAACTATATCCCAGGCCAGGAGTCAGTGACTATGGCCTATGAGCTAAGAATAGCTTTTACGTTTTTTAAGGGTTGAAAAAAATTAAAAGAAGAATAATATTTTGAGATACATAAAACTTTGGGGAAATTCTAATTTCAGTGTCCAATAACAGTTTTACAGAATGTACTCATCCATTCACGTATTGTCCACGGCTCCTTTCATGTCACAATGTTGTGACAGAGACCACGTGGCCTGTAAATCCTAAGATATTTACTATCTGACCCTTTAGAGAAACAGTTGGCCAACCTTAACTCTTAGGCCCCTGTGTGCAGTCTGTGGACTGGTTGTGTCTGCCTCACCTGGGAGCCTGCTGGAAATGCAGATTTCAGGCCCCTCCCCAGACCCGACTGAATGAGTATCTGCATTTTAACTAACCCCCAGGTGTTGTGCGTTTCTGTTAAAGCTCAGGAAGCAACGCTGGAGCAGAGGTTCTCAACTTTGGTATGCATAAGAATCACCCCAAGAGTTTGCAACAGCACCAATTCTGGGGTCCCAGCCCCAGGAATAGGTTGGGGTGGGCCCTGAGAGTCCGCATTTCTGCTAAGTTCCCAGGCGGGTGATACTGAAGCTGCTCTTTCCTGAGCACATTTTGAAAGATGCTAGGGAACTCTCTGTCACATTTAAAGCTTTCCTCCTTTGCAAGGTTTTCAGTGACTATTCCAGATACAACAAATTCTTTCTCCCTTATTTGAACTATTATACTACAAACTGAACTCCTGTTACAGGTGTAGAATAGTATTTAGCATGAGTATCTATCTCCAGTGGAAAGAACTCTGCCTTACTAACTTAATGACCACTTGCTAGCCTCCAAACCTACCACACACAGTCCCACTTGAGGGCTTCTGTATTTTATTTCCTCTGTCTGGCATACAGTTAGGTCATTCAGGTCTCTCCTTAAATATTCCTTCTTCAGCAATGCATCCTCTGAGTACATTTTCTTTTTCTTTTTTCTTTTTGAGAAGGAGTTTCACCATTGTTGCCCAGGCTGGAGCGCAATGGTGTGATCTCGGCTCACTGCAACTTCTGCCTGCCAGGTTTAAGTGATTCTCCTGCCTCAGCCTCCCGAGTGGCTGGGATTACAGGGATGTGCCACCATGCCTGGCTAATTTTATATTTTTAGAAGGGACGGGGTTTCTCCATGTTGGTCAGGCTGGTCTCGAACTCCCGACCTCAGGTGAACCACCCGCCTTGGCCTCCCAAAGTTCTGGGATTATAGGCATGAGCCACCATGCCTGGCCCCTCTGAGTACATTTTCTAAAATATCTTCCTACCCCCACCCCATCACTCTTTCTTTCCCTTACTTTCTTTTTCTTCATAGGACATAATAGCATTTTACTTTATGTATTTATTCAATGTCTCTTTTCTCCAATTAGATTATAAGGTCTGGATGGCAAGTACTTTGTTTTCATCCATGCAAAATTTCTTTTTGTTGAGCACCTGCCATGTGCTGGGCACTGGTTTAGGATTAGAGGACAAATGAGTGAACCTAGAAAAATACCTATAATTATTAGACAATCAATGAATATCTATGGAATAAATAAATGAACGAGCTTCTTTTTAATCCACCTGGAGCAGAGATTATGATTGATATTTTACAAAATTTACATATCCACTGTTGTTAAGCATAGTTACATGTACAGTGATATCTAATGAAACCTAATATTCACAGAGTACTTATCATGTGGCAGGCAGTGAAAGTTAATATGACTTTTATTCTCATTTTAAATTTAGGAAAATTGAGACCAAAGGCAGTTATATCACTTAAACAAGGTTCAAAATGTGTATAAATCCAGGTGGTCTAACCCCAGAACCTGAAATGATAACCATCAGGTAGCCTCCCTCCTCAAATGAAATTTGTGGACAAGTTGCAGGTTTGTGCGACAACTGAGCAATATTACTGTATTTTCTTACATAATTGTAAGTATCCATTCACTGTCTGCATCATTCCACAAAACAGACTAAACAGAAACAGACTAAACAGAACCGAAGGTAGTTCTAACAGAGACACACACCAAAACATGTGAGGTGGGCGAGGTGGGCGGGTTGCTTGAGCTCAGGAGTTTGAGACCAGCCTGAGCACAAAAAACAAAAACAAAAACAAAAAATCATCTTGGCGTGGTGGCGTGTGCCTGTAGTCCCAGCTATTCAGAGGCTGAGGTGGGAGGATTGCTGGAGCCCAGGAATTCCATGCTGCAGTGGGCAGCGATTGGGCCACTGCACTCCATCATAGGATACAAATTTACAGCTTTGTAGAATGAAATAATTCTAGAGACCTAATGCACAGCAGGACTATAGCTTTAATTATATCATATCATATATCAAAAATTCACTGATAAAGTATATTTTAAGTGCTTTGACCACAATAAAAGAGGTAACTATAGAAGATGATGGATATATTAATTTGCTTAACTGTAGTTATCATCTCACTATATATATATATACATATATATGCAGTCATGTGTCATGTAACTACCAGAATACACATTGAGAAATGCATCATTAGGCAATCTCATCATTGCACAAACATCATAGAGTATACTTCACACGAACCTAGAGAGTATATAGCCTACTACATATGTAGGCTATATGGTATAGCCTGTCGCTCATAAGGTACAACCCTGTACAGCATATTACTGTTCTGAATACTACAGGCAAGTATAAGACAGTAGGAAGGATTCGTGTACCTAAATATAGAAAAGGTACAGTAAATGTATAATATAATCTTATGGGACCTGCATCATACATGTGGTCTATTGTTGACCAAACATCTTTATGTGGCACATGACTGTGTACCAAAACATCATGTTGTGCACATTAAATGTATATAGTAAAACAGTTTTTTTTCTATTTTTAAAGAAGAAACAGAGCCATGGAAACCATAGTTGCTATCACAGAGCTTTAGAGTTAGCTCTGAACTTCATGGTCGCACATATGGGTTGAATCGCAGGTCCGCCTTCCAAAACATATGTTGAACGTTCTAACCCCCGATACCTCAGAATATAAACTGATTTGGAATAGGGTCTTTGCAGATGTAATTAGTTAAAATTTGGTCATACTGGAGTTGGTTAGGCCCCTAATCTAATATGACTGTTGTCCTTATAAACAAACAGCTATGTAAAGACAAGAGACTCACAGGGAGAGTGTCATGTAAAGATGGAGGCAGAGATTGGAGTGATGTATCTGCAGGCAAAGGAATGGCAAGAATTGATGTCCACCACTGGAGGCTAGGAAAAGCAAGGAAAAATCCTATTCTACAGATATCAGAGGGAGCATGGCCCCGCTGACACCTTCACTTTTGACTGCTAGTCTTCAGAACTTTAAGACACTAAATGTCTGTTGTGGTAAGCAACTGAATTTGTGCTACTTTGCTGCAGCAGCCCTAGGAAAAGAAAAAATAATTTTTTGGAACAGCACACTACAAGAGGTAGACATATTTGGGGGAATAAAAGCTGCGCATTTGATATTTAGTGGATTCCTGCAAAAACAGAAAGAATTTATGGAGCTGGAAGAAGCCAGACATTCTGTTAGCGTAATTCCCTAACACATCAAGACATAAAAGCTCTAGTCAGGGCCAGCATCATAAATGGGTGACCTGTGCAATCACACGGAGTCTGCACTTGGAAGAGCTCTGTCCTCGGTCCTCTGCTGTCACTGTCGTGAAATTCTTAATAATTTTGTAATAAGGGTTTCTACATCTCCATTTCACACTATATCCTGCAAAATATGTAGCCAGTCCTAAGTCCAGTAACAAAGACAGTGTGGTATTAATATAGAAATTGACAAACAGACTAATAGAACAGTGAAGAGAACCTAGAAATATAGCATAGAGATAGGTAGGGAAACGATGGACTTTTCCATAATTTTTACTGAAACGGTTGGTTATCCATATGGAAAAAGAGAAATAATTTAAAACCCAAATTTACACCACAGCAAAAAAAAAAAAAAAATCAATTCCAGGAACATTAAAAGACCTAACATAAAAGGTAAAAATATACAACATTTAGAATACAATATTTGAGGATATTTTAATGTTCTTTGGCATAGAGATTACCTAAACAAGATGTAAAAAACCAGAAACCATAAAGGAAAATTTTGATCAATTTCTCTACATTAAAATTATGTAATTCTTATTCTAGCTCTCCATCTCCTTTGTGGGGATGTGAGATTTTGACCTGTGCTTATGGATGTCCCGGTCCTGTCCCTGGGCTGCCATCTCAAATGGACAGCATCCATGCCCAGGGCCGAGCTATCTAACTGGCCTTCCTTCCTTATTCCTTTTCCTTCTTTTTGGAGCTCTTGCTTTGCATGCCTAAAAGAAGTGGGGGCCGGTGTGGGAGGGCTGCCAGCGTCTGAGGGTTCACCTTTGGACTGACTTATCCAGATATCTGACTACATGCAGGGGAAACTGATCTAATAAGTAATAAGTAAATAGACTGAGGGTCATGAAAGACAGGTTTTTCACTGTTGGAGAATGGAATTATGAACACGGAACAGGGAACACTAGACTAAACGTTACAGTGTTTAGTTAGTATCAGAGATTATCAGTGTAAACTCACAGTTTTTAACATTTAGTTAGCATCAGAGATTATCAGCGTAAATTCACAGTTTTTAACTTATCTGTCTAGACATAGTAGCATGTAGATGTACTTTTGTGTATGAGTGTGTATGTGCATACACATGTACACTTGTATTTTCTATTTGTGTTTGCTAAGAGGACCTAGAAGCAACAACACCTCAGTAGCAGTGAGCCTACTGAATATCCAGATTTGGGGGTTAAATACCATTTTAAAGTGCTATTCTCTTTAGAGAAATGGTTATCTCAATAGCAAAAATATGAGATGAGCCAAAATATGAGATGAGACTATTATTCTAAGTGAAGTAACTCAGGAATGGAAAGCTAAACATTGTATGTTCTCACTGACATATGGGAGCTAAGCTAAGAGAATGCAAAGGTGTAAGAATGACACAGTGGACTCCGGGGACTTGGGGGGAGGAGTAGGAGGGGGCAAGGGATAAAACACTACAAATACAGTGCAGTGGATACTGCTCAGGTGATGGGTGCACCAAAATCTCACAAATCACCACTAAAGAACTTACTCAAGGAACCAATTCTTTAGTTGTAGAGTGGAGGGCCCTACCATTCACCACCCTAAACAAGTGATAAAAGGTAACATCACCAGTAATGGGACAAATCAATGTTGTCTGCCTCTTGATAAAATTCACTGAGAATACAATATAACTTGCATGGAATTTCTTTCAAAAAGCGTGAATCACAAGAAAATGTCAGATACCAAATTACGGGCCATTCTTCAAACTAACTGGCCTGTACTATTCAGAGATGTTAAGGTATGAAAATAAAGACAGAGGAACTAATCTAGATTGAAGAAGAACAATAAGTTATGAGAACTAAATGTGGACTGGATTCTGGGTTCGTAAAGGACAGGTGACAAAGGGTGAATAGTGGTCTCTTCCCTCTGTCACAGCCCTAGCAATGTTACCATTTGGAGTTTCTCCTTTTGACTGAGTCACGGACTGGAGAAGACATAGAGCAAATTCTCAGCCCACCCATGATGCACATGTATCAGGAGAGAGAAATAAACCTCTGTTAGTTATTATTCAATTACAAGATTTCACCATGCTACTCAGAATGGTGAGCAATTGAAAATGTAGAAATTGTTTATTTTCAATATTTTCTGACCTCAGGTCAAGACCTCAGGTAACTGAAACCATGGAAATCTCAACTGAAGATAAAGGACTACTATACACTGCATGGTCACATGTGTTTTTAAAAACCAGGTAAAACTAAACAATATATTGTTTCATCCCATGTATGCTTTCACATGCGATGAAAATTACAAACAAAATCAAAGAAAATAATTAACACAAAACTCAGGCTAGCAGCTAGTAAAAGAACATAGGGGGAGAAGAGAGAACTGAATTCAAGAAGCCTATAAAGATGTCTCAGATATGATAATGTCCAATTTCTTACCCTCATAGTTGGTACATGTCAACCATTTTATTTTGTCCATTAAATAACATACTTCCATTTCATGCAACATTTTACGTAAACTATAATTCACAATAAGAGAAATAGCAGAAAATCATGCTATATTGAGAGTTTATAAATTTGCCGAGATACCTATGCCCCAATAATTCCTTCATCTTATTTTTTAAAAAAAATCTTTAATACGGCCGGGTGTGGTAGCTCACGACTATAATCCCAGCACTTTGGGAGGCCGAGGTGGGTGGATCATTTGAGGTCAGGAGATTGAGAGCATCCTGGCTAACACAGTGAAACCCTCGTCTCTACTAAAAATACAAAAAAATAGCTGGTTGTGGTGGTGGGCACCTGTAGTACCAGCTACTTGGGAGGCTGAGGCAGGAGAATGGCCTGAACCTGGGAGGCAAAGCTTGCAGAGAGCAGAGATTGCACCACTACACTCCAGCCTGGGTGACAGAGCAAGACTCTGTCTCAAAAAAAAAAAAAAAAAAGGAAAAAGAAAATCTTTAATACAATTAGTTAACGTTTTATCAATCTAGACATAGGCTTTCTTGGAATTTTCCACAGCATTTTTACTGAATAATGTAAATTTCAAGGAATTCAAATTATTCCTGGCTATTTCTCTATTTCCAGGGAAAATCTATTGTGTTAGGTTTTAATATTGTTTTTATTTAAAGTTATATATATATATATATATATACACACACACACACACATATTTGTTTTAAATAGTAGAGCCAGCCTGAAAGGAAGGGTAGCAATTTAAATAGTAGTCACGATATTTATTGACCAGGCCTAGCTAATAATGCGGTGAGGATATGCATACATAGAAACCACTTCAGAAGCCAGCCACATAAATTGCATGCGACTCACATACTCTTTTACCTAAGATCCATTGAGCACTTGCTATAGCAAATGCAGAAATAATACAAGTGAGAAAAGGTATAAAGACTTTATAGTATGTGGATAGATTTTGTTTGACGGACTGTCTCAGACAAAATGAGTCATATTTTCTCATCTCCAGATATACTTGATTATTTGGAAAATCAGAAACCCAAATATAAGGCAGTTGATTGAAAGTTAAGTTGGTGACACTGACCAAAAGAAAATGCGTTTGTTTTCCACCTTGAGGATCACGACCGAGTCTTATTGCCTAAAAGGGACCCAGAGATCAGACTCATCAGAAAGTTTTTTAAACTTAGAGTCACATCAGGTTTGTCAACAGCCTCAGAGAATAATGCCTTTATAAGAAGCATGACAACAGCAAGCTAGATTATAAAATAGGGGAAACGTGCTCAGCACAATGGGATAGAATATAAATAACTCTGTTACCAAACAACCAGAAAAGGGCTAGTAATATTTGCTAAGAATGAATGTCTTAAGATCTCTGGTCAAGCACATGCTTAAAATGAGAGCTGGTCAGGTCAGCATCTTGGTTGGTGGCTTGATTAGACTGTAATTCAGATAATAAATAGCAGTTCTGACTTGGAAAGCAAATGCTTCCAGGAATTGAAAGGGCTAGAAAGTAGTCCTAGAGTGATTGAATGATTCATCCATTTATCCATCTGTCTGCTTATCCATCTATCCACCTATCCAACCATTCATTCATTCAATTATTCACTTCTTAAACATTATTTGAATATATATATATGGGACAAATATATGTCAAATATATATATAAGGGACAAACCTTGCGTTACACTCTAGAGATTTTTAAAACATTTAGTGATGAATTGAAACACTTCCTGCCTTCAAAGAGTTCATAGTCTAGCACAGCATTTTTCAACCTCAGCACTACTGACATTGTGGGATGGGTAACTCTTAGTTGTCCAAAAGTCAGGGGCAGTGGGTGAGGTGCTGTCCCCACTGGGGAATGTTCAGCAGCATGACCTCTACTCACTAAAATATAGTAGTATCCCCTTTCCCCACAACACGTACAGTTGTAACAACCAAAAATGTCTCCAGACGTTGTCAAATATCCCTGTGGGCAAGAGGGGGGAGATCGCTCCTGGTTAAGAACCACCGGTTTAACAGAGGAGGTAAATGTGTTCACAAGTCTTTGAAACAAGGTCTGAAAAGTCCTATAATTAAGAAACATTAAAGAAATGATGATAACACAATGGAGAGCGAGACACAGAGACAGCGCGAGAGAGCAAGGGAGAGAGTGAGAGCTCAAAAACACTTCTGCCTCCAGGAATTTAGTGAGTATACACAGAGGACACCCCTGAGCTGGGTCTTAGAGAAAAAGTAGGCTTTATCATTTTTAGGAGAAGACACAGCTCTGCAAATAGTGAAAATGCAAAGATTACTTTCTTCTTTTCCAATTAGCCCATTTCTAGTTTCTTTAAACTCTGATTATAAAAAATCTATAATCCTGGCTAACACGGTGAAACGCCGTCTCTACTAAAAATACAAAAAAATTAGCCGGGCGTGGTGGCGGGCGCCTACAGTCCCAGCTACTCCGGAGGCTGAGGCAGGAGAATGGCGTGAACCCGGGAGGCGGAGCTTGCGGTGAGCCGGGATAGCGCCACTGCAGTCCGGCCTGGGTGACAGAGCGAGACTCCGTCTCAAAAAAAAAATAAATAAATAAAAATAAAATATCTATAAAAAAATCTAATATACTTAAATATGTTCCAGCATGTACTATAGTGTCTGAAGTGAGTTGTTATAACTTTCTGTTTCCTTACCATCCTTTTTGTTTGTTTTTGAGACGGAGTCTTGCTCTTTCACCAGGCTGGAGTGCAATGGCACAATCTCAGCTCACTGCAACCTCTGCCTCCCGTGTTCAAGCGATTCTCCTGCCTCAGCCTCTTGAGTAGCTGGGATTACAGGCATGCACCACCATGCCCACCTAATTTTTGTATTTTTAGTAGAGATAGGGTTTCACTGTTTTAGCCAGGTTGGTCTCTATCTCTTGACCTCGTGATCTGCCCGCCTTGGCCTCCCAAAGTGCTGGGATTACAGGCGGGAGCAACTGCCCCTGGTCGCCTTATCATCCTTTTAAGTATACGTTGCACTTTCACATACCAGAAGCGGAGCTCAGTCACTCTTGTCACAGCTTTCAGTTCTATACCACCCCTGCAACTCAACAAATGTAGATGAGCCACATATCTGCTTTATACAACTGCTCCCTGGTGACCACTTCTTGATGGGACAGCTAGATGTAGCCTGCTAGATGCAGCCTACAGATGAATCCACTAACCCTCACATCCTGTGTGGGCTGTACAGATATGCCATAATGACCACCTCTCAGTCACAGTGTTACCTCCTGGAAATAGTGCCTGCTTATGGTAAACCCACCAAACAAAACTTCCCAAGAAAAACCTGTTTGGATAATACCCTGGACCCAGTAAAGGTATTGGGCCATGGGTCCCTCTCTCTCTCATTCCCTGCCTATATTCCCTTACTTCCAAGTGTGTGGCCTCTAGGCATACTGTGTGCCCCCCCAGGACCTGTAAGTAATAAAATATTTATTTCCATCTTGTGTCTCTCTTAAAGATCCTAAATTAAAACAACATCATCGAAATATTTTCAGCTGGAAAGTAACAACCACTCATTCATTCATGGAGCAAACGTTACTGTGCATTGTTTCAGAAGTGCTAGTTTTCTGGGATGTGAGATGAGAAAATACAATGCCTGCCTTTGAGAATATGAAAGTGTAACGAAAAACAATCTAGCCAAAAGATATTTTCAATTTTTTATAAACTTTCTTGCTAAGTAGCACGCAGTTGGAAAACTGAATGGCTAATCCTTTCAGTAACTTGCCTGCTAGCTGACTTTGGGGCTCACAATCTACAAACGAGGCAGATTTGTAAACAAATAGTTGTAAAATTTAGTATTAAGCACTTTGGTAATGGCATATATGAACTGTCGGGGACTCGGGAGGTCTGGAAGGCTTTTCTAAAGGCATGGTCCTAAAGGGCAAAAAGAAGTTCATTATTTGAAGACGTGATCATCAGTAGATGGAACAGCAAATAAGAAGATACAAAATAACTTAGAATGCTCAGGAAAAGGTTAGAATTCACTATAACCAAAGTAATAGGGTTATTAATATGACTAGTATTCTAAGACTCTCTTAATAGGGGGGAACAGGTAGCTCAGTTTACGAGTAGACATTTACGGGTAAGTAACAACATTGGTGAAGTGCAAACACCTCTCTCCTAGCACACATAACACACACATACATACATTCTCCTTCTTTCACACAGACACAAACACACTCCTATGGACAAAGAAATGCTACAAAGAATTTCCTTCTCTCAAATATGCTGGATGACTCTGTTAGGTTTTCCCACATAGAATGGAGACTTGAGAGTTTAGTCTGGGCCCCGTGCATGCTGATAAGCACCAAGTTGGATGTATATTTTGAAAGTCCCTTTACCTATTCAGACTGGCAAAAGACAGGCTGATAGATGGAACATTGGGTTCAATTAGCCTCTGTTACACTTTTGGCTGAACTACCGAACATGACTCCTAAAACAATAGTAGTGAGATCAAAGAGGGTGCCCAGTTCAATTTAGCAAAGCAAATGGCATGGGATTTGTGAAAACTTGTTGATAGGCCAGGCGCAGTGGCTCACGCCTGTAATCCCAGCACTTTGGGAGGCTGAGGCGGGTGGATCACCTGAGGTCAAGAGTTCGAGACCAGCCTGGCCAACATGGCAAAACCTTGTCTCTACTAAAAATACAAAATTAGCTGGGCATGGTGGCGTGTGACTGTAATCTCAGCTACTTGGGAGGCTGAGGCAGGAGAATCACTTGAACCTGGGAGGCAGAGGTTGCAGCGAGCTGAGATCATGCCATTACACTCCAGCCTGGGCAACAAGAGTGAAACTCCATCCTAACAGTAAAAAAATAAAAAAAAGAAAAAGAAAAAAGAAAATTTATTGATACTCACAATGCAACTGGCTTCAAGAAATGAATAGCATTGGCATGTCCACACAGCACCGTGTGTGACACATTCATGCCCATCAAAGTTGCCTACCTCTTCTTATACTGACGCAAGAATAGTTGGATCCCACAACACATGTACGTACGTAAGGGACTAAGTAACAGCCATTTAGTATACAACATTGCATGTCATGCAAGCACAGAAAGACTTCCAGAGCCATTGGGCACGTTCACTCTCAGAAGCCTGGGGTGACTGGCATTGCAGCACGTCTCACTCTTCTCCCTTTATGCTTCTCTCCATCCAAGCACTAGTGGATGCTGTCAGCCCCAAGAGATGTGCAGAACCAGTATCTTTGGAATCCCACAAGTATTTGCCGGTCAAGAAAATTAAAGGACAAGAAAGCAACCAGAGCTGGCCTTTTAAAATGCACAAGTCTAGGTAGGGCAAGTGCAGAGAAAAGTGTGGAGCTGCCACTGAAGGCCAAGGATTCAAAGTTAGAATCATTCTTGACTCTTGACTATGTTGACTCGATTAAAGAAAATAACACAGCTCTGTGATGTGAAGAAACATCCACAGGGTATGGACTGGACTAGCCCTTGTTCCATGAGCCCAACTAAGAATTACAGGAGGAGCACAATCTTATGTTTATTCATCACTGGCAGATGCTAATACATTTCTGGATCGACATTTGGCAGAAATATGAATAAACACAGAGAATTCACAATCAGATATCAGAGCTAGAAGCTGAATACTACTGATGGATTGATTATGTTTTTGAGCTATTTAGATAATTGGACATACTAAGTACAGAGCTTTCTGCAATGATAATGGACCTGTCCCGTTGTGGTCTATTTAACAAACACTTGGACTATTTTTTTTAAAGCTTGTTTACATTCCTGTACATCCTGGCTTTATTGATATTCTGTCCTTTGAATTACAGTGTCACCCTAGCAACGCTCTAGAGAAAGTTGAGGAGGGCATTACCATTGTTAACCCACATTTCCAAAGCGAATGAGAGCAAACCCCTTCCACGGTGAATCTGGAGCTGATTTTTCTTATTTTGTTAGCCCCAAATACACGCCCCCATTTGGCTGTTAGTCAAAGGTGGGGGCGGCTGGGAGAAGAATGTCTTTATATCTTCTTTATAGACAAATGCGTCTTTCTGCATGACTATTTTACTGCAGATCCTTCTGCCTGACGTGATTGTCCCCAGATCTTTCTATGCCTCACTTCCTTTCATTCAGATCTCTGCTCAAATGTCTCCTCTCAGACCCTTATCACTCTGTCTCAAATAGGTCCCAAGAGACAAGAGACAGCCTTATTTTAATCTCCTCATAATTCTCACTATCTCAATTGTTATTTCTTGATCATTCATTCCCTCCTTACTACCTAAATTCTGTGAGAGCAGGGATCATGACTAGTGCCTGAGAAGTGATTGGTGTAGAATAATAACGTATAGGCTGGGCGCAGTGGCTCGTGCCTGTAACCCCAGCACTTTGGGAGGCCAAAGCGGGCCGATAATGAGGTCAAGAGATGGAGACCATCCTGGGCAACATGGTGAAACCTCATCTCTACTAAAAATACAAAAATTAGCTAGACGTGGTGGCATGTGCCTCTAGTCCCAGCTACTTGGGAGGGTGAGGCAGGAGAATCGCTTGAATCTGGGAGGCGAAGGTTGCAGTGAGCCGAGACTGCGCCACTGCACTCCAGCCTGGTGAAAGAGCAAGACTACGTCTCGGACAAAGAGAAAAAAATGTATAGAATATGTCTATATAGTACATATTATGTATAAAACACACACTAGACTCTTAGAACCAATCTTATGCTGCAGAAGATGCTGCTCCAAGTTGGGTCCAAGTTCAGCGGGTAATTTTCACCCTATATGCGATGTGGCACCTGGTGCTTTAAGCAGTGAGCTTGTGTTGGGCCACATTATTTGGACAGTTCATGTCTTTATAGAAACGAATGTCTGGTTCTCAGCAGATTTTTAAGGTCCCCATTAAAAAATTCTCTAGCTCTTCTAGCTTTCTAGGAACATCTCCCTGCTGACCACTTGAGTACATTTTGCCTAAGAACGGAGAATTAGCATTGGAACCAAGCCTCTTTTAAAGTACAATGTAACCTGCAAATGATGTTTATTTTCCATTTTAATAATCTCACAGATTCATGTGCATCAGTTTTTAACTCAGTAAAATATTTTTCTTAAAATGTAATTCAAGTAAAAACACGTTTTTTCTTTTTCCTGAAATGGTACCAAGGAACCTCACGAATTATAGCAATACTTAGATAAGTTTTTCAAGAAGAATAGATAAAATTCCAGATTAGGAATAAATAAATAGTATTATTTAGTTCACAGTTATAAGGCTTGATATTTACAGTCTTTATAGAAGTAAAGGATCCCATGTAATTATCAAATAGTCCTAGGTAGCTGTCTCTCCTGGGGTATTAGCATAACAGTAGAATTCAAATTCTGAATGACTTCTCTGTAATTCAAAAGCTGCTTTATGAGCCTAATAATGACTTACAGTTCAAATATTTGCAGTTGTAAACAATAAGAATGGGGAGATTAGATAGTCTTGATTCTTTGGTTTATTTATAACTTTTTTTGGTCTTTGATCTCATGAAACTTTCAGGAGGCTCCTTCTCTGAAGTGGCAGCACCATTAGCAATTTCCTTTGCAGCAGGGATAGATGGATTGGCATCCTTGTATCAATTTTATTTTAAATTTGTGGCCCTTGGGCATTTTCAGAATTCAGTTTATTTTTCAATTTTACTTACAAAAATAAAACATTAGGAGAAGCTAAAACACTGTCAGTGTTGACTGAAGTAAGTTGACAAATCCTCTGAGCATTTATTTGTTTTGTTTTGCTGTTTGTAAATAATCAATTTATGAAAATTATCTGGGATTTTGAACTTGTGGGGTGGCACACTGTGAACCTCTGTGCTCCTTAGAACTTAGATCTGGTGCCACAGCTTGGGTCAATCTTTGCTATGATGTTAAGAGGTGAGTTTCAGAATTTTGATTTCTCTCTCTTTTGTTCTCAGTAAAATTTTTAAAAAGTTGAAAATTCCCATCGATTGTTGAAAACAACTTGGAAGCTGACACTGTGGAAGATGTGGGGCTTGGAGGTTGCCTTGGAAATGAGAAACATTAGCTTGGTTTTTCTTTAGTACTGGCTCCATAATTTGACTATGGTAAGGGATTAAGAGAAAATTGATTAAGTCTGGCATGGTAGCTCATGCCTGTAATCCCAGGACTTTGGGAGGCTGAGGCGGGTGGATCACCTGACATCAGGAGTTTGAGACCAGCCTGGCCAAAATGGTGGAAACCCCATCTGTATAAAAATACAAAATTTAGCTGGGCATGATGGCAGGTGCCTGTAATCCCGGCTACTCGCGAGGCTGACGTGGGAGAATCGCTTGAACCTGGGAGGCAGAGGTTGCAGTGAGCCAAGATTGCACCACTGCACCTCAGCCTGGGCAACAGAGTGAGACTCCATTTCAAAAAAAAAAAAAAAAAAAAGATTAGAAATTAAAGGAAGGGGTAGTGGGTAGCCACAAAAAGTGTGGGAGTCTAAAAAATAGTGCCTGCATAGAGAGTAGGCTGTTTTTACTTAGATTATGTTTATCTGAAGTGGTTTGTTCTAAATTTATTTGGGGTATGAATAGATGGACCCTGTGGGAAGAAGTTTGTCCTCAAACTTAGAGCATAGTCAGGGCAAAACGTGAGTGCATCATGTGTAAAGCAGGAGTAATCAATATACGCATCTCTCAGTACCGATTGGAGGATGAACTGACGCAACATGTGTAAAATCCTTCACACAGTGCCCTCACTATTGCCGATGATAATTATTGTTGTGAAAGCCCTATCTACAACCCGAAGTCTAATGCTTAGATTACCACTGCTCCACTGCTCAATTAGATTACCTTTCCTTTACAATAGAAATTATTTGTTTATTTTTTTGTGTTTGAATAAGTTACCCCATATTAAAAGAAAATGAAATCACCTGAGGAAATAATGGATTTGAGAATTATGTTATTTTCCTTGAAATATATTTAACCCAGAGAAAGCAACAACAAAAATCAACAAAGGAAAAAAAAAATCAAAAGCTACACACTGGAGACTCTCAAATGGGGATATTTGACTTAAACTTTGAGGAATCAACCTGACTTGTTTCATTTAATCAACATATTTTTTTTTTCTCTTTCCCCTAAACAGCTGAACTTTACATTGGGTTTAAATATGAATCAATAGAAGATGAATGGAATATTAGTTTCACCTTTTTATCAGACTTTCTCGTTTAACAGTGTTTTCAAAGAATCATTTCTAAAATTACATTTTTAAGGCAATTTTCCCACTTGTATTATGTTTTTGAAGTTCATTGTTCTTGGGAGGTGAAAGATTCCAAATGCTATAAAGCAAAATGTCACACTGCAAGTTGTAGGCAAGGGTAATAAACTTCACTTTTCCTTGTAGTGCATTTCAATTAGGTACTTTGGTACCTGGGGCATAAGGATTACTGCATTTCCTTCCGCCAGTACAACTGTTGAGTCATATAACTGTTGAACTGTGAGCATGTGAGTATCAATTAATGATACAAATAAACAAATACAAAAGTACGGTCTTCAAGAAAGCAAATTACATAGATGAGTAATTTTTTAACTTGAATTCTGGCACTCTTACGAAAAATCCAAAATATTTAATTTTCACCATGTAATTCATCTCATCTTCATTATGTGAATGAAATCTTTTTCATTCTACTGTTCATATAGACAAGAAATAAGAAATTTACTGTAAACTGCTTGTATTGGGAAAGTCATCGTCTGCCATGAAATCATTGAAATAAATAAATGGTGGTTTATTAGCAATGTTTACTTACTTAGTGAAAATTTTGCTTTCAGGCCAAAATATATCTAATTGTCAAAGGGCAGAATAATCCATTAGTGTAAAATCAGGTCAGGAGCAAAGATTTAGGAGGCCTCCAAGACTTCCAAATGGAATGATCACTTAATGACACTCAATGATACTCTGGACAAAGAAAGTGAATTCACTAACTGATAAAAACTAAATTGTATAAAAACTAACTTGTAAAGTATAAAAGTCAATGAGCAAAGCAGCTTTAATAGAAAATGGAAAAAAAGTTCATCTTATGATTTACATGAGAGATTAATAATAAAAAATCTCTTTCAAAAGATGAGGCATCTGATGTAATTTTGTATCTCAGGATTATAAGATAAAATACACAATGAAAATTCATTTAAAAATTTGCTTACATAAGATGGTTCACAATCATGTAATACTTTCCAATCCATATAATTGCAACTTCAGAAATATAAAGCTTACAAGTCTCAAATATTAAAATTATAGGAGAGTCAGGAGTCTACTGTGTACTTGTCCAATAAATAGAAAACTCCTAAAGTTGCAGAAACTTTAGAAAAGGTACTTTATTGTGTACAAATAAAAATATGAACTCATTTATCTGGCCCAGCCAAATGAACAAAATCACACCGTCTACATATAGAAAGGAATCAAGGTTCTCTCTGACTTGTTTTTGTTTTCAGATGTAATGCTGGTATCCTTGACAGATTCTCCAAACTACTATGTACAGGTCAGAGAAGTTGACTCATTATACATTTAATGAGTTAGATCTATATAGCATTTTCTCGGTTTTCACAGCACTAAAACTTCAATATGATGTCATTTCATATTTTTTCAATTTTTAATATTTGTGAGTATATAGTAGGTGTAAACATTTATAGGGTACATGAGCTATTTTGATAAAGGCATACAATGTATGATATTCATAGTCACATCAGGGTGAATAGGGTTCCATCACTTCAAGAATTTATCCTTTTTTTGTGTTAGAAACAATCTAATTACACTATTGTAGTTATTTTAATATGTATAATAAACTATTCCTGACTGTAGTCACCCTGTTGTGCTATCAAATACTAGTTCTTTTTTTTTTTTTTTTTTTGAGACGGAGTCTTGCTCTGTCGCCCAGGCTGGAGTGCAGTGGCGCCATCTCGGCTCACTGCAAGCTCCGCCTCCCGGGTTCACGCCATTCTCCTGCCTCAGCCTCTCCGAGTAGCTGGGACTACAGGCACCCGCCACCACGCCCGGCTAATTTTTTTTTTTTTTTTTGTATTTTTAGTAGAGACGGGGTTTCACCATCGTCTCGATCTCCTGACCTCGTGATCCGCCCGCCTCGGCCTCCCAAAGTGCTGAGATTACAAGCGTAAGCCACCGTGCCCGGCCCAAATACTGGTTCTTATTTATTCTATCTACCTATATTTTTATATCCATTAATAATCCCCACTCCACTCCCACCCACCACCCTTCTCAGCCTCTGGTAAACATCATTCTATCTTCTATCTCCATGAGTTGAATTGTTTTAATTTTGAGCTTCCACAAATAAGTGAGAATATACAAAGTTTGCCTTTCCACACCTGGCTTATTTCACTTAACATGATGACCTCCAGTTCCATCCATGTTGTTGCAAAAGGCAGGATCTTTATACTTTTTTGTGGCAGTAGAGTACTGTATTGTGAATATGTACCACACTTTATCCATTCATCTATTGATGGACCAAGTCTTGGCTATTCTGAACAGTGCTGCAATACACACGGGAGCGGAGATATCTCTTTGATATGCTGGTTTCCTTTAAGTATATACCTATCAGTGGGATTGCTGGATGATATGGTAGTTCTGTTTTTAGCTTTTTGAGGCACCTCTAAACTGTTCTCCATAGTGGTTGTACTAATTTACATTCTCACCAAAAGTATATGAGGATTCCCTTTTCTTCACACTCTTGCCTGCATTTTTTACTGCCTACCTTTTGGATAAAAGCCATTTTAACTGGGGTGAGATGCTACCTCATAGTAGTTTTGATCTACCTTTCTCTGATGATCAGTGATGTTGAGCACCTTTTCATATACCTGTTTGCCATGTGTGTGTCTTCCTTTGAGAAATGTCTATTCAGATCTTTTGCCCATTTTTAAATCAGATTATTAGCCTTGTTTTTCTATAGTGTTGTTTGAGTTTCCTATATTTCATTTCATCTTTAAAACAACCTCATGAAAGAGCTGGCATTAGCATTAGTGGCAGCATTTAAATAACAGACAAATGGGCTGGGCGCGGTGGCTCATGCCTGTAATCCCAGCGCTTTGGGAGGCCAAGGCAGGCAGATCACGAGGTCAGGAGATGGAGACCAACCTAGCTAACATGGTGAAACCCCATCCCTACTGAAAACACAAAAAAATTAGCCGGGCGTGGTGGCGGGTGCCTGTAGTCCCAGCTACTCGGGAGGGTGAGGCAGGAGAATGGCGTGAGCACGGAAGGTGGAGCTTGCAGTGAGCCGAGATCGCACCGCTGCACTCCAGCCTGGGCGACAGAGCGAGACTCCGCCTCAAAAAAATAAAAATAAAAAATAATAAATAAAAAATAAAACAGAGAAATGAACTTCCTAGACTACAGTGACTTATCCAGGGACGTGAAATTAGCGAGAGTCAGAACTTTTTACATTGAGGTTTCATGTTACCACTGAATGCTACAAACACACATAACACACGAGTAATTAAACAAAATGTACGAAATTCTGATCTGAACTCCTCCTTGCTTTTTCTGAGCCTGCATTTGGAATGTTGTTGCATTGATATATATGGGCATTTTAAAATGCTTGATTTTTATACTAAATTAATTTCTTTTTTTGTAAAACTTTCAATGAATATTGTATGAACCTGAGGCAAAGATGCAGAATCAGTTTTAAGATTATTTTGCATAACATATTTGCACAATGTAAGTAATACTACCCAGAAGGGAAAAAGAGCATTTGATAACATGGTGTGCTACCTTTCAAGATTTTAGCTTTGCCTGTTCTTGGTGTCATGTACAACCAGCAAGGCCATCTTTTAAAATTTAAATACCTTATACACATTAGCTGAGGGAATGATGAATTCTATTTTCAAAAAAGTACAGTGGGTTTCAAATGCCACTTCTGAACCATTCCTTAATTGCCTATCTAAGAAAAGATTCAATTGAAAAAAAGAAAGGACAAATTTAAAATTGAATAGCTGGAGAATACTTAGATATGTAGGTGATACTGAATAGAAATATCTTTTTGAAAATATAAATGTGCCTAATTGTATTAACCATGAGGTTTTATTTTAAAAAAGGAAAGAAAAGACATCAATTTTTGGCATCTAGAGAAAAAAATTTACCTTGGGGCAGATTCTGCCTTTCTTATGCAAAATAGTGGGGCTGAAGGGAGTGTGTACTAGGAAGGTTTTCCGAGTCAGGCCATCACTAATTGTTTCTTTCCTCTGCCTAAAGAATTTATGCTCATTACTTGGATGCCTCTATTGTCATTACTAACCTAAGGAAGGACAGAATAGTTGAGTAACTGTGTGGCTAGCCTATTTTCTCATACTACTCACAGTCTTCCTTCACAAAATTTATTTAATGTACTTTCTATGACATAATTATTAATCCATTTGTTTCCAGATGAAATTTATTTCTGACCACTGTAGCTCCAGTAAAGAAGGCATTCAAATATCTGTGAAATGTAAACTAAGAATACAATCCTAAACCCTCCACTGAGTGAATGGACCAACCCCTGATCCTCACCCCCCTGCCGCCCACCTCACCCCATTGACCAAATGGATTCCAGAGAAACCCTAAAAACTGAGTTCCTGGCCATGACAGGAAAGGAGGCCAGAATGTCTCCTTATACTCTCTCCGTTTTAGAGTTTAGACACAACACTGGCCAGCTTTCATGTTAAATAGAGATCTCAAGACTGATAAAGCAGACTCTTTGTGACAGTAAGATACCAAATTATAAACAAGACCTAAGGCCTTGCCACGCTAGGGTTAAGCCACGCCTGCAGGACAGCAGTCTGGCTTAAAAGGTCTTTCTAACCCAGTATGTTGTGGCTGACACTGACATCGCATGCCTATCTTAGCTTAAACATTCCTTTCTGCTGACTCCAAGTTTTAGACAGAGCCTTACTCCTTCAACCAATTGCAAATTAAAGAGTCTCTGAACCCACCCATAACCTGTAAGCCCTCTGCTTCAAGATATACTGCTTTTGGGGGCTGAGACAATGTATAGCTTCCATGTATTGATTTATGTCTTTGCCTGTAACACCTGCCTCCCTAACCTATATGTAAAACCAAACTGTAATCTGACTGGCTCAGGACCACTTACTCAAGGATTCTTGGCTTTATGTTTTCCCCAGGCCACAGTCACTCAAATTGGCTAAAACTAAATATTGTAAATGTCTTTAAAATATTTTACAGAGTATGGTTTTTCCATTGACAGAATAGAACGATCATAATGACTGCTTACAAAATATCTGCTTTCTATTGTTTTGTTATTACTTTTGTTATTCAGATAGGGTCTCGCTGTCACCCAGGCTAAAGTGCAGTGACATGATCTAGGTTCATTGCAACCTCCACCTTCTGGGTTCAAGTGATCCTCCCATCTCAGCCTCCCGAGTAGCTGGGACTACAGGCACCCACCACCTAATTATTTTTTTATTTTTATTTTTTGTAGAAACGGGGTCTCGCCACGTTGCCTTGTTTGGTCTTGAACTCCTGAGCTCAAGCCAGTCGTCTGTGCTCCTCAGCCTCCCAAAGTGTTGGGATTACAGGCATGAGCTACCACAACTGTCCTATTTATCTTTTTATTGAAAGTTCTGTTTAATTTTTAATTTTCTTCTCTCAATCATTATCACCACCATTGACTGTCTTTTTCCTGTCTTATTCATCTCTTTATGTTTGCCTGTGGTCATTACTTCTAAATATGCAAAGAATGGCCATTTCTCACATTCCACAGATAGACTCTAAATGTTCCTTATGGGTCCTTAAACAGAGTGTTTTAAAATTCCCAAGTTATCCTCCTCAAGAGTGGGATTAATTTCATTTTATCCTGAATTGTGTAAATACTAACCTTGAAAGCAGCATGTGCTCCCTCAGTACAGACCTGGTCTTAAAATATTGCCAGGCATCAGCAGCACAGCCTAGAATATTGTTTAAAATCATCCACGCCCCCTACAACATGGTCCAAAGAGATCTTAGCTCCTAATTCCCATTTAGTACATTCCACACCATTGAGTGCAACCTAAGCCTGTAGTAAATTGTGCACCAAGAAGACCTAAGGAAGTGATTATTTCATCTTATGCACTTTTTCAATTATTATCCTCCACGCACAGTCAGGGGTACAGTTCTCTGAAGTAAAAATGGCAATGTCTTTACTTCTCATGATTTAGAAAGCTGGTCAACCATAATGTTGAACTGCATTGACTTTCTAATTCAGGAGGAAAGTCTTTCTTTATCAGCTTGGTGGTGTGGCCTCACAGTCAGTGGGATTGTCAAAGGTGAGCATTATTTTTTGATTGGAAGAAAAAAAGCAAACAGCCTGGTTCCCACCTTCACTTAAATTCCACCCAGCACATACTCTAGAGAGAGCGATCTTGTAGGTGCTGCTAGCTGGAAAGGTATTTGGAAAAATATCCATGCCTGGAAGTTTGGAAGTTTGGTTAAGTGCATGAAAATCATTATTCATATTAATAATAGCCCCAGGTATTGGGATCCTACTGTGTGCCATCAACACTCTATATGCAATAGCTCTTTTAATGTAATCTTTTAAAACAAGCCTAAGAGGGGACATTATGAAGACTGGAGAAGTTTCTGGAGTCCACACAGAAAATATCAAGAGACATGGGATGAGAACCTAGATCTAAATTTTTCCAAAGTTTGTGCCTCTTGCTACTTTATACCAATGCTTCATCCCCAATAGCAGCTACTTCTACAGATATAAAAACAAAAAATCCCCACAGAACTGATTTGATAGCATGGATGAATACCACTGCTACTTAATTTCTGTGTATTAGAACACATTAAACTATATTTGACTTTGTGAATCCCTAGGATTAGGGAAAGAACTCTTTTCAGGAGGATTGCAAGGAACTATGGATGTGGAGTATCTGCAATGGGAATTGGGTAGATGGCACAGTACTGAAGGTTCATAATAACTACAATCTCCAGCATTTCATGGATACTTACTATGTGTCCAACACCACCATACATGCTTTTGTGCTTCTTGCAGTTAATTTTTAGTGCAACTTATAAGATGCCAATTCATTCATTCGCTGGACAAACATTCCTTCATTGAACAAATAATGAGTACCTACTATGTCCCAATAACTCTTCTGAGTGTCAGGAAAACAGGAGTGAAAAAGCAGAAAGAGGCCTGGCTTACCTTTCAAGTGAGAGAGGTGGAATATAAACACATAGAAAAATAGTAAATCAGATGATTGAGGATAGTTAGATGGTCTTTGAAATAAATTAAACCCAGTGATGTGCCAGGCAGTAACTAAGAGGAAGCTAGTTAGATGAAAGAATGATCTGTCTGAAAAAGGCTTCTTTTGGTGACATCTGAGCTGAAGTCAGCAAGTTATAAGGAGCCAGCTGCAAGAAGAGAGTAGAGGGTTTCAGGCACCAAACTGTTACCAGAAAGGGGTCCCAATCCAGACTCCAAGAGAAGGTTCTTGGATTTCACGCAAGAAAGAATTTTGGGCAAGTCTGTAGAGTAAACTGAAAACAAGTTTATTAAGAAAGTAAAGGGATAAAAGAATGGCTACTCCATAGGTAGAGCAGTGGCATGGGCCACTCAGCTGCTTATACTTATTGTTATTTCTTGATTATATGCTAAACAAAGGGTAGTTATTCATGAGTTTTCCAGGAAAGGGGTAGACAATACCGGGAGCTGAGGGTTCCTTTCTCCCCTTTTTAGAATGCATTGGGTAATTTCCTGATGTTGTCATGTTATCTGTAAACTGTCCTGGCACTGCTGGGAGTGTCTTTTAGAATGCTAATTTGTTATAATTAGCATATAATGAGCCCCGAGGACAACCAGAGGTCACTCTTGTCACCATCTTGGTTTTGGTGGGTTTTGGCTGGATTCTTTACTACAACCTGTTTTATCAGCAATGTCTTTATTAACCTTTATCTTGTGCTGACCTCCTATGTCATCCTGTGACTTCGAATGCCTAACCTTTTGAGAATTAAGCCCAGTAGGTCTCAGCCTTGTTTTACCCAGCCCCAATTGAGGACGGAGTTCCTGGGGTTCAAATGCCTCTGACAATACCATATGAGGAGAATGAGTTCAGTGTGCTAGAAAATGGGAGGAAAGTCAGTGCAGTTGGAGCCAGGTCTGGGAGGGTAAGAGAGGCACCAGAGCCAGATAGTTCTGTAGCCTTATAGACCTGGACAGGGATTTAGAGTTTATTCTCAGTAAATGCAAACTCATCAGAGAGTCCTGTGCAGGTGAGTGACATGATCTCATTTAGCATTTCCAAAGATCATTCTGTCTTCCCAGCAATGCCCAGTGGGGAAGGTGAGGGAGCCAGGGGTCGGCAAAAATGAAAGCTGGGAAGTGGGGCACAAAAGCACGGATTCCTATGAGAAGCTGACTTGTTTCAGGGCAGGACCTTGAAAGTAAGTGTTATTATTATTCCCACTTTATAGAAGAGGGCATTGAGACTTGGAGTGATTTAGTGTTTGCTCAAAGCCCCACAGCTATGGGGATGGGGGCGCTGAGATCAGAACCTCATCACTCTGACTCCAGAATCCCAACTCTTATCTACCGTACTGTCTCCCTGTGGAGCATGGAGAGAGCCATTTCTGTTTCTTGGAATTCCTTTTTGCTAAGAAGCCTATCAAACCATGCAGAGGAGGGTGTGGCCATATCATTAGTTTTAGCATCTACCAGCTGATAGATGTTAACAATAATGAGAACCTTATTCCCATTTATTGGCTAATGAACCAACCTCAAACATACTCAATTGCACAGAAATTGTTTTTCTGATGCATTCCCCTTTCAAAGAAGCTTCTCTTTATTAGAGACAAAGGGCAACATGATCTTTTAGGTCAGCATGCATATTTGTTCTTCAGAAACATCAACTATTTTGATGACTAGGAAGTGGGGTACTGCATATGTACCACCAGCACGACTGCAGAGAAAGTTGAGTAAAGCTGGCTCTGAAAAGTCTTAAGTGCCTAGAGAAAAAAAAGAATTGATTCTGACAAAAAAGTGCCTCGCACTACATGATTCAACTCTCATTATTCACACTGAAGGAGGCTTTTAACCTCCAAATTCATATTCTTCATTTCCTGTGCAGTGGTCCTTCAATTTCCCAGCCTCCAGGTCTTTTGGGTCAGATCCCCTTAAACCCTGGCATCCAAAGCTGGCTGCGAAAGCCATTGACCTCTACAGCTCTCTTAACCAATCATTCTACCATTCTTCTAATGGTAGACTGATTCATTTCTGCAAATACAGTGCTTTCTCTAAGCCTCCAAGAAACAGTTAATGCTGGTGATTAATTCCCCTTTCCTACATACTCACTTCAAAGACACTCGCCCTTAGTGGGCTCTGTAGTTTATTATCTCTTCTTTTGAAGCTAGCAAAGTTTAGTTTGCTTTAAGATAATAGTTCTCTCTCTTGAATATTAATGAAGAAAATCAAGTTTGAAACACATTAGGGTAAGTGACATAAAAAGCAATCGAGAATGTATAATATCCCTGATTCTCTTCCAACACATTGTCTGAACAGGAAGGTATTTATTGAATGCCTACTGTGTGCTAATCTCTGTAACTTATATGAAATGCATAGTAATTAATACTCTAATTAGAAAAAATCCCATTTAGACTTAAGAATTAGAATATGCATTTTAATTGATAATTAAATGCATTTTACAGTAAGTACCAATGGAAGAGTGTAAACAATTCCTTCATCATGGAGAACTCTCAATGGAGTTGAGACCAAATCGAGACTGTCAAGGACTGGGAGTAGGCAGGCACTGCTAACTGCTCCCTTGATTCAGTATCTCCCTTTTCTATTTAGAAAGGGAAATAGAAAGATAGAGACAGTATTTCCCTTAAAGCGAGGCCATGTAACTATGTTTTGTTCACTGAGAAGTAATGTATGCAACTTTCTGATGGAGTTTTAAAAGGAAGCTGTGGCCAGGCACGGTGGCTCCCAGCACTTTGGGAGGCCGAGATGGGTGGATCACTTGAAGTCCGGAGTTCGTGACCAGCCTGTCCAACATGGTGAAACCCCGTCTGTACTAAAAATACAAAAATTAGCTGGGCGTGGTGACAGGCCCCTGTAATCCCAGCTACTTGGGAGGCTGAGGCTGAATCACTTGAACCTGGGAGGTGGAGGTTGCAGTGAGCCAGGATTGCGCCACTGCACTCCAACCTGAGTGACACAGTGAGACTCTGTCTCAAAAAAGTAAAAATAAAAGGAAGTTGTTTGCCCTCCACCTCCTCTTTTCTCCATCCAAAAGGCTGGAATGTGGACATGTTGCTAATAAGCTGGTTTGACCATGAGAAATGACAGCATTCTAGGAGGTAATGGGACAGGCAGATGGGAGTCACTCAGATCCCTGGGTGAATGCTCTCGCAGAACTGCAACTTCCTAACCACCCACCTGTCTCCAGATTGCTACAGGAGAGAGAAACAAAACTTCTATAATAGAGCCACTGCCTTTGTGTGCCTCTGGTTTACATTGATTTAGGCAGTACCACAACTAATAAAAGGATGCTGGGATGAGGCGTTCAGCTAATGCTTATTGGTTTGTATTTAGATAAGTGAAATGGAAGCAGTAAGTAGAGTGGATTGATGTCAAGAGTTAGGAACACTAAAGCTGAGATAACAAACCCCATGACCTAAAAAGCTATTAAATAAAGCAAATTAATTGGCTAGAGGACCTACAGACTTCTATCCTGAAAGAAGAGAAATAGAGAGTAGAGAGGAGGAGAAAGGAGGATGTAGTGATGAAAAATTATTTAGTAAACCACTATGTGCAACTCACTTTGTTCGCAGATTGTGGACCAAACAGTAAAATAAAATCATTCTTCCCTGGCAGTTGTCCAAGGTAACTGCTACCACCTGACTGTCTTCTATGTGGCATGTTCAAATTCTGGTAGAAAAGATTTCTTGCAAGAAGAACACCTCATTCTTGCTGGACTTGGTTAGTGAAATAATGGTTAAGAGCTCGGGAGCAATGACGGGGAGATGAGCTTGCCAAGAGATTTAGATAACAGAAAATGGCGTGGGCATCTATAAAATATGAGAAGCTCTGAAACAGTATCTTGGTTTAGGAACGTGCAGAATCAGAGCAGTTTCTCAGAGTGGTTTATTAACCTAACAAATCTGTGTTCAAGTTTTACTGCATGGCAAGCATGTTGAGATTAATCTGATTGTGGTAACACGGAATCTATAGCAACTTTCCCAATAAAATCATCACTTCAGAAGCAGGTGAAATGGTCATCTACGAACTGTGGGGCAGTGGGAATTGAAAAGCTAAAATTAAAAGAAAAGGTTTAAGAAATAGTCATGTTTATTTTAATCTAAAATGTTGTTTTCAGTAACTAACAGTTGAACACAACTAATGCTCCGAGAAGATGTGTCATATTTTTACAGTGTCTGTTCCCCACCTGGCACATTTTCCTGTGCCCTGAGTCCCAGGAGGCACCTTTGACGTTAGGGGTAAGTGTGAAGTATCAAAAGGCAAAGTGAAAAATGGAAATATGATGGCTTTGTGGTTCTCTGTCTTATTTTCACATTTTTTTTTTTCTAGAAGCTTTTGTTGTGGTCTTCGCAACTGTCAGGTCATCCAAATACCTCAAATAGAAAAAGTTAGATGACTGCTCCTGCTGTTTTCCTAGTTAGGCTAGTTATTCTAATAGGTCTTTTGGGAAAGAGATATTTAGATGGTGTAGTGGGTTGAGGTAACCCTAACTTAGAACCTCAGAATGCAACCTTCTTTGGAAACGTTATCTTTGCAGATGGAATTAATTAAGGTCATTTCATCAACTGAGTTAAGATGGGTCCTAAATCCAATGATTGGTGTCCTTATATGAAAAGGAGAGGAAAGGAACAGGTTTAGCAGAGACAGTGACCCGGGGAGGAAGAAGAAGTGAAAATGGAGGCGGCGATAAGAGTGAGGTATGGTTAAGCCCAAGAGCGCTAAGGCTTGTTGGGAGCCACCAGAAGTGAGGAGAAGGCAAGCAAGGGCTAGTCCTTGGAGCCTTAGAGGGAACAGGGCTCTGTCCACATCTTCATTTCAGATTTCTAGCCTCCAGAACTGTGAGGCAACACATTTCTGTAGTTTCCTGCCACTCAGTTTGTGACAATTTCTTATAGCAGTCCAGGGCAACTAATACAGATGGGCAGAATAAAGGATTGGCCTGAAGACTCCCAGGAAAGACCCCAGTCCTCAGCCAAAGGGGTGTCAGGTGTGAGGCTGTGAGGGCCTGGACATAGTAACAAACACAGAAATAAAGAGGTTAGTTGGAGGCAATATCACATACATTGCCCATTAATCAGAATAAATAAATGCTAACAATAGAATTGGGGAGTAGGAAGAAGCAAAAACATAATAGATAGGGACTGTGAGGAAGAATTCTGCATTGAGGATTTAAAAAATCACTCTAGGCCAGGCACAGTGGCTCATGCCTGTAAACCCAGCACTTTGGGCAGCCGAGGCGGGTGTATCACCTGAGGTCAGGAGTTCAAGACCAGCCTGGCCAACATGGTGAAACCCCGTCTGTACTAAAAATACAAAAAATTAGCCGGATGTGGTGGCAGGTGCCTGTAATTCCAGCTACTCAGGAGGCGGAGGCAGGAGAATCGCTTGAACCCAGGAGGTGGAGGTTGCAGTGAGCTGAGATCCTGCCATTGCACTCCAGCCTGGGCAACAAGAGGGAAACTCTGTTTCTCAATCAATCAATTAATCAATCAATAAATCACTCTAAAGATTCGGAGGCGCCTTCCCTAGGAGAGAATTCCGAGGGAGCGCACTGCAGAATGAGGGGGACGGCTTCATCCTGAACTTTGAGGTTCATGTGGGACTCTCAGAACTATACTCTTGGAGGGTTACTTTAACTGTGTTTTAAACAGATCTTAGAGTCTGTGATCTTTCAGAGGGCTCAGGCAGACACCATTTTTTAAGGCACTAATTATATTAAAAAATAAAGAAATTGCAAAATTATATTTTTAAAGTAGTGGTTGCTTTTCAGTATTTTATTTAACAGATTATATGTATTTGTCCATGTGCATTTGAAGATAACTTTTAAATATGAGGTTTTAAAGAATGTTAGCTCCAGGTTACATAATCCTGCTGTGGGTGTCTCGCTCCACCTACCCTCACCCCACCTGGACCCTGTTAAAGACCTTTCTTCCTAAGCAAAGTTAAGGTCAGAATCAGGCTGTTGTCTCTCTTTGTGCTCCCTTCTATCCTTATTTTAACCATGATGCCAAATGAGATTGGATTAGAAGGAAGAAGACATTTGGCTACTATTTGTATGTATAGAACTGCCTCCTTTTTTTTCTGGGTCACTTCACAGAACTGGAACTTTAGTTGGCAGTTAGAGATCAAGCCATGGTGACCTTAAATAAGTATTTTTTTTTTTTTTTAAATAGCTCAACTCGATCACACACACACAAAAATTGTTTCAGTGCCAAAAAGTGACAGCAATATTTTCCCAAGATGAAAATGTGTTTTCAGCCAACAGCCAAATGGAAACCTGCATTAGCAGATAAAGTACTAATCATCTCAACTCTAGGACAGCTGTTTTTGTCAAAGACAAATTCCTGAATAAACAGAGTTCAGTGGTGTACTCACAAATAGTCTATTCACATGAGAAAACCAATCACAAGAGATCTTTCAGGAAAATTGGCAGAGTCTGGCTAGGCAAGCTCCAGGCCTCTGCCTACCTGCAAAGAGAATCATTCGTTATCCCCCCGAGAAGGTACAATCTTCAGTTCGGGGCAAGGGTCATTAGCAATGCTGCATGATGGAGGCCTACGTTTATGGCTATATGCACTTTCTACCTGTTCTGTGAATAAAAAGGCAGAGCTACCTCAGCATTATCATTCCCCTGACCTTCATGAGTGGAGCTGTCCCAGCAGGGGAAAAAAACAGCGGGGGAAGAAAAGGGAAAATTAAAATGTTAAAAACTATATTATAGCTTGTTTGTGACCTTTAAGAAAAAATTAGACTTGAGAATGTTAGGTTGGAGTGGATACACCAAAGTCTGACAGCTGTAAAGGTATAGATTTCTTTTCCTGAGTAGCTTTCTACCAAAATCTGGAGCAATAAGCAGATGCCGTGCATTTCTTGCTGGCTGACAGCAAAGACAATTGAGAATTTTGATCACTGCTTAACTGTTGGAAGAAATTTGCCTAAAAGTTCTGAGCATTCCTCTCTTCTGTGAGCTATTTGTAGGGTTTGTCAAAGAGTCAGTTCCTATTAATAAGATGATGCAAAATGCCACAGATTGAAAGCTATGCAACAATATCTTTTTTCCTTAAACTTCCATGTTAGTTGGTTTGTTAAGTGAATGCACCAAGACAAGCAAACATTTGAAACCACTAGTGTTATCATGAGACTATTTTAAAAAAAGTCTGCTTTAGAAATGATGACAAGTGTCAATATATTCCAACTACCTAGAGCATTCAAATTTAAAAACCAAAATATGATTGTTGTTAGGGCCGTGTGCCCAACCCTGAAGACGTACTGCTGCTATGTGCAGGATGAAAGGATTTTATTGTCCCTAAGAAAGAAGCCCTTAGGTTTTCTACGTATCTTCATCCTTGACAATAAACACACCAGCAAACAGACAAATCTACACAGGATTTTATGACAATTAAGCATTTCTTCTGCTCTAAACAAAATGATCTTTCTACTTGGTGAAGGGGAAAAAATACAGGTGTTTTTTTTTTTTTTTTTTTCACTTTAACATCTTTGGGTAATCAACGTTAGCTCATACTGCTTGCTTTAATTCTCAAACATTTTATAATCTCTCTTTACTCACTAAAGGGTGTTTTATTAGGTTACTGATATTTCTAAAGAGTCATTTAATTTCTACCGTTTTTGCAGATTGGATCATCACAAACAAATCTATTTAACCTCTAGGTTTAAACTTGAGGTAAAGGTAATTTTAGAGTAATATTTTTAGATGATGTACTGACCGCACACAAGAAACATCATTAAAGGTCAGTCAAAATTAATATGGAGATTACCAAGTGTCAGAAGTTATTTTGCAGAAGTTGCAGAATATGTTTGCAATCTGATTTTGTGGAATATCTATTACAAATGAGAAAAAACCTCAGTGGTTTTTGCAGAATCCCATTTTCTTAATAGGAAATTGATGAATGACAGCATCTGGCACGAAGAAAAAAGCATATGGTCTAACTAACTGTTTCTATAGAGGTTGAAAACAGCTTTGGAATTTCTCTGGTTGCTGTTTTGATTGACAGACCATCAAATAAATCATTCACTTTTCTTCTCCCCCCCAGTGGTGCCATGTACTGTCAAAGACACGAGGGGGAAATCAGCGGTGTGGTGCATGAGAAATTAGACATGCAATGCCCATTAACATAAATAGATTTTTTCGCACCTAATTCTCTACACACCATGCAAAAATCTACCCACAGGACATGAAGTATGCATGTTTTCTTGTTCTTTCTATTTATAATTTTTAATTATTAATTTAATATATAATTGGTTTCTTTAGAGAATGGAAAGCCTAGTAGGTTATCTAAAACACTGTATCAGAGTCTTGGGGCTTGATGCTGCAAAAAGATGGGCTGATACTGAAAGATGTTATGGTATGTAATACAAACAATGAAAATTAGGCTGAGAGGTCTTGAATGGAGTTAGGCTAATTAAACAATTCTCAGTGTTTAAATTCTTGCTATCTTCTCCAGGGTATACTGCCAATCATCTCATCTTGGGGGATTGCTCTGGTTTGCCCTCACCTCCAGGCTCAATTAATAAATGTAACCCTCAGATAACTTATCAAATATTTTTACTATACAAACGAAAAATATTTTGGTGTTTTCGACTCAATTTCTCTCTCTCTCTCTCTTCTTTTTTTCAAAGTCAGATTTAATACTCATAAGAGAGCAGTGCTAAAAGGAGAGAACTTGCCTCATCTGTTCATCACATGTCCTCGAATCTCTTCTTCCTCATTCATCCAGTTTCGGCCCAGGCTTTGTCTGTCCACCTACAGTGACCAGAAACTTACCATCTCACGAAGCAGCTTATTCTGTCATTGAACCAGTTCTGTTATGGCCCCTGACCTTCAAGATGGCCCCAGTGTCCCCCTGTTCCTGGTATTCATGCTCTCATATACTTGACATTGATAGGGCTTACTTGTGTACCAAGAGGATATTGTAGAAGCAATGATGTGTGGCTTCCAAGACTAAGTCACAAAAGATAATACAGTTCGTGGCCGGGCGCGGTGGCTCACGCTTGTAATCCCAGCACTTTGGGAGGCCGAGGCGGGCGGATCACGAGGTCAGGAGATCGAGACCATGGTGAAACCCCGTCTCTACTAAAAATACAAAAAATTAGCCGGGCGTGGTGGCGGGCGCCTGTAGTCCCAGCTACTCGGAGAGGCTGAGGCAGGAGAGTGGTGTGAACCCGGGAGGCGGAGCTTGCAGTGAGCCGAGATTGCGCCACTGCACTCCAGCCTGGGCGACAGAGCGAGACTCTGTCTCAAAAAAAAAAAAAAAAAAAAAAAAAAAAAAAAAAAAAAAAAAGATAATACGGTTCGTGACCTGCTTATCTCTTGGATCATTAGTTCTTGGGGAAGCTAGCTTCCATGGTGTGAAGACACTCAGATAACCCCAGGAGAGGTCCCTATGTGGGGAGCCACATGTAGAGACAATGAGGCTTCCTTCCAGCAAACAGCAGCCACTGGCCAGCCATGTGAGCTAGCCACTTAGTGGATCACCCAGTCTCAGTTAAGCCCTCAGGTGACAACAACTTTGGCCAGCAACTTGACTGCAACTTTGTAAGAGACCTCAAGCCACAACCACTCAGTGACCCACAGACACTTTGAGATAATAAATGTTTATTGTTGTTTTAAGCTACTAAGGTTGGAATAATTTTTATGTAGCATATTTGATAGAGAATATGTTAGTGACTAATATAGATTGCATTAAAATCTTTCTTCCCAGCAAACCCATTGAAGACTCAGGAAATCAATGAAATTCCCTTTTCATATGATAGTGAATTCCAGATGCTAGTAAGTCTTTCTGATGCTTGCCTTCTCTGAGTAGAACATTCTCAGTCCCTTCAGTCCTTTGTCTCCTGCTCTGCTTCTCACTCCACATCTTCTTTCTAAGTCAAGCCTTCAGACATTATTACACCGATGTCTTCCACACTGTACACCTATATTTCTTGCTCAGTTCTCCCTGATGGCCTACAAGTGCCTCAGACTCACAGGATCAGAATTAAGCACCTCACCTGTCATTTCCATCCAATTCTGCTTTCCAAATGTTTGGTCTATATTGCCTAAGTGCACTACCAGCCACTCAAATTCCAAATCGTAAATCCAATGTGTCTTATGCTCCTCTTTGTAACACAGAATTCTGAGCACATCACTCCCTTGCTTAAGACTCCTTTGGAACTCTGTATTGCCTTCAGGATAGAATGAATCCAAACTTCTAAGCATGGCAATCAAAGAGTTCATAATCTAGCCAGTGCCTACTTTTTCTAGCCTCTTCTATCACTTTCCATAATTCACTCCAGTCATAGCAAACTAGCTTTGCACATGGTATTCCTTATGCTTTGAATGCTTTTTTCTTGCACTGACTCTCCACCTAAAAGAAAAGGCATATTGACTCTTCAAGATGTGCCTTCTAACTAAAGCCTTCCCTATTTCCCTCTGTGCTGCATTACTTCCTCTAACTCTTTAGAGTTTTTATCATGTTTGATCTTTTGTCTATATAGGTATGATCTACTAATCTGATTTTCTAAAGTGGGTATGTCTTATACATATTTAGGTTTTTAAAATCATGCAGCCACTCAGAAATATTTATTGAGCACTTCTTTATACTGCCTGCCAGTGACTATTGGTAGGTGCTAAGGATACAGCAGTTAACAAGACAGATACAATTCCTGTCTTTAAGAAGCTTCTACCCTAGTGAAAGACAGAGACAGCCAGTCAAGTATGCTTGTAAATACATACTGTATCAGATGGTAATAAGCGTCTGCCAAGAAAATAGAGTGAGATAATAAATTTAGGGAATACAAACATTGGTGTAGGGAGGGTATTGTAATTTCATATGCGGTAATCAGGGAAGGCCTCTCTGAGAAGGTTACTTGTGAACAGGAACATGAAGGAAAAAAGAAGAGCAAGTTCTGGATATCTGGGACAAAAGAATCCCCAGCAAAGGAAAGAAGTGTGAGGGTCCTGAGGCTGGAGAATACCTGGCACACTCTGGGAATTGCCAAGAGTCCAGTGTGGCTGGAGCAGAGGGGACCAGCAAAAGGAAAGATCATGGGGTCAGAAAGGCATTATAGAAGTTATAGAAGTGATACTGTAGTGTCTTGTAGCCATGGTAAAGACTTTGATGTTTAAGCTATATAAGGCAGAAGTCAAAGGAAGTTTTTCGGACACAGAATAGATTGCAGGAACAAGGATGGAGTCTTATTAGCTTTGATAACTTCCCTGAGTAACTGATTCATCATAAGTGCTCATAAATACTAGTTGAATAATTATCTATTATAAAGGCCATTTGGCCAATCTAACTACCATTCTTAGAGTATATTTTAGTTAGCCTATGTCCTTTTGTAATTGCCATATTTAGAAATGGACCAAGGTACCCAAGTTTAATCTGACAGGGTGAAGAGAAATACGTATTCCATGATGTTCCAAATCAGTGAATTCTAGAGATTTTACTTTTTCTTTTGGCAGACAAAGACACTACTGACCATTACAGTTAATAAACACTCTTTTTCTACAGTCTCATACTTGGGCAATTGGAGCAGGGGAGAGAAATCCAAGTAAAGGAGCTTACATTTACCTTTTTCAAATTTACGTTATTTAAAAATATAATAAAATATTGAAGATATACCATGTTCTAGTTCATTTAAACAAATACCTAGTGAGCATCTAATACAAGCCAAGTACTATGGAATGCCAAGTAAGGTTAGCATGGTATACCAGATCCCTCACCAAGATGGCTTCATAGGCTTGCTTGAGTTTTGTTCCCTCTATTTCTGAATTTATAAACATTCTTTGCGTTGTTGTAAAACAAATAATTGAATGATTGTTTTCTAATTTAGATGATTAGTGTCACATTTTTTAAAGCATTCTATTTTGACTTCAAGGCAGTTAACATTTTCCTTTCCATGGCACAAGGATGCTGAATTGAGGTCATAGACGCTATTCATCCTGAACCCATATTTCTTCCCTTTACCATGTTCCTGCACAAGCAGTCAGGTTGTGCTTTTGCTCCCAAAAGTCAGTACTTTTATCTCTTACCGAAAGTGTCTGAGAATTTATACTTTACCCCCACCTCCCAGTTGCACTGTCTGGTTAATGAAGGACTGATTGGTCCTGTGGTGCAGAATTATGCCCTTGCCTCTAGTAAGGACAGCTCTGAGTAGGATCTACACAGTTTGCAGAGATCCTGCATGAGATTCAGCAAATGTTCTCTAAGGTACTTTGCTTGATGTCTTACCTTTGCTTGACTTCCTTCCCTTCGCAGCCTTATTTTCCTACTTTCCAACTAGGTTTTCTGGATATAAGTCCCAAGCTGATGTATGTATAATAGAGACACATGCCTTTCCTCTCCCCTCCCCCTATGTTCTTTTGATCAACTTATTGTACAGATTTATCACATTAGCATTCCTTTCAGTAAGACCATATTTTAATCCACCTGGCACGCACTTCTTATTCCTCTATCTAGTCTTCAAGAATCCCAAAGGAATTCACTCTATGTATCCTTTCAGTTACTCTAAGAAAGAAATTGGTTTCAGTCTGATGTTACAAGCTTTTCATTAAACAATACTGAGCTTAAGTATATTCTCACTACTTTCCCTAAGTGTTCAAAGCATCTTCCTAGAATTTTGGATCTGAAGCCCAGCAATATGTAGCTTTTCACCTGCAAAAGCCAGAATTATATTTTTCATCTATCTTGTCCTTTAGACATTGTTCCTTTCTCTATAATCCCTATTCCCTTAAAATGTGATGAATGACAGAGTATCATATAGAGCCTCAAGAGATCTGGGCCCTGGCTCCAGCTCTGACATACCCAAAGTATATTAAGTAGACAACAAACATAACTTCTCTGGGTTCCAATTATTATTATTATTATTATTATTATTAAGATGGAGTCTTGCTCTGTCACCTAGGCTGGAGTGCAGTGGTGTGATCTCAGCTCACAGCAACCTCTGCTTCCCAGGTTCAAGTGATTGTCGAGCCTCAGCCTCCTGAGTAGCTGGAATTACAAGGGTGCGCCACCATGCCCAGCTAATTTTTGTATTTTTAGTAGAGACGGGGTTTCACCATGTTGGCCAGGCTCATCTTGAACTCCTGACCTCAAATGATCCTCCCACCTCGGCCTCCCAAAGTGCTGGGATTACAGGCATGAACCACCGTGCCTGGCTTCCAATTCTGCCATATAAAAAATAAAAGATTGGGCCAGGTGCCCAAATGTCCATGAGTAAGTAGTGGTTTAAAGAATCGTGCTGCTTTCACTTAGTGGAGAACTGTGCAAATTTAATTTTTGTTCTTATTTATTTCCATCCTAGTTCCAAATATGTTTGTGTCTATGCAGACATCAAAAATATAAGTCATGAATAATAAACAACATAGAAGTACTCATAATATAGGCAGAACAAAATTGTAAATACATTTTGATTATCATTATACAATATTGGTTAAACACTTAGTCTAGAAAGAAACATGAAACTCTGAAAATAGAGGCTTATAGTAGGATAATGAGTCATATTTTTATTAATACTTTTAATACATTTCAGTATAGTTCTTAGAATGTTTGTATATCACAAACAATATATTAATATGTTCATCTTTTATTTAAAAAAACAAAAAGTTTCCCCTCAACTGCCAAGTCTTACTCTTTTGGGTAACAGGTAACCATGACCTTCATCCTAGTGTTTATCCTGCTTGGTTATTTTCTATACTGCTATACATACGTAGGTACATATGGCTAGAGAGAGGTGTGTTGGTATTATTCTTGTTGCTTTTGTTAAATTTTGTTAATTTTAATTAATGTTTAATTGCATGTTCACATCCTCTGTCCAGTCCAATTTGTCTAT
The DNA here is from genome assembly GCF_028878055.3 of Symphalangus syndactylus. Classification (NCBI taxonomy): domain Eukaryota; kingdom Metazoa; phylum Chordata; class Mammalia; order Primates; family Hylobatidae; genus Symphalangus; species Symphalangus syndactylus. The sequence goes on from NC_072429.2 coordinate 20,165,201, forward strand.
TAGTTTGTTTTCTTCTTACTGGAAGTAATTTGTGAATTCTAGACATTAATAATTTGCCTATCACATATTTTGCAAATATCTTCACTGTGTTTCTCATTTTTAATGTTCTTTATTAATTGTATTAATGTTATATTCTATATGTTATATGATATATATACATTATATGACATGTATAATATTATTCCATCATATATAAATTTAAAAATCTGCCAGGTACAGTGGCTCATACCTGTAATCTGGGAACTTTGGGTGGCTGAAGCAGGGGGATCACTTGAGCCCAGGCGTTTGAGACAAACGTGGGCAACACAGGCAGACTCTGTCTCTACAAAAAAATTAAATGATTAGCCAGGGATGGTGATGCATCCGGAGTCCCAGCTACTCAGGAGGCTGAGGTGGGACGAATGCTTGAGCGTGGGGCTGCAGTGAGCCATGATCATACCACTGCACTCCAGCCTGGGTGACAGTGAGAGCCTGTCTCAAAAATAAATAAATAAATAAATAAATAAACAAACAAGCAAATAATTTAAAAATCTATGTAACCAGAGTGATGTCAGTGAAAATGGTGGAGTAGGCAACTCCAAAGGCCCATCCCTCCATGGAAACATCAAAAAACCAAGCAAAACTATCAGAATCAAATTTGGTAGAACTCTGGAAAACAGCTAAAGGTTTGCAGCAACCAAGCAAATGGTGAATCAAAAATAAAAGGCAAACAAACAAAAAAGGTAAGAGAGTTTTGTGGTATTTGTATTTGCCACACCCCTTTCTCAAGCTTGATAGCGGTATTGAAGATGGCAACCCATATTCCTAGTGTTGGACCCTGGTCGCTGGACGCAGAGGGAACAGAACAGATCTTATTCCCAATGAATTATGTTTGTCTGTTCTAACCTGTCTGGATTCTACCTGAAGCACCAATGCAAGGTACTTATCTTTGTTTCACCTAACCTAGAACTCATTTAGGATGAAAAATCAGCAGTTATTCCTCAAAAACGGTGTAAGGCAAATGATCAACCCATAGCCGCCTAAGGTAAAAATAATGATTGAGGTGTAAAATAGAGCAATGAAAGGTCTAGGAGGAAAACGTGGGGAGTCAGTTTCTTTAAAACAACTGGAGTATTTAAGATTTCCTGTGTATACTTCAGAATTTAAAAAAGCCATGTGCATGCTCAGAAAAGACCTCACAAGACAGTAAGCTTTCATCCCTGAATGATTTCTAAGCTTAATTCAAACAAAAACTGAAGGCTAAGGCAAAGTTGTAAATGGACTGGCTAAGAAACTAAACAAGTCTCAGAGCAGAGCCAACTTGCATAGACCGGGAAATGGTTTTGTTTTTTCTTTCTCTCTCCCCTTATTTTATTTTTATTCTTTCATTCTCTCTTTCTCTTTCTCTCTCTCTCTCTGTCTCTCTCACCTTCTGGCCCCCAAGGACTACAAGAAAAATCTCTTAAATTCTACTTGACAACAAGCTGAAGGAACAAAGATTTCAGACAAAGATTACAGACTTTATAATAAATATTTTAGAAAAGTCACTAAACAAACAGCTACAGCCTAAAGCTGTAGAAACAAAAACAAATCCTGTATAGGGGAAAAAAGTCTGATTTCCAGAGTTAGCTTACACATCATAATATTCAAAATACTCAGTTTTCAAGAAACTTTGACTAATTCATAGAGGAAACTAATAGTGACTATCCCTGAAGAAACCCATGCATTGTACTTACTAGACAAAGATTTTAAATTTACTGTCTTAAATATGTTCAATGAGGTAAGAAAAACCACGGATAAAGTGTCAAAAAGAACAAAAACAAGGAAACAAGAGAATGATGTATAAACAAATAGAGAATAAAAATAACAATAAAAGATACAAATTTATAAAATGGAACATAACAAAAATTCTGGAACTAAAAAGCACAACGACCAAAATAAAAAATTTACGGGAAAGTTTCAATAGCAGTTTTGAGAGGGCAGAAGAAAGATTCTTTGAACCCGAAGGTATACCAATTGAAATCATTCAGTCTTAGGAGCAGAAAGAAAAATAAATGAATAAAAATGAACAAAGCCTAAGAGACTTGTGAGATACCATTAACTGTACTAACACATGCATGATATCTTAAGAAAGAGGAAGAAGTTAATAGAACATTTAAAAAGCCCTAACTTTCAAAATTTGATAAAATACATTAATCTACACACAAAGAGTCAATGAACTCCAAGAAGGATAAATGCAAAGAGATCCACAACAAGACACATGATAATCAAATTATCTAAAGCCAAGGACACAGAGAAAATCTTAAAAGTAGTAAGAGAGAGGCGACTCATCATATAGAAGTTATCCTTAATAAGATTAACGGTAAATATTTCATCAGAAATCATGGAGGTAAGAAGGGAATAAGAAAATATTGTTAAAGTGATAAAAGAAAAAAAAATCTGTCAACTAAGAATAGTACATCCAGCCAAACTATCTTTCATGAAATGAAAGAGAAATGAAAACATTCCCAACTGGAAAACAAAAAGCTGAGAGAGTATTGTTACTATTGTGCCTGCCCTACAAGAAATGCTAAAGTGATTCTTTCAGGCTGAAATGAAAGGACACTAAGCAGTGACTGTAAGCCATATAAAGAAATGAAGAACTGTGGTAAAGGTAACCACATAGAACCCAAACATTTTGGAAATATGACTAGACTAGATAACCATGAAGATATCTTACATATTATGGTTCTACAAATTTATCTCCCCAAGATTAAGCCTGTGAATACTCTGGTGGAGAGAATCAAGTTCATTATGCTTTTTGTCACAGTTAATGAAAAAAAGTAGGAATTTCTAAGTTTCAAACTCAATGATTAACTACTTTTCTACTCTTTATTATTGTGAGTATAATTGCATTTAAATGAACAGGATAAATATAAGAGCAGTCTCCATATGGGGTAGTTGAAAAATTCAATAAACTGAATCCAATGTAACACATATTATGGAAAATTATGTATAGCCAAATGTTATCAGATTTTCTTTAATAGCCTGTATATTTTGTGTAAGGCAGATTTTCTTATTCCAAAATTATAAATACATTATACTACATTTTCTTCTAATGTGTTCATGATTTTGTATTCTTATGTTTAGTTGTCCTAATCTATAAGGAATTTAATTTTGTACCATGTGAATAAGCAAACATTTTTTCCAATAGCAGAGCTGTTTAACCAAGGCTATTTATTGAAAAGTTCACCATTTCCTCTTTCTGCAAGTATAAATGGTTTTAAAGTATTTAAATCATTTAAACAGTTTAGAATGCTAGCTTGATCATATATTAAATTTTTAATATTACTACAGGTCTTTTTCTGAACTCTACTCTCTGTTATCTATTTGTTTTTATGTCTGGACTGCAATGCTTTAATTATTACAGCATTTATAGTATATTTTTCCATCTTTTATGACAAGTTTTGCTATGTTCTTCTTTAGCTGTTTTCTATTCTTGTACTTTTTTTTTTTTTTTTTTTTTTTTTTGAGATGGAGTTTTGCTTGTTGGCCAGGCTGGAGTGCAATGACTCGATCTCAGCTCACAGCAAACTCCACCTCCTGGGTTTAAGCAATTCTCCTGCCTCAGCCTCCCAAGTAGCTGGGATTATAGGTGACTGCCACCACGCCTGGCTAATTTTTGTATTTTTAGTACAGACGGGCTTTCACCATGTTGGGCAGGCTGATCTCAAACTTCTGACCTCAGGTGATCCATTTATTAGAGAAATTTTTAAAAACATCATGCCAAGTTCAATTGAAGTATAGTTAGGTAACTGATTGAGATTACATTAAATGTTTGTATTCCTATTGATATTGAATCTTCACATCAATGAACATAATGTCTCTTCATTTATTTACAAAGTGAATATTCAAGAGTGCCAGATCTATCCCTTTCCTCCTGTGTGATTTTAAGCAATTTACTTAACTAATCTTTTGGGTGAAGATTCAATAATTAAATCTATATAAAGCTTTTAGAAAAATGCACAGCACATTGTAAATACCTTATTGAACTATTTAACACTTTTCCTTTAGAACAAATGTATGTAATATTTGTCCACAGAAAACAGACAGAAAAATTGAGCCAGTCACCAATTATTTTCTCCACTAAGCACCTAAATGTCAATTTGCAGAACAGTGCAGGCAGGTCCCCTGTTTTCTAGGCTTTGGTTCCATGTTATACAGAAGCAACAGGTGTGCTCAGCAAGGTCTGGGTTTGAGCTGCAGCCCTGCTATGGGTTATAATCAAGTTATCTGATCCCCTTCCTGGAAATAATTACCTACAATGTTTTTGTGACAATTCGAAATAATAACATAATGTAATTATATTTATGAGGCACATTAAATATTATGCTTTATTATCCCAACAATTCAAGGTACTGCCAGTGTCCCCATTTTACAGTTGAGGAAACTGAGGCACAGGGAGGTTAAGTAACAATCTTCAGGTTATAAAACTAGCCACTATGCTACTCAACTTTTCATGTTTCCACAGAAAGCAACTGGCAAAAAGAAGTGCTTAACAAGTGATAAATCTTTGGGTTTTTTTAATTGGTTATTATTTTTCTTAATATTGGGTTATGACCTCAACCCTGAGAAAAATTAAATATATACCAAAGACTGATACAACTGAATGAAAGGTATCAGATCATGCACACCATATTGCTCTGTACTTTTTGACTAATTTCATGGCTGAAAAAAAGGGAACTGGGTAAATGGCCACAGTAGGTAACTTCTAAATCAGTGGGCTTCTGATCTCTGGTGCTGTGGTCTCTGTGTCTTAAAGACACAATTGTGGCCCCTGCCAGTAGACATGAGCATTTTCAGTCTATGACAGAATCCATTAATGAATCTGAAAAACTCAATTGGAAAAAATAATCCAACTCTACAATGTAGGGTCGTTGTGTAGTTGAGTATCTTTAGTTTCCTGTTGCCACAGTAGCTATATATAGAAGGAAGGGCATAAACTAAGACATTGTGCTACTACCTACCATAAAGGTGAGATTTGGTTACACTCAGCCTTATATCAACATGCACAATTAGTAGTCTTATTAATGGTGTTAGAGTTTTAACCTTGTTAAAAATAAAGCAACATAATTTATCATATTGACCTCTAACTAGAGACATGATTTAATATTAATGAAGAGGCTCTGGGTTGACACCTGGTAGTGATGAATTTATTTTCTTTTTATAATAGAGAAAGGCTGTGGATCAGAAAGGCCAAATATGCAGAACTTCATTCAAGGATTTGAACATCATGTCAACAAAAGTTTTAAACACTCAACTAAGTTTTTATCATTTCATCTTGATGCTTGCACATCATTTAGGCATGTATCTGGATTAGAAACTGTTCAAAATGAAATCCAAAATCTTTAAACCTTCAACTGACTTGAAATTTTGGTCAACTCAATTCTAATTTGGACTAAGGTCAATTTTATTGGAGGCTATGTTTGTAGACACATTCAGATTTTGAGAATATAAAGAGTTGAAATCACTCAAACAAGTGGTGACTAAAATGTTTTAACTCTAAAAAAAAGAAACAGAAACCATCTCATATGGATTTTTTAAAAAAACTAATGTTCCATTAATGTTCCAGATATGTTTTACAAAATAACGGCAATCACTCTAATAGTATTTCTGGCTGGGAAGGTGAAGCACAGGTGAACATTAATGAGCCCCTCTTACATGTAATCTTGGAATTTCTGACCAGAAAAAACAGTTTCAGAAAATGCAAATCTATTTTTTTAACATAAGTGTACAGATCTTTTGTTTGAAATAGCACTCTTTTTAAAAGCCAACAGAAGGTGCCCAGTATATTACGCCTTACCAAGTTTAAATACCAGAAGAAAATTCTAAAGTTACTCTTTTGTCTACAAGATTAGGCACTTATAAAACTAAATATACATCTTAGACAACTATAAGCTGAAGCAACTGGAAAGGGATACCCTATCCCAGATACTGTAGTATGCCATTGTTCGATCATGTCATTAATTTATAATATTGTAAGTATTTTCTATGCTGTTCTTAATGCACCTGGCATCTTATTTCTGGCTTTTAACTGCTGACATGTGCTGGGAATAAAGTCTAAAGAGCCCACGATAAACAAGATGACTCCTAAACATTCTTCCTCAAAGGAATATTCAAAATTAGAGTCCATCAGAACACAGAAGAGTTTCAAGGCTATTTTGGCCAATATCCATTATTTTTCACATTTTTCTAAGTTATATTTCATGTACTATCCAATTCCCTAAAGTGTTTACAGCTACTTGGAGTTTTTCCAGAATCCCAAAGTTTCCATTAACCAAAATAATTTCGTAGAGTATGCCAAAATCACTTGCTAGCTCTCTCCTTTTCCTCTTTCAAGACGGCAACGACTAATAAAGAGAAAACTTCTTCCTATCTCCTCACTCTGTCCCCCTGCTCTCTCCTCTCCCACTTCCCTAGGACTTAATCCAAATTCTGGTGCTTTTTTTTTTAAATATTAGTTTGTTTTCTGTTTGTTTTTGAGACTGAGTCTCGCTCTGTGACCCAGACTGGAGCGCAGTGGCACGATCTCGACTCACTGCAACCTCTGCATCCCTGGTTCAACTGATTCTCCTGCCTCAGCCTCCCAAATAGCTGGGATTACAGGCATGCACCACCATGCCCGGCTAATTTTTGTATTTTTAGTAGAGATGAGGTTTGGAAAAAAACTATAAATTTATTTTCAGGACTTATTTTCAGGACTAAAAACTAACCACCACTCACACTTTTGAAGATTTCATGCAAATTATTGACATATTCTCCTAAGTTTTCTGCATTGGTCTTCAAAAGTATATTAAGTCAAGTTGATAGTTCAACTGATCTTTCTCCCCCTAAAATCGGTGTGGGGGTGCTGATGATCATTCACACAGCACCTAGTACACATTTTTTAAATCAAATGTCACCATATCTGGAGGTTCAGTGTGTAGATTTTACAGATTGAAAGATTTTCCTTGAATCCTGGATGTGCTGTCTGTTTGGGCAAATTATTTAACTTTCTTAAATCTCAAACAAAGAAACAAACTTTCTTTGTTTGCATAATGGAGAAAAACACCCATTTCATGAGGCCGTTAGGAAAATTAAATGACATAATCTATGTGTAGTGTTTAGCAACTGGAACATAGCTTAAATGTTAGCTATTATTCTTATCATTTTCAAGAATGTCAGAAAAAAAATCTTATTAATGTCAACACTTGATTCATAGTTTGGACTTAATATCACCTCAAAAACTGTATTAATAGTTTGGGTCACATGAGTAACATAACAATGTGGTTTCCAAGAAAGCAGGGACAATAGTTCATTCAAGCCTAATTCTGTCCCTACAGCCTACTACAAACAGGCTAAATACCTACCTAGATGAAGTGTTCACCTGAAACACTTTACGTATATAATAAATTCTAAACTACTTAATATGTCATCAAGGCCCTCATTGCTTTAACTCTGTAGAGCACACTGATGCTTGCTTCATCAGCATCATAGTTTACTTAACCAATTTTATTAATATAACAGCCTGGCCATTTGTCAGGCTTGATTGCACCCAGAACTCTCGGGAGGAGACCTTTCTCAGTCTTAGACAATTAGTGTAACTCTACCATTCTTAGCACAGTTTTTAAGTCGTGGAGTATCAATCAGGTCTAAGCCAGTAAGAATAGAATTCCCTGGCCACTGGACTGTTTTCAAGGATAAATATGTGATACAAATTGGCTAAACGAGAGTGAAGGACAGTACATAACTTTGACCATTAGACTAAGAGAATCGCTTTCTCTCTTGCTAGGCAAAAATGAATAAGTATAGAATGCTGTTCCTCTTGATAGCCCTTCTGTGACAAAGAAAGGAGCTCATTTTAGGAAAGCTGATGACCTAGAAGGCAGAGCAGAGAGATACAAAACAACCGTAAGAAACTTTTTTTTTTTTTAGTTAATACTGTTGAATTACTGCATCAACCCTTACCTGTAGAGAATCAATACATTTCTTTACTTTTTAGTCAAGTTGAGCATTCTTTCAGTTGTAGGTAAAAGTCTGTGAATGCCTATGTGCACCAATCAGTTTCCTAGTGTTTGCAAATGGAGAGGCCAGAATCAGAGTTAAGGGTCAAAGTTTTCAATGAGATAAGGTATTCATTCAGTGGATATATACATACCAAAACAAACAAACAAACAAACAAACAAACAAAAAACCCAAAACCCTCAAACCTGGCTGTATTGGTTTATTTAGTCCAAGGTCACTGCAAACTGATGTTAAGCATCATGCAATCCCCTCTAGTTTGACTAAGTCTCGTTTAAAGAGCTGAAGATTTAAGAGAAGAAATTCACTGGAGCACCTGTGTCAATTGCCCTAAAGGAAGGATGTAGTTTGGACGTCTACCGTTCTTTCATTAATTAAACAAATGTTTGTCCAATGCATTTTATGTGTCATGCTGGGTTCTAGGTGCTTGGATACGTTATCCAAAAAAGGGATGCTCCAAAATGAATATGATCAACTCTGGGTTGGTACAGATTTCTCCTCACATGAAATGTAGTACACCAAAGTTAAAATAATTACAAAGTATTTTAAAACGTGAATGTGATTCTTTGGTTTTTGAAGCCTCTTGTTACTTTTCTAAAATGGAAATATCAAATAATAGAGTTATTCATGGAGGGGGTTCTTCAGTCATGGCAACCATAGATTAAGGGAAATTTTCAAACAAATAGTTGAAGCAGAAGATCAAGATCCGTAACTCCATTTTGATGCTTACCTGGGGAAAGTTCTAAGCTGATTGCTGCTGTCATGCTCCCTTTCTTGTTTCTTGTTTTTTTTTTTTTTTTCTAAGATCTCTAAGAAGGGCAAGAAAAAAAACCCATCTATGTCTTCTCAACTTCTCAGATTCTTTTCCCTTAGACAATGTATTATCTGGCCTCTCTTTTGAAAATCAAACTCAAACTACAAGGAAAAAATTAATAAATGAAAAATTTAAGATATAATTAAATCTTACATGGAGGAAGGGGAATTGAAGATGAAACATATTTAAGACTTTAAATATAAGTTTGGAAAATGTGTTTAAAAAAACCCCAAAGTTTCTGAGAAAAATTCTATTGATGAACCAACAACATTAGTTCATCATCAACAGAAATTTTTGGTTTTGTTATTTTTTCCCCTTCTGCTAGCTTCTAACAGGAATGCTAAGATTTTATTTTGAATGATTCTGGTTGCAAAGCAGCCTTTTCATTTAATCATTTCCTCTGTAAAGATGTCACTTATTTAACAAGGGTCTCAATGTCATAGGGGAAAGCAGAAGGCAGGTCTAGGCAGAAAATAAATGCCTGTCACACACTGCAGTTCAGTTTCACATGAACAGATTTAAAATTGGACCAAATTGGTGTCTCTCAAACCTAGATTTGTAAAAACAATTTCCTTCTAGTAAAAGCCCAAAGTCTGGTGTTCTTTTTTTTTTTTTTTTTTGCTGTTGTCCAAGATACTGTAGATTCATTGATCACATCTCAACAGTATTCCCAGATGCAGAAATTGTAGAACAACATTAACATCATATCTTGATAGCTAAGTGCACAAGGTTTCTCTGGGAAATTTCATTCACATTGTCATGAACTAATTCTTAGGGAAATGACTTTGGAATTTAACATGTAAAAAATGAGAAAATGCAAAATCACAGTGTTGGTGAAGAGGAATAGAAATGGTGTTCTCAAAAGTGGCTGGAAATGGCTTTAATCACTGTACAACTTTTGGAGGATAAATCTTCAGTAAATACCACAAACATTAAAAATAAGCCATATTTGACCAAATAATCTCACTTCTATGTATTTTTCCTAAAGAAAGAAATCAGAAAAGTGTCCAGACACATATCTATTTCCATCCAATGGAATAATATACAAGAGTGAAGATGAACCAATTATTGCTACATGTATGAACATGGATAAATCCATGTATGAACATGGACGTACTGCTCTATGAAAGAAGCAAGTCATAGACGAATACAATGAGATACATCTTCATAAAATCCAAAAGCAAGCACAACCAAACAATATCTTATTTATAAATAACTACACAGCAAAATTATAAATGAAAGCAAAGTATCAATAATAAAAATTGAAAATAGTAATTAAATCTTAGGAGAAGGAGGTATACTCAAGTAAGAACCATCTATGGACTTAAAACTTGACGTACAATTTTGGAAGCAAATGAGTATCTTGAACCTTTGATTTTTCTTGCGTAAATGAAATCACTGCACTGACATGAAATACACACTTAATAAAGTGGTTTTGAAAACCAACCTTGACATTTTAAGGTTTTAGGAAAAGGAGATACTACCTATTAAAACATTAAGGGGGGGCCGGGCGCGGTGGCTCACGCCTGTAATCCCAGCACTTTGGGAGCCCGAGGCAGGCGGATCACGAGGTCAGGAGATCGAGACCCTCCTGGCTAACACGGTGAAACCCTGTCTCTACTAAAAATACGAAAAATTAGCCGGGCGAGTGGGCAGGCGCCTGTAGTTCCAGCTACTCCGGAAGCTGAGGCAGGAGAATGGCGTGAACCCGGGAGGCGGAGCTTGCAGTGAGCCGAGATTGCACCACCACACTCCAGCCTGGGTGACAGAGGGAGACTCCGTCTCAAAACAAAACAAAACAAAATTAAGGGACAATAGATATAATAAATTTAAAGAAAAAACCCTCATGAGGAAAATTTCTGCTGATGCTACAAAACGTCAGTTATTCCTCAACAGTTTTATTTTGCTAGCACATTACAGAATGGTAAGTGCCCAGTAGAATTCTTATTCTTGTTACAGGTAAAAGGATTAAATATATATATAATGTCATGGAACATTAAATGGGAGGGACTATCTTGTGGAAACATTTTTAATAATATTTGTAATGAAAATGGTTCTTTTGTTTTTATTGTTCTATATTGCAGCTTTAAAAGGTATAGGCAGATTTGAATCTAAAATATGCTTCATATTATTAGTATATATTAGTTGAAAGACAGAAATACATGAAATCAAAGCATAAAGATATGGAAAAAGATTAAGATTTGGGGCTAAATGCTACATGTTTTAAAAGAACAGATAAGTAACATGAAAATTTTCAAGACAGTAAAATTAATTTAAAATAATCCTAGAAAAATATAAAAAGCATACGAAATGGTAAATTATGATAGAAATAAAATGGAGATAAAATTTGATTTTAAGGCATAAATGGGAAATTAAAGTGCAAATAAGTTAAATGATAACTAGTATTAAGTATAATTTCATAAAAATCCTAAATGATAATTGTACTAAGTAAAGTGGCAGTATACCTTGTCTCATGAACAAGGAAGAGGAAGGTGAAAAGATAACAAAACTTGTTCAATAGTGAAAATGTCCATGCAATTTTGGAATGGTGTAAGATGAAAAGCTGAAAATAGAACAGGAATAGATAAAGGAAAGTAAATAATGACAAAAAGAAAAGGGACTTGAGAAGAGTCACAACTTCAGTGTAGCATGAAATTGAAACATGGCAAAAGGATAATATGAAATTCTGAAAAGGCAAATGACAAAAGTGTAAAACCCCCCAAAATGGTTAAAAAAGAAGACAAAGATGAAAAGGTTTTGGGTGATTCTGATGAATTAACATTGCATTATTATCAGTGGAAACACACAAATGAGAACAAATGATTGAACTCTACAAAGAAAATGAAGAATGAAAAGCTTGAGGAAGGTTTTTTTTAAGCTGAATAAGGTGAGATAAACATCTTCGAATACCAAAAAGAAACACATGGCAACAATGCTTGCTTTAATGGTAGGTCAAAGAGCAATAGAGAAATTGCAGAAATGCTTTTGAAAAGATAAAAGTGCAACAGAAAGCTGAAAGAAACCAGGGGAAAAAAATAAGCTTACTGAATGAATGAACTGCTGAGAGGGGTATATTTCTCAATTATTTACCTGCTTTCTCAAGTAAGTTGTTGAGATGATGGTGCAAAAAATACTACTAAATTGGAAACAATACAAAACATGTATTTAAAAGTTTAAGAATTTTAAAAAATATGAGCAATAAACAAATTCAGAGAATCATATGTTCTGATTCTATATAATCCACATAATTTAGTCAACTTCATTCTAAATTTAGAATTTACATTCTAAAATTCTACAAAAGGATTGCTGAAATATTATTAAGCATGACAATTTGAGACAACTAGAATTTTGAACCAACACGTCACTGGCAGTACCTGATGTTTCTAGTATACACTGGATATTTCAAATATAAAATAAAGTGAATTGTTGGTACTGTTAGGCAAAGAGTACTCTAAACTACTTCATAGACCCTACCCCACCCTTGTATATATGATTGATGTTAAATTCCTATCTTGTAACTGTATTATAAAGTTATATAGAAACAGTAAAATATAAGGAAATCTATGTCAACAAAAATGAGTAACATAAAAAGGCACATTGGAAATCTATAGAAATGAATACACCAAAGGGACAGCCTATTTTTATTTGATAAACTATTCACACACACACACACAGATAAATAGAAGCAGAAGATAAACCTGAGACATAATTACTGTGGAAAAATATCAGAGAAGAGCTAAATAGGAAAGCATACCTTTTGAAATTTAAGTTTTCAAAATTCAAGGTAGAGTTTTTTTGGATAGAACGTAGAATATACTGAAGTCAGTTGGAAAGTTAACATTTTAAGATCCCAGAAATCAATCATTAGAAAACTGCCGGGCGGGCGCGGTGGCTCACATCTGTAATCCCAGCACTTTGGGAGCCTGAGGCAGGTGGATCACGAAGTCAGGCATTTGAGACCAGCCTGGACAACATAGTGAAACCCCATCTCTACTAAAAATACAAAAAAATTAGTCGGGCGTGGTGGCGGGTACCTGTAATCCCAGCTACGTGGGAGGCTGAGGCTTGAACCTGGGAGGTTGCAGTGAGCCAACATCACACCACTGCATTCCAGCCCAGACGACAGTGTGAGACTCCGTCTCAAAAAAAAAAAAAAGAAAAAGAAAACCGCCTAAGGAAAGACCACACAAAGTTGGAAGGAAAAGAAAAGCAGAAGATCAAAAGAAATGTAAAATATTAGTTTAATAATAAGAAAAGCTGATAATGGAAAAAGAAAGGGTCGCTGAGATGATGTTGGGTTTATCTCTGAATACATACGTGTCATAGTGAATCCTTTTTCGCAGGTTAATAGAGGCTGTCTAGAGTTCATCAATGGGATGAGGTTACTGGTGTTACCAAAAGTACTTGATAAAAACTGCTAAAAGTCATCCTCTAATTTCATAAGGCTTGAAGAAAGCTCTTCTGAGTAAACATAGGAGTTGCCTTTCAAAATTTGCCTTAAGAGTTGGGTCAGAGCAGGTCTTTATAATCATTCCCAGTTATTTTCGATTTCTCCCAGGCCATTCTGATACTATGAATTTAGGACAAAGCTGGGGCTAGAACCCCAGTGGCTTGATTTTCCTTCCATGACTTGTTTTGCCTTAATACCTCGAAAGCCAAGCAATAAGCGTGAAGATCATTCCTTAAGCCTTAAGTGTAGAAAATTGTGTGTATGAGGAAACAAGCTTTCCAAGACATGTGATTCTCATAAGTTATGTTTAAAGCATTCTCTCCATTTAATTTGATCCTCACAACAATCTTGTGAGATATGTAAAGACTTCATTCTTATTATCCCAATATTTCCAATGAGGAAACACGTTCAAAAAGATAAGAAAGCTATTCAAGTTAATAAAATACATGACAGAAAGATTAAAATCGAGATTTTTCTCTAGAACTTCAAAATAAGCCCTCCCAAAATAATAGACTCCCAGTAGTTATCCTTCCCTCTTTCTGAAAGCAGCATAGTAGATTATTAAAGAAAACATTTGACATCTCAGTCTGAAGAATTTGCATTTGCCGTATTTTAAAAGAATATAGAATTGCCGGAAGTGGGCATTTGATTTAAATCTGCATTACTAAGAATTTCATTCATGTATCTGGAATGTTACTGTTTTTCTTTTGCTTGGTCAAGAAGCTAAAATTCCAGGTTGACGTAATGATGGAATACTGGATGCCCCTAGTCTCTGAATCTAGCTCCGGGTCTTTCTTCCCCACTTTGCCATTTGAGTTCTCAATCACATACTTTACATTTGGTACACATCGCCATGCTCTTGCAGGCAATTTTCTTATAGCACAAAGGATTTCTTAAAATGTTACAGTATAATCTAACAACTTTACACACTGTTTAAGAAATATAGAAAAGGGCAACTTGCTCTCATTTGCTTCTCAAATGCCAAACCCATATACAGTAATACAGTTTTATGGAGTGTAGGGTTTTTTTTTTTTCTTGGCATTAGACATTGCATTACTTTTCAGTGGCATAAATTGAAAACAAAATCACATTACCTGACAAATTTTCAGCAATTTGCCATTACTAAATGTTACCGAGTCCATTAGTACTTGTATATTGAGTTTGCTTTATATGAGGTTTTTTTTTTCTCCCCTATAGCAGTGGTAGAAGAGAAATGCAAAGTGAAAGAAAAACTAGTTATCTGTTAGCACACAAAAGTAGCTTTCAATGTAAAAAGAAAAGCCTTGTTTCAAATTAATAATTTTGTAAAACTAATAGAACATGTTTAAGAACAGGTTCCCAAATTACATATCTGTGGATTTGGAGAATTTCTAGAGAGCTAAATAAACATGAAGGTTTTTCTGGAGACTTCTCTTAGATGAGAATCCTATATTATTATTGTTATTACTATATTATTGTTATTTTTCCTTATTTGAACTCAACTTTTATCTTCATCTGCTAAACTGTACTTAAATTATCAAAGACAATTGTAGGTCTAGAACCTGTGTACTCCAGCAGAATGGTGGCGTCATTGATTAGAAGAGGTTAACATTATATTATATTTGGATTAGGATGGGGTAGGAAAGCTGATGTTTTAAAATTCGTAAGATGCGTGTTTTAAGATAATGGCACCTGCGATCTGAATGTAGAGGAAACGGGAACTGTGGGTCATTTATTTCCTCTGTGCATTGCATTTGACTGACATTGGCTAGGTAAGACATAGCAGATACTCAATGTTTGTTATATGAGTAGATGGATGCATATATGTCAAGACATTTAAAATGATAAATTCTATTGGGTATCTGGTGAAAGGAAGGAATTAAGGTTTTTTTTTTCTTTGTTATGATGCTGGGCAGAAATTTTAGGAATCACCCACTGTAAACACAGGTTTTAGAGTAATCATTAGTTACCACTCTGAGAAAAAAGGCAAATGGAATAGTTCTGATGGTAATGTCCTAGCAACCATTTTCACTAGATGTAAATCAAATTGTTTCACCTGTATTATTTACCAAGGCCTGTATTACTTAACAGTCCTGGAGAGTGAAAACCAGGTATTTTAATGGAGGAGCTGTAAAAAATGTCCTCCAAATATAGAAGAGATCTATTGTATATTCTGAATAGGTTCCATAGGAAAAACAATGTTAAAAGAAAAAAAAAACTTAGAAGAAAATATTTAATAGTTCAGGTAGAATATATGTGTTAATATGAGCCACAGCTGTCTTCTTCTTCTTTTTTTTTTTTTTTGAGACGGAATTTAGTTCCTGTTGCCCAGGCTAGAATGCAGTGGTGCGATCTCAGCTCACTGCAACCTCTGCCTCCCGGTTCAAGCGATTCTTCCACTTCAGCCTCCTGAGTAGCTGGGATTACAGGCACCTGCCACCACACCCGGAGAATTTTTTGTATTTTTAGTAGAGACAGGGTTTCATCATGTTGGCCAGGCTAGTCTCAAACTCCTGACCTCAGATGATCTGCCCGCCTCGGCCTCCCAAACTGTAGGGATTACAGGTGTGAGTCACTGCGCCCGGCTGAGCCATAGATATCTTCTAAGAGTACATTTTATTTTGGATTTTTAAGAGCTTAGTCTCTCTCTTTTTTTTTATTTAATACTATGACAATTTTAAAGCAACTTCCTCAAATACTTTGATTATATAATGCAAAAAAAACAGGACAAGATATTTTTGGACCAGGTTTTTTAATTTTTAAAGAGAAAATGATATTCATATCTTTACACAATTAATCAGTAAATGAGTGAACTAGATATCAGCAAAGGTCCAGCTGATGCTTCAGGAATGGGTACAAAGACACTGTGATATTTTAATAACCTAATATAATACATGGCTTATTATTACAGTTTTATATCAGAAATAAAACAAACACAATAAATAAATTCTCCCTGGGATGGAATCTGTAAATTAATCTGTTCAGTAAGCCTATTGCTTCAAAGAAGTAAGGTGTAATTTTTTAATTGTTTTAAACAATGGTGTCTGTATATTTTCTTTTCAAAAATGTTAATTGACATAAACTAATTATAGTTTTTCTGTATTTTCGTCTTTGTGCTCAAGAAGTTTCTTTATTCACTTCAGGGAGATCATTTTCTGATTAAAAAGAAAAATCCCCAAACTGGTTGATGAATGCCAAAGGTGAGAGATTAGGAATCACAGCAAATTCTCATCAGAAAATACTTCCAGTTGTGACAGGTGGAGAAATATATGGGGACATAGTTTTCTTTTTAACAAGGTTATTGTGGACACAGTAAAGTAGTCCAGGTTAGAGGAGAGGTATAAATGTTAGAGTCTTTTAAGAATGGCTTGTTAAGGCCACAGGGTCACACAACACTATTGAGGGTAAAAGAAGGTTTTTTTTTCCTGAAAGGAAAAGATTTCCCACCATCAATCATCTTGGGGAAAGTGTTAATCCCTAAGCTGAAACCAATGACAAAATGTCAGACCTTAAACAATAGTAGAAAAGTCAGCCTGACTGAGAAGGTACCAGGAGCCGTTCCTGTGACTGCAGGAAATCTGTAGCAGGCCATGTGCGTTCAAGCCAGCAACTGGGTCTGAGAGCCAGCTGGGCAGAGACCCTTATGCAGTACTTAACAAGGGCTGAACACCTATTCCGAGTAAAGTGAGATGGAAAAGAGCAGTGGGTGCTGCCCTGGAGCCTGGGAGGTGATACCAAGGAGGGCTCTTTGAGGAGGTCTGCTGTGTCCAGGGAAGCAAAGTTCCTAGCAACAGAGCTAATGACATAGCAGCCAGATGGTAGGCCAGGTAGAGAACTCTGCGAAGGATCTTTTCCTGAGCATTTGACTTGTGCACACTTATTCTAGAAAACATTCAGTTGTGGCTAAGATGTAGGGAATGTGGGAACTATTGCCAGGAATTAGACCAATAGAGATTTATGCCACAATTGCTTGGGTTTAAAAAGGGAAACATGATTTTATTTTGTTGCAGAAACCAAAGCCCTGAAAGATTTTGAAGAATTTGAGAAAGAATTTGAGCCTAGATTCTGATAGCCCACTAGCAAGATTACTCTATCTTGCTGATTTGCATAGTTCCGTAGGTCAGTGATGCCCCCAGTATGGTCTGCAGATGGGCAGCATCAGCATCAACAGGGAGCTTGTTAGACATGTAAATCATCAAGCCCAGACAAACTTGTTGAATCAGAATCTCTGGAAAATCCACGTTTTAACAAGTTGGCGGGGCTGTTCTTGCGGACATTAAACTATGAGAAGTACTGCCTCAGATGGCACAGTATGGTGGTAGGTGACTGCATTTGAATCGTGGCTGTACTACTTATTATCTGTGACTTTGACCAAGTTGCTTAGCCTCACTGTGCTCGGTTTGCTCATTAGTAAAAAGAGAGCAGTAACAGTACCTATCTCAACGTTGTCATGAAGTTTGTTCTAAGGGTCATTTTAGGAAGTAAATACAATGATATGTGTGACGTGCTCAAAACAGAATGTGGCACGTAGGAAGCAGCTATAACTATGTAACCCCGTAAAGAAGTAAGTTCTCAGTTTTCAAAGTACCTATTCTCAATGCCTTAGAAGCTTTAGAACTCATTTTCCTGAAGTGGACAGCCATTGCTTCAACCTTTTGTTTGTTATGATTAAGGAGAATGTGGATCTGTAATGAATTTCTCTCTTACAGTAGATACTCTTAATTTTTTTTTTTTTTTTTTTTGAAACAGAGTCTCGCTGTGTCACCAGCCTAGAGTGCAGTGGCACAATCTCGGCTCACTGCAACCTCCACCTCCCAGGTTCAAGCAATCCTCCTGCCTCAACCTCCAGAGTAGCAGGAATGACAGGCGTGCGCCACCATGCCCAGCTAATTTTTGTATTTTTAGTAGAGATGGGGTTTCGCCATGATGGCCAGGATGGTCTCGATATCTTGATCTCGTGATCCACTGCCTTGGCCTCCCAAAGTGCTGGGATTACAGGCATGAGCCACCGTGCCCAGCCAATTGTTTTTTCTTATGTTTACATCTGATTTTGAAATTCTGGAATATCAGTATAGATATACAGATGTGTAGATACTGTATTCAGAAGACACTAATAGAATTACGTGTGTGCGTGTGTGTGTATTGTATTTTTCAGAAATAGATTTAAAACATTTTTTGAATAAAATTTTGAGTATATGTATATAACCTGAAGGTCAAAAGGTAACCACTCCACATGTCTAATTTTTATTTCAAAAGTACAGCCCTGACAACCTTCACATTGTTTTTCTGTCATCACCAGGGACCATTCACTGACAGTCATGGAATGCCATTATCTTTGGGGAGACTGCGGTATTAACAAATGCCTACAGGAGTCTTACATCGTAAAGTTGCATCTAAGATTTGGACACATTCCTTTAAGTCAAGACATTGCTTCTAGGAAGTTCCCATAAGAATGCTAATATATCATTTTAAAAATTATAATTAAAGAGTATTTGATCAAATAAAATACCCGTAACTTAGCACAGAATTAAGACTTTGAAGACATGGGATAGAACAGAGAGAGGTTGAATGTGTGAGGTGGGCAGGACGTCGGGCATGCCTGCAGAGGGCAGGAAATCCTGAAAGCTCCTAAGAGATACTGAGATGGGTTATTGAAGTGCTTGCATATTGGGGCACTTGTGGCTATGGATGAACTTGCCTATTGACAATTCTTCTCTGGACAGAATTCTTCCTTTTCATCTCTCTCTTTCTCCAAATACTTAAACTTTCCTTTCAGGATCAGTACTACTTAAAAGTAAGCAGAGAAAAATCTCACTTTCTCCCTGCTTTTATATTCCTATGACAAGGCATTTGTCAGCACCTGTGGAATAGCCATTGTTACTGGGACCATAGCTTTAATATAATTATGGATTTCAACCCACTCTTCACAGTTTCCTAGGGAAGTTATATATGGTTCAAGAATATTAAGTGGCTCCAAAAAATAAAATGAATTGTACAAAAAGAATCATAGTTTCCAAAAAAAATGCACTTCTAAAAATATTTCTGAAAGTGCAACCTTCATTGATTTTTAAGCAGCTTTATTTCTTCTTCAAAAGTGCTGGGGAAAAAGTCAATTGGTTCTCTCTGTTTTATTTGACTTTGCAAAATAATGCTGATTTGAGAAAAGTCATCACAATTGCCTAAAGTTCTGTGAAATAATGATGTGGTGTGGCTTCTAGTTAATGGTCCCAGTATATTTGTAAATCAGAAGATTTATTCCAGCAGTTGTTACATAAATATCAGCAGGGTAGATTTCTTTCATTTATTTTGTATAATTACACTCAAAATGGATAGTTCTAGCATTTTAAAGCCAACGCAACTGCCTGCAGGAGAATGTCTTTATATTCATGGAAACATCAGCATATCACAAAGACACGTCTTGGTAGGTCTAAATTATTTTGGATATCTACTTACCATCACAAATGAGAATTAGGGAAAACGTAACTGTATGGATAGAAGGCAAAAGAGCAAAATGGCACTTGACTAATAAAAAGTGTCCTCTAAGTGTATGTAGTTCATGTTTCTAAGAGCTTTCACTGCTCATTCTCCAAAGAAATAAGAGGGTTAATCTTTGGGAAGGTATTTTCACGGAACATCAAATGACAAGTATAAGCAACAAACATCCAAAAAAAAAGTATTTGAAAAATGCTTTCTGCGTTTCATCTGGCCCCACCCCATCAGCTCTCATTCTCATAGATATGTAGACCCTTCACAATTATATCTAATTCATAGAAACATAAGTACTTTCAACCTATATGGGCCTCCCCTATTCCAGTGATGTTTTCCTTAAATTTCTCTTTGTGAAACCATACTTTCAGTCCCTTTCTTAAGATTTATAAACCTGATTCTATTTCTAAGGCAGATTCATATGACCTAACACTCCACTTAGATTCTGTCCATTTTCCTCTTGTTATTTTTCAGAAGGCCATAGACTGCAGGATCTAAATTGAGGTAGTTTGTTAAAAACAAACAAACAAACAAAAAAAAAACAAACAACAAAAAAAAAGCATACATTTTTCTCTAAAAGCCAAATTATTTGGTCTTAAATAAATGCTAAGTTCCATTTTCTCAACAAAAATTAGATGGAGAGAAGTAATCTTTGCCTCATTGACATCAATATTTGCTCAGTGATTTGCTGATGACAGAGCTTGCCATGTGGTTCTAAAATTATTTAAACCCATTACTGATTTAAAATAATTTTCTGCACATTTTTTTTTCTTCAGCTTGTCTGTAATTTTGTTGGCCTTGTTCTAAATTCTTAGGCTGAAATGCTTTCACTTACCAAAGAAATACTGAGCCCCAGGACCACGGCTCCAGGCTTCTTTCAGACTATGTAGTGCTGAAAGAAACATCTGAATATTTTCCTAGTGCTTAATTTCAAACATACATCTCAGAAAGTGGAAAATCAGACTTTTAATACAAATTCACTACCAAGTAAAACTCAGTGAGAAAATGGTGTTTTCAATGGTTTCCAAGAAAATACTTGTAATGAAGACCCCTTTGGTCGTACAGTACAACCAAATCTCTCCCTTGAATGTCTTCTTACCTAAATGCATTGCTTTCTGAAATGTTTCCATAGATGTGTCCACCTATTATGTTAGTAAAACACCAAAGATGCAGAAGTCAAAAGAAGATCTTGAAAAAAATATTTAGTGAAGAATTCCTTAATTATTACTGAATATAAATAGTTGGTTTCATATTCATAATGGAATCAGTTCACCTAAGCCTGCATCTAAAATCTTCTGTTTAATCAAATTTACTGGATTTGATGAATTTCCTGACATTCCAGGATAATATTTATGTTTTCGTTGGTGTAAGGTATGTTAAAGCCTTTTTTTTCCCTTAAGTTTATTCAAATGAGCGGGCAGAGACTATTTTATAGTAGTAATTGGTACACGAAATGTGAGTATGCTTGATAATTTCTGGACTGGCTATTTTTCTTCCTGATTGAATTAGAGGTGAGCAGTCTGCTTTCTAGTATCCTGAATGAATAGCAACATAAATATCACAATGGCAGTTGAATGCATGCATTGATTTTTGCTTCAAGAGTCTACTGTCATCACACATTTCCACTACGAGGGTTAGAGCATGTATTGGGTTTCAGAAAATTTCTTGCATTAATACATTGGATATCTGGTTTTCTTTCCAATAATGCAAGTGATTATATTTTAAGAGAGGATACTGATTTTTATTTTTTATTTTGCTGTCAGTTAAGTAAAGATGTTTATTATGTTTTAAAACTCAGGGAGTAAGGTGAAGCTGCTGTGATTATGTGCTTAAAAAAAACCAGTTTCATAATATTTCTTTGTGAGGATTCAGCTTCAGTGAAATTCTCATCTACTAAAATTTGGACAAAACACTGGCAAACAACGGGTCCATTCAGTTGTGGAAAAACAGTAACTTGATCTTCTATGAATGCAGACCCAGTGTAAAAAACTCTTCGAGAATGATTGGTTTTAATGTAAACAGTAAATGTTTCCTGAATTTTCTATTCTAATTCTGCAGCCCAAACATTATGTACCTCATGTCAGCTTCCAAACAATACATCTTTGTGATGATTTCACAACTAGTCCCTCATAAGTAGTGCTTGGAAATGCTAAAAAATAATATGGGCTCTCAATGTGTGCTGATCAGGGGGAAGAGCTAAAGTTTAATATGTCCTCATTAAGAAGATATGATCTATTTACCTACATCTGCCATTACTAGGAAAACTCGATGTTTAAAATGCAGGCTGTTGGTTTATTTCATTCTGTGCCCATAGGAAGCATTATTTCAACATGTCCAATAAATTACAACAACCCTATCTTCCTCAGATTATTGTCTGTATTACTGTTGGTAATACCCTGAAAGAAAGAAAGCGAATGGGTCCATTCTCATCTCTCTCCATCTACTGTTCCCATGATTAACAACCAGAGTAACAGATGCAAATAAAGGCCTTGTCCCTGAGGGTGTTGTCCACAAAATAGTTAAGATAATTTAGCAATATTCATAAAAAGACTTCTTGGGTAACAATCCCAGAAGAATCTATAGCAATATTATGAATTCTTCTTAGTATATTTTGTCCACATTATGGTCAATAATGGCTGGTTTCCTACAACATAAATTGAGGAGAAATATAGTCTGGATTCCTCTCACACATCCAAAAGGGCTAGTAAGGAAACTCTACTTTTATTATATTACCACTGCCCATTCTGCTCCTACAAGCTTCCTTCCTTGAGAGTTTACACTACGATTTTCTCTAATTCTGTTTCCTCTTATACTTTCAGATATGGAAAAGGCTATATGCAGAAATCCACCTACTTAGAGGCCTGATCTCTCAAAGTGGAGAGAATTGTTTATGATATAAGCTCTTAACACAAAATTGGAAGTAATGTAGTATTTACTGCATATCACTGGTATACGAATCTATTTATGAAGGTAAATAATCTCATTTGGTCTTTTAAGACATTGACACGGAAGATTCATACATCTATTTTATAATAAGCTAATTTTATATAATTATGGATTAATAATGGATATTTATTATTTAGACTGCCAATTTTGTTGAGTAGTTTTAAATTGGTAATTGATACCTTATCCTTATATATTTATTAATAATAATTAAAATTTATAGTGGATTATGTTATACAATTTTATCATATCTCACGTAAATATTTTCATACAAGTTCTGACAGATCAAAGCAGCAAACATAATTATTAGTATTAAATATTATCATGATTTTATATACATTGTAATATAAACTATAATTCAAGACACAATTATTTGGGAAAGGCAATCTGACAGTTACAGTCACAGTAAAATTGTGTGCATCCTATGTCTGCTGAAAGTCCAATTCATAAAAACATTTAGTAAAACTATTCACACAATTTTGTGAAGATATATGAGCAAGGATATGTGTCAAAGCATTAACTGTAGAAGGGAAAATATAAATACATATGAATGTCATCAATAAAGGTACTGTGAAATGAATTGAGCCTTCTAGACTACACTATATATGTGAACATGTGGGAGTAAATGTGTGGAGGTACTTACACATAAAAATATATATGTATACCCATATATTTTTGCTTCTTAACAGTAAGCAAACATCATATATATAAAATCAGATATTAGTTATAAAACATGAAGTGTGAAGCATTAACATCATGATCAACTTAACCTTAAATCCTATCAGCTTAAGTAAAAAGATTCCCCAAATGTGTGCTATGCTTGGTAAGAAGCAAGCTCACATAAGTCACCAAATATTGTGCTACTACTATCCTCACCAGAGTGTATCTAGATGCTTTGGAAGAATATCTTTCCTAATAACCTGAACAGGGAAATACTTTTCGATTCTAGGAATATAAAATATGAATGCAAATTCTATCATATCCTGAGAGCAAACATGTTTTGGTATCTAAAAAATTACCCTCAGTGAACTTCTGCTTCCAGCCAATATTCAGTAATAGATACCAGATATACCCTCCGTCTAGACACATCCCCCCAAAATAAAATATACGAAACAATGGTTTCTAAGACATTGGATACCAGGTAATGAAGTGAAGTGGTTCCTGAAAGAAAGGTGAGCCTGACAATTGCCCCATCTTACTGCTTTGAGAAAGGCTCTAGCTGTAGCATAAAGAGCGAGAACCCGGGCCAAGCCCAACAGAATCCCGGAGTTATGGAAGTTGTTCTCTGAGAATACAAAGAGATTAAGGATGATAGAGTTGGCAAGTTAAAGTACTGTAGACAAGGGAGCTGCACAGCGGGAAAACCCCATAGTCCCCCTTAAGTGTTCAGCAGAGTGCTGATTCGTGTGCAAGTGCAAGAAAACTAGCTGTGGCCAGGAAAACAACTAGAAGTATTGGAGGAAACAGTTCCCAGTGCTCACAAAGGAATGAAAAGTGCCTATTCCCACCAGACAGACTAAAATAAAGTTCAAAATTCACAGGGAATTAGGTAGAGTATTCAGAAGAGTTTGCTTCTATAGTGCAGAATAATTAGCCCTAGAGTAACAAACCATATCCTTGATAGTTTCCTTAGCAAACCTTTAAAACACAGATGTGAAACAGTCAAGCTGTTTCTGAATAACTTAGCTGCATCTCAGAGCAAAGCTCAAGAATATATACAGGAATACAAAAATATCCAATACTCAATATGATAAAATTCAAGATGTTTGACACCCAATAAAAAAATAGGCATGCAAAAAATCAGAAAATATAATCCATAATGAGAATAAAAGTCAGTCAATTAAAACTAATGCAGAATTGACATAGATGTTGGAATTAGCAGATGAGGACATTAAAATATTTATTCTATATTTGAAATCGTAAGTAGAAAGATGAAAGATAAAAATACTACATCAAAATTTAAGACCAAAAACTACGATGTCTGAGATCAAAACTACACTGGATTGTATTGACAGCAACTTGAATGTTTCAGAAGAAATGATTAATAAACCTGAAAACAGAGCAAGAAAGCTATGAAAAACTATATAACATTTTTAAAATATTTAAAGATGAGCCTAAAATCTGTGAACTGTGAGAAACTTTAAGTAGACAAATATAAGCGCAACTGGAATCCTGGAAAGAGGAAAGAGCAGAAAAACATTTGAAGAAAGAATTACCAAAAATTTCCAAGTTTGATGAAAATTTCCAAATTTGATACAAGAAGCTCAATATACTCCAAATACAAGAATCAAAAAAACCAAACACCGCATGTTCTCACTCATAGGTGGGAATTGAACAATGAGAACTCATGGACACAGGAAGGGGAACATCACATTCCGGGGACTGTTGGGGGGTGGGGGGAGGGAGGAGGGACAGCATTAGGAGATATACCTAATGCTAAATGACGAGTTAATGGGTGCAGGAAATCAACATGGCACATGTATACATATGTAACAAACCTGCACATTGTGCACATGTACCCTAAAACCTAAAGTATAATAAATACATGAAAAAAAAAAAACAAAGAATCACAAAAATAATCACACCAAGGCATATCATAAAAAAGATAACATTCTAACATTCAATGTTAAGAAAAAAACTCTTGAAACCACCAAAAAAAAAAAAAAAAAAAAAAAAGAGAGAGAGAGAGACATCATTACTTACAGAAGAAAAAAGATGAGGACAACAGATTTCTTCTTGGAAACAATGCCAGCAAGAAGATAGTAGAACAATATCTTTAAAATACTGAAAAAAAATCAGCCTAGAGTTCTATGCTGAGCAAATACGCCTTTCACAAAGAAAGGTGAAATAAAAACCTTCAAGCATACTGATACTGAAATAATTAATTAATAGGAGATCCATATTACAAGAAATGTTAGAGGAAGTCCATGGGCAAAAGCAAAGCCGCACCAGATGGAAATGTCTATCTACACGTAGAGAGGAAGAGCATTTGAAATACCTTATGCAATGAACTCCATCATTGTTTTATAAATGAGGAATGTTCAGCAACTTGTCCAGTATCATACCACCAGTAAACAAAAGAACTGCAGTTAGAACTTATAAAGCTTTTCTAAGACATAGAAGTGGATCAACTTCTATGTCTTAGATAGATTACCCTAGGCATATTTCAAATTGCCCTCCTTCAAGAAAACAATGTAGAGAAATTGTTTTCTTTACTGTTATCCCTTGAAATGATCATTTCTGGGGGGTCAATTCCAGTGCATGAGATGGTTCAGAATTCATGTAATTATGTTGGTTTTTTCCCTAATCCCCTGAGGCTTGCCTGATTAATGACTATTTGAATCATTTATTTAATACACCTTTAACTGTCTTTGTAAGAAGATGTACATTAATTTTATAAATATAAAGTCTCTTTTTAGAAGACCAAAATGTCTAGCACAATGTTGAATACACATACAGTAGCCACTTAATATATTTTGGACTTTGATATTAGACTGTTAACTATTTGAAGGTAGCACTATGTTTATTTTTTTTTAAATTCCTGGTTCAATTCCTAGAACATAGCTAACATTCTGTAAATATTTGTTAACCAAATTGGTGAATTACTTAAATGAAATTAGTGGGATGGCTTACTAAAAAAAAATAGTTTTCTGTTTTTCTCAGTAGATTCTACATATCACGTAATGAATGGTCAATAGTTTCCTTTACTCTCTCTCAATTCATTTCTTCCCTCTTAATTTTCCTCCGTTTTTTCTCTTATTTATTGTGGTGAAGAAAATACAAGAAAAGTATATATTTTTTAATCTGCATCTGGTGTTAAAGAACATCAGATGGTAAAACTTTCTATAGCTTTGCTTGTTGAATAAGGAATGTGCTAGCCAGGTGATATGTGTATCCTGGTTTCAAATCTCATGGTAAATTAATAAATTGCTCTTTAAAATTACCAAAAAAATTTAACACTTCAGTCTTGGATTATTTTAAATTAAATTACAAGTGCAGGAGATTTTTTATAACTTATGGTAGAGCTATTAAGATTTGAAAAAATTTTCCCAGGCCTTTCTTGGAAGCAGGATAAAGCTCTCTCAAAGAAAGGAGTGGAGTTCAAAATGTAAATAATTAAGGGATATGAATTCAAGTTGCTTTTTATTTGATTATAATATTTGTCTAAAACATTCCCTCTGCAGAGCTGTTGGTCATTTCTGAAAAAGGAAGCAGGTCATCACCACCTTAGTTCTGCCCAGTGTGTAGTGTGTAGGCTATAAGCTTTAGAATAACAGAGGGTGCTTCTTAAAAATATAAACCTCATGTTTTTCTCCCTGTCTCTCCCCACTCCCAACTGAATTAAAGTCTCTGTGATTAAGAACTAAGAATCTATGTTAAAAACAAGCTCTTCAAGTGCCTTTTACATGTTCAAAGACTTTAGAACTTATTAGCAACCAGCTAATGCTCATGTATCAGCATGGCTTTTTTGCTGTTGTAAGCAATAGAAAATCTAACATCTATTGGCTCACAAAACTGCAAAATCAAGGGACCCTTCTTATTGTAGAACAAGGTGATGGAGGGCTCAAATAGGTCCTGGCTTCTGTTTCCCAGTGTCTCACTATCCTTATATAAAGTTGATTTCCTTTTCTGTCAGGCTTTTCCCTTGTGGTGGAAAGTTGGCTGCATCTTCTCCAGATTATTCACATTCTCACAGTAAGTGGAAAGGTAAAAAACATAACAAAAATAAACCTGATACACCCTGATATGAGCTCATTGACTGCATGGCCAGGCCTGAGTCACCTGCCTAACCCTCCAGCGAGAGATGGATTTATTTTCACTGGGAGGACATGATGGAGAGGATGGTCCTCCAGATAGAAACAGTGACACATTTACAAGAGGAGTGAATATGTGATGAGTGGGATAACTCTGTATGTGTGTATGTTTATGTGTGTGTGTATATATATGTTTATATAATATATATATAATAAATATATAATATATATTTATATATGTATTTCTATATACACAGAGAAAGAGAGAGAGACACAGAGAGAGAGAGAGAGAAAACAGGGACAGACAAAAAAAATGATGCAGAGAAAGACTGCCAGGTTCTAAGATAATAAATATAGAGACCTCTATGCTTTTTCTCTAAGGAAAATATTGGGTCCACCTTTTGTACTCTATCCTTTTTAGCAGGTCATGAATGATTTCAGCATTACCTTGGGAATTAGTTTGGAACTGTAAAGCAATGCCAGTGACCCAATTTTAACTTAGGACCTTTTCTTTTAGAAGAAAATAGGTTCCTTGGGGTATAGAGTATTTTGGGGACCTTGCTGAACCCCCCAGTTGAAAAAAATAAGAAAAGAGAGCTAGAAAAAAATGATAAACCAAGTAGAAAAAAAAAAGAAAAATGGAAAATGAAAATCTAATATACCAGATAAGAAGAGATGCATCATCATAGTAATTTCTTTTCTACAATCTAATTACATTTCCCAACTGTTTTTCCTGCCAATATCAATACAATGCTTTCTTTGAAACTGAAAAATTATTTTGTAAACTGAATCAAAGCAATAATAGACTGTTTCTACAAAAGAAAACTGTAGAATTAGTTTACCTAATCTCAATTGTTGCAGTTACCAGAGCATTTTGGCTTCTTTAGCTGGCTTCCAAGAGAACTCTGATCTAAATTTCCTTTGTATTCAGATATTTTTTGGCCTCCAGCTTTTTGAAATGTATGGCCAACTTCTCCCATTGAAAAACAACGTTCATTGTTGGGCTGGGCATGGTGGTTCATGCCTGTAATCCCAGAACTTTGGGAGGCCAAGGCGAGTGGATCACCTGAGGTCAGGAGATTGAGACCAGCCTGGCCAAGATGGTGAAACTCTGTCTCTACTAAAAATACAAAAATTAGCCAGGCATGGCGGTGGGTGCCTGTAATCCCAGCTACTCGGAAGGCTGAGCAGAAGAAGTGCTCGAACCCGGGAGGCGGAGGCTGCAGAGAGCCAGGACTGAGCCACTACACTCTAGCCTGGGCGACAGGGTAAGACTCCATCTCAAAAAAAATAAATAAAATAAAAACAATATATGTTGTCAGTTATATTTAGCTAGCTCAAACTACCAACTGGGTCCAGTGAGCAAGTTAGAGTCTGAAGTTGAAAAACAGGCAAAATATAAAAATAACTTACGTATGTTTATAAATTTAAAATAACTTACATATGTTTACAAATTTTGCAATTTCAAATTGTATAAATTGTTAATATTGTATCACTGAAATAGGTCCAAATCGACAGAGAGACTTTTAAGGATCTCTTCAAATTTTGGAATGCTATTAAGTAATCCATGTCAATTTTATCCAATTTAATCCATGACCAATTTTATATTTGGTCTCATCTGGAAGTTTTGGGAGTGAATAAGGCCAAGAATCCTGGCCTTAGGGATTTTGGCCTGTTGATGCAGCAAATGAGAAACGCAACAGTGTAATAGCTGTCACAATAGAAGTATGCATAGTACATTTCAGGACTACACATTAGGGCCACTATGTGCTGATGGGGTTCAGGAACTCGGTAAGAGCACCCTCTAATATGAATGAAGAAGGAAATTGGAAATTAAATTATTTTGACAGGAGAAAAAGGTATTTCTCTTAAGGAGAACTGCATGTGCAAGGCCTGGAGGGATAAGTCAGTATAGTTCATTCAGTGAAACAGAAGTTGTGCCTTATGTCTGGAGTTCGTGGTTCCTAACATCTTAGGTGAAAGATGAGATTTGAATGGAAAGTAGTGGACGGATTACAGAGACTCTGACTATCCTGTTGGATTTTCTCAAGATGGAAATGAGAAGCCAGAAGAAAATTAATAAAGAAAATAACAACGCTGTTGATCATTTCCTATGCATCATGCATTGTTGTGTTAATGAACCCTTACAGCTTTATTATGAGTAAAACGGAGGCACAGAAACTCAATACTACTTCCTCATAAGCCGATTTGAGAAAATAATAACCCTCAGTCAGTAAGTACTGTGATCAATACTTAGACCTATTCTGTGACTCTGGGAGATTGAAACCATAGTGTTCCAATATCCTTCAAGGGAATGATTGTATTTTAGGTAGAAATATAATTATTGTAGACTTGTGAAGGATAACCAGAGAAGAAAACCCAGAGACAATAATATAGTAAGACTAGAGACTAGAGATCATCAGGAATTAAATGGAGGGACCTGACTGCAGTGTGCATAGAACAGAATAAATGAATTCCATAAATATAGAAGCGAGAAAAATTGGCAAGAAAATTTGTGAGAGGAAAGATTCTATGATGACTCCCTGGCTTCTTAAGCATTATAGTGTAAGCAACCAGGAGGGAATGTCAGTAGGAAATATGCACTGTGTTTACTAATTCGGAAAATACAGAAAGAGAAACAGCGTTTGAGGGAGAAAATTTATAAGTTCAATTTGTGAAATAGTGAATTGAAATTGTCTGGATATCCAGGAGGTTAGGCTAGCAACATGTTTTTAATGAATGTTTCAGCGTCTCTCTAAGTGATGGCTCATCACACTGAAGAATGAGCCAGAATCGTTCTTTGAACTGTTCTCTTTCCAATTCAAGCTGTAACCAAAATCAATCTCTTAGGACCCCACCTAAGTTCTCATGCCTGCGTTTTTTCAACTTGGCTTATCACAAAAGATAAATCTTCTCTCACTTCTGTTCTTGAAGGAAGCATGAATCATACTCAGTGGGGGAAATGCAGCATTGGGAGTCTTAAAAGGTTGCATTCCTCAACTCTCCCATGTCTGCATTCCATTGACCTATTCTCCCTTGAAGTATATTTAAAAATAGGAGAAGACTCTTCCTCTCTGTCCTTTTAGTTTGAAGCTCAATCTTACTAATTTAAGGAGTCTTTTATGGAATATTTACTATTTTTCAAAAACTAGATAAGAGCAATCCACACTTTTATGATTGTAGTGCCTCCTTAAGAGAAAAATATTTTCATTATTTCCTCAACATTAAACAAAATAATTGCCTTTAGGTTAATTTACGTTCAGCCTTGACAAATCTGTTAGGTTTATTGGCCACTCTGGACGGCAGTTGTTTTCATTGCTACAAAATGTGTCCTCATGTAGTTCACTTTGAGTGTACCTCTAAAACACAAATATGATCCACCTTTTCTCTGGAATTTAATACTCTCGCATGGTGCCACATTGTTAATAACCAAAGTTTAATAGCAATTAAATAGCTGGAACTTTGGGTAGTTCCAGGTACCCTTTCAAATATTCCACACATTGTTCCCTCAGATATACCACATTCTTCCTCATATTTTGGCCTTTGCTTAAGTTACCATCTCTGTTGGAATTTCCTACTCAGGCAACACACAAACGTTTACCCCACTGGCATTTCGTACTTAGCTAACAAAGTCCAATTTAAATGTTAATTCACAGTCTCTCTCTGTAGTCTTCCTTGATCTGCTTTAGCAGAATTAATTGCCTCGTATTCCAACATCACATTGTATATATCTCTATTATACTTTGTCTTTTACGTATTAAAACTTAGGGTTTCCTAAACTGGTATTCTCAGAGTGTGCCTTACAATTCTTTTTGAAAATGTTTTGAGTTTATGTTTTCATTTCAATAATAATTTAAAACAATAAATATCAGCATATTCTAAATCATCTGGTTGAGCATTTATAAGTTAGTGCTATCGCACAATTTAAATGTTGGTTTGCATTTGCATTTTTAATTATGTTGGGGATGTCATACTATTTTTATTGCTGTGTGTTAATGAGAAAAGAACATGGAACAGATTTAATATAGAAATGATACATTTCTCCCAAGTGAAGGTCTAAAGACATCTCTGCATTGCAATATAAAGAAATTTGCTTGTAATTCAGGGAAAGAAAAGTAACAGGAGAATAGTATCATTAGTAATTTTTTGCTTCCTTTAAGACTTCACGTCATTGAAGGAAACAAATACTATAGGAAATAGTGACACTTCTAATTTTTGTTTGCTTTATGATTGTCCAAAAGTTAAAATACTATTTGTTTATGGATATTTCATATATATATTTACATATATATACTTTTACATATATATACATATATATGAGTAAACATTAATAAAATGAATTTATGTCATACATTTTATTTTTCATTTTAATTTAAAATTGGTTTTAAATGGTTCAAGTTTGAGAAATAATATTACTTTTTTATAGTTTCACTTTCTACTATATTAGAAAAAGTTATATAAACAAGAGAAGAAAACCCATTGCATTTATCAAAGTATTCTTGAATAAAGCACAATCCAAGGAATAAAGGACTCAATAACTTATTAAAATGCAATTTTTTTTCAAATTGTAGTAAAAAAACATAACATACGATTTTCTATCTTAACCATTTTTAAGTATACAGTTCAGTAGTGTTAAGTATATTCACATTGCTGTCAAACAGGTCTTCATACTTTTTTATCTTGCAAAAGGGAAACTCTGTATCTGTTAAACAACAACTCCTCACTTCCCTCTTTTTCTAGCCCCTCGCAACCATTGTTCTACTTTGTTTTTATAAATTTGATGATTTTAGAATCTTCATATAAGTGTAATCACATAGTATTTGTCTTTTTGTGCCTGGCTTGTTTCACTTAGCATAATGTCCTCAAGATTCATTCATGTTATAGTATGCACCAGGATTCCTTTCTTTTTGGTGGTTAAATAATATTCCATCATATGTATATACCACATTTTGTTTATCCACTCATCTCTCAATGGACACTTGGATTGTTTCCACCTTTTGGCTATTGTGAGTAATGCTGCTATTAACATGAGTGTGGAAATACCTCTTTTAGATCCTGCTTTCAATTCTCAATGCACGTATTTTGTGCTAAGAGTTAAGTAGAGAGCATTGCCATTTGCTGAGGATTATAGGACTGCTTTTAATCTTTCTTAGAGATCTAGGTGCTTTTATTTTTAGAGGCAATACCTGACATCATATGGAAGATATTCACAAGCATCCACATTTGACATTAAAAGGATTTTTAATTGGTGAATAATTATTGTTTATAATGTTGTTTTTAAACTTATTTGGCTAAGTGTCACTAACTTAATTTACGAGTGGCAGTGATTCTATAGTCATTGCACGTTCTTAGGAATTTTTATAAAAGAAGGCTACCTAACCTGTAAATTGTTTTTAAATGTTATGAAATTTTGATGGTACTAAACATAACAATTAACAGAGTGGATGTGCTGTGTTATGGATGTTATATTAAATATTGTCTTCAATGTCCCCCCCCATATTTTGAGATACTACAATTTTTCCATGTCTCAAGCATTTCTTAAGTCACTTGATGAGATCATAGGCCCTAAGTATCCAACCTGTAATTCTTAATGAATAATACATAACTCAGGACTAAATATTCCACCTCTAAAACTATGTAAAAAATCAGCCTCTAGGTTTTAATATGGATCATGAGAAAATAAATGGACTTAGAAATGGCCCTTTCTGAGTGTTTTGTGTCTAAAGTATTACCTTGAGTAATATAAATTTTTAAAAGTTAAAATATATGTTGGGGTCAAGCAAGTGACCAGCGGAACTATCTGTTTTAATAAGTTGAAACCATTATCAAGTGAGAAGAATTGGAATGCAGAAAAGAAGAGGTGGGTGACTGTGGGGACAAAAATGTCAAGAAATCCATTATCGAGTAGTTGACAGCAACTTTATGCCCAATTTCTACAAAGATCCCTCTTGCCCTTCCTTTATCTGCTCTCCAAACCCCGAATTTCATGACTCGTTCTTCAGCGACAAAGGAGAAAATCTTTATCTCAAAACAAAAGAAAAATGGAAATAATTGCTCTCTGAAATTTCAATTAAACACGTCTTCAGAAGGCATTTAACTTTTGAAACACCCTGAGTCATGTAATACTTGTTCAAAGTGTCATAAAAACATAACCTGGTTTTCACATTCTGAAAGAATGGTCGTCCAGTAATTAGTGCTGTAACTGCTACTTGCAACTGTTCTAAATAGATAACTGTGAGGCTTGTGTATAAACTAAACTGACTTTCAATGGGAATCCTTTAAAAATATACAGCGAGCAATCCCACCAAAATATTAATTTGTACTCAAACACTTGATACCACAAGACACTCCAATTATCTCTCAATATTTAAGCCGGAAGACTTTTCTAGGCTTTAAACTAGTCTCCGAAGAGATTTAACTCAATATTACTTACCCCAAAGCAGCCAGTATGCTCTTTTTGACCTTCAGATCAATGAGAGTGACCCAAATGAGACCCAATCAAATCTGAATATGTACACCCCTAAAGAACTATTCACAAGGTTAATTGTATCTTGGTTCTATTTGCTGAATAAGGGATCAAAGAGAATAGCAAAAGAAGTCGTAAGTGGCTCCATGAACTATATAGACGTGAGCCATATAGGTTTCCTTTGCTTCTGTTCTTCATAGATCTCTACACAGAAGGAAACAAGCTGATGGAAGAGACGTTCTTACGCTTTCTGTCATCACTGTTGTCAACACATATTTTATTCTTGCATCAAATTGTTTCATTTCTCAATTCACAGAGGCCAAAGCATATAACTAAAACTATTTGGTTATTGGTCATAATGGCAAAATTCCTTGGACTTGAATGCTATCATGGTATGTTAACTCACTGAATTGTAGGGAAATATGATACTAATATGTTTAGTTGTAACAACAGGGTATGGGAGTGGGAAGAGAAGTTTACAGCAAAAATACTGCTCTGTATTAACTTTCAAGGTTTATGTGTGGGCATTGAAAAGAATTATATTAAAATAGTATTATTTATAATGGAAGATAATAGGAAGAGGAAAAAGGCACTTTCTATCGGTAATAAAAAAAAATAAAAAGCCAGGGTACTTAAATACTTAACATTATATTTAGTCACAGAATATAGTAATACAAAAGAGAGGGAAACTCAATTTACAAACCTTAAAATGATGGCAATAACCATTTGAGGGCTTAGTACTGCCAAACACTGTGCTAAGAGTTTTATAAGCATTTGTTCATTCCTCATCACAATCTGTGAGAAACCTGAGGCTCAGAGAATTTAACTTCTTCATCCAAGGTCAAAAAGAAAGGAAAATGAAGGAGCTCAAATTAGAAATATTGCAGCAAATTCTTTATATTTAATATAAATATAAAGAAAAAATCTAAATATAGATTTATATTTATATAAAAAAATCTAAATATAGATGCATCCTCTATCCATCTATTATAAGACATACAGTTATAAAATAATCCAATGAGTATGAAAGCTTATAATAAAATGATAACTGGCACAGAACAGGTGATTCTTGAGGCCCCCATTGAGACTGAGTGTTGAGACTTTAGAACCAGAGGCAGCAGTGAGCCAGAGCCAGTGATTAAGGCCTTAGTCAACTGAGGACCTTCACATGCTTGTGATTGGGGCCAAGTTTCTCTATGCACTTAATAGGTGTTGATTATCCAGAATTGCCAGTATTAGCAGTTCCTTGGCTTACTTTGGACAAAGCAAATGTGACATTTCACCAAGTCATCTGGGAAGAGATGAAGTTGGAGACTTCTGGCATAAATCTCTGTTTCCTGCATATGGCTACAATAATGAAGAGGAATCCTGACTTTCTTCTCTGAAATGTACCAATAGTGGCATTTCGGGTCAAAAATTTTGTTTGCTCATTCTATCATAAGGGTGCCCTTTACCTATATATTTATCCATCCATCCATCCATCCATCCATCCATCCATCCATCCATCCATCCTTTGTGGAGCTGAGCTCTATGAGGCCCTTAGCTTGAGTGTGGTTTGTGTGTACATGTTGGCAGGATTCTAATAAACCTAAACTTGCTCATTGCAAACCTCATTCTGATAATCTTCTAATTTTAAACTTCATTAAGAATTCTCCCTAAATTCTTTGCTTTGCTTAGGTTAGATACCTAACTCCTTTTGAAACAGTAACTGCTATGTTCAATCCAATCTTTTAGGAAGACTTGGAGCATTTTATCCATTTCTTTCAATAATAGGTCCTCTCCTCCTCCCTACTCAACTCCTTCACTTTCCCCATCCAAATCTCATTGTGTTTGGAATAAATGAAGCCAGAACATAATGTTGTTCTATTCTATGGTATCTCCAAAGTAGTTTCGTTCAGAGTAGCTCTATTGCTGTTCCCATGCAGCAGATTCTGCTATCAAAGGTGCTAAGCCTGGACTTGAACTATCAGGATCAACCTTTGAATTAGAATTAACTATCAAAGCAAGGTAAACATTTACTAGGCCTCATGAGGGACAATGGCCTTCAGAATAATTCTTCCCTTGAAGAAGCATGACAAACACATTAAAGAGGCAAAACAAAGAAGCACAGAGCATGTTAAACTTGTTAAATAGTAGTGCTGTTCTGTGATCAATGGCTATGATGGGAAGGCAAGACAAAAAGATGCAATATTAAAGAAAGGAGACAGAAGCAGGAACATATGTGCTCATCATTATGATACAGACTCTCAAACTTTGAATAACTACCTAAAACTCCAGCACTTCCTTTATGGCTTAACATGTCTCTTTTTGGCTTTTTGCTTCCTTAAGTCTTCCAGGCAGGATCAAATGAACTCCATAAGAGAGATCGTGGCCGAGCACAGTGGCTTACACTTGTAATCCCAGCATTTTGGGAGGCTGAGACAGGCAGATCACCTGAGGTCAGGAGTTCGAGACCAGCCTGTCCAACATGGTGAAACCCCATCTCTACTAAAAATACAAAAATTAGCCGGGCATGGTGGTGCATGCCTGTAGTCCCAGCTACTCTGGAGGTTGAGGCACGATAATTGCTTGAACCCAGGAGGTGGAGGTTGCAGTGAGCTGAGATCGCGCCATTGCACTCCAGCCTGGGCGACAGAGCAAGACTCCATCTCAAAAAAAAAAAAAAAAAAAAAGAAAAGAGAGAGAGATCATTATGCCATCTCAGATGGTTCAAGGTAAAAGTGTAGGTTAAATTTATTGAAGGACTTAGTCCGTTCTGGTAAGGACTCCTCAGTTGTGATGTATGCCGAAGACAAATGTGTATTTGTGCCTCTTTAGATTGCGTCTTGCTGAGGCCAGCAAGAGTGAGAGGATGCCTAGGGTTTTAAGTACCAAAGAAACTTTTCAAAATGTGTTTGTTCCCCCTGGTATAGACACCCTTATCATCACAGAGTTGTTCTTATTAAGTATCAATTTTACATGACTGTGTTGGGGCCAAGCAAAAACCCTTCTTGAGCTTGATTACTAGGCTCTTCAAAAAGGTCGCTCATTTGTTGTCCCTTTTATGAAGTATGTGCTCCCAAGAAGTAGTTAGCGTCAAGCAGCTATTAATCGACTCTCTGAAGGATTTCCCTGGAAGCTGGCCACCTGCTGAGGTGACTGAATTTCCCAAAGGGAAGTAAGCTAAGCTTGAGCCTGGCTTCCATGTTCCTTATTGTATCCTTAAGCATGCCTGAATTAAAATGAGTCCTACGCAGCTGGGCAGATCATGCAGAGCTGCTTCATTTCATATATAATGGAGCAGAGTACAGAGTCCACTCCACAGCCTCAGTCTTACCCCCACGAAGCACTCTTCCAACTCTTGTCAGGCTTGCCAAAGGAGGTATTTCTGACTATTAATAGATTTTTCTTCCACTAGGTGACTGGGTGTCCCTAGACCAAGGAAATAATTTTGATTTTGCATTTTGTTGTTGTTTTCGGGATGGAGTCTGGCTCTGTTGCCCAGGCTGGAGTGCAATGGTACTATCTCAGCTCATTGCAACCTCCACTTCCCAGGTTCAAACAATTCTCTTGTGTCAGCCTCCCAAGCAGCTGGGACTGCAGGCGCCCACCACCATGCCTGGCTAATTTTTAGTATTTTCAGTAGAGATGGCATTTCACCATGTTGGCCAGGCTAGTCTCGAATCCCTGGCCTCAAGTGATCTGCCTGCCTCGACGTCCCAAAGTGCTATTACAGGTGTGAGCCACCACAGCCAGCCAATTTGACTCGTAAAGTTCAATAAAATAATAATTAGAAATTTTTTCCAGAGGAGCAATAAAATTTGACTTTCATTTTAACAGAATTTTTAAAATTTGGGGGCAGGGAGTCTCTATTTCTCTTACTAAAATTCCAATTTAAACTACCATTATTTAATGCTTGAACCACTCACTGCTTCTGCTTATTCCACTTCCATCGCCGTATTGATTCCCCTGCTCCCAGCATTAGGAAAATTTGCAAAGATACAGAAAAGCTCAAGTAATTGTATAGTTAAAAACCTGTATACACACCACCTAGATTCTACAATTAATATTCGTATTGGTTTTGAAAATTCGTAAGTTAGATCAATCACACTATTCCCCCAGTGAACATCTTATTAACTCTGAATAATACCCTGATTCTTTGCCATAGACCAGCAGACTCATCCTGATTTGATTTCTAGCTACCATATTACCTCATTTCTTCCCCCTCCCAACCTCTGGTGCTGGTTTCCGGCCACACTGCCATCTTTTATATTCTTCAAAAACATCAAGTTTATCCTTGACTCAAGGCCTTTATTTTCTCTCTTCTACTGGATCTTCTCCTGATCATCTCCTTCTCCTCCTTATGGTCTCAGTCTAAATGCACCTCCTCAGAAACCCTTCCATTGCCTTCGCCTTTGAAATGTATCTTCTGCACCCTGTCCCTCTCTACCATGCTACTGTACTTGATTGCATTTATAGCACCTATCACTCTGAAATTGTCTTATATATTTGACTTTGTGTTAATTTCCCTTTATCTCATTTCATTAAAATGTTAGCTCTATGAGAGCAAGACCCTTGTCTGTTTTAATCACATCCAAATTCCAGTGGCTTGAGCAGGACCTAATTCATAGAAAAAGTTGAATATATATTTGTTGAGTGATTTATAAAAGTCATGAAAAGTAGTTCTTTTGTACAGGTAAGTAAAATCTACTATGTTGGGAGAAACAAACAAAATACCAACAGAAAAACTCTAAGACCTGGTACACATAGCCACTGTTGTGGTAATTGTCTTTGACAGTTCATAGGGGTACTTCCAAGGAAGGAGTAAACTAGGCATCAGTTAACACAGATGACTTATTGTAAATGTGGCACCCCGACCACTGTAGACAGAGTCACAGTGAACCTATGTCTAGAACACCTATCAACAGTGCAAAAGGAAGAGCTACACACACAGGAAAGCACTTGACTTTTCTTTATTGCATGACCTAAAAAACAATGCAATATACAAGGATGCTGAGTTGGTAGCATTGCATTTTCTGTAAAATATTTCTAACGTATTGCAACTATTTTGAATATATCCTTATGAGTTCAATATAACAGTTTTTCCAGATAGTTTGGAGGGTATTATTTTCTTCTTCATAACCTTCTTCCCAGCACCATGGAAAGCTTCAGGATAAAAAGAGAACTGTGGTGATTTTCCTACTAATTAGTTGCTCTTATTAAAAAGAGCAAGATAATTGATTTTAGGATGCACTACCCCTTATTAAGACCTAATTAAGCTGTATATCAAAGACTAATTAAATGGCATTATTCCATCTCACTGATGAGTCTTGATGCTTGGTGAATAGATTTGGGTGGTAGATGAATACTCTTGGAATAGATTTCACAGCCAGACAGATAAATATAGACTAAGAAGCTGAGTAAAGGGAATTTTCGATTATCTAAACCTAACACACTTATTGGTATTTCTTCAGGCTGACAGCTTGAAATGCACAAAATGAAACATTTAAATACAAACTCAGCACTGTGGTAGGACAGGAAACAATGAAAGAGTATCTCTGGAAAACTGAAAATTTAAATACACCATTAATCCTTCTAGTGAAGTGGTGGACTGGAGAATCGAAGGCATTTCTTTCTTTCTTTTTTGACTTATTTTGATGAGTAAGCTACTCAGTCTTGATGAACCTCAGATAAGAGCTCACTTATACTAGTAATGGATATCTGAAAACCTGAGATATCTGAATCATTTTTGAGGTTGCCAATCACCATCTTTGCTAAATTGTTCTGTGGAATGCAATTGTCAGGGAGAGAGAGGAAAGGGGGTGGAATGGTAAGAGAATATTATCATAGTAAGGAATTGGAATATACTATGAGCCCAGAGATTGATGGAAGTGGAGCCTGGCCAAATAGAAACTGCCCTATAAAAATATTTGGAGAGTAAGAGCTATTAATAAGATGAATGTTTTTCAGGATTTTATTCTACGCTAGAAATGAATATTTTCAACAGCAAATCAATCTCTGATAAATCAATATTTTATTTGACAAAGATCATATACTAACATTTCAAATGTTATGTAAATCCATTCATTGCTATAATCCTATCAAGCTAAGCATGTACTGCCAAGGCTGAGTCTTAAGGCGGTGTCATTGTGACAATAGAAACTCATCATCCCATTTAATCTATGAGGTCACAACCTCCCTGGATTATGGTGGATAGTCTCTCAAATTCTTTGGTGCTTCATAATGCAAAAGCTTTTGAATAAATCACAAGATATTTGCAGAAAGTAATGATTTCACTATACAGCTTGGCTATATTTGATTGTCTTTAATAGTTACCTTCACTGGCAGTATAATAATTTGCAAACAATAACATCAGTCATATGTCACTTCTGCACTCATTACTGGCCAAGGTATAACCCCCAGAACCAATAACCCATACTGCTGAACATCTAAATTAAATGTCACTCTGTACTAAGTGCAGGTTTTTCATTTGAAACCGAACTTTTGTCAACTATAACATGTATTTTGAATTATCTGAAGGACATCTGCCCTTGAACTCTTTTTGCATTAATACACACAGAAGTGGAAATAGCTACAACATCACTAAGAAAAGCTGTGCAAATAGAGAACTGAAATCTCTATTACAGAAAAATGAGTAAACAATTTATTGTTAGCTATCTTTACAGAACTCATGGACAGGAGATACAGGGTTTGACTCAAGTATTTCAAGGTTGTCAGCCTAGGAACGTTGTTAGATTTAATAGAATTTATAATATGTAGATTCCTTTCTAGATGAAGCTTCTACTTTCCTTTTCATTTCATATAAAAATTGTGGATTTCAACATAATTTTGGATAATTATACACTGCATATGATTGCTGAAAAACAATCAATTAGTAACAACTATAATTTTTTTTTGTTTTGCATTCCATTCTTGTTTTTACTAATAGAGGTGGAACAAGAAGGAAGAGTGAGGATAGAGGGTTTAATTAATCTCTTGGGTTCTCTGTCTCAATGGAAACAAATATTTCATGAGCCCAAATTATGAATCCATAAACCTAATCAACAACATTAATAAAATAGAGAGTGAGACACATTTATTAAGTTCTCTGAGATCCTTAAAAGAAAAATACTATTGATATGGTGGGAGAAATATCAAAGATCATGGAAGACAGTGAGTTTGATAGAAATTTTAAGGCAATAAGGAAAGAAAGGGCACTTTATGGCAATTGTGGGCATCCAGTCCTCTGACAATTGGTTCACAACCATTAAACTGAACATAAACTTATCTAACTGCCCAGGAAATTATTGTTGAGCATTAACCTTGAATCTGAGCTCATTTGGAAACAGAAAGTCTCAAGGTACAAGGAAAAAACATCTGTTTCTACTCATTACCTCAATGTTAAAGACACAGCAGTCCTTTTCCATAGATGATATTGAACATATTAGAAGACAAGACAAAAGGTACTACACATTCAACCTAAATTTTGAAGTACAATGGTATTTCAGTGCATTAAGAATGGGTAGTGCATCATAGCAAAATTAGCTAGCCAATATATGCCTTGGTTTAGGAAAAAAGGAAAACTGGCATTCATTTATGAACATTTTGGGAATTCTGCATGTCTAAAATAATAATCAAAATATAACGTGTATGATTGTCTTACTGCCACTGGCTTCTGCTTGGTGGCAGAGACAGATGACAACAGAATTTGTGTTTGATTTGGGGGTTCACAGTAATGAACAAAATATATATGGATGACCATGCCTTAGAACTCAAGTGTGAGAGCTTGAAAACAGACAAAAAAGCAAATGAATAAAACCAAACATTTAATCATAATCGCTCAATGAATATTTATTAAACATGATTTCAACTATTTGTTTTCAGTTGGGGGGGTAATCATAGAATAAATAAATATGTACATTATATAGCCATATTTTGAACAGTTACAATATCTAGTGGGAAAAATAATATCTGTAAATAAATAAGTATTCTATAGCAATTATGTACACGGTATTACCAGAGCAAAAGATACGGTAGAGAGCGATTAACTCTACCTAGGGAATCCAGGGAGGACTTCTAAGAAGAGGTGACATTTTATATGGAATCTGTGAATGGGCAGGATCTGCAAAATACGTCCAGGTGTGGAAGAATTTTATGTCAATGTTGTGACCATTGGCCTGAAGATCTTGCTAAGGAGTGTGGGCTTTGAGGCAATACAAATTACTGAAGATGTTTTGTTTTCACAGCAGGAGTATGGCACAAAATTATATCCCTGAAACAGAAGTGAATTATGATAAAATGGCACTACCAGCACAGGGAGAATAAAGGTCAGTTACAAGTCACTTAAGTTCTGCAGGGGTAGACATAGGAAGAGGTGGAGAATTAGTTCCGGTGTTTGGGTTATTGTCTAAGGTAGGACTGACTAAAGTAGAAAACTTTAGGTACCTGAATCGAATGAAACTACAATAAATACCTGGATGGGAGGAGTCCAAGCTTGGTTGCATATTTTTTTTTCAAAAAGATTGTTTTAAATCAAACACTTAAAGTCAACTTTATAAAACATGCTGCTCCTGAGGCCAGCCTGTATGGTTCCATTATTGTTGAAACAGCAACACTCTTCTCCTGTTCTATACTATTTATGACACAGAAAATGCTGGGAAATGAAGAATAACCACAGAAACAAGGTCAAAATAAATATCACACAGTTCACGCAATTTACTTATAGGAGTCTGTTTCTTAGGTTCCTTCTAAAGTCTATTTATCCTTGTTTTAGATACAATTCTGTTAAGCTTTGTTGTTTGCTTTTCTAGGATCGGGAAGGTTAGGATCACCACATTGTGCCTTTAAAACAGTGCTACTGTCAGTTTTCAAAGGCTTTACATTTTATTCCGTAAGGAAGAATAAAGAACCTTTGGTGTGTGTGTGTGAGTGTGTGTGTGCACATGCGTGTGCATGTGGTTGGGGGCGGGGTGATTTGTTCTATCTATCCAGAGAAAAGTTCTTTAAAAAAATTAATGTCTCTTCTGGAATAAATTTAGTGATTAATTTTCAATATGTGGAAAATATTAACCAGTTGTTTTGCATCCAGCTCAGGGGACCGATTTGCTGGTGGTACTCTTCTCCTTTGCAAAAGAAAAACACAGTCTCATGAAGAATTTTGTAATCATGATCACTTCCAAAACTAATAGCCTTTGATGGTTTTAATAGGTTTTTTTTCAGGAGTTAATAATGTTTAGAATTATTTCTATTTCTCTGATTTAATTTTTAAAGGCACTATTTTTCTAGAGATGGAAGAATACCAATTCAGAAAGAATCACTGTGTAAATAATTCACATCATAAAAATATCCCTGTTAAAAGCTTAAGGGAGGCTCCTGTTTCTCTTCTGAAACTAAAGGCAATTCTAAATAAAGAACAGTTCTAGATGCCCATTGGCTCTGAGTATAACGATTGCTAACATTCAAACATGTTAGAAAGCTGAGTGGCTGAATTAGATCTCAAATATGCCAGTGTGAAGAATTTTGACCTCGATCAAGAGATGTGTAGCTAGTCCTGAAAGTCCCTTTAAAAATACTCCTCCACTGCTCATCGTTTAAAGGTCATGATTCATTGGATTTTTAACAGATTTTCACTATTAAAAATGCAAATATTGACTATGAATAAAGCATTAATATCATTTAAATTTGTACTGTGTCTGGCCATATGAAATTAATCATCCAGACCACCTAATTCTTTGTCATCATATTATTTTCATAATAAATTTACAATTCTTATATCTTATTTTGAATACAAATACATGTACCCATGTAAAATAGAGCCATTCTTTTTTATATCTTCAATTTTTATTTTAGATTCAGAAGGTACATGTGCAAGTTTGTTACATGGGTATATTGCATGATGCTGAGGTTTGGGATGTGGATGATCCCATCACACTTATAGCGAGCATAGTACTCAACAATTAGTTTTCAACCTTTCCCTCTCTAGTTGTCTCCAGAGTTTATTGTTGCTATCTTTGTGTCCCTGAGTGCCCAATGTTTAGCTTTCACTTATAAGTAAAAACATGTGGTACTTGATTTTCTGTTTCTGCATTAATTCACATAGGATAATAGCTTCCAGCTGCTTTCATGCTGCAAAGGACATGATTTTAATCTTTTTTATGACTGTATAATATTCCAT
Organism: Symphalangus syndactylus; assembly: GCF_028878055.3. Classification (NCBI taxonomy): domain Eukaryota; kingdom Metazoa; phylum Chordata; class Mammalia; order Primates; family Hylobatidae; genus Symphalangus; species Symphalangus syndactylus. The sequence continues at coordinate 20,209,265 of NC_072429.2, forward strand.
AGTAAATATGTATCACATTTTCCTTATCCAATCCACCATTGATGGGCACCTAGGTTGATTACATGTCTTTGCTATTGTGAACAGTGCTGCGATGAACATATGAGTGCATGTGTCTTTTTGGTAGAATGATTTCTTTTCTTTCAGATATATACTCAGTAACGGGATTGCTGGGTCAAATGACAGTTCTTTTTCAAGTCCTTTGAGAAATCTCCAAACTGCTTTCCACAGGGGCTGAACTAGTTTACATTCCTACCAACAGTGTATAAGCATTCCCTTTTCTCCACAGACTCACCATCATCTGTTGTTTTTTGATTTTTAAATAAAAGCCAGTCTCATTGGTGTGAGTTGATCTCACTATGGTTTTGATTAGATTTGATAATTAGTGAAGATGAGCATTTTTTCATTTTTGTTGGCTGCTTGTATATCTTCTTTTGAGAAGTGTCTGTTCGTGTCTTTTGCCCACTTTTTAATAGGGTTATTTTTTATTTGTTGAATTATTCAAGTTTCTTATAGATTCTGGACATTATCTTTGTTGAATGCATAGTATGTCATTATTTTCTCCCATTCTGTAGGTTGTCTGTTGACTCTATTGATAGTTTCTTTTGCTATGCAAAGCCTCTTTTATTTTAATTGGGTCTCACTTGTCAATTTTTTTGTTGCAATTGCTTTTGAGGACTTAGTCATAAATTATTTTTCAAAGCCAGTGACCAGAATGGTGTTTTCCTAGGTTTTCTTCTAGAATTCTTATAGTTTAAGGTCTTACATGGAAATCTTTAATTCACCTTTAGTTAATTTTTGTATATGGTGAAAGGAAGGGATCCAGTTTTATTTCTCTACATATAGCTACCCAGCTATCCTAGCATTATTGATTGAATAAACAGTCCTTTTTCCATTGCTTATTTTTCTCAACTTTGTCAAATATCAGATGGTTTTAGGCATGCAGCTTTGTTTCTGTGTTCTCTGTTTTCTCCATTTGTCTATGTGTCTGTTTGTGTACCAGTACCACGCTGTTTTGGTTACTGTGGCTTTATAGTGTATTCGGGTAACGTGATGTCTCTGGCTTTGGTCTATTACGATTGCTTTGGCTACTCTGACTCTTTTGGTTTCATATGAATTTTGGAATACTTTTTTCTAGTTCTGTGAAAAATGACATTGGTAGTCTGATAAGAATAGCTGTGAATTTGTGGATTACTTTGGGTAGTATGGTCACTTTAGTGATATTGATTGTTCCAATTCATAAGTATGGAATGTTTTTTCATTTTTCTCTTGTCATCTATGAGTTTTTTCAGCAGTGCTTTGTAGTTCTCCTTGTGCCGATATTTCACTTCCCCAATAAGATATATTGCTAGGTATTTCATTTTTTGCATGTGGCTATTGTAAGTGGGATTGCATTCTTAATGTGGCTCTCAGCTTGAATCTTACTGGTATGTAGAAATGCTACTGGTTTCTGCACATTGACTTTGTATACTGAGATGTTATTGAAGTCGTTTATTGGTTCCAGAAGCTTTCTTGGCAGAGTCTTCAGGGTTTTCTAGGTATAGAATTACATCATCAGCAAAGAGAGAGTTTGAGTTCTTCTTTGCCTGCTTGGATACCTCTTATTTCTTTTTCTTGACTGACTGCTCTGGCTAGGACTTCCAGTACTATGTTGAGTAGGAGTAGTGAGAGTGGGAATCTTTGTCTTGTTCCAGTTTTCAAGGGGAATGCTTCTGGCTTTTGCCCATTCAGTATGATGTTGGCTGGGGGTATGTTATAGATGGCTCTTATGACTTTGAGGTATGAAGAGATGCTGGATTTTTATCAAAGGCTTTTTCTGTGTCTATTGAGATGATCATATGGTTTTGTTTTTAATTCTGTGTATGTGATGAATTACATTTATTGTTTTGTGTATGTTGAAATGACCTTGCATCTCAAAAATGAAGCCTATTTGATTGTAATGAATTAACTTTATGATGTGCTACTGGATTTGGTTGGCTAATATTTTGTTGAGGAATTTTGCATCTATGTTCATTGGGGATATTGGCCTGTAGTTTTCTTTTTTCGTTGCGTCCTTGCCAGGTTGTTATCAGGGTGGGGCTGGCTTCATAGAATGAGTTAAAAAGGAATTCTTCCTTCTTGATTTTTTGGAATAGTTTCAGTAGAATTGGTACCAGCTCTTTTTTTGCATGTCTAGTAGAATTTAGCTTCGAATCTCTCTGATCCAGGGCTTTATTGGTTGATAGGCTTATTAATGATTCAACTTCGGAACTCGATATTGGTCTGTTCAGTGTTGCAACTTCTTCCTGATTCAATCTTGGGAGGTTGTGTGTTTCCAGGAACTTATCCATTTCTTCTAGATTTTCTAGTTTGTGTGCACAGAGGTGTTCACAACATTCTCTGAGGATCTTTTGTATTTCTGAGGGATCAGTTATCATATTTGTCATTTCTGATTGTGCTTATTTGGACCTTCTCTCTTTTTATTCTTTGTTAATCTAGCTAGCAGTCTTTCCATTTTGTGTATACTTTTAAAGAACCAATTTTTGGTTTTGTTAATTCTTTGTATGGGGTTTTGGGTCTCAACTCCCACAACCATTTTTTAAAAGTCTTTAAGTCATGAACCCAGGCAAAACAAGATGCACCTGTATCCAAAGATTTGATTATAACTCAGTGTGAAGCTATTGAAACTTTGTTTTAATGAAAGAAAAATGTGAGGACTTTAGATCATAAGAGATGTTCTGTATACCTTAATATAAGAGCATGTCTTAATCATTTAAATTATGTATCACATTTATTCCTTCAATCAAAATTTACTAAGCACCCAAAGCTTAGGTAGAATACAAAAAAAAAAAAAAAAAAAAAAAAACAGAATAAAATATAACTAAAAGAAAAAGCTGGGAGGTGGGTCTCTTAGTAATGCTCACCATAGTGGTAGGTCCCTCCGTGGAGTCTGTAGTTTTTATTACTTTTATACCATTGGATAATTTGTAAATTTTTTATAAAGTTGAGGATCAAATAGAATTGATTTTTTTTTGCTTTGTTTACAATTGATTTGATGTACTTTTTTGTTCTCTACTATTTCTGAGAAATGTATTTTTTTTTTAACCTTTGGAACATTTATTTTGGGACAGTTGACAACAATAGTGTCCCATGCCCCTGCATCACGGAAGCCCTCCCCTAACTATGCACTTATGGATCTACGACTCAGAACTGTCTCCCAGGTAAGGAAGCTGTGTGAACTTGTCCAGTAATTAAGTTTCCTTGTGCCTTTGTTTCTCATGTGTGAAATGAGGATTCTATTATTTGCTTCAGGCTGTTGATTGGAGATTTAAAATAAGTTGTACTGCATTTAGCACAAGGCCTGGCACAAGGTAAATGCCTTATAAATGTTGCTTATTAGTAGTCATACAGTTAACCCCTGAACAGTGCAGGGGTAAGGGGTGCTGGCTTCTGTGCAGTTGAAAATCCATGTACAACTTTTGACTCCCAGAAAGCTTACCATTGACAGAAGCCTTACTGATAAAATAAACAGTCAATTAACACATATCTTGGATGTTATGTGAATTATGTGCAGTATTCTTATTTTAAAAAGTAGGCTAGAGAAAAGAAAATGTTATTAAGAATATCATAAGAAAGAGAATATGTATTTACTATTCGTTAAGTGGAAGTGGGTCATCATGAAGGTCTTCCTCCTTGTAGACTTTATGTTGAGTTGGCTGAGGAGGAGAAGATGAGGATTGGTCTGACTGTCTCAGGGGTGGCAGAGGTGAAAAGGGTGGAGAAGGAAGGGGAGGCGGGAGATGCAGGCACATTGATGTAACTGTTATTGAAAAAGAAAAACAAGCCCAGGTGTGGTGGCTCACTGCTATAATCTCAGCACTTTGGGGGGCCGAGGCAGGCAGATCACGAGGTCAGGAGACCAAGACCATCCTGGCCAACATGGCGAAACCCTGTCTCTACTAAAAACAAAATACAAAAATTAGCTGGGCGTTATGGTACATGCCTATAATCCCAGCTACTTGGGAGGCTGAGGCAGAAGAATCGCTTGAATCAGGGAGTTGGAGGTTGCAATGAGCCGAGATTGCACCACTGCACTCCAGCCTGGCCAGCCTGGCAACAGAGCGAGACTCCATCTCAAAAAAAAAAAAAAAAAAAAAAAAGAAAGAAAAAGAAAATAAAAAGAAAAACAAGCATATAAGTGGACCTGTGCAGTTCAAGGCCATGTTTTCAAAGCGTCAAGTGTACTTTTTATGATCGTACGGCATGGGATCTGGCCTCAAGTAGTTCTCAATTAGTAAGGAAACCAGGCATGTGTGCAGTGAAATGGCAGCATTTGTACATTTAATGAAAATGAATCCAAACATACATGCCAAAGAAAAAAATTTTTGTTTTAAACTCTACCATTTCCCCTCCTTACCTTAAATTAGACTTTATAGTCTATTCTCCAATAAAGGAAACTTATAAATGAAATACAGAGTAAAAAGAGAGTTAAGTTTTGACTTTGAAACTACAAGGACCTTGATCTAGGTGACTTACATTCACTCCCTTTGCAGGGTAACTTGTTACTTTTCCAGTTAACGAGACAGAATACTTTTTTTTAACTGCTAACAGTGGGTTCATCCATGGGATTTGCTGTGACCAATAGAATGAGGCAGAAGTTGAAGTGTGACAGTTCTAAACTGAGACCTTAAAAGGATCCTTCGTTTCTATTTGCCCTCTTATGGTTTTGACATCTCATAAGAAGATCATGCTGAAGGAAACCAGAATATTTCACCCCAAAATATGACTAAAGTAAAGCAACAGCCTCAAGGTGTCTTTGACTTTGCCCTCCACCCCTGTCTTTCAACCCTTTGTCTCTCTCCCAAAGCACAGGATAAGGCTATTCTCTGAAGTTCCCTTATATACTCAGAAATTAGACCCCCAAAGAGGAACACAACTGCTTTCCATCCCCTCCCTGAAATCTCATTATCTACCAAGGAAAGAAGACTGAGCAATGCAATTACACCTGGATGGACTTTTTCCCAAGATGATGCCTGTTTCTGGAGCTCATACAAATTCCAAAGAGAATCAATTACAAGTTAATTTCTGTCTTCCAGGTCCATTCTTTTTTCCTAATAACCATTTGCTGCCCCTCAAAAACATTGTCTACATTCCCCATCTCTCCTCTTCCCTATAAGCAAGGGTATATAAATTTCTGTACCTCACTAGTTTATTGGGCAATCATTCCCCTGTGATTCTCCCACACTATGAACATTAAAATAATGTTTGCTTGTTTTATCCATGGTGAATCTGCCTTTTGTAGTTGAATTTTTAGTGAAGTTTGAGAGGGTAAAGGGGAAGTTTTCCCTTGGCCCCTACAACGCCTGGCCCTCTGGTCTCAGGAGAAGGATGAGAGACATACAGAACAGAGCCACCACAGCCAAATCAGCCCAGCCTAGCCTAGAATAGCCTGTGCCAAGTCAACCAGCAGAGTTGTGTGCCAACTAAGTGTTTAATGTTTGCCACCATGGTTTATGTTCGCTTTGCAGTTTCAGCGTTAAAAAGCTAACCAATACAAAGAGTTCTAACTTGTTGATAAATTAAAATTATTTTTTATTTTTAAATATAACTTTTACTTTTTCAAATCACTGGCTTTATTCTTACCACCCAATATTTTCTTCTCGTTTTCCCATTACATAACATACACGTTGGGCAAATTGCATAGCTGTTTACTTCAGTCATATACTAAAAAACAAACAACAAAATAGTGTGGTGCTGGCATAAAGACAGTCATATAGACTAATAGAATAAAATACAGAGCCCAGAAATAAACTCTCATATATACCAACAAATAATTTTTCAATAAGGGCACCAAGACCACTTAATGGGAAAAGGAAAGTCTTTTCAACAAACAGTGTGGGGAAACTGGATATCCACATACAAATGAATGAAATTAAACTCTTACCTTATACCATAGGCACACATTAACTCAAAGTAGATCACAGAGCTAAACATTAACAGCTAAAACTATAGAATTCTTAGAAGAAAACATATGGGGAAAGATATTTATGATGCTGGACTTTGCAATGACTCCTTCAATATGACATCAAAAGAACAGACAACAAAAGACAAAAGAAATAAATTGGACATCATCAAAACTAAAGGCTTTTGTGCATCAAAGGACACTATCAACAGAGTAAAAAGACGATTTACAGAATGGGAGAAAATATTTGCAAGTCATGTATCTGATAGGTGACTATCACTACATTCCCCATCTCTCCTCTTCCTATAAGCAAGGGTATATCTAGTGATATCTAGAATATATTAAGAACTTTTACAACCCAAAAACACCAACAAAATCCAACTTAAAAATGGACAACTTTAGGAGATATACCTAATGCTAAATGACGAGTTAATGGGTGCAGCACACCAACATGGCACATGGATACATATGTAACAAACCTGCACATTGTGCACATGTACCCTAAAACTTAAAGTATAATAATAAAAAAACATGGACAAAAGACTTGAATGGACATATTTAAAAAAAACAAAAACCAAAATATAAATGGCCAATAAACACATGAAAAGATGCTCAACGTAATTTCCTTAATCATTAGAAAAATGCAAATCAAAACCACAATGAGATACCACTTTATACCCACTGGAACACTCATTATAAACACAAACAAAACAACAATAGAAAACAACAGGTGTTGATGAGGATGTGGAGAAAATGGAATCCTTGTGTATTTCTGGCAGGTATGTAAAATGGTGTAGCCCTACTTGAAAGCGGAATGGTGGCTCTTCAAAAAAAGAAAATAATAATAAACCTGGAATTACTATATATTCCAGCAATTCCGCTTTTAGGTATGCTACCAAAAGAATTGAAACCAGGGACTCAAACTGATTTTGGTACACTCATGTTTCTAACAGTATTATTCATGATAACCAAAACATATCAACAATCCAAGTATTTATCAAGTGGATAAACAAATGTGAAATATACATGCAATGGAACATTATTTCACCTCAAAAAGGAATGAAATCCTGACACATATTACAACATAAGTGAACCTTGAAGACATTATGCTAAGTAAAATAAATCAGCCATGAAAGAACAAATACTGTATGATTCCAACTATGTGAAGTACTTAGGGTAGTCACATTCACAGAGACAGAGAGCACAAGGGTGGTCGACAGACACTGGGGTAAAGGGAAGTTAGTGTTTATTGGGTATTAAGTTTCAGTTTGGGAAGATAAAAAAGGTCTGGAGATAGACTGTGGTGATAGTTGCACAATGATGAGTGACTATACTTACGCCATCTAATTGTACACATAAAAATGGTTAAATGGTAAATTTTATATATGTTTCATCACGATAAAACAAATAAAACCTTACAAGCAAGCAAATTTATTCCAGACAATTTTACTCTTTTGAACCACCCAACTGAGCATTGATCCTCAGTCTGTCACTAAGTAAACCTCCAACTTAGGGTCCTAAATTGGAGGCAGGTGGAATGAAGAAGGCAGGTTGTACCTGTCGCTGACTGTTTTTATTTTGGCTCTCCTCCTACCTTGTTCTAGTTCTAGCTTTCTATAGTTAAAGTCTAGAGGAAGAGATGAGAGAGATATGAGGGCTTACTTAATGAAAAAATTCCACTGATTCTGGGGAAGATATAGTTTCTGTCACGTTCTGGCTTGGTATAGTGTGACTGCTGCTGTAGCCTCGGCTGGTATGTGGTTTCCATGCGTGGGATGCTCTCCCAGGATCTCTGCCTCTCACTTGGCTCTGCTCCCCATTGAAACCCTGTGGCAAGACTGCTGATTCTGTAACTCAGCAAGTATCCAGGCAGGGAGTGAGATGCCAGCTTCCCTTTACTATAATTTACTACCTATAATTTACTTTAAAATACATCGGTATAGACCGTGGGATATAATGACCTGTGCATTGAATTCATTCTCTTGGAAAAGTTAGTCCACATTTTATCTAGTCTAATCAGAAATGCATAGTCCAATGAAGGATAGCTAGCACTTGAAGATTTCAGTCAGGTATCTACAGATAGCTAAGACATGCATTTTAAATATCTCTGTCTAAATCTTTACTAGAGGACTTACTAACTAGAATTAGGTGTATGTGAAGAGTGAAGTGTGGAGTTTAAAATATGGGGGTGGCTAAAAAGCCTGTCCTTGTACAAACAGGGTGAACCATAACGAATCTGTCCACTCTTGCAACCTAACACATTTAGAGAAATACATTTAGTCCATGGCATTCTACGCTCTCTCTTGCCCACCTCGCCCCACAGTCTGAAGGATTCTGTTATCTGACTCAATTAGAAAATTAGTCGATCATGCTATCAGAACATTGTTGAAAACTTTCATGTGGCCGGTTGTCAAAGTACCTAATAGCCAGAGAGCACAAATTACCCGAGTTTATAGAAAAAGACTGAATGCTCCATTTTTGTGTCTGCTTGCTAAAAAATGTTTACATGAGTTGCAAAATTTGTTCCAGGCCCTTAGTAGGTGCTCAATAACGTCTGCAGAATAAATTGCATAGGAACCTAAAAGACCTTCTATTTCTCACTTGCGAAAGAAGAAATGAGGGCTGACTAGAAATTGAGCAATCAGGAAAATTTATTTATACATGAGAATCTGATACACAGGGAAAACTGGATACGGATAGCTAGCCAAATGAATAATAGATGGATAAATGAACTATTTCATTGCTTCCATGTCTGTTTACAATGGTTAAAGGGTTCATCTACCATCCTCTTTACATGCTTAACCTCTCCTTGGAGTCGGTTAAGCCCATTCCAGGCGACACCAAGTGAAGCATCTCCCTTGAGTCCAATTACACCCTCTTCCAAATAGGAGCCCTGTTACTTTCATGAAATCGTACAATCTCAGAGGAATAGCAGCTGCTTCTGCAGCTGTAATGCTGAGTAGAACCTTAAGTAAATAGCTAGAAAGGCCAGTGAACAATGAATTATAATAAACCAACTATAATTAGTAATAAAAGCCTTAAAATAACTGTACTCATGAGATAGTATTGGTCATATCCTTGCTGTGTTCTGGAAATAACAGAATCATTTTTTTTTCACCCAATATAACTACAATGGTAATTAAAAGCTGATTTAGGATCAAAGGCAACCTCAAGGTTATAAATGTAAGTAGCTCGCTCTGAAAGTGTAAGTAGCTTGTTCATATTCACGTATTCACATTAAAAAAAAGTGGGAAGGGGCTTTCGGGTTCTACTTTAGGATCAAAAAAAAGCTGGGAAAAACCAGCCGATAAGTGAACCAAATCACTCAATTGATACAAGAGCAATTTTTATGCTTAAAATTTTGAGGGAGAGAAGACATAAGTTGGCATGAGGGGGAAAAATCTGTTTATACAGTGTTTTCTCTCTGGAAAGGAAAATTTTAATTGCTAATATCCATAATATAAGACGTGAAAGAAATTGAACTAATAGTGAATAATATAAGCAAAAGTAGTTAAATGATACTTCCAACACTTTTTAGCAACAGGTAGGAACTTTCTGGGCCTAAACCAATTTCACCTGCTGCTGTGTGGTACAAATATCTATTTATCATTGTGCTTTTCTCACTGTTTCATAACCATTTATTATTACAGATTTAAAAAATTGTTTACTTGATGAAATTAAGATATCTAGCTATAAGCACAAAACCACAGCAGAAAGAATGTATCAAAATCATTAAGGGCAATGTTAATGTTAGATTTGGTGCTTCAGGATGAGTATAATATTCTGTTAATAAGGAGTCTTCAAGGGAAACACATGGTGTGATCCCGTATCGCTGGTATTAAACATAGTGAGCAAAATAAAAACAGACTTGCCCTCATGGAGTTTACAGTCCACCTAGAGAGACAGGCATTCATCAATTTATGACACAGATACATGTGCAATCACTAAGTGCTTTAAAGAGGAAGTCCAGAGGGCCATGAAAAGTGTAGGACAGAATTAGCTAGTCTTAGGAGGGTGGAGAGGTGGTCAGAGGATGAATCCCTGAAGAAGAGCTCTTTAGGACAGGAAGGATGACCACTAGGTGAAGGGACCCTGTGGAGGAGTGCCAGGGGAAAATGGCACGAGGGGGTGAGGGAACAGTCAGTTTCACGTGTGCAACAAAGTTCTATGGCTAAAGGTCGCATGGCACACAAGAGGAACTAACAAAAAGCCACTTTTTTCTACAAGAAAAATTTTGCAAATGTGTTTGTTTCATTGTTAAGCAGGTGTGGTACATCTGACATGAGTATTTTCTCTTCCCTCTTTATGCTGCTGGCATCCTTTCATGAGTTGAGACACAGCCCCAGAATCTTTGCTTAGTATTCCAGAGATTCACCAAGGCAAGCAGCTACCCATGTGTTAACCCCATCATAAAGGGTAGGAATCCAAGTGATTATTAATCTGTATGTCCCCAGTATCCAACTTCCTTTCATGTGACAGGTCCTGAATAAACATGGAATAACGCAAAGCATGAAGGAAGATCATGAGCAAGGACAGTAATGAGACAACGAGACTGTTGATTTATTCACTCATTTGTTAAAAAATATTATTGATCACCTACCAACTCCCAACCATTTTCTCTTCTGATTCATACAGATAGTCACAATGCAAACAGAAAAAATCTTTAATCTCATGGAGTTTACTTGCTAAGGGTATCAAAAGAGACCATAATAAAGTAATTAAATCAATAAACAAAAATAATATGTTGTGATAGATGCTATTATAAAGGCAATAAATGGGGTGATGACAGAATAACATACGCTACTCAAAAAAGTCTTCCCTAATTATGAGATATCTGAGCTGAGATATGAATGAAGGATGAAAACAAGTCCACTTTGGGAAGCACAGGTGAAGAGCAGACAGACACAGACACGTCAGGTTGAGGAAGAGCTGGAATATTCCAGGAAGAGACAGAGAGAGAGACTCATTCAGGCTATGTGGAGAGTGGTTAGCAAGCAGAAGAGGGGTAGGCTCTGGGGATCCAGAATCAGGCATGAGTAGAATCATGCAGGTATATCTAGGGCAAGGAAGATAGTCTAGATTTTCTTCTGAGACCATGGGAAAGTGAATGGCAGGTGTCAGGCTGCAGAGCAGGCAGCACCTCAGGGTGCATGTTTTACAGATATCTTTCTGATTGTTGGGTGGAGAAGAACTGAATTTCAAAGGGCAAGCATGATAGTACAAAGATATACCCAACACCAGTGATCACATGGTTTGTGAATAGGGAACCTATTTCTGTGTCTTGGCTACAAGGAAAAACAGAAATAAAGCACAACAAATATGTCAACCTACGAAGGTGAAAATAAAAACAGTTGACAGGAAAAGGTCATAGCATGACCATGTTATCTAACAGAATAAAATAATGAATGAACAAATGAGTGAAGAATGAGTGAGTGAATTAAACCCAGACATGAACTGAGGGATTTGTTTGTGTAAGTCCTATAAGCATTCATGAGTACACCAAAGAATACCTATCTATCTTAAACCAGGATCTTTTAATTTCAGCTACAATTTGTAACATGATCCTACCTCTAGTTCGCATTCCATTTGGCAAATATTTTCATGTAATATGGGCATACTGCTTTGAAAACAATATTTTTCTATTATCTAGCATCAAAACATTTTTATGCCTCAGATTAATTTTTTGCCTGAACTCCAGAGGAAACCCTTCTAATGATATTCTGATTGGTGTCAAGGAACACACTGTTTTAATTCATTCCAGCTGTGACAATTTGTGCTCATTTCTCTTCTCTGTGAAGGTGCACCTTCTGCTTGTGGCCACCTAATTCTTGACACTGGGTTTTCCACCATCATGATTTGACCTGGGTCCCTGGTTTCCCACCTTGGCCTTTTGACCTCTCCCATTTCCCACACTGAGGGTATATTCTCTTTGGCTTCTGACCTAAGCTTTTCTCATTAGCAGGCACTAATGAGCACTCCAGTGAAAGCAGAAAGGAGACCTCGTCACACCTCTATCTCTCCTGGAACTTATGTGATGCCAGGCCTGACTTCCAACCCAAAGAAAAGTGGGATCAAAATATGTTTACAGACTTATCATCATAAAAAGAAAGAAGTTTCTATTTTAGACCTATCTTACTGACTGAGCAAGGCTTCATAGTATTTGAGTCAAACAAATTTTTATCTTTTTTACTCTGTCCTATATAGAGTTCCTGGAACAATGTAAATGTCCAACATATTTAGAGTATTTGAGACACTGCCACATGTTTTCCACATGTTTTCTGGTTCAATTTTTATAAGGAACTCATCAGATGGATTCAATTTTTATTCCAATTTTAAAGGTTGGGAGACCATAATGTGAAGATGTTAAATAGCTTGCCAAGATTATATGGTTAGAAAAGTCAGGATTTATCTCAGACCTGTGTTATTCCACAACCCTCACCTTTAGCTACTATTAATAGCTGGAGTATCTTCCAAGAAAGTAAAACACTTATTCCTCTATGCTATATTTTGTACTTTATTCCTGGATTTAAAATAGATTAAATTCATGTCATAACAAGAAAACAGGATGTTTTAAGTGAAAAGGCTCCATGTATGAGTTGAAAACTTAATTATCATTATACTAGCATATCTAGCCAAAAAGATTTAAAATATTAAGAACAACATTAATTTTCTCTGTGGATTATTTTGGGATTGACATAATATAAAATAGCAGGCCAGCCATTCAAATTCTGCAACCAATTCTTAAGACTTGTCTAAAACCCAAATTATACCTTAATATATTCAACTGAATTTTAGTATCGTGGGTACCTTTTCTCACTCCTACATGAATTATTTTTCTTTCTGTCCCTAAACAGGAGGGGAAAATGTGTATTAACAAACAAGGTGTTGTAAAATTTGCAGAATATTAAAAATTTTGCTTCGAGGCTAGAAAACTCAGTTTATTTAATAATTCAAACCTGTCTTCCTAGGTGGGCTTCACAATTGCAATGAAAAGTTAGGAGCATGAGACTGCCTTCCCCAGGAAGCACACTCTTCTTAGCATACCGATCAGAGCGTTTTCCTCTTTGTCTTCAATAGATCAATAATATTGAGGCTGCTAAAGTATATGTCCAACAGAGGACTCCATTTCAGAATTCACTCCTGAAATTTTTTCCAACACAGCAGCTGATATTATCGGCAACTCAGCAATTTCTTACCTCCTCTGACCATAGCTTATATGTATCTAACATCAAGAGTTCTTATCCTAACTCTTTTACATTATAGCAGTTTCCTTTGGGATTATATTTCAGAAAGTAAAATGCTCTTTGGGAACTATTTAATTTTTCCTCGGCTTGTTCTTTTTCCTGCCCATCTATCCTTGCCCCCCTAAAATCCCACAGACTTGTCATTTTTTAAGTTGAAGTATCAGCTTTATCATAAAGTTTATCCTCTGTAGGCATGAACAAGCAAAACCAGAATGAAAGGAAAGAACTGAAACACCAAGAAAACACACACACACACAGCTATAAATCTGTAGAAAGCATACATACGTACAAGCAACCTACTTTGTGTTAAAAAAAAATAGAAAATCTCATTAAATCCTCACAAAAACACAGAAATGTCTAATGTTACAGGTTTAAAAGATAGATATTCTCAAGCATTTATTAAAAAGAAAATACTAACAAAAAATAATACATTAGTTGTAGGAGTTTTCAGAGTTTCAGAGTGCTGTTACATATGTTATCTCACTGCCTTTTTGGAGCTTGCACAAATCTAATGCAATGTGTAATTTGCCTCGGTACTGTGGCATGTTTCTATTTTATAAAAGAAAACTGTAAATAAGGTTAGATGTCCAAAAAAAGCAAAATAAACTGCTTACTAAATAGAGAGAAGGCATCCATGAAGATGGCAAGGACAGTCAAGTTTCGAGAAAGCACATAATTAACTATGGCTTGGAAGTTTTCCAAAATCTCATTCACCAACTGGCTAACACTTAGGCTGAAACACGCTGGGTGACAGGAAGAACTCTCAGGGTGAAAGCTACCAGCTCTGAAACAGAGCCTCATTAGAACACATCAGGGCTCCCTCCACGATGGCCCTTCCTGATCCAGGGCAATAGACGCAACGAAGCAAAAGGGGACCTCGACATGGGCTCATGTGACAGCATAGCCAAGTTATGATGATGGCTTAGATTGAAAATCAAGGAAAAAGGTCACACTAGTAAAAATTGTGAACACACAAAATTGAAACTCAACAGAGTCATAGATGGTAGATTTTATATCTATGTCTGTTCATGGATATTGGCATAATTTTTTAAAATGTTTTCCGTTATCATTTGTTTATTCAGTCATTTAAGTAACTTTCCTTAAGCAGCTGTACATCAGACAATGGGGGGTTAAAAAAATGAATATGAGAACAAGACACTGTCTTATCAGCAAGCTCCTGGACTAGAGATGAAACTGATGAGTAAGGAGAATTATGGTAAGTGGTAAGTTGAGAGTGTAATGAGGGACCCGAGTAACTAACTTAGCCTGGGAGGAGAGAGAAGCAGCTGTTTGTATTTTGATAAATACATGCATTTTTTTTCATGTATGTGAGTAGCAAGAAAGGTCACAATTCTGACTAAGAACAAGTAAAATAACAAATGAAGGTACTGCCGATTTGCATATTCACTTAGAAACAAGAATTCAAATACTTTGATTGGGTGAACACAGTAGTGACTCTTTAGTTTTATGACACATGTGCTGTCATTCCTGGGGATTACCTGCAGAAGAGCTTCAACAGCGGGCTGCTCTCTAAACACCATACAGAGCCGTCTGGATGTCTTCGTCGAATCTAGAAGAGATGAAAAGCACCAGCTAAAGCTATCAGCTTATGACACAAAGGTAGCACTGAGAATAAGTCATAGGAAATATCCACACCACAAAGATCTGCCCACCGAACACAGAGAATGCCAAGGACATAGGTGGATTAGTGGGTTTATCTCAGAAGTGACAGGTTTCTGCATTTCAGAAGCATCATGCTGGAGTGGGTGATAGAAGAGCTTTATATGAATAAAACCAAGATCCCCATTCACTGGAAAACCTTGGACTTCTTTGTTGATCTAAACCCAGTCTGGAAATCCTAGATTAACCCGATACAGCCAGTTTTTCTTCTGTTTCAGTTGCTGCTTCCATGAGGATTTGAGCAAATTCTGAAATGCAACGCCTGTCACTATAACCATTAACAAACATGATATGGAAGTAAAGAGAAAACACTTTAAAAAAAAAAAATTCTGCTTTTAATAGTTTTGCTTTCTTCCCAAAGGTCACACAAGCTATTTGTCTGTCTCTCTGTTGAGTGGCTGTATTCATTTCATTTCATCATTTAGAGAGATAATCAGAAGTCATTATTTGTCTTAGATTTGGACTTAATTCAATTCACTGAAAAGAAACGCAAAGGGCAAACACTGTGAAAGCCGCCAAACAGGACACCTTACTCTGAGTCAACTATCTCATGGGTAAGTCTTTCTGCTGGGTTCAATCTTACATGAGAATCTGAAGAGAATTTACAACATGCCACCATAACACACTTGTGAATTTCTTTTAATGCTGGTAGCAGAAGTTAAACATAATAACCACAAGAAAATTACATTTAGGCCTTCTCTAAGCATGAACTTGAGAATGAAGGTGACAAGGCAAATATTTAGGACTATACACAAGTGTAGAGACACCTGATGATTTTATCAGGTTCCTGAATTGCTTTGGGACTTTTGTCTGAGTTCTGACAGGCAATCAGATGAAAACTGTCAATTCTGATAATTGGAAAATACCTATTTAGAAAAATCTGATGTTGGAGCTCTAAAATATTTCTCACTCTACCTGCATTAGAGTTTCCGGAACTGCAATCACAAGAGAAACACAGTGGAAATGGAAAAGCAGATGTTTTGGCCTCTATTTCCAAGGTAACTGTACTAACAGCTAATTTTTAATGAATATTAGCTCTAAAGAGCTTTGCTTCTTGGGCCTAGCTTTTCAAACAGGAACCTAAAACCCTCTGCAGAACTTTGTTTTGATGAGCATGATAGTTCCCTTTGCTTCTGAAAAGAAAATAACAATAATTAAGCACTTAAAGCTTCTGCAGATGAGCCTATTTTTTTTCCCTCTTAAAAAAAATCATCGGACTCTTTGTAAACAGGACCTAATTAATATAACTAGTTTCATCATAATTATCAACCTTGTAAGACAAATTTTGTATCCATGATGTACAATTTGCACAGAATTCCCTAAGTTGTAACTATGGAGAAAATTACTGGTCATCAGAGTTTACCAATTGGCACTGTAAAGAAATACTAAACTCATTAGAATAGCAGGCTTCATTTACCAGAAGACATTAAAATCCTGTCAATGTGATTTCCATCATGAAGGTTTTCACTGAAATAATAAAAAATGAATGAAGGAAATCAAATGTAGTCATCTAGTTAAATATTAATTTTCCAATCTTTAGAGAGCTGTTTATGATACTCGGAACACCTGGCCTTTACTAGAGCATTGCCTGATTTTAAACTTGTTCTCATACCATAGCAAATTCCAGGAAGGCCACCATAATTATGAAAAAGCCAAAATAATGAAGAGTCCTTCTTCTGAATACAGGAGTAATGGAACAAACCTTTGATTCTAGTGAAAACAAAAAAAAATCTTGGAGAATTCTTCAGTGCCTGGGCAAGAGGCAAGTGAAGCTCCAATGGTTCAAAATTTAAGGAGACACTCACTCAGATGTGTGGACCTTCCACGTTCATGAAGCTGAGAGAAAGGGCCTCCTTGCATTTTGCCCCATAGGCAGCTCATTTACTTCATTCTAGTCCTAGCCCTGAGTCCTCTGGCATTTGTGGTAATCGTATCTCATTGCAGTTTTATTGATAACCATGAAAACAATAAAAATTAAAAAAAAATTTTTTCCCGTGTTTGATAGAATTATAAGACTGTATGTTTTCTACAATTGCAACTTAAATATGAACATGCATTTTGGGAAATATAAGAGAAAATAAATGCAAACTCCTCAGCTAGGGATAGGAGGTAAGAAATCAGGTAAGGTGAGGTAAAGGAGAAGCTTCCTAGGTTATTGCCTAACCTTATCCCCGCTTCACACACCCGGAAGGTGCCCTAGTGAGTGGCACAGTCACTGGGAAATATCAAATACAGTGCTAGGAAAGAAACAAGTGGAATAGTGAAAGAAAAATAAATAAAAACACAGCATTTTTAAGGCAAAGAATGCAATCAGCAAGGCACATGCCTCAGTGAAACAAAACAATCAAATGCCGTGATATAAAGTGGAAAGAAAAAGGACATGTAAACTAGGATTTCAATTCTGGAATCAAATCTGAGCCCTGTCATATACATGAACTTTTGAAGCAAGTTAATTTCTATGAAACTTTGTTTCCTCATCTGTGAATTAAGAATGATAGAACCACAAGAGCAAAATCATTGCAATAATAGCTCTATTGAGGTAGAACTGTACCTGTATGCCAGGCACTTTGAACAAGTGATATCTCAGTATTATGATTACAGCTCTGGGAGATAGGCATTTTTCCTATTTTACCAAAAAGAAAATGCGGATGATAACAAGATGCATTATTTTATGTATACATTATTATCTATATATTTTCACCAACATAATGCTTTAAATCATAATGTACTATGTCATCAGAATAATACTTATACACACACACATTCATACATAGCATAATCATAACAGTGCATTAAATTGAATGTATAAAGCACCTTGCAAGGCAGAAAGTTGAGGAAGCTCAAGGAAGAGTGGCCATTATTATGGTAAATTATAAATTTATTTACTGAATGTTATTTTAATATAAATAAAAATTTTAAAAATATTTTCTTTGGATTAATTTATTAGTTATCTTTTTCACTATTCCATCAATGTGGAAAGAAGCAGCAAAAGAGGAGTCCATAAGCATCGTCACCAATCTCCCTCAAAAGGCATGACTAGATTTTAGGCTTTGAAAGTCTGAGTGAATCCATTAATACTTAGGAAAAGGGCACATTGCTGGGTGCAGTGGCTCATGCCTGTAATCCCAGCACTTTGGAAGGCCAAGGTGGGCGGATTGCCTGAGCTCAGGAGTTCGGGACCAGCCTGAGCAACACGGTGAAACTCCGTCTCTACTAAAATACAAAAAAATTAGCCTGGCGTGGGGGCGTGCACCTGTAGTCCCAGCTACTCAGGAGGCTGAGGCAGGAGAATTGCTTGAGCCTGGGAGGCGGAGGTTGCAGCAAGCCCAGATCGCACCACTGCACTCCAGCATGAGTGACAGAGCAAGATCCATTGCCAGAAAAAGGGGTACATCATCAGGGTGTTAGGTACAAAGGACCAGGGGAGAGGAAATTGGAGGCCATGGATTTTCATAATAATACAAATGAAATGCTAAGAAGCTTAGTGTGGCAGGAGGAGCTGTCACACTTATAAAGCCAAACTGCCCACTCCTGCCCGTGGCCAGTCTGGGTTTCAGGGGCAGAGCTGGGAAACAGACCTAGGAGTTAAGATACCTGAGCCAGACAGCTGTCTTTGTTGGAACCAACAGGAGTTTGTGAGTCGACAAATAGAAACGAAGACCCCAACTGCTGTTCGCAGTTGTACAACATAGATATCTTAGCCTGCAGGTAATACTTTTGTATTAGAGGAGCTTCAGATTTCAGCTGTAAGTGCACAGCTAAATACTGCTTAGAAATGCTTTTCCTTCATTTTTTTTTTTTTTTGCCTTCCATTTAGCTTTGTTAAACAAAAGATGATAATTTGTCTACTCAAAAGAAAACCTTACAGACACAAAGTCTGTTTTCTATACACAGAGGCCTGGAACACTGAGAAATTTATGAAAGAATAAAAAGGACATGGTTTGAAATAGTAATTATTATTGCTGAGCAATTTCAACTTGCCCTCTCCTTCCAGTAATAGGTTGGAGGAAACCCATCACCATTTACTGCGCTGCCTCACATCAGGAAGCAGGATGTCAAGGGAAGCTTGTTGATTAAAAATTAGATATCTATATTTTTCATAAGCAATCACTTCAGAAAACGAACATATCTAAAGCCAAAATGTCAGAGCAAATATAAGATTACCCCATTCCCATTCTTAGTACCTAGGTAATTATTGTATGAGAACATTCAAAAGCTGAAGTCTAGATTAAATAACCCAGCAGCCTCTTAAAGGGTCATGGAGATTTGCCTTGGAAGGCAGTGGATCTCAGAATTGAAGCTCCCAGCTCCTTGAGCAGAAGATGTAATTTTTTGTTGTTCTATGTAATCAGAATGCACTTGGGTTAGTAGCACGTGTTACTACTAAACTTCACCAACCACAGCTGAGAAGGCAGATGGATATGAGGACAATAAGGGAGGAAGTCCCGTGAAACCTGAAGTCTCCTGACTCAAGGGATCTGGGTGGAGAAAGAGGGACTGTTGGTGTAGGTATTTTGGTAGCAGGGATGTCAGTGAACAGGCTGCCTTTGTGCTCTAAGACACAACATTATCTTACTTGGGAGAGGAACAGGAGAGGACAGATTTGGGATATATTTTGGAGAACCAATCAGTGTCACTTTAGAAATCACTGTAGCTTTAGGCCTTCTACGATCACCCTAACTAGATGGAAACCCAAACCCCAGCCAACTCTATCACATTACCCTGATTCTATTTTCTTCATAGCCTTTATCAATTATAAAAATAACGTGTTTACTTCTTCATTGTTTGTCTCTCCCAATAGAATGTAAGCTCTTAGACAAGAGAGTTTGGGATTTTCCACTCTTTTATCTCTAGCACCATAGAACTGTGCTTGGCACCGTTAACAATGAGCAAAACAGAGAAATAATATCAAAATAATTGTGCCTTAAATGTTATGCCGTGTTTAAGAAAGAGCTTATGAAAATATATTGTTAAATATGTACATATTGGTAAGTATTTTAATATATTGCACATAAAAAGTATGTAAAATATATACATATAATTTGAATAATAATAAAATGAAAACCCATGTGACTACAACCATCTTAAGAAGGGACCGTTGCTGTTATCTTAAAAGCTGTCTTCCACAAAGTTAGGCCCAGCCCACACAAAGGACATAGATTCCCATCTCCAAGAATTTTCCTTTCCTTGCTTTCTCATGATTAACTAGATTTGTGCAAGGGAAACAGCATTAAACAATGGGGTATACTGGCTGGAGCTATGGTCCTATCCATAAGACTTTTTGTGATACAAATTCTTTCTATAAATATATATGCATATATATATATATATTACATATATATGCATTATATGTTTTATTTATGCATTATATGCATTTACTAATGTTGAATATATTTTAAACATTATAAAACCTTTCAGAATGAGAGGTACAGAGGGTACTTTTAAAAACAGATAAATTTAAAATATTTTATAAATATTTATATAATTTAATTGTACAAATGGTTTATGCACATTAAATATATTATTAGCATGATTAGTGCTATATTCTATTAAATGAAAGATATGCATATTACTAAGGAAGAATAAATACTGCCAATTTAACTATCACATGCCACCCATCGATCATAAGGTACACCTCTAAAAATTTTAGAAATGATAAAATACATAGACTTTATAATCAATGAAATGCAGTATATTTTCTAATGAAGAAATCCAACTGGACACAGTTGTTACTGAAAATTGTGTTTCCATAATACCATATTATACAACTATAATACAACATTTTAAGTGCCTAGTTACAAGATTATTTTAATTCCAATTTTGGGTTTTCTGTTTGCTAGAGCTATGATAAAGATACTTTACAAATATATATTTTTGCATATATATTGTAAACACACACAGATACATATGTATCTCCAAATAAAAGAAAAACATAAGATTGTTTTTTAATAATAAAATTTTTAATCCAAACCACCAATTATTTAAAAGGTTTTGGTGTTGCAATTGCAAATTCTCAGAAGGGGGTGCATTTAACACTTTTTTTTTTTAATGACTTAGAAAAAAGTCACACTAAAGCTTCATACTCAGAAGATTTTAATTCAAGCTCAGTGACTGTGCATCTAAGTGTGTGTGAGTGTATGTGTATGTATGAATGTGCTGGCTTTATCCATGGGGCTGCTAGTTCATTTTTTGTAGCTGAAAATACAAGAGAACTCATAGGAAAAAGAAGAAAAATGAGCAGAAGATACGAAAAAGAAGAGGAGGAAGAGTAACAGGAGGAGTAAGAAGAGAAGGAAAGAAGAGGAAGATCTGGATAAGTTGGGGTAAGAAGAAGAGGAAAAGAAAGAAGAGGAGGCCCAGTGCAGTAACTCACACCTGTAATCCCAGAAATTTGGGAGGCCGAGGTGGGTGGATCACCTGAGGTCGGGAGTTCGAGACCAGCCTGTCCAACATGGCAAAACCCGGTCTCTACTAAAAATACAAAAATTAGCCAAGCATGGTGGTGGGCGCCTGTAATCCCAATTGCTTGAGAGGCTGAGGCAGGAGAATCACTGGAATCTGGGAGGTGAAGGTTGCAGTGAGCTGAGATTGTGCCACTACACTCCAGCTTGGGTGACAGAGAAAGACACTGTTTCAAAAAAAAAAAAAAAAGAAAGAAAGAAGGAAGAAGAAAAGGAGAGGGGAAAAGGAAGGAGGAGAGACAAAGGGTAGGAAGAAGGAAAAGGGAGGATAAAGAGAAAGGGGAAATAAATATATTCTGAGGAGAGTGCTAAATCAATTAATATCTTGAAATAAATATATGTAAAAATGCTTAATTTTTTACTGCTTTAATTAAGAATTTTTCCCATAAAGGAACAATTAAGGAAAAATTTCAAAAGATGTTAGATGAGGCACTCTTGTCCATCTCAGACATCCTTTCATTGAAAGCTGAGCCAGTATACAAATTATTGAAAACTTTTTTTTTTTTTTTTGAGACAGGGTCTCACTCTGTCACCCAGGCTGGAGTGCAGTGGCATAACCTTGACTCACTGCAGCCTCCACCTCCGGGGTTCAAGTGATTTTCCTGCCTCAGCCTCCCTAGTAGCTGGGATTACAGGCACATGCCACCACGCCTGGGTAATTTTCTTTGTATTTTTAGTAGAGACTAGAGACAGGGTTTTGCCATGTTGGCCAGGATGGTCTCGAACTCCTGTGCTCAGCTGATCTGCCCACCTCCGCCTCCCAAAGTGTTGGGATTACAGGCGTAAGTGTGTACCCCACCCGGCCTGAAAACCTTTTCTAAGACCACTGCTTAAGCACCAATTAATTTAATTTTGCAATATTAAAAATAAGCTAGAAAGGGTAAAAAAATTCCTCCTTTCCTTTTCTTCCTTCCTTCAATTCCTCCCTTCCTCTCTGCTTTCCTTCCCTTTTCCTTTCCTTCCACAGTTCTTTTTTCCTTCCCTCTTCTTACTTGTTTGCCTGTCCTGTCTCTCTTTCAAGAGGGAAAAGTTGTTTCTTAAAAGTAAATATTACATACAATGAATTCCCCCATACAAGTTCTTGAGTTGGTTTTTGAAAATCAGTAATATTGAGAGTAAAATTTGGAAGAAAAGCTCATAGAATGAACTATTATAGTCATGCATACTATTCTTGTTATGGACAATACAATCAAGTTTTGAAGTATGTACCCTTTTTTAGTGTTAATATCATAAATTGGCTGCTTTGTAAAAGGCACTCTTGACAATAATTTATTTATATTTTAATGTTGTCTTTGCAATACATTAAATACATTATCATGGCAATTTGTGTGCTGCTTTTCTTTTTTTTTTTTTTTTGGATTTTTAGGGTTTTTTTCGCCAATGTAGTGGAACATTGCCAATAAGAATTGTTCATAAAAATATGACCTTGTTATTTTTTTCCAATGAGACAATGTAAAGAGAGGAACGCTAATAATCTAAATAGTAGTTAACACCTTTAGCATCTGTTGGAAAGCAAATATGAAGACTAATGTTCTCCTAGATAGCTCATTCAATGTTTATCTTGATGACTAGAAAATAAGCAACCGAATAACCATTGAACTGAATTACAATAAAATATACATTTTTCACAGAGAGGAGCACAAAATCAGTTTTCATTTGGCATGCTAAGTATGCTATATTTGAACAGAATGTTACATATTCATTTCATTCATCATTTAAAGGCAGATAATCAGGAAGTCATTACGTGGCCTGCATTGGGCAGCTATTTGATTAGAGCATAATTGAGCACTCTGTAATTCAGCCAAAGCTGACAGGTTGGGAATGCATAATACCCATTCTAGGTATTTTGAACATGGGGAAAACTATGGGGCAAATGGTGTTTGCTGGTCAAAAGTGGCCACTGGAATAAAAGAGAAAACCCAGAAAAATAAAAAATTTAATTTACATTTTGTTCTTTTTTATTGTTAAAATTGTTTTTGTTTTATTTTGCAAACTGGTAATTTATAAATTGCAGTAACTCATGGGAAATTATTCTCTCTGGCATCAGAAAACTTCGTGTGACATTTTGAGTCATGCTGGCATCGCTCTGTGGTGGCCCAGACTGACTGTTCATAGATTCTTAGACATGAAGGTAGTAAGTTAAAGCAGAACCTGATTTTATCCAGGAGTTTATGAAGTGGGGAACTGGGGATGGAAATTAACATGCGGAAGTGTATGACAAGGCAGAGCAAAAACTGGAGAAGAGAAGCTAAAGATATTCTTACCATTCTTATGGTTGGTGGGGACAGGACATCATAATATAAATGCCAGGCTGTGCATCTTCAGCTCATTTACTTCTTTAAAACATCACTAGCACATGACAGGCATGACCTTCCAGTGGTCTACTTGCTGTTTCCTGCTTGTCAAATTTCTCCTCCATCTTTAGCTTTCCTATCCAAACCCAATGTGAAGTTTCAATCAGAAGGGAAAGCATTAGGGAACCTTATTAGGTTCAGAAATAAAGTATATTTAGCTGCACAATTTATAAATATTTGCTAACTTTTTTGTTATAGTAACAACTAAATTGGTGATTTTTAAGAGACAAGGAGGAGTATTTTATCATTGTCATTTGTATTAGTTTTCTGGGACTGCTGTAACAAAGTATGGCAAACTGCGTGGACTGCGTGGCTTAAAACAACAGATATTTATTGTCTTACAGTTCTGGAGGCTAGAAACCTGAAATTAAGGTGTTATTGGCAGGGCTGATTCTTTCTGAGGGCTCTGAAGAAGAATCTGGTTCATGCCTCTCTCCTAGCTTCTAGCAACAGCCGGCAGTACTTAGAATCCATTGACATGTAGATGTATTGCTGCAATCTCTGCCTCCATCTTCACATGGCATTCTCCCTATGTCTCTGTGTCTTCACATAGCTGTTTTATTTTAAGAACAACACATACATTGGATGAAGGGCCCACCCTACTTCCATATGACCTCATTTTAACTAACTACATCTGCAATAATCCTGCAATAATCCTATTTCCAAATGTCACATTCTGAGGTACTGGGAATTAGAATTTCAACATATCTTCTTCAGGGACATAATTCAATCCACACAGCATTGTCTAGAATTGTTGACATACGGTAATAATACAGCACAAATTGATTAACTTTTAGTTGGTTCTAAAATTCTCTATAGAAAAGTCACCCCTTTATTGTAGAAAGTGGAGAAGATTACGCCAACTGCCAACTCATGATACTGTTTGACTTGATCAAAAACATATTAAAGACACAGAAAATATTGAGGCAGAGGTGTAAAGAATCCAAACTCTTGTGATCATGAAAATAGAGTCAGCCAAAGACAGAGTGAAAAAAGTCTTAGCTGAAAAGGAAGAGACCCCCTCCTCGTTGCCCTTTATGAAATGACTCCCTCATTGTGCTCTTGACACTAAAAGACGTATCAATGTTCAAATAAATATTGGTAGTAACCAGATACAGACAGTCATGGGCTCTTGTGACCTGCATCTCATGGGGGGTCTTGAGACCTGTATCTTATGGGAGGGATGGGATAGAGTTTGAAAGGCGTTTGAGTCAGCAATAAAGCATGAATTAACATGGGAAAGTTGTAGATGATAAAGAAAATGAAAATGCTGAGCCTACGAGTTCAAGAATTACTTGGCCACTATACTTGTATCTCCTTCTCCCAGCGATGTTAGTCTCGATAGTATAGAGTCCCTTTAGTATAGTCTCTACAGTATATAGTATAGGAATGTAGCAGGATATGAAGAAGGAAATTTCAGCCAAAAAGCTTATAAATCAATAGCAGAATCCCAAGTGAGGTGCTAAAAAAAGATGCTTATTTTCCAAAATAAACTTTTGTGAATCTGTGAGACCAGACTCAATGCCTTTATCCATTCAAAAGATGAGAAAGTGCCAGGTGTATTTGTGACTTGGGTTTCTGGAGACCGATTGGTCTTTGATGAATCCCACCCACACCAGTGAGAGGCACGGGGTGAAGTGACTCTCATTTTGAGCTTAATAAAGAGATGCTTTGATGAGACCGTTTTAGGGTACTTGATATGTGCCCCCTTGTGCTTAGGGACTATGAGAATTGGGGTTGGACTTATACATGAGTTATCTAAAGGTTGACAAATGGGAATGGCTGTTGCTAACTGATCATAGAAGAGCCTGCCCTCTTTGTCTTACAGATCAGAGGGGATCCATGTGTATGAGAACCACCATGGGTGTCCAAAAGGATTGTACAAGGGGCGTTTAGAATGG
The DNA here is from genome assembly GCF_028878055.3 of Symphalangus syndactylus. Taxonomy (NCBI): domain Eukaryota; kingdom Metazoa; phylum Chordata; class Mammalia; order Primates; family Hylobatidae; genus Symphalangus; species Symphalangus syndactylus. The sequence continues at coordinate 20,234,843 of NC_072429.2, forward strand.
GAAGTGTTGCTCATCAATAAAAGCTGTAGGAATCACACATTGATTCCAGTGGTTGAGGAAGACACAATAAAAGACAGCCTGGACTTCCAGTTTCAAGGAATCTGCTGGTGAGAGAGGTCAGTGGTAGGGCAGAGGAGGGTTTCTGTAAAGGGTTCACAATAACACCTTATAAGAGAAAAATACAGTTTTAAATTTCTGGAGAACCAACCAGGGAACACAAAACCACTTCTTAAATTTATCAGTAAGATAATAATTTTTTCCTCCCATAAAATACTCATTCTGGAAAAGGGAAGGGAAGTTTTAACTTTAGTCAAATCTAGCATGTGTGTTACCAGAAGAGGATGTTCCTTCCAATTTCTGAATGAAGTCTGTGTTTACTAACTTTAAGTGACCATAGGGTTTTTCATTAACCAAGAATAAGAAGAAAAGTTGTGGTGCCTAACTACATTTTCAGAGAAGGGCAAGAGAAAAAGTAAATCCATTGAGCAAATTTAAATCGAAAGTGAGACTTAAAGTTGCTATACCCTACCAATCACGTTTGTTCAATGAACCAATAACATTCACATCTATAAATCTGTTTTACTTCACCTTTCCTACTTGTTGTCATTGCTTTATGGAAGAGATTGTGAGACAAGAAGTAGGTGGAGCTCCTTTTTGTAGATACTTTCGTTAAGTGAGAGTTGGCTGCTCATAATTGACACAGCTATAATGGGTAGGCTAGAGGGGAGAGAGGGCTCACTTCCATTTCTTCTCACTTTCCTGCTACTTAATATCAATAACAATCACTTTGTGAATGAGGGTGAATACAAAGGGAATGATTAGAATCAGGGTAAAATTTGCTGAATATCCAGCTCGAGGAGTAGAAAAAAAAATTTAATCTCCCTCGATTCTTCTTCCTTTTATGTCCTAGACTTCTCTTTTGGTGGTGCAGTATATCAACATGACAAAGACCATAAGAATACTATAGTTTTTAATGCTTATTTTGGAAGGTAATGTTACGGGTTGAACTTGTCTTCCCCAAAATGATATGTGAAACCCTAACCTGCAGTACTTTACAGTGTGACCTTATTGACAGATAGGGTTTTATGGAGGTAATCAAATTTAAATTAGGTCGTTGGGGTGGGCCTATGCCAATATGAACTGTGTCCTTATAAAAAGGGGAAATTTGGACAAAGACAGACATTTTGGACATTATTATAAAGAGGGAGAATGCCATGTGATATGGTTTGGCTCTGTGTCCCCACCCAAATCTCACCTTGAATTGTAATAATCCCCACATGTCATGGGAGGGACCCTGTGGGAGGTAATTGAATCACAGGGGTGGGTTTTTTTTTCCTGTGCTTTTCTCATGATAGTGAGTAAGTCTCTAGAGATCTCATAGTTTTATACAGGGGAGTTCCCCTGCACATGCCCTCTTGCCTGCCGCCATGTAAGATGTGTCTTTGCTCTTCCTTTGTCTTCTGCCATAAGTGTGATGCCTCCCCAGCCATGTGGAACTCTGAGTCCATTAAACCTGTTTCCTGTATAAATTACCCCGTCTTGGGTATGTCTTTATTAGTAGCATGGGAACAGACTAATATACCATGTGAAGACACAGGAAGAAGGAGCTCATGTGATTAGAGTGATGCATCTACAAGTGAAGAAGTGGTAAGTGTTGTCGCAAAGACCAGGAGCTGGAAGAGGCAAGGGAGGATTCTCCCCTAGAGCCTTCAAAGAGGGCATGCTTTTTCTAACGCCTTGGTCTCAGACTTCTAGCCTCCAAGACTGTAAAACAACAAATGTCTGTGTTAAGACACCCAGTATTTGGCACTTTGCTATGGCAGTCCTAACAAACTAAAACAGTGGGTCATGAAGGTGCTTTCTGGAAGAGCCTGAATTGAAGGTAGGGTTCAGAGAAAACACAATAATTTTAGAAAAGTAATTTACATATAAATTTAAGAGAAAGATTATATTTTTTAGTAGGACCAGAGGAAGCACAACATGTATCCAATGAAATATCCTAAGATTTTATGCATCACATAGGTTTCTCTCTGTGCAATATAATCTCAGGAATTCAAGGGCTCAGAGCTACTGAAGTGGGGTTTGGTGGAGGAGCAAGTGTTGAATGGTGATAATACATTAAGTTATCAAGAAGTTACTAAAATTCCAGGCAGCAGTTTCACATGCCTAACATAAAGAAACGATTGAAATAGTTGCAGAGGCTAGGGACTGATAAGACCCAGAAAAACAGGACGTGGACCAAGCTGGCTAAGTCCCACTGGACCCAACATGGCACTGGATTTCACCTAAGTGTCACTTAGGACCTCATTATAGGATCATTAACATACTAAATCACACACCCACCATAACACTTCTGGAAACATCCATATTTGGTGTAAAAATGGGTAGTACCACAGTTTTGAGAAATCACCACCTTTCTCCTATATTCATGAATATTCCACCCCTTGATTAAAGAAACCCATAAAGGTAGCAGCTCCGAACTTCATCATGTGATTCATTCTTTTGAGTATACCCACATTCGCTTTTCTTGTATACTTTTCTCTTTGCAGTAAATCTCCATACTTTCACAATTTTCTGACTCATCCTTGGATTCCTTCTTGAGATGTTTTCAAGAGCCTAGACACTGGCCATTGTCAAGGTCCCACTGGCATTTGAGGACCTCCTCTGGTATTAGGAAATCCTAGCTATTTTTATATTTTATTATGACCATTTTTGGTACATTTTTGCCTTCTCAAATTAATTATAGGCTTCTGGGGTCAGAAAATATGCTCTGCAATTCTTAAAATCCTCTAGAAAATACAAAATTTATTTGTATATATTAGGCAGCTAATAAATTCAGGCGGAAGTGAGAATATCCGAACGGTGTAAGATTATATTTTTGGACCACACACACTTAATTCCTGTATAGACAGCTACATATTCTCCATTACAAAAGACCAATTTGGTGCTATGTTTTTTAAAAATCTACTGCATTTTAATTAGCTTTGATTAACAGTGCAAAGGGCTAAAGAGAAACAGGATCCATTTTTTTTAAGTCAGTATGCAAGGGATTTACATTCAGTAGTCTAAGTCTTTCACATATCACCAGCAGAATTGGGCCCCAAGCAATTTATTCATTTGCAGCTATAATAAATGACTCAGGGGATTGAAATGGTAAAGAAGTCTGTCATTTGAAGATTTGTAGTGATTGGTTACAATAGGAAAATGAATTCCACAAAGCCAACTAGAGTATGTATAATGAGTTCATTGCTTCAGTTACCACAAAAAAGAAATGCCAAAGGTTTAGTTTCCACATATAAAACAAAAATCACTGGTAATGTCATGTGGAAAGCAAAAATGTTGGGACAACAGAATCCAGCAATAGTTATGCATATAAAACAGTACAGGCTGTTGTAGCATCTTAGGCAGCTGGATATAGTCCATACAACTTCTGAAGACTACTTTTAATCCTAGATATTGTCTGCTCTTGGCTTCTCACCTACCCTTTAATAGTATCCTTTTTATCCTTGGGGCTAGAAGCCTGAAAACTCTTTTCCAGCTCCCTACCAACTGGTTTCCTGTTAGGGTCTGCCAATGGGAGGTATCACTTGGAGATTAAAAAACCAAAGCAAAAGAGAAGTCTTTTTACTTCTTGTTCTAGCACCTCCGGAAGCAACAGCAGGAGCAGACAGCAGAGGATTGTGACCACAGGCAGCAACATAGGTGGCAAGTTCAGCAACGTCATGGAGTGCAGGCTCCCTTAGCAGCAAAGGTATAGCTCTATCAGCAGCTGCTCCAGCATGTCAGCAGCAGGCTGCTAGGCTCCAGCCAGACACGGGGCAGCTCCTTGAACTTCACGTATTAGCAATCTGTCCCTTTCTTCCTCCAGCCCTTTTTCTTCTCTCTGTTGCTTCTCCAATTCCTCATGTACAGTTCCTTGTGTTAAACCTCTTTCTTCCTGAAATACCTTGAAAGGCTTCTGTTTTCCTTGTTGGAAACTCACTGATTCAGCAATATCAGTGAGTGTCCCCAGAAACAAATACATCTGGAATTGGTTATGTAATCTGCTCGGGCCTAAATATAGTTGTAATCCCACTGTCAATAGAAAATGGAAAACTAGTACATGTCATGCAGTGGCAAAAGAGTAACTAAAATTATTCCGACATTGCCTGAGATGATGTACCTATTAATGGCGAAGCTTGAGGTTGCCAAGTGACTGTTTCATGGTGAACATGTTTTTTTTGTTGTTGTTTTTTTTTTTGTTTTGTTTTTTTTGTTTTTTTTGTTTTTTTTTTTTTTTGAGATGGAGTCTCGCTCTATCGCCCAGGCTGGAGTGCAGTGGTGCGATCTCGGCTCACTGCAAGCTCCGCCTCACTGCAAGCTCCGCCTCCCGGGTTCACGCCATTCTCCTGCCTCAGCCTCTCTGAGTAGCTGGGACTACAGGCGGCTAATTTTTTGTATTTTTAGTAGAGATGGGGTTTCACCGTGTTCTCGATCTCCTGACCTCGTGATCCGCCCGCCTCGGCCTCCCAAAGTGCTGGGATTACAAGCGTGAGCCACCGCGCCCGGCCTCATGGTGAACATGTTTACAAGGACTGAGGGGTGATGAGTAGCTTCTGACTACAATAGAGAACTTACTGACAGAAAGGGACAGTCTCTGGACTTTACATTCTCACCATAAAATATGGATGGAGAGGTTCTGTGATGGCCCCAATAGAGTATCTCATGAGGTCACAGAACTGTGCCACTGAAAATCAGACCCCAGATTTGATCCCATGAGTTGTAGAACTGCAACATAAGTTGCTTTCATAGCTTCAGCATGTCTCTTATGTAAACACCAGGGCATTGGTTAATATGGACTAGAAATCTGAAAATTGGAATCAAGGTTTGCAAGTGGGTACAGATTAATCTAAAAGCTTTGAAAATCCTAATCCCTCTGAGCCTTCTTTTCCAAAGGAACTAGCCCTTGTTTTTAAAGGAAGAGGAAACTAGTATTCCTTTGCTTTGAGAAACTATAATGAGCTCAACTGAAGCAGTTACTTTGCAAGAAGATGTCAATTATTTTCAAGATGTACGCTCATTCCAACTCATTGCCTTCATGCCCAGAGCCAGAGTTAGATCCCCGTAGGTCCAGGAATGTAAAAGCAAAGTTTGACCTAGAAGAAGACAGCCTATATACTGAATGAATTCTACTGAAGACTCCGATAATTTATATTAGCAAAACCCTGGATATTATATGTAGGAAAAGATGACAAGGTTGTTATAAACAAAGAAATCTGGAACTAATTATATGATCTGTTTGGTTTTGTTTTTAGAGATTGAGCATTATTATTACGTTACCCAGGCTGGTCTCAAACTCCAAAGCTCAAGCAATTCTCTGGCCTCAGCCTGCCAAGGACCTGGGATTAACAGATGCAAGGCAATGCACCTGGCTCTGTTACATAATCTTTTATGCCAAAGAGGACAAAATAGTGGATCAGAAGTGGCTCTCACAGCTTCTTTGGTTGATTAAAACATTGACTCAATAGTGATAGGTATTTAATGAGTTTGTGATGACAGAACTTCCCTGGAATAATCTTTAAAAGGAAATCCAAGGATGTAGAAGATAAGAATACTGCAGTATATTTATCATGTGCTACTCACTTGCTTCCATGTTCCCTGGTAGTGCCTAGACAATTCTTCATTCCCTATGGCACTGAGAAAGCCTGAGTGACAGGAAAACTAGGATCCTTGACTAGCTTCATGGTGGCTCTCCTCTGCAGGAGACTATTATGGAAAAGGACGTCATTGAAAGGGGCTGCCTGATTTCAGTGGTAAGAAGGAAGCAGCAGAGGTTCAATGACAAGGAGGATGCAGTCACAATAATGGGCATCAGGCCTGGAGTGTTTGTTAGAATGTTTTGTCAGGAAGGCATTCTTGGTATTGGCTAATTGATCAAAGGTCCTTCAGATAAAATGAGGTAAGAGATTAGAAATCTATGGCCCAAGGACCAAATCCAACCTGCTATCTACCTTATAAAGCAAGTTTTATTGGAATATTGTCTTGCCCTTTCATATGTGTGCTTTCTATGACTGTTTTAACACTACACTTGCAACTGAGATCATATAGTCTGAAATGTCTAAGATAATTACTGTCTAGCCTATTACAGAAAAGCATTTGCTAACCCTGAATTAGTCAGTTAACCAATGATTGTATTGATGTCTGTACAGGTGGCTCTCTATAATTGTAAGTTCTATATCCATAGATTCAACCAGCTGCAGATCAAAAATATTTGAAAAAACAATAAAATATAATACAAATTTTAAGAATACAGTATAACAACAATTTATATATCATTTACATAATATTGGGTATTCTAAGCAATCTGGAGATGGTTTAAGACATGTGGGAGGATGTGCAGAGGCTATATGCAAATACTACACCAATTTGCATAACAGGCTTGAGTATCTGAGGATTTTGGTATCTGTGGGGGATCCTGGAACCAAAGCCCCACAGATACTGAGGGATGTACACCAAAAATCTAGGTCTGGAAGACAGAGACCTTACTGGAATCACTATAATGGAGAAGAACGGCCTCTTCCCTAATTCCTAGATCTGAACCAATTAGCTGAATTGGGAATCTCTTAGGATAAAGAGAGCCTAGGTTTTTGTAAAAAGTGACTCAGCCATGGTATACCCTGAAAATATTCCCATAGACCTTCTGTAAAGCAGCCTATGTCTACTTGACCAGGTAACTGTGTACCGGGGAAGGGGGAGCTCAGATCTTCAGGGAATCACTAGATGTGGGTGCTGAGTTGATGTTAATCTGTGAGGACCCCAAATGCTGTGGTCACCAATCAGAGCAGAGGCTAGAAGATTAATGGTGTCTTGGCCTGTTTCCATCTTGCAGTGAACCTAGTGGGGACACAGACCACCCTGGCATTGTTTCCCCCGTTCTTGGGTTCGTGTTGGAATAGACATACTAGATGACTACGGAGTCCCCCTCTCGTCCTCTTGACTCCTGGAGGGAGGTGTCATTTTTGGCCCTGGAGTCATATCAACTTCCTCACAACCTCCCTCTGCTCTTTGCTCTCATTAAACTTCTTTTACTCTTCTTAACCTTTCCATATCTTTTCAGTTCAATCCCTTGCTTTTATTTCCTCTCTGAGATATCTTCCTAATTCACTTGCTTACAATCAGCTTGGAGTTTAGACACTGGGAGAAGATATTGAGCACAGATCATAACGACACTTTCTTCTCAGTTTCCTCAAGTCTACTATGACTATGTTATGCCCAGAGAGGTCAAGCAAATTGCAGTGTCATATAGTTAGATATTTGCAAAACACCAGTATAAGAATTTCTGGCTCCTGGCTAGTGACTCTAAACTTCTATTTGAATTGCTCTTACATCATTAAAAAACAAACAAACAAACAAACATAGATTAGTTGGTCAAATTGAGATACTGTAAAGCTGAACCTCTGGAGAAAAAGCCTGGGCACACATCTTTCTCTAAAGCACTACAGTTCTTAGAACAGCATTAGGAACTACAGCATCATGTATAAGAAAATATCAAGGAACTGCATCACAAGTGCATTTATCTTATGAGGATTCAACTTCATGTGCTTTTAGATAAGGGAGGTGGGGAGAGAAAGAGAGATAATAAAGAATAACTAAAACAGGTGACTTTGTTTTCCATCCCTTCAGTAGGTGTACATCCCAGTCCCCAGGGTAATTATGATATGAATTAGATGTTCCCTTGGCCGGTCTAAAACAGAGCTCTCATACTGAGAATGTCCTCTCTGTGTTTGGCAAGACTGCCAAAATATGTGACCCACAGAATCAGTCAGGAATTATTGAAGTATCTTTCCAAGTTATATGGTCCGAACAGCGAGGAAAAATATTTCTTAAAAATCCAAGATTCCAGCCGGGCATGGTGGCTCACGCCTGTAATCCCAGCACTTTGGGAGGCCAAGGCAGGCGGATCATGAGGTCAGGAGATCGAGACCATCCTGGCTAACATGGTGAAACCCTGTCTCTACTAAAAATACAAAAAATTAGTCGGGCGTGGTGGTGGGCACCTGTAGTCCCAGCTACTCGGGAGGCTGAGGCAGGAGAATGGTGTGAACCTGGGAGGCAGAGCTTGCAGTGAGCCAAGATCGCACCACTGCACTCCAGCATGGGCGACAGAGCGAGATTCCGTCTCCAAAAAAAAAAAAAAAAAAAAAAAATCCAAAATTCCATCATTCCAGATGTATTTTTGGAACTATGTAGAAAAATATTTAAACATCTTAAGAGTCATAAGGGTGCAAATTTAATCAAATAATGTAGTAGCCTGGGTAGAATAGCTCATTTTTTTAGATGATTAGATTAATTAGGTAGTATTGTCTCAAACTGAAGGAAGCGGAGTCCGTGAGTATCTTTTCTTCTAAGTTGCAGAGTTGAAGACAGATGACTGTGGGAAGGGGCTCAGCTCAGCAATTGGGATCATGGATGGAATGCACATCTAGATATCTGCACAACTACACGGACATTTGCTCATATGGATGTATGTCTGCACATTGAGATATCTCTATTGCCTAGTATATTTTTACTCATTTGATTTCAACTGGCTGAGGAGATATGTTCCTAAATTGCATGAGGTAACATAACTAACTTCTTAATGGGTATTATTTAACCTCAGGCATATTCATTTACAATAAAATATAGAAAATCATTAAAAGAAAAAACTAAAATAGGAATAGTTCTGTGTTAAGATAACAGTGTTTTTTCTTATATTTATAATACATGCAAGATTTTGATCTAATAACTAGAGTCTTTCAGTTCCACTTTAAAATGTAAAATTGAGGAATAAATTTGGATGTGTGTTTAAAATTGATATCTTACCATGAAGTATTGGAATGTAGAGCAGAACTTAAAAATAATCCAATTTTTATTTGATTTATACAAAGTTATATTTATAAAACCTATAAGCATTACTTAATTTCTTGTTAAGGTTCATCCAACAATTGAAGTAATTAAAAGGAAATCAAATACAGTATATTAAATTTATACATGCAATTTAAAAGTTTGAAGTTGTTTAATTAACTAAATTTGTAAGTGGGATCAAACAGTAATCAAATGCTTCCTTAAAGATAATTACTAAAATTTGTTGTACTTATAAATAGAATAATAACTTTTATATGCTGAATTGAAAAGCTTATGGTAGAAGTAGGCTTACATATTTGTTATTAGCGCATTTCATATTAACTTAAATGAAGTAAACCCCTGAATAATTACTTTTATACTCCAAAGTCACAAATTAGACACAAAAAATGATATCTGGGGACTAAATACATAAAGATTAGCATTTTCCACACAATAAGGTCCTTAAACACAAGTCAACTGTCCTAACTTGTATTCCCATAGACACTGAAGAAAAACCTGGCTGTGTTGAAATTAAATAAAAATAATAGATGGTAAATTAGTGTACAGCCTGGAATTTTCAAGCTTAATTTTGACCATAAGTCATTTTTTTTTTTTTGCTTTGTTTAAAACTTCATATGGAAAACTACTCGAAGAGACTTCAGAACATTCACTCATAAAATTTCAGCCTTGAAAAGAATCCCAGACCTCATCAATTCCACCCCTCATTTTGCAACAACGGAATGGCACCTCAGAGATGTAGAATACCTACTGGCATAGAGACAGATTATGAAAGAACTGAGACAGGAAGCCAAATCTCCTGGGTACCAGCGCCAGTTACCATCTCTAATTCATAGTGCTTAGCTGATCAAGTCTTTCAACATTTGACCCCTGAGCCAGGTCATCATTTTACCCTCCAATTTAGAAATGGGAATCAGGAAATTAATGCCACATTATGCAGTGATGTCATCATTATTAGCACCATCCCAGCTGAGATCCTAGAGCTCAGTTTTTTCACAAGGCCCTGTTGCTTTCATTTTTCAACCTGGCACCTTCTGTTGCCACTAAGTATTCACTTGGAGTTCTTTTAAAAGGAAAGTTTCACACACTTCCTATGGCCTCTATGCTCTCATAGAAGGAGTGACATTTGAGAATTCTGACAGTAAGACATCTCTGACTTCAATCACAGAGTGCGAAAATGAATATTTTCCACATGCAACCTTGAAGGTTGGTGCTCTTTTAACATAGCCTTTCAGTTTTCCTTGAGATTGACTGCAGGGGAATTGGATGGTAGTTCAAGCAGCACAAGAGAGGATGTTTGATAATCAGTGCCCAGTGTAAGAGGAAGCATGATGAGGCCTCTGTTGCACCAAGGCAAGGCAAAGCCCATGGCTCAGGGAGAGATAATTGATTCAAAGAAGTTTTGTGCTTCCACAGAAGACTTCTATAGCAAATTGCGCGTGCACAAATTCTGCTCTCAAGCTGGTGTTGATGTTGCTTTCATACTTTTTTCCCCCAAATTCTTATTGAACAGGGAATTTTCTAAAGTATTGGTTGGTATCTGCTCATAGACTATGTGTGTCTATTTACATATGCAATCTAATATTCTATATGGTTTTATATATATATACAATATGTGCAGCTTAAGGAAAAATAAGAGAGAAGAAAATGGGAGAGACATTTTAAAAGAAGGAAATAAAGACATGGTCGATGAATGCCTTTTTTCTTTTTGACTAATTTTGAAGGCTAAATCTTCTCTAGATATATGCTCAGTAGTTTGCAATAAAATCTTCCTTATAGAAACTAGGATGGTTAGTATTGAAAGCATTAACCTTGATGTTAGATGACTTTGCTTTTTGTTTGCTTATTTCTACATGGAGTATAAACCCATAACATATTATCATTATTACATTAAATAATTAGAAATCTCTTAAGCCTACCCCATATTTACTATTCCTGGTGTTCTTCATTGACTTCTGCAGACCTGGGTCCCATTTGCCATTAATTCATTTCGGCCCGAAGGATTTATTTTAACAATTCTTGTGGTGCAGCTTTCTTGAGACAAATTCTCCCATCTTTTGTCTGAAATGTTTTATTCCAGCTTCATTTCTGAAGGATAATTTTGCCAAATTGGGGATTCTAAATTGACAGCTCCCCCCCTCCCCATTCAGCTTTTTAATGATACTGATTCACTGTCTTCATTGTTTCTGATAAGAAGATAGGCATCATGTGTCACTTTTCCAAGTGTTCTCCCTGATGAAACACATCACCCACCCCCACCTCCGCTTTATAGATACTTTTTTGGAAATCACTTCTTTGTCTTTAGTTTTTAGTCATTTTACAGTGACATGTCTGGGTGGACTTATCCAGCTTGGGGATTCTCTGAACTCGGATGTTGATGTAATTTAGATACCCCTCCAAATCTCATGTTGAGATGTAACCTACAGTGTTGGAAGTGAGACCTGGTGGGCGGTGTTTGGATCATGAGGGAAGATTTCTCATAAACAGTTTAGTGCAATCTGTGTGGTGCTGTCCTCCCAAGAGTGAGTGAGTTCTTACTGAGATCTGTTTGTTCAGCAGTATGTGACACCCCCACCCGACCTCCACTCCTGTCCTCACCCCATGTGATGCACCTGCTCCCCCTTTGCCTCCTACCATGACTGTAAGGTTCCTGAGGCCTTCACCAGAAGCCAAGCAGATGCCAGTGTCATGCTTGTACAGTCTGCAGAACCATGAGCCAATTAAACCTCTTTTCTTTATAAATTACCCAGTCTCATGTATTCCTTTACAGCAATACAAGAATGGCCTAATGCAGATGTCTTTCATGAACCTTGGTAAATTTTCTCCCATTATTTCCTTAAATATTTCTTATATACCACTGTCTGTCTCTACTTCTAAGATTCCAATTACATGCATATTAGACTATTGATATTTTTCCCATGTGTCTAAGCTGAATTGTGTTCAACAAAAATTTATATGTTGAACTCCTAACTTTCAGTACCTTCTGAGGTGACTGTATTTGGAGATGGTGTCTTTAAAGAGGTAATTAAGTAAAAACTAGGTCATTGGGGAAGGCCCTTATCCAATACGATTGGTGTCCTTATAAGAGGAAATGTGGATGCAGACATGTACAGGAGGAAGACCATGTGAAGAGTCGGAGAGAAGACAGCCATCTGCAAGCCAAGGAGAGAGTCCTCGAAGTAAGCCAACCCTGCTGACATCTTGTTCTCAGGCTTCTAGTTTCCAGAATTGCAATAAATTAATTTCTGATTTTCAAATCACCACATCTGGGGTACTTGGTTACAGTAGACCTAGCAAACTAATACGGTGTTTATATGTGCTTTCAGTTTGGAAGTTTATATTAATCTGTCTACTAGTTCACTAAATCTGTTTTTATTCTCAGTCCAGTCTGTTGTGTAAGTCTATCAAAAATTTTTTCATTTTCCACATTTCATTTCACATTTCTAGCATTTCCATTTTATTCTTTAATACAGTTTTGGTCTCTCTGCTGACATTTCCATTTGCTAGTACACATTGTTCATCTTTTCCACTAAATCCTTTAACATATTTATCATCACTAGATCCTTCAATATATTTATCATAGTTACTGTAAAATTGTTGTGTGATAAGCCCAATAGCTGGGCCACTTCTGGGTCTGCTTCTATTGATGGTTTCCTCTTTTGACCATCAGTCACATTTTCTTGTTTCTTCACTTGCCTCATAATTTTTGGTTTCTATGCTATGCTCTCTCTCTCTCTCTCTCTCTCTAAAGCTTCATTAATACCCTTAGAAGACGGCATGTCTCCTCTGTCAGGCCATAGTGTTGGGGGGTCTGAATCAATCTAAACTTTAATGGAACTGGGTGTAGGCTTTGTTGCGGCTTTAAATACATTTCAGTCCACTATTCATTCGAAATGTTTTGAGGCTCACTGGAAAGTTAATACCTTTTTCTTCCAGGGCCACACTCAGCATTCTGTGCCTGGAAAGACTACTATTCACCCTGGTTCTTGCTGCCAAGGAAGACCTTGGGATTACCCTTGATGAAGACCCAGGGTACCTCAGTGGGATGTCTCTCAGTTGGCTCGCCCATCCCCAGTCTTTGGAAGCCACTGCCTCACATTCAGTGAGAACCTGGTGGTCTTAAGAGGCTTCCTCTTAGCTCTGATGCCTTGCCTGAGCTTTCATTAGTCACTGTCTCACACTTCAAGAAGGCCAGCTCTCTTCATGGGGTATCTCTTTCAGTTGTGAGTCTTTGCCTTTTAAGAATAATTTGTTATTGTTTGTGTTTTAGTTCATTTACACTTCTTAGTATTCTCTGCTCTGAGATGGGCTTCTAAAATGCTATGACTTATTAGCACATCTGGATAATTATCATTGTTAATGCAAGTTTGACCATATCTTGAAACTTTCTACATTCTAACTAAAAGTGGTAGTCACTCCTTATTAATTGTTAGGTAAGAAATTCAACATGCTTGAGGGCAGAACTTAACTATGTTCGAAGGGTAATAACACAAATAAAAGCTCACAGATGCTGAAACATGCAGTGTGTATGAAGAATGTCAAATAGTCTACTTAGGTTGAAGTATTTGATATATGAAGATGAAATGGAAAATGAGTCAATGTTATAGACGTCTATTGGCTTTGACAGCACAGTTTTCCACCCCTCATTCTAGAATAGATCCTCTGCTTCTATTTGGAGAGCTGTTCCTCACCAATCCAATTATTTTATTTCGACAGAGTTGTTAGCACAGAGATAGGCATGGGAACTCAGCCTAGATAATCATAGTGCGCCATCTCTTAGTTAAAGGTGCAATTATGAGACCCATGCCAGTATTGTTAATGCATTTCCCTGGAAATTACACACCCCTAAGAGAAAAAAGAGAAGAAAAGCCAAATCTCCCTATATGTCTAGTAGAAAACAGAGAAGAGGGGGTAACCTGAATGCTGGCCTCACCCCACCCCTTGTTTTGAAAGACTTAAACCAGTTTGAGCTGAGTGCTGCCACTTGTAATCTCGAGATCTGACTATTCCTACACATTTTTTATCTGTAATAAAATATTTAGATTGATCACTCCATTATACTATCAAGTTAGCTCATGACATACATTCCAGAGGCTTCTTCTCAACTTATTATTTCTAAAACCAATGTAAAAATTTCAAAAATAACATTTAAAGATTTTATTTAGAGATTTCATAGTACTGTTAGATGGACCACTTCATTTAATCATACTTTTGAAAGACCACTGAGCCATGTGATGCCCCTCATTCTACAAATGAGCAAATTATGACGCAAACAATTTAAATAATATGAGCCAAGTTATATAAATGTTGCCAGAACTTTTTCAATATGCTGATTTGGCAATTTTGTTCTCTTTTATTCTAAAAAAATATTTTTTATAGAATAAAAATGACTCATAGGAGAATTTTCGACATTATTCTCTTATTGACTAGAGGATTCCAACCTGACCCCCTTTTGTACCTCTATTTACAGTCAATAAAATGCACCAAAAATTAGCATACCAATAATAACAGCGATTTAAATTCTGACAAACAAAATATTTTGTTAAGTAGAAAGGATCAAAAGATAGTTCTAATATTCAGCTGTCATGTATGGAGAAATAAGATACATCAGTGAATTACTATAATAAAATTGGTACTTCATGGTAGATCTCACAGATTAAAATTATATTCTCACTTCTAAATTAACTCATTTAATATATGTCTCTCTGATCACAAGCTCCATGAAGACAAGAGCCATGTCTGTTTTCTTTACTACTGTTTCCCAGTCCCTACTTTAGTGCTTGATATATAATTTTGATACATAATTTGCATTCAGTAAGTATTTGGAAGGTGAATGTGTAAATGAGAGACTCTACTCAGTTTTAAAATAGAGCAAGATTACTTCTAGCTGAGATGATTAAGGAAAGCTTTTTCTAGCAGACAGCATTTCAACTGGGCCGGCAAGGCTGGTTGGGATTTGAGCAAGATTGGGTTTGAGGCAGGGGAGCTACATAAATAGGAGCACACAGGTGTCAAAATATGCAGCATGTATGGAGAATGTCAAACAGCTCCGTTTGGTTGAAGTATTTGATATATGAAGGGAGTGGTAGAAAATGAGGTTGGAAAGCAGATTTGGGACCAGAGGGCCTTTTATTTCAATCTAAAAAGTTTTACTTTTATTTCGTAGACAATGGGGAGTCAGTGAAGGATTGTGCCCTGGGGAACGAACAGAGCCATGGTACAGGGTGATTAATCTGGAAGACGTCTGCAGACTGGATTAGAATGTGGAGAGATTGGAGGTAAGGAGACAAGTTAGCTATAAATTGCGGGTGAATAACAATGAAGTCTGAAAACAGAATAAAAGAAGTGGGAATAGAGATAAAGTGACATATAGTACTTTTTCTTACTATTAACAATTATTACAGCTGCAATAATTATTTACTGTTGCAGGCACTTCTGTAGGGGCACTAATGTATTATTTTATTGTTTCCACAAGACAACCCTATTAAGTATATAATATTATCCTTATTTTGCACTTAAGAATCACAATGCACCAGGTCACATTTAGCAATTGTCTGAGCCAGGATTTTAACCCAGATAATGTTACTCCTGAACCCAAGCTCATAGCAAGTCTTAGTTATACAGAAGTTAAATCTGAAGTCCTGAGTAACTCTCCAGATGTGGAGTATAAAGGAAGAGAGTTTCTTCCTATTTTACCTATATGATTTCAAATTTATAATAGTAATAGAAGGAACAGTTTGTGTTTAGACTGAGGACATATTGGGTTTGTGATTCCTGGGGTATCCAGGTGGAAAGTTCTAGCAAGCAACTTGAAATGTAAGACTGAAGCTCAAAAGACAGTCTGGAAGTGGAGATTTAGGAAGTGTTAGCACAGAGGAAATATTTGAAATCATGCTATTGTCAGGACAAAGAGTATAGAAAATCAGCACAGAGGGCCAAGGACCAACACTTTGAGAATTCCTACGTGGATTCGAAGAAGAAAAAAGGAACAGAACAAAGCAGTAGCAAAAAGACAGATGATGTTATGCATTGAATTGTGTCCCATAAAAAGATAGGTTAAAGTCCTAACCCCCAGTAGCTAAGAGTGTGACCTTTTTTGGAAATATGGTTTTTGCAGATCAAACTAGGTTTAGATGAGGTTATTAGGGTAGGTTTTGATCCAATATGACTGATGTCCTCATCAAAGGGGAAATTTAAACACAGACACACAGAGAGGAAAACAATTTAAAGATGACCATTTGACTGGACATGAGACATCTACAAACTAAAGAATTCTAAGGATTGCCAGCAAATACCAGAAGCTACAAGGGTCAAGGAAGAATTCGCCCCTGGAGTCATCAGAGAGAGCATGGCTCTGCCAACACCTTGCCTTTGTACCTCTAGCCTTCAGAACCGTAGACAAATTTCTATTGTTTCAAGCCACCCAGTTTTTGTATTTTGCTACAGAATCCCTAGAAAACTAATACAAAAGGCTGGCTGGGTGCAGTGGCTCATGCCTGTAATCCCAGCATTTTGGGAGGCCCAGGCGGCTAGACCACTTGAGGCCAGGAGTTCAAGATCATCCTGGCTAACATGGTGAAACCCCGCCACCACTAAAAACACAACAATTAGCTTATCATGGTGATGTGTGCCTGTAGTACCACCTACTTGGGAGGCTGAGACATGAAGATCGCCTGAACCCAGGAGGTGGAGGTTTCAGTGAGCCAAGATTGTGCCACTGCACTCCAGCCTGGGCAACAGAGCGAGAGTAAAGGCAAACCAAGAGGTTTTTATTGGATAACACACATGTATACACACGCACACGCCAGACTATTTCAAAAGGATAGGAATGGTCAAAGAGTGCTCAATGTTGTAGACACATGCTTGAGTATAAAGACTAAGTAAATTCTATTTTTTTTTGATAGGTGCTGATTAATGATACTTGAGTGATCAGTTTCAGTGCAATGGTATGGAAAGAAACTTATTTCAAACTCAAATACCTACACATAGCAAGCAGTTAAGCAAAGGGTGTGGAATATCGGATTGTATTTACCATTGACAAATGATGAAGACTGCACACTCCGTAAGTGCATTCTATTTGTTTAAATTACTGGGATGGATGGCAAAGAAAAACACATCTGCCATCCATGAATGTGCATCTTTTGTACCAGTGAATGAGTGTGTTATCACTAATTCCCCAAGCCTGATGATACAAGGGAAGAGCAGAAGTTTAAGGAGGTTTCAGGACAAAAGGAAAGAATTTATTTTAACAATTCTGCAGAGAATGTTTGTATGTTAAAGCTGAACTTTCAGTGCAAAAATAGAAATGGTGCATGTTTCATGATTATAAAATTATGAGTAATTATGATTAAAACATATTTAAAAAGTCATGGTCCTTAAACTAATCACATTGAAATGCTGTGCTTTTTTCATTGATAATACTATTGTTTAAATATTACCAAAACCATCTGTTTC
The DNA here is from genome assembly GCF_028878055.3 of Symphalangus syndactylus. Lineage (NCBI taxonomy): Eukaryota > Metazoa > Chordata > Mammalia > Primates > Hylobatidae > Symphalangus > Symphalangus syndactylus. The sequence goes on from NC_072429.2 coordinate 20,252,177, forward strand.
AATTAGAAATCACATAATGAGTTTCATAATTCAGTATTTTTATTTAATAAGCATCATACTATTTTGAGATAAAATATTAGTATTAATAATAATTATCCTGATTCCTCTGATGTGCTTTGGGTAACAATCAAATCTTACATTAAAGATGAATATTAACCTGAGGTAATATTGAGGGAAATCTTGAATGTTTTGGTAAACTATGTTTTTCAAGAAATATATTTATTTCATCTGCTTTGTTGCACTTACTGGCATAGAGTTGTTTATAAAACTCCCTTATTAACCTTTAATGTCTGTAGTGAGGTCCTTTCATGCTTGACATGGGTTATTCATGATTTTTGTAAAATAACTTTTCTAGGCGCTTACCTATATTATAAATATTTTCCAAGAGTCAACATTTGGCTTTGTTAATTTTATCTACTGTTTTTTTTTTATTTTATTGATAAACGCTTTTATCTTTTATTATTTCCTGAATTCTACTTGTTTTGGATGTAGGTTGTTCTTTTTCTAACTTCATATGGCGAAAACTTAGATCACTGATTTTATATCTTTCTTTTCTTCTAATATAGACCTTTCAAGTTATATATTTTCCTCTAAGTATTGCTTGAGCTTTACCCACCATATTTTGATTTGTTGGCTTTTTGTTGTCATTCAGTTAACATGTTTTCTAATTTGATTTTTTTCTAGATCCACAGGTTATTTTAAAATAAATGAGTTAATTTTTAAATATTTGGGGATTTTTGGATTAGTATCTTATTGGTATTGATTTAATTGTGTTGTGGTCAGAAAATGTACTTTGTAAAATGTTATTTATTTTTGAAATTTATTGAGACTTTTTTATGACCTGGCATGTGGTCAGTCTTGGTGAAGCAGCTATATAAAGTCTTTCTTTTGAAAATCAAGCGTATTCAACAGTCGAGGGTTTAATGCTCTATAAATGCCAATGAGGTCCAGCTGATTGATAGTGTTGTAACATCTGCAACATCCTCACCACTTTTTTGTCTGCTTGTTTTATCAGTACCAAGAAATGGATGTTTAATCTCTGATTCTACAAATGTGTCTATTTTCCCTGTTGGCTATATCAGTTTTGCTTCTTGAGCTTTAACACCTATTTATTAGGTGCTTATATATTGAGAATTGCCATGTATTTCTTGTGAAATGTTACTTTTATCATTATGTAAAGTTCCCATTTGTCTTCTACAATATTCTTTGTCTGGAAATGTATTTTGCTGTGTATTAATTTAACTGTACCAGCTTCATTATGCTACGGCTGCATAGTATAATTTTTCCATCATTTTACTTTCACTCTATGTCTTTATAGTTATATTGTATGTGTTATAGACAGTATATATTTGACTTTTGCCTTTTGACTATTCTGATCATCCTTCCCTTTGAGATATTTACATTATTGACCTTTTCTGTAGACATTCAAAAGGATGTGGCGAAGGCATTGGAAGCAATTCTAAAAAGAATTTTTATTTGTGTGAGCAGTAAAAACTTCATTAGAATAAGCATGAATATTCTGAAGAAGACAATAGTAATATTTTAATAAATTAAATGGAACAGATTACACAAGTATCCTCCATTTAATGCACAAGACATTGATGGAGTGCTTTGACCCTCGGCTTATATTTTTGTTTCTGCTTTCTTCATAACTTTTCATTATGCTCTATTTCTTTACTGTCATTAAGGCTTTCCAGTTTATGCTGGAGAAGCCTTTCTACTTCCTATCACATATTTGATTATATCTAAGTTTCTAAAGATCACATGGCAGCTTTTAGTTTATGAGAAGCCAGGAAAAGGCACATTCCTCATGTTTTTATTCGATTAATTTTGGCAGGGTTGCATTTTGCTAGCTTATTCATTTCACATGTGAACAAAAAAGAAAAACAATAAATATTTTTAAAAATAACAGTCTCCATGGAGTCACATTACATTTGGCTTCCGCGGAATACATCTGATTGTAGATTTGACAGATGTAAATTAATATGGTAGTAGCAATGAACTCATTTAATGACATATTTTTCTTTTAAGTATTTTTATTTTAGCAGCATTTATTCTTAGTACACTGAAAGTTTTTGAATAGTTGTAGTTGCCACTGTAACATTAAATGGCTCTAATTGCTCTGCTGTTCCACTCTAGATGGAAATTGGTTGGGCCATAATATTTGAGTTCCTTGTTATATTTTCTGTGCAGGAAGTATAACGATTACTCTCCATTTGGAAGCCCACAGTAAGCAGGGAAAAATAAAATTTAAGAATTTTAAAATTTGGTAGCTTGATGGATATTTACAAACTATTTCTTGTCCATATGCATTTGATCACAACAGTTATCACTAGAAACCGAAGTAAAATCCAGATCATCTGGCAATAATTTGAATGTTTTTCTCGTTACAATAAATTGTATAAATTTTACCTTTATGATATTTTCTCCTTTTTAAAAAAATATTGGAGTCAACTTTAAGTTGCTAACTTGAGAATCTCAACTGCTTCCAGCTAAATTTTCTGAGCTATACACCTTCAAACATGCGCACACATACCCCTAAAGCATCATAGGTATATCAATTAAATATGTGTGTCAGACTTTATCATGCCTCGCTGGCATAATGCAAATCTCCTAACTGGCTCTCTTACCTGTAGTCTCTTCCTACTGTAATTAATCTTAGACAATTTTGTGGAATGATTTTTCTTAAACCAAGTCTGGATTATATTGGTAATTCTCCATTGCTCCATTAGTCTAAAATGCTTTAAATGGTTTTATTAATAGCATGTCCACATTCAAAACTGTCACCATCCAAATTCGTAAGAAGTTCAGCATCAGAATTCCGGCTTAGAATCCTTCCAGGTATGTCTTCTTTTCGTTCATTCTCAATTGTGTCCTTTGCTCATGTAGTAATAAAATGTAAGCATTAGTCTTGCTAAGCCTCACCTTTATTTAGTTATTTGTAGTAATAAAATGTAAGTGTTAGTCTTGCTAAGCCTCACCTTTATTTAGTTATTTGTCTTGGATCAGTTTTCCCCATTTGAGTCTGAAAATTCAACTCCTGTTTCTAAACTTGTGGTAAATTTTCCCTTTTACCCACCCCCACAAAAAACATACAAAAATAGTACAGAGTCCTTATTTCTATTTTAGTTCTAGAAAATTATGACAAGGCTCTCAACATTAGAGCAAAAACGGGAACTTTGCCATAATATGATTCCCATTAAGACTAGCTCTAAAGTCAAGGTACTGGGACCCATTCTAAATGACAATATAATTTGTTTTAAACCTTGGGTGCATTGGAAATAATTGGGTTGGAGCGGGTTACAAATGGCAGAAATCTGATTCAAACAGAGTCAAATAAAAAAGATTATTTGTTGTTTAACTTATCTGAACATCTAGATTTAAAGCTAACTTTTGGTCTGGTTGCATTCAGAACTCAGATGATATCACCATGACTCTCCTCTTTCTCTCGTCTCTCTGCATTTTCTGTTTTGCTTAACTCATAATGGGGTTAAGCAAAGAACTTCTATAACCCAATATTCCCCTCCAAAAAAAAACCCCCAAGATTGCCTCTCATTTGGATCACTATTACTGATGTGTGGAATGGAATGGAATAACATCCACAGATTGATTTTTCTTGTCTTATTTGTAGAACATTGTTTGTTATCTACCCAAAATTTACTCTCTTCCTCTGCCCAACTCTAGGTGAACCCTGAATTTCTTAAAATATTCATCCTTTCTCTATATGATTCAGGAGACATTGATCTTATTATTGGTCCTGACCAATAATAAATCCTGACATGTTAGGCCAAATATTATAATTCCATCCCTTCTGGTATTGAAGGTAGTGGGAATGGCATGTGAAGTATCTCTTGCCAATGAGACATGAAGCTTAATCAAGTACAAGTGAAAATAGGCTTAATGCTACTAAGAAAGGGAAACAATAAGAAATGCTCACTTTTTCCCCCTTCTGGACGTTGTCATGTCTGAATATGATAATAGTACTGAGGCAGTCATCTAACTGATGACTTCAGCCTGATGTCATTACCAGGAGGGGAACAAAGTCAAGAAAATCACCGTGAAACAGAGATTAAAGCCTGAGGAATTATGCCTAAAGTCAGCACTTCCTCTCTCCTTCCATATATTCTGCTATAAACACTTCTATTGTTTAACTCAGTTTGCACTGGGATTTTCTTTCCCAGGCAAAAGCAACTTTAAAAAAACAACAACAACAACAACATTATTTTAATTTTTTGTGGGTATATATTTATGGGATGTATGAATCTTTTGATACAGGAATATAATATGTAATAATTTCACTAGGGGAAATAAGGTATCCATCACCTCAAGCATTTATCCTTTATGCTACAAATAATCCAAGTATGCTCTTTTAGTTATTATAATGTACAATTAAATTATGATTGACTATAGTCACTTTTTTGTGCTACCAAATACTAGATCTTATTCATTTTTTTCTGACTGTTTTTTGTACTCATTAACTATTTCCCCTCCCCATCTACCACCACCCCATTACCCTTCCCAGCCTCTGGTAACCATAATTCTACTCTCTATCTCCGTGAGTTCAATTATTTTAATTTTTGGTTCCCATAAATAAGTGAGAACAAGTGAAATCTGTCTTTCTGTGCCTGGATTATGTCGCTTAACATAACTCCAGATCCATCCATGTTGTTGCCAATGACAAGATCTCACACTTTTTATGGCTGAATAGTGTTCCATTGTGTATATGTAGCATGTTTTCTTTATCCATTTGTTTGTTGATGGACACTGGGTTGCTTCCAAGCCTTGGCTATTGTGAATAGTGCTGCCGTAAACATGGGAAAGAAGATATCTCTTTGATATATTCATTTATTTTCTTTTGGGTATATGCCTAGCCATGGGATGGCTGAATCATATGGTAGTTCTATTTTTATTTTTGAGACCTCTCCAAACTTTTCTCCATAGTGGTTGTACTAATTTACATTCCTGACAAGAGTGTACGAGGGTCCCCTTTACTCCACATCCTTGCTAGCATTTGTGATTGCCTGTCTTTTGGATAAAAGCCATTTTAACTGGAGTGAGGTGATATCTCATTGTAGTTTTGGTTTGCATTTCTCTGATGATCAATAACGTTGAGCACCTGTTCATATGCCTGTTAGGCAAAAGCATCTTAACTGATATGCCTATGATGCTTTAGGTGTATCTGTACATGTGTTTGAGGGTGTCTGGCTCAGAAAATTTAGCCGAAAGCAGTTGAGATTCTCAAATTAGCAACTTAAAGTTGACTCCAATAATTTCTACTTTAAAGACCAATAATTATGAGCTCTGTTAAGAAAAAATATAGTCTTTGCTCAACTAATTATTTATTGGGTATAAAACATGGTTATGAAAAAAATCTAAAAACCTAAATCTCATAAAACACAGAAGCAAATGAGAAAAATATGGTTTACAGGTATTATTCAACAATAACAGTTGCTCATTTTTGTTCAAGGTTCTTCTACTGGGAGTGAGAGTAAATTGAGAGAAGTTGTATTTCAGTATTAATTAAAAAGGAAAAGTGAGGGGTTTTAATTGAATTCTCTCTTGGGAGCTAATAATTTACTTACGCCCTTAAGATACACAGTAATTTGTTGGAAGAAAATCGAATAATTTAAACACATTTCTTATAATGTGTTCTTTTAAAAAAAAGTTCCTGTGGAATAAAAAGGTGAAAATAAAACATTCAGAAAAATCAAAGACCCTGAAAAGAAGAAATTTGACCCTAAAATCCCAAACACTCGCATACTGTGGCTTATTTCAACTTACTGGCAGTGTGATATGGTCAGAAGAGAGGGCGATTTGCAAGACAGAGAAAAGGTAAAGAGAGAGAAATTACGTGGAAAGGAAGGAGAGAACACAAACGAGTTTGTTTTCTAAAGTGTACCAAATGTTAAGTACCTCATCAATTATATTCAACGCAATCAGGAGGCTTAATAGTGGCAAGGAGACCTATGTAGATTATATCTATGTAATCTATATATTTCTTTCTGTAACTGCCAGAACTCCCTAGAAACCCAAAGTTCAGTTAACTTTCTGAAGTTCACTAAGTAGAGAAACATCCTGCTGTGGTGATCTGTTCACTTGGCAAAAGGAAGTCAGGAGCTGTGATTAAAGCTCTGCCAGTATTCAGCAGCAAGAGCTTAATTTCCTGCTTTCCCTGGTATATATACAGTGTTTGGCCAGGCAGTGATGTTTTCCTGTGAACTCTATCTCCAACCCCCTCTCTTTTTCCCTTTTTGAATGGCATGCTCTGTCTTGAAATGTCAAGTCTCACTGTGCAATTATGTAATTCAACCTCTACAGGACTCGGGTGATTATGCAATTAGGAAAACCCTAAGGTTTTAGCTGCTTGTTCCTTAATCTTTCTTCGATGGCCCTGGCTGTATAACTCTGCAAAAAGCTCTCTTTTCAGAACTGGACAGCATCTCATGGACATTCTTTTCTCCAGTTCATCACCTCTGAAATCTTTTTCGGATGCTGTTTCTTTGGACTGAGAATATTAACAAACCATTATTACAATAGGAGGTGGGCTTAATCATGTTCAAGACAAGTTTTCCCTGGAGGTAAGTTTCTTGGTCACTTTCTTCTCTCCGGAATGGTCTTTGCATTGTTCCTGCTCTTATTATTTCAGGACTACTACCTGACACTGTACATTGGTGCTAATAAGGTAAATAAACTTTATTTACAAAGAAGAAAATGGTGGAGAAAAAGAGAAAGCATGTGATGAAATTGTGATTCAGTAGACAAACTGGTAAAGGTAGCCAATTTCCACTTCTGGGGAATTACGGCCAAGTAAATATTACCCATGGGTGGCTTATGCATTTTTTTGTATGTGTGATGCAACAGTAAAAATGTCAAAACAAAACAACAATGGTTCCAGTCCTTCGACTGGACAAACAAATGTTTGAGACATCTGATCACATTAATCATCCAAAGGAATGAAATATGGAAATATGGTAGTTATTTGATTGAACAAAAGTTTAAAATAAAATTTAAGTCATATTTAGCATAATGGACCATTGAACATTGGAATGTATGATCAAAATTTGAAGTAGAGATTTATATGGTAAATTCTGTTGATTTGTCCTAAAACTTTCCCTTTATACCCAACCGGATTGGTTCATTCATCACTAAGTATAGTTTCCAGGATTGTATTAGTTCTATAAAAATGCATTTGAAAAGCAACAGAAAATAATTTTAGATTAAAAAAAAAACCTAATGCCCATTAACTCCAACCACTTCCCGCCTCAAAAATGAAAAAGATACAATAGCAAATTTATACAAAAACCAGGACTAGCACTTTAAGATGTCTACATTGCTGTTCTTGTTTATTATTTATTATTCCCCTAGAGAAGAAACGGGAAGCCTCATTAAGGAAATTTAGCAATCCATTTTTATCTCCTCTATTGTTTTCTTAGCTGTCCTGTTGTGTTTTACTTTTAGTGTTTGCTCTAGGGATTATAATATGCACTCCTAACTTAACACAGTTTACCATATGTTAATATTATACCACTTCATGTACGATTAAGAACCTTATAATTGTATAATTCCATTGATACCCTCCCATCTTTTAAATATTGTATTACATTTAATATGTACATATATCTTAAACCACAGAATACATTGCTATTATTTTTGCTTTAAAAATAATGTTATCTTTTAGATACATTTAAAAATGAGGAATAAAAATCTTATGTTTACTCACATATTTACTATTATTTCAGCTCTTTATTCTCAAGTCTCAGATGTAAATCCTTTCCATGAGCCTAAATGACATTTTTCAAAAATGTTTCTTATAGAATAAATCCAGTGGTAATAAACAATCTTAGCTTTTATTTATTTGAAAGTTTATTTTGCCTCCATTTTTGAAAGGTATTTTTATTGGACATAAAAATCATGGTTAACAGCACTTTTAAAATGTCATTTATTGTCTTCTGGCTGGTATTTCTTCCTGTACTTATTTCCCCCATCTGGATAAACTTTTAGTATTTTCTTTATCACTGGTTTTCAGCAATTTGGCTACGGTTTACATAGGAGGTTTTCTTTCCATTTATCCTGCCTGAGATTTGTTGTATTTCTGGCATCTTGAGTTGCTATTTTTCATCACATTTGGCACAACATTTATTTGTTCTTTTTTTCTTTTTCTCTTTCATTCTTTATGGGCGGGTGCCTCAGTTTCACACTCCTTTCGGGTCTCCAATTACATAGGTGTTATATCACTTTATGTTTTCTCATAGATGCACTGAAGTTTTGTTCATTTTGTTTTTCCCCCAGCCTTTTCCCTTTTTGTCCTTCAGATTGTGTAGAATTCTGTTGCCCTGTCTTTAAGTTATTAATGTTTTCCTCCGTAATACTTAAACTCCTGAAAAGCCCACCCAGGTCAGTTTTAATTTCAGATATTTTATTTTTATTCCTCTTTTTTATTCTTTTATTTTTTTGTTACTACTGAGTTTCCTTATCCATTCACTTGGTATACCCATTATACTTATTTTTTGTTCTTTAGATTCTTGAACCTATTTGTAAGATCATTTTAAAATTCTTGTCTAGTATTTCCAACATCTCTGTTATCACCAGGTCTATTTCTGTTCATCATTCTGATAAAGGCAGGAGGCAGACAAATGCCTAGGCAGATAGGGGTGGGTCCCTGGTGAAATCCAACCTTCAAGCCAGAAACAGTCCTAGGTAAATCCTCGGACCAAACTGAGAACCTACCTTCCCAGTTGGCATGCTTTCCTCTTATTGATCCCCATCCTTCACCTATTTTACATATACCTAGCCTTTCCTAATTGGTTTTCTATACCATCATGCCCACCTTTGAGTGGTGTCTTCGCTTTAACCTTTTTTGCATATTCACAAACCAATCAGCACACACTCCCTATTCTGAGTCCATAAAAAGCCCTGGGTTCAGCCATATTGATAACTCTCCTGCCTTTGGGTAGGGGACCACCCCCACATCCCCTTCCCACTAAAAACTGTTTCATCACTCAATAAAACACTTCCCACCATTCTCACTTTTCGGGTGTCCGCATGCCTACTTCTTCCTGGTTGTGAGACAAGAACACAGACGTGGATGAGATAAGGAGCAAAAAAATCTTGCATCAACTCCATGCTTCTCAGCTCTCTCCTCTGCTCCCCCTACTTTTCTCTTTTGTGGGTCATATTGCCCTGCCTATTTGCATATCTAGTATTTTTTTTAATTAATTGCTAGACAGTTGAAGGCTATATTGTTGAGAGTCTGACTTGTGTGCTATTTCTTTAAATAGTTTTGAGTTTTATTCAGTTAGTTAATTTATTGATGATTCTTTTTGATTCTATTGAGGCTTGTATATAAACCAGGACTAGCATTCTTAGATGTAAATCCTTTCTTTCAACCTAAATGACTTTTTTCAAACACGTTTCATTCAAAACATAATATTCAAAAATGTTATGTTTTGTTAGGGAGCTTTTAAAATAATCCTTATTCTAGATAGAGAGTTGCACTAAAACTAAGACAGGTCCATTAGAGCACATCAACCGAATGATCACAGTGGTCAGCAAAATCTCTCCATTCTGGTGGTCAGAACTCCAAGGTCTCAAACTCTACATAGTCTCTGGAATAGTTGTTCAGCTCAGAGCTTTTTCAGTTGCTCTTGCCCGACAGACCCTTTGGTATCTTTCCTCAAGCATGCACAGTTTAGTGTTGGCTAAAGATACCAAGGGGTGCAAATGCAGATATTTTGGGGCTCATTCTCTACACAGCTTTTTTCTCTCTGGTACTGTGTTCTATAATTTACAGTTACCTTAACAGTCCTGAAGTCAGATCTCTACTTCCTCAGCTTAGGGAGGTCTGCCATGGACTTTGCCTGCCCATGCTGCAGTGTGGAAAGGGACTCCAAGCTGAAAGCTGGGATAGCTGTGGGACTCAACTCAGACTTCCCTGCTCTAATGATTACAGTTCTGTATTACATTTGTGTAAATTTGAAAACACTTGCTCTATACACTTTGCCTATTTTTACAGTTGCTTATGGCATGAGAGCTATTCCAATAACTATTACTCTATGATAACTGGAGGTGAAAGTCCATTAAAATATTTAAATAAACAGCTTGCATTATAATTAAATCAAGTCAGTGTAGAAACGGGAATTATACGTTAGGATGGAGTGCCAATGTCTCTAAAGTCTGCTTTCAAGCTGGCATAATAAATTATAAGGTAGCCATACATTTATAATTTCTGACTAGTACAAACCTTTTTGGAGACTTCCCACTACCATTAGATTTTTTCAAAAAGAACATTGGAAAAAAAAATCTTGAGTGGCGTACATAAAGTCTACTTTATGTAGCATAGCATAGATAGTGTAGCTTATGAATACTGAATATTTTACTGATATTATTATATTTCTCCCTTCTTATATGGGATAGGGGAAACATTTTATTTTTTCTTATGCTGGCACACAGTTGATATTTTGGTATTTTAAGGTGCCAAGAATGGCTTGCTTATATTTTATGGCTTTGTTCCTGTAGATTTTCTTTAAGGCAGCATTTCCCAAGTGTGCTTCATGAAAACAAAGCTCCAGTATGGGGTAAATTAAGAAAATTCCGCATATTATATCCTTCCCGTGGAGATTCACAATTCACATTATCATATTAAACCCACTGAGAAGTCCTCATGTAAAGACATTAGTAGCATTGTTTAATCTCATTTCCCCACATTTACTTGATGAAGGATCCCTTTTACGTTTTACTCATTATTATTTCAAGGCCTGGGAAATACTATTTTAAGTCTACACAGTAGAGGTAGTTTAGTAGAAAGCAAATTTTTCTCTAACTTTTGAGGATAAGGCAAGTGGACACGTTTAAATAGCATAAAACGATATACAAAGGATTACAGAGAGATTTTCCTGACTATAAGAGGAGAGAAACTCGGACAGAGATTACTTAGGTCAAAACTGATGCAGGTTAAGACTGAGAAAACTTATGAATTGCACCAAGTATGTGCACACTCTCATGTCTCTCTCCGATTTGCTTTTCATTCAATCCCTGGGTTCCCATTTGTCTCACGTGAATGAAACTTTCTGCTATCAGCTCTTGGGTAGAGTTGTTGGAAAATTTACTCTCAGCTCTTTTGCCCTCATGTTTTTTGTTTTATTCAGAGGGATGGACAAACTTCAGAATATTCAAGGCTCTTGGCTGGGCATGGTGACTCAGGCCTGTAATCCCAGCACTTTGGGAGGCCGAGGAAGGCAGATCATCTGAGGTCAGGAGTTCGAGACCAGCCTGGGCAACATGTAGAAACTCTGTCTCTACTAAAAATACAAAAAAGTTAGCTGGGCGTGGTAGTGGGCACCTATAATCCTACCTAATTGGGAGGCTGAGGCAGGAGAATTGCTTGAACCAGGAGGCAGAGGTTGCAGTGAGCTGAGATGGCGCCATTGCACTCCAGCCTGGGCAATGAGAACAAAACTCCATCTCAAAAAAAAAAAAAAAAAAAAAAAGAATATCTCAAGGCTCTTTGAAGAACCTTAGGCTAGTATTCCACATGAAAAAAATCTTCAAAAGGTGATTTTCAGGCACATGCAACAGGACAAAGAGAGATTTGTTTGTTTCTTTTGTGATGACCCTGACAAAACATTTCTGAAATCATATCACATATTTAACTGTTTCTTTTACATACCATTAGCAATAAGTATGGTGGACTATGGTCCACCACAGCTACCCTGGTCTTACGGAAAATACAATGCATTTGTGGGCAACCTACACTGAGGTCCCTGTTTCACCAGTTAATGCTATGGAATTTGGGAAAAAATGTACTTAGTCTCTCAGAGACAGTATGTTCATCTGTATTATGAGATTAGTAAAGCCCAGCAAAGATCTGTGCTGTCAAAGAAATACAAAATGTTTGTGAATGTGATCTATAAACCATAAGTTTCCAAGCCCATATAAGGCATTAATATGATTACTTTTTACAAAATGTAAACCATAGATGTTGAGAGATAATTATGAATGAATTCCTTATATTTCATTATGTATTGGAGCATGCCTTTGTTCTTTATTTTCCCTTCAAAGGAGTCTGTATAGAAAACAGCCTTGAAATATAGAAACAATGTGTTCTTCTGGAGCAAAACGCAGGATTCCTTAACATTTTGGAAGACAGAGATGGGAGCTCCCTTTGGGGCAAAGAACAGCTATGCTTGCTTTTCTTTATAAAAGATTTGGGCCCCCTAAGACCGGGGTTCCTCTCCTGAAACACAAACCCTGATTATACAGATGGCCACGCTCAGTGAGACTGCAGCTCTAATAACCAGGCATAAGAAACGCTAATAGTAGGCCAGGCGCGGTGGCGCACACCTGTAATGCCAGCACTTTGGGACGCTGAGGTGGGCGGATCACGAGGTCAAGAGATAGAGACCCTCCTGGCCAACATGGTGAAACCTCGTCTCTACTAAAAATACAAAAATTAGCCAGGCATGGTGGCAGGTGCCTGTAGTCCCAACTACTCAGCAGGCTGAGGCAGGAGAATCGCTTGAACCTGGGAGGTGCAGTTTGCTGTGAGCTGAGATCGTGCCACTGCACTCCAGCCTGGTGACAGAGCAAAACTCCATCTCAAAAAAAAAAAAGAAGAAGAAAGAAAGAAAAAAGAAATGCTAATAATACTCTGCTGCTATTGCTATGAGAAGTAAAATTATTTTTCTTGTATCCAGGAGTCTTACGACTTCTACCAGAACACATAAAGACTAAGCTGACATTTCTTGACAGTAGGCAACTTACTTTCTGGACTAATTTGGGTTTAGTCTAGCATACAGAAAGCTAGAGTTCACATGGCCTTGGGTATTTCATTGCTATTATTCAATTATCTTATTTTAATGCATTTGAGTCTTGTGATTAAAAGAAAGAAACATTCGAGATTCTGATTTTGGTATGTTTTGTGTTGATTTCCTAGCCAACAATAGCTTTAATGAGATGCAGTGAAGTGGACGCTGTACTTAAACTTGAGCTCTTTAAAAAAATATTCCAAGAAAATTTTGTCTTTATGAAGTAAAAGAAAATTTTAACCTTCTTGCTACTACATAAGTTATGTAAATTAAAATCAGTACACCCTTCAAATTAGTACTTATTTTTAAATAAACAAATATGAAATGAAAATAAAGCAATCAATGACCTTCAAATTAATTCACATTTCTGTAGAGACTCCAACATACCTCCACTTAAATATTTTTCATTCTGGCTGGAAACAAAAGAGAAGAAAAAACGTACTCATCTACCCTATCTAGTTTTACAAACTACAAGCTCGTATGATTCTTGTTAGAGTTTCCAAATCAAGAATGTTGAGATGTACTTAATTAATTAGTGACCTCCTTTAAACACTTCCCTTGGAGACAATTTTTCCTCATTTTTTACTTTACCTAAAAGGTCTCAAGACATTTAACCAATACTTGGTGTAATCATTCTTTACAGTAAAAGATAAGAAGGCAGTTTCAATCCTAGGAATGTGAACACATTACAGATACATGCACATTTCTTCAGCTCAGAGTCCATCTAATTTAATTGCAAATAAAAAACAAATACAAGGACATCAACTCTCAAATTATTCTCGATGGTTGTTGAGCTATCAATCCCTTACCTCTGGGATTATCAATCTCCCGTAGCACAAGGACTTTACTCCAATTAAATGAGATCCAAAGGAACTCTATTTTTATTTCAAGATTAAATTTAAGATCAGCTTCTCAAATAGGGAAACTGAAGTAAGAAAATAAGTTTTTTTTTTAAAGAAATTTTAATTTAGAAGAACTCATATTTTTCCTAACTTCTTAACACAACTGGAGTGGGGGGATTTGTTTGTAGCTTATATAGCTACCATCTTAAAGGATAAGGCCACTTTGGGAACTTCTCAGGTACCCCAAAATCATTCTGTAAGCCTTGTTGTGACATGAAAAATTAACACATGCATTTTTTTGTCTGTGCCTTTCAAAAAGCTCAATTATTCTAAGGTGTTCAAAAATTTGGGGAAAGGATTGGATTTTTAAAATTATTTTACAGTCTAAAGTCCAATGTGTTCTATCTATTTAAGGGAACAACTGAGAAGCTGTAATTTAACTCAGATTTCTGAGTGCTCCAATACGAAGCTTTATTGGATTTTCAATTATAATGAACAGAATAATAACTAAAGATGTAAACAGAAACAGAAATGGCTGTACTATCAAACACCTGCTTCATAATTATTTGAACAACAAAATGTTTTTGAGTCTCCCACTTATTTATAATCCTGGCATTTTTTTAAACAAATTCCATCTATGTATCAATCTGCTTAATTATCTTACAGCTCTCCATGAGACAAAGCAACTCAAAAAATAATCTGATCCAGGTGACTAAGTAGAAGCAGTAAATCTATCACTGGGAGGTCAGATTACACAAGTAGAGTGAAAAGATGAGGCAAATGTAAAAGTATCTGAAAGTTCTTGTGAATTAAAACTTCAGTCAAAGAGTAATGTAATGACTCCAAAATATCAATTTAGGACTTAAATTCAGTGGATTCATTGTAATCTTATAACTGAAAGATGGGAATGGTGTGGAAAAGTATATTTAGAGAGCTATTCCTGAATGAAAGCAGGCGTCTGCCATTCTCCCATAAAGGAGGCTATGTACAATTTTCATTTGGCATCCTAACAATCTTATATTTGGTTTGAGAAGTACATTTTCATTTCATTCATCATTTAAAGACAGATAATCAGAAAGTCATTACACTGGCCGACACCAGACCCTTTGCTCGATTGTATCGTAATTGAGCACTGTGGAGCATGTGCCAGATCTAATGGATAATGAATATATTATGTCAGTAGAACCGCCTCAGTGAAGCTCCAGGGGAATAGACAGAGGGGGTTGTAGTGGTGACCTATAGATGTTGCACTGATTTACTGATGGAATGATTGTGTAATTAGGTAATCAATGATGGGTACTGAGCTGTGGTGGGCATCTCGTTTTGGAAATGGAAAGAGTATATGATGGACAAGGCACCATTTATTCAACATAGTTTAGAATGACCAGACTCTGCTTGGATCAAACCTACAGTTATTGTTAACCATTACAGAGCACATTCCTTGGAATAGAAAGATAAAGATGTAGACATGAGCCTGGTCACGTCATAATGAGCATACGTAGCACAGCTCTTGTATTACCTTTTCATCATAACCTGGTCAAGGCCCTTTGTTATTCTTATGAATAATGAAATCAATGCAGAAGTATATAGATACTCACATTCCACAATGGGCCACTTAGAAAATCTCCATTTCTTTTATAATTAACTATATTGAAGAACATAATTAACTGTATTCAAGTATATTAACTATATTTTTAGGTCCAAGAAACACTTAAGTGCATAATATTAATAACTGATAATGTTGACAGTAATATCAGTACTATTATTAAAATTATTGAGTTCTTTGAAATTTCAGGCTTTTTCTACTTTACATGAATTATTCAAAACAGCCTGAACAGATAAATATTATTATTATCCCCATTATACAGATTTGAAAACAAAAGCATGAACTAATCTAATAACTTGCCAAGACCACAATGTATTAAATGGCTGAATCAGCACTCAAAATGACTATAACTCAAAACCCATACTTTAAATCATGCTGCTTAATTATCCTCTTAGCCTGACTCAAGTCCACTGGTGCCTTGTTTCATCTCATTTTCTTTTTTAAAGTCAGTTTCTCACACTGACATTTACGAAGGACATGCAGGAGATCACGCAATCTTACAGATTTTAAAAAGAAGGAAAAAGAAAAGAAGTTGTGGCCAGGTGAGGTGGCTTACCTCTGTAATCCCAGCACTTTGGGAGGCTGGGGCCGGTGGATCGCCTGAGGTCAGGAGTTCGAGACCAGCCTGGCCAACATGGCAAAACCCTGTCCCTATTAAAAAAATACAAAAATTAGCAGGGCATGGTGGTGGGTGCCTATAATCCCATCTACTCGGGAGGCTGAGGCAGGAAAATCGCTTGAACCTGGGAGGCGAAGGTTGCAGTAAACTGAGATTGCGCCCCTGCACTCCAGCCTGGGTGACAAGAGCAAAACTCTGTCTCAAAAAAAAAAAAAAAAAAAAAACAAAAAAAAACAAAACCCAAACAAACATACAAAAAAAAGAAGTTGTATGTTATATTTATAACACAAACCAAACAGTGTTAGAGGTAGGGCAAGGGTGCAGATCTTTTGATCCCCGCACTCTTGCTTCTACACTGGGCAATTTGGTGGGGGAAAAGAGGGTATAAAATGCTTTATGTTTTATTGCCATCGCTAGTAATAACTAAATGTTGCCCATTACAGTTCACATGAATGCTATTTACATTCCATCTCTTGTGCATTAGGTCTAGAACCCTTGGTTCAATTGCCCTAGGCAATAATGGATATGGCAATCTAGACATGCTATGATTTTGGTGATCTAAAACAAGAAGATAAGCTTTTACAAAATGGTGTGCATTGCCAGAGTTAAAGGGGCTCATTCTTATGTGATATTTAAACATGTGTGACAGTATTAAAAAAGCATTCATGAGACACCAGCATTCAATTAAAAATTACCAAGCATATTATATACAGACCCAACTGATCAAGTGGAGGTGGGGAGCAGATGAGAGAAACAGAACCACAAGTGATCCAGATATTTGAGTCATCAGACATAGATTTTAAAGGTGCTAAGATTAATATAACTATAAATTAGATGAAAAGACAGCAATTTTTACTTTGTGAGTAGAATTGATATAAAATAGTAAACTGGGAATTGTAGAACCAAAAAATGAAATATCTGCCATTGGATTAGATAAAGCAGAAGCGACGATAGTAACCTGAAAGATAGCTTGGCAAAAAATATTCATATTAAAATACACAAGTAAAGTTGAAGGAGATTAAAGAAAAAGGGAAAAAGAGACACATGAGACATGTTTGAAAGGCCTATTCTATCTATGCATAAGTGGAATCCCAGAAAGAGAAGAGAGCGTATTAGTTACCTATTGTATGTAACAGAATACTACAATACTTGGTAGCTAATACAACAAATATTAATCATCTCACAAATCCTACCAGTCAGGAATCTGGAGAAGAATTAGCTGAATGCTTTTATTTCAAAGTATCCAATTCAATTTCAGTCACACTGAAAATGGCAGTCTTGCCAGAAAGCTTGACAGAGAAAAGACCTCTTGCCAAATTTACTTGCAAGGTTGTTGGCAGGATTCCATTTCTCATTGTCTTCGGTACTAAAAGAGTCAGTTGTTTTCTGGTTATTGGCTAAAGGCCTGGCTCAGTTCTTAGCCACATGGGCCTCTCCATAGGACAACTCGCATCATTGAAAACCATAAAGCCATAGTTCGGAGAAACTCAAAAACTTCCAAGCAGAATTTTTTAAAAAAGATTCTGAAATCTAACCCAAATAAAAAATATTTAGGGCAACCATAAGAAAAAACATCCATTGTTTTCAAAGAAGAAATAAGCTTTATAGGTTACTTTTCAGGAGAAACTATCAAGCTAGATGGCAATGGAATGACTACTTACAAGTGTTAAGGGGAACCATCTGCCAAGTTAGTGTCCTATACCAAGCAAAAAATATTCTTCAATATTATGGTAAAATGCAAAATTTTTCACACAAACAAAAATAAGAATTTGTCACCAACAGAAGAATGTTCAAAAAAACACTAACGTTATTTATACTGCCATAAAGAACATGATCACAGATGGAAACATGCCAATTCAAGAAATAAAGAACATTGAAAAGGGTATTATGTGGTTAACTATAAATTATTATTGAGATTTGAAAACAATAATAAGTTCTTGTGTATTTAAAATACATGTAGAACTAAAATTCATGACAAAATAGCACAAAAGGAAGTGGGGATGTGAAAAGAGTAAAGTAACATAAGGTTCTAGAAGTATAGAGAGTTGTAAGTGTACCATTTTAAAGTGGATGCTAACAATTCGAGAATGCATGTTTATGTCGTAATCTCCTCTACATCTCCAGGGATTATTTTGTCATCACTAAAAGATTTTAAAACAAAATGAATTAGTTGAAATGTCTGATTATTCCAAGAGAAGGCAAGGTGGGAGAAACACACATGAGGAAAAGTTGGAACCAATAAAAAAAACAAAATATCAGATTTCAACTCAAACATATCAATAATTATACTAAATACAAATGAACCAAATATACCAGTTAAAAACTGAAATGTCATATGGAGAAAAAGTAAAATGTAACTAACTGTTCTGGGATATATGATATGCCTATTAAATGTTTGTAGAATGAGTAAGGTAATGACCCAGGTCCTCCATCATAAGTCTCCATTTCCTACATTGTAGTAGGCAATGGTTATACATGGCATTTAACAGGTAAAGAGCAAGTTTTACCAACTCCATCTACTGTGTTCTGAGTTTGGGAAAATATTAACTTCTTACAGCAATAAGAAAATTTCTATGCTATTGGAAGACAATAGGACTCTTTGTAATATTCTCATAGTGGTTGTGTTTAAAACCTGTCTTAATGCAGTGTCCTATCTCATAAGCTTTGCATAGTGACTGTGAAAAAAAAATTGATATATAAGACTTTACTGAAATTCAGTCTATTCTAGATTAAAAAAAAAAAACACTGGAGAAATCTCGATTTAAAGATAGAATAGCACCATATGTTAAAAAAATCCTAAGGAGAAATTTGCAAGGGCAGAACATAGTAATTGAAAAGGAACTGGCCAGTGTGTCAGAATTCATATTCTCAACTTCAGTAATTTCAGAGAGTGTCATGGAGATTGTTCCAAGGTTGTCAAGATCCAGTTTACACTGGAGTTAGTAAAATAACAAAATTTCTTTTCTTCATCATTACTACCTCCCATTATTGTAATCCTTATATACAAAAACAAAAATAACCTTCCCCCTTCACCGCCCTAATTTTCGTCCTTCTTTGGGGGATAGGGTTGGAGGAATTTTCTAATATTATTCTCCTGGGAGGGAGGCAGATAATTTTATTACAATAAGATACAGGAAAAAGTCTAGCGTATTGTTAACTTTCATAATAACAAAAATTGAATTGTGTCCAGATTCCCCACCATGATGACCTCTGAGCCTCCTCTTCTTCACTCTAAAGAATCAAAGGCTCTATTTTATCATACTCAAAATGTTATTTTTATGCCTCAGCATTTATGTTACCTATGCTATGCCATCAGGCAGCATCTAATAAATTGGTAACAGTGCAGTCATTCTGTAGGCACAAACATGTCCTGATTTTCTTAGATATCTGTATTGAGATCCTTACTTCTTATATTAGAATATTCTGGTTCTAATGAAAGTTCATTGGCAAAAAGGGATCTGTGGGAAGTTTTAAAAAATAATTTGTAAATGTGGCAGAGATAAAATGTCTACTTCACTCAAAAACAAAGAAATTTCAGGGGTGGAAAATAAAATAACTAAGTTTCTGAGCACGTCAAAACACCTGAAATACAGTAAAACATGGTTCCTAGATTATTAAGACCAAAGAAACAAGATGTTTTAAATCTTCCCCTTACAAGGGCAAATAGATTTTATTATGTGGAACCTGTGTTGAACTAATCCTTTCCTCATTTTTCCATTTCCTAAACAGCTTTACCCCTGGTAGCCAAGCTGACTATATATTATGTACAAATGTGTGATAGAGGTGATTTTTAATGGGATTTTCACTGCTAAGGAAGTAGTGATACCCCAGTTTCATAGCACCAAGTTTTATTCTCATAATGAACTGTCATTTCATTCACGTCAGTCAAAGAATTACTTTCTTCTCCCTGTACAACAAAACTCTATGTTCTCATAATTTAAAAACTAAAACATTGCCAACAACAAAAGGTCTTTGACAACTTTATTGTCTGTCATAAATCAATCTGGCAAGATCAAGTGACAAAATATGAAATGTCAAACCTATACTTCTGTCTGTTAAAATGATAGTATTCACTATACATTTAATGCACATATTTATTTTTTCTACCCTGACAACAAGCAATGCTGCCTGATGCTTGATGGGGAAAAAGTCACATTGTATCAATAAAGTAGAAAACAAATTTAAACATATGATATTTCATTTTGTGTAAAAAAACTAAAGTTTTTTTTTAAACAATGCCAACATATAGAATAATCACAGTAAGCAATGGATCTAAATATTAAGAGTATATTATAAAACCTTGAATAAGGTTGAGCCATATGAAACGTTTATGTTTTAAAGTCATAATGACTGAATGCCAGCATTTCAAAGAATTTATCACAATTATCAGTATAATCTCATTAACACTCATAGTATTCTTATTCTATAGATTGAGGGCATATTTTATGAAATAGAATTTGTAATTTCTGAGGTTATAAAGGATGCATAAAGGATGGATAATGATATCCAGGCTGCATTCAGGATAATTCTTAAAGAAGACAGAGGTTGCAGCCATCATCACCCCACAGGAAATGCTCAAAACAATAGAAGGATTGAATGGACGGACTTCATGTTGTTATTTATGTGAGGAAGATTAGGGAAAATGTGGATAAGAACGAAAGGTCTTTTTATCATACTAGAGCAAATTGTCAAGTCTATATCTGTACTAGCCTAAAACTTTGCCATTCACTGAAATGAACCATTGCCTTTTTGCTCTTAAGTCTTTAATTAGGTGATCAACAATCATTTTATTTATTTTTCTCCTTTAGGCTTGTAACCTTTGACAAACAAAATCTTGTAATTATTGTCTCTCATCACCACTACCCTGTAAGACCTCTGAAGCAGGAGCTTTTTTGTTTGTTTGCTGTTATTTTCCCAACAACTAAAATAGTGTTTAGCATGTACTTAGCACTTAAGTAGTTTTGAATAAATGAATGAATTTAATGATAAATAGAAAAATAATTAAAAAGGAGAAAATTGACATAAAATGTGAAGGCAAAAATAACCTTTATAAGTCATCACTATAACTGTAAATGAAATTTAAATCAACAGCTAATACAGAGATTTTCAAAATGAACTAAAATAAATAGATATTCTCTGCCCCTCTCTCTCTCTTCCTCTTTGTAGTATCCAATGTAGTATATAAGGTAAATAAAAGGATTAATTATAGAAAAATGAATAAAGATTTAATATATAAATAATAGCCAAAAGAAGCCTTGTAACTATTTTAACATCAGCCCAATAAATTATAGGTTAAAAATATTTTTAGAAATAGAGTTTCACTATCTAACGATAAAAGATTCAATTCCCTAGGAAGGTAAAATAATTCCAAATTTTATAAATGTTATAAATTAGCCTCAAAATATAAACCAAATATGTAGAATTTGATGAATCCACAATCATACTGGGAGGTTTCAATACATTTCTGTAATTAATTCATTATCAAACAGGACAAAAAAATAAAGAAAACAATGATATCTAATAAAGACTAGTAAGATTTCAACAGCCTATTTACCCAGCTGAAACAAATGGACATATATCATAGAATATCATCCTCAACAACTGAACAACAGATATTCGGCTCAAACATACACAGAATACTGTATTTAGAAAATAAATTCTAAGCCATAAAACACAGCTCATTTAGAAGCATCAGATTCACATTGACAACATCCTATAGCCAGATTAAATCAAGGTAGAAAAAAAAGGATGAAGTCTTCAAAAACAATGGAAAATTTCAATGTATTATTCTAAGTACACCATGAGTAAAGTGGGAAATCAAAACTGAGAATTATAAAACATTTAGAAACGAACAACAATGTAAATTACTGTGGGATGAGGGCAAGTATCAATCAGAAAAAAAAATAGCCTTAATGCTTACATTAAGAAAGTAAAAAGGCTGCAAAATGATGGTCTACATATTTATCCAGCTCTAGCAATTAGAAAAGAAATGACAGAATGAATCCAAAGAAAAATAAAGGCAATTGTGAAAAAATAGTAATAAAAGATAAAAGAAAGACTAGAAATAATTGACCAAACCAAAAATTATTTTTTGTAAATATTAATAAAATAGACACCTTTCTGAAAGGGCTAGTTAAATCAACAAGGAAAAAAAGGCAAAATAAATAATATTAGGAATGACAGCACAGCAGAAGTTAAAAAATAATAGAAGAAAATAATATTTTAGGAAACAATAAGAAAATTTTCCTATAATAATTTAACTTACCAAAAGTGACTAAGAAGAAATGGAAAGCATCATAAGACCTTTAACTACTTAAGAGACTTAATTAGTAAATTAAAACTACACCCAGAAAAAACACTCAAGACTCAGATAATACTTCTTAACAAATACTTAAGGAACAGCTAATGACTGGAGCACAAATACGTCCAAGGAACAGCAAAGGCACAATGTTTTCAAGGCCTGCCATATATCAAGTAGATGTATACAACTTAGCATCACTTTTAAAGGCAAGATAAAGAAAGGAAGTATGTTAAAAGATAAATACAGGCCAATCATATTTTCAGATTTAGAAAAAAATGCCAAACAAAATGATAGAAAACTAAATCCATCAATATAATAATAATCATAATAATAACCATAATTTGTGATCAGAGTGTGTATTTTCCATGTATAGAAAAACTAATATCAGGCTGGGCACAGTGGCTCATGCCTGTAATCTTGATATTTTGGGAGGCTAAGGTGGGTGGATTACCTGAGGTCAGGAGTTCGAGACCAGCCTGGCCGACATGGTGAAACCCTGTCTCTATTTAAAAAAATACAAAAAATTAGCCGGGCCTGGTGGTGTGCACCTGTAATCCCAGCTACTCTGGAGGCTGAGGCAGGAGAATTTCTTGAACTCAGGAGGTGAAGGTTGCAGTGAGTCGAGATGGCGCCACTGCACTCCAAGCCTGGGCAACAAGAGCAAAATTCTATCTCAAACAAACAAAAATAATATCAGAATGTTTATTAATAGTTTAATTTCATTTACCATATTAATTGATAAAATGAGAAAAATATTATTCTAGCATAAATGTTGATAAAAGTAATTTGATAAAATTTAATTGCAATTCATAATTTTTTATTTTTTTTACTGAGTCCCACTCTGTTGCCCAGGTTGGAGTACCGTAGCTCACTGTAATCTCAAACCACTGGGCTTGAGCAACAATCCTCCGGCCTCAGTTTTCTGAGTAACTAGGACTACAGACCCATGCCACCAAAACCGGCTATTTTTTTTTTTTAATGTTTTTTCTACACTGCCCAGTCTAGTCTTGAACTCCTAGCCTCAAGCAATCCTCCTGCCAACGTTCTAGAATTACAGGCATGAGGCACCATGCCCAGCTACAATTTATAATTTAAATAAAAACTCAGGAAAACTGGGAATAGAAAAAAATTCTGAACCTGATAAAATGTTACATACTACAAAAAAATCAAAATTTAGAATCATAATTTTCCATACAATCTAGTCCACTTGGTACTAGAAATCCCCGCTAAACAAAAAAGAAAAGAAAAAGAAAAAAGTTTACAAAAATTGCAATTTTAAGATACAAAACTGATCTTATTCACAAATACTAAGATTGTCTACCTTAAAAACCTAAGAGATTTTACAGAAAAAAAATGAAATTTTATAAGAATTCCGTGAGGTTGCTGGATAAGATGAATATAAAAAACTCATTATGTTACTATAAACTAGCAATAAACAGGTGATACAAAATATAATTTATAACAGTAACAAAAACTTCAAGTTGCTTGTGATTAATGCTATTCAGATATACATGATATTTACAGAGAAAACTATGTTTAAAAAAATAAATTGTAAATTAATGGAAAGGGGGTACACTGTCCAAGGATTGCAAATGCAATAATTTAAAGATATAAATTATTCCCAAATTGCTGTATAAACTCAATGAAATTCCAATCACATTCCCTAAAAGTCATATTGAATAATAAAAGGAGTAAAAAGCCAAGAATAGAGAAGCGACTTCTGAAAAACAAGAATAACGAAGAATGACTTGCCCTATGAGATATTAACATTATAGAAACACCATACTAATTCAGACACTGTGGCACTGGAGCAGCAACCGTGATGAAAGCAAATAAAGAGGTGAATTAATGGGGGTAATAGCCTAATTCTCTAAAGGCACTGTTCCATAGATCTTTTTGTGATTACAGAAATGTTCTCTATGTGTACTATCCAATAAAGGAGTAGTGACATATGGCTAGTTGAATAGTTGAAATGTCACTAGTGTGCTGAGAAACTAAATGTTTTATTTTGCTTCATTCTAGTTAAATATAAATATAGATAGCTATTGGGACTATTGGACTCTCACATCTGGCAGTTCAGCCCTAGAAGCATGTGCATATGGAAACTTATATAATAGAGGTAACTGCAGATGAACAGGATAGACGGGAACAGTATTGGTTAGCCATGTGGGAAAGATATGAATCCCTACCTCACAAAATACACACCCCAAACTCAACATGGATTACACTCGAAAAAAAAAAAAAAAAAAAGGAAAAACAAAGCTTTTTGTATTTAGAAGAAATTTTGAGACTAACTTTATTATTTCTCCAGGTTAGGAAAGATTTTATTCTTTTTTTTTTTTTTGAGACAGAGTCTCTCTCTGTCACCCAGGCACCCAGGCTGGAGCGCAGTGGCGCGATCTCGGCTCGCTGCAAGCTCCGCCTCCTGGGGTCACGCCATTCTCCTGCCTCAGCCTCTCCAAGTAGCTGGGACTACAGGCACCCGCCACCACGCCGGGCTAATTTTTTGTATTTTTAGTAGAGACGGGGTTTCACCGTGGTCTCGATCTCCTGACCTCGTGATCCACCCGCCTTGGCCTCCCAAAGTGCTGGGATTACAAGCGTGAGCCACCGCACCCAGCCTTAGGAAAGATTTTCTAAAATAAGACATAAAATGACAAACCATGAAAAATTAAATTTTAAATCTTGTGTGTCAAAAGTAACCATGAGAAAAATGAAAAATATAAAATATGGACAGGGTGATGGTATTTGTCATGCAGATAATGATGAAAGATTTGTGTCCCAAATAAAGACTCCTAAAAACCTGTTTAAAAAAATTAAAGAAACAACAAAATAGAAAAAGGATATTGACAGGTCATTCACAGAAGAGTCTACATAAAATGTTAATATGCATATAAAAAGGTGCAGAATCTCACTAGTTTTCAGGTAACACAAAATAAACCAAGTTGAGATTTCCTACTCATGAAATGGGTGAACTTGGTAATGACTGACAATCCCAGGAATTGGTAAGGATACAGATCAATAGAAATTCTTAAGCACTACTGGTAGCAACAAAAGTTGATATAACCACTTTGGAGAAGAATACAGCAAAATCTAGCCAAGGTGAAAGTCCATATAATTTGTCACCTAGCAGTTCCATTCCTAAGTAGTTTTAAGATAACATGTCTGCAGTTCTAGATGATATAAGCATTGCTTCTAATAGTGAAAAAAGTGAAAACAGCCTGAAAGTCTACAACAGAAGAATAAAGTGGGACTATTCTTTCCGTGGCACATTATAAAGCCATAAAAAATATTAATTATAGATCCATATATTATTAGTGAGTAGTCTATGCTAAGAAAAAAGGATCCCTGGCAAAGAAATATCCTGTACTACTTCATTTTAGAACATTTAATTTTGTTGAGGAATGTGTGTATATGTATATGTAATATTATATATTGTATGTATTAAAATATAAAGAGTTTTTGGAATGATGAACATGCATTTCAAGGGCAGTTGCTACTTCACAGGAGAAGAGAGGAACGAACTTGGATAATGGTAAACACACAAATACACATACAAAATACTAATATGGGTCTGAAGTTGGAATGAGGATATAATTCCTGATTTTTATCTTTGTGTTTTATATCTCCAACTTATAGTAATTTTCTCTATATTTCAGGTCATTTGTTCCCAAGGGCATACCAGGAAGACTTAAGTGTCATTCATTAAGATATTCTCAAACATATCTTCATTTAAATTGACAAGGAACCATCAGAAAAGGAAGGAAGGAAAGAGGAAGGAAGGGAGGGTTGGAGGGAGGGAAGGAAGGAAACAAAGTCGGAATAGGTAGGAGGGAGAGAAAGTATAATATATCTTCCACAATCTCCATTTATTACGATATTATTATGATTATGTTTGTGTTTCAGATCTATTTATTTAATACTGCTTATTGGCTAACAAGGATACAGCTTTAAACATAACTATCTGTCTGATACCCTCTCATTTTAGTATTACTGTCTGATTAAGATTCCCCATTTTTTAAAAATATCAAGTTTGACATGAAGGTTCTATCAAACATTTTCAAATTCATTATATTAGTCCAAGAGGTCAAAGATAAAGTCTCATTTGGTGAGTGGAAAACGTACTACAGGCAAGGGGTCTTTAGAACATCTCTGTCTATTCTTTTCAGCGGAGGAAAAAAAAACCCACAAAAACAACGATGCCTCCAATTGCTGCATTACGTTCTTAATTTCGGTATTACATGGCCGTCTAAAAGCATTTCACAGGTGTTTGCTGGAACTCATTAGACTATTTGGAACTCCTTCATGCTCCCTAAAAGGCAATTAAAATGTGTCTGCAAATTACCTCATGTGGGCCAAAGCACAGCTGCCTCTTCCCCCAGTTACTACACAGCGTTTCCAAACACCAGAAAACTGCTTGGAAACCATCAGTTTGCAAAGGCAAAAAGGGCCTTTGGGTGGCTTCTTTTCTTCCCATCCCTAGATAGGCCCATTCATTTGGGGTCGGCTGCCAAAACACAAAACAAGGTTGTTAAATGATAGAAGTGGCTGATTAGAAAGAAAGCTTTAAGGGTCTAAGGATACAATAAAGACTTAACTGATCCAATGAACTAGTGGATTCTGCTATAAAAACTTTTTCTTCTACAGTAATAGTCACACAGAAGTGTGTGTTGGCCTTTAAGGTTACTGAATTGGAAATTTTGTGACTTGTTTAAGTGTGCAACAGTGGCTTTCTCAGGCTGCTAATCTCATATTGTCCATGTATTATCTGCTTATTTCTCTCCATAACAGGCTCATCATTATATATTATTAAGATTGACGGTGCATATGTAATCTACTTTTAGGGAAAAGGTCTCCCTTGTTCCTGGAGAATTTTACTCCTGAAAGAATAAAAGGTAGATCACTGAGCAGGCAGGAACAGCCATGGCAATCCTTAGCATTAACTACTCTGTTTAATCCCACTGTGCAGATCACAGCACTGAGGCTTAGAGAGACCAGAGCCACAAAGTCAGCTGGAACCTGGTAAACGTGAGATTCAAACAAGCTGATTCCAGATCACAAGAACTTAACCACACGTTTCCAAGGTAACACAAAATAAGTCTAACAATTCCATTAATTTTAAAGTTATTCTTAGTCCAATTTTTTATTAGAATTATTTCCCCTGAACTTGAAGTACATCAGTTGATTTCACTTTATAGCCCAGTTTCTTGATTTCAATTAAATCTTGATAAATCATGTATTAGGAAATGGTATAACTAAAAATGAAAACAAAAATTAAGCAATAGGAAACTTCTATATATTTATCCAAAATCTTATGTCATAAAATAAGCATGTAAAATTATACTAGTATTTAAATGTTGAATGCCACCAAAATAAAATCTTTTAATATTAAAAAAATTATATTTCTCTAACCAGAGATTAAGTTACAGACTGGTATTTTTGCAGCAAGAAAATTTGCACATTTAAAGAGGGAGATATTTGGTATAAAGCAATTGAAGTTAAAGAAATTACAGTTGAAAATGAAAAAATAGAATGGAAGAAATTTAATATTTTCTCAGATAGCATAATTTATAATAATTTAATGGAATGCTGTTTGAAATAACTAAATAGCGATACAAGCTTTTTTGTAGTTACATAATACTAAATAATAAAAGTTGGCTAATTATGATTAAAATGTGCATGGATGATTGCTGGGAAGGAAAGAATAAGATGACACCGATAGGTTTAATATCTAAATTAGTGGTCAACTTATCTACTTTTATTGCTGGCCAATTAAGGCAATACATGAAATTTTAAAGCAAATGCGTTGGTACTTTGCTATACCTTAGTCTACAACACAAAATTCCACGTGGCAGGGGTGGAGGAGGCAAAAATAGCTTGCTACGGCACCAAGTATGAAAGATAGTAATTTGTAATGGTTAAATGGGAGAGTTCGCTGATCCCCATCACAGGAATGTGCAACAGAGGTGTGGTTGCTGCCACTGCTCAAACATCTGACAGGATGGGGAGCACGCAGATAGGTAGGCACAGGATCTGGGACGAGTGCTTTGGGCTCTGGCCCCATGGTAGTGTCTAGGAGTTGGTGCCTGCAGCCCCAGTGTGACAATGCTCTTTTAGCTTTGCCGTCCACAGACAGCTTAAATGCTAACCAGCTCAATGGACCATCTACCTTTTCACAAGGGCAGAGGGGCCAGTGTGACAGCTTTCTGTATCCCAAGCTCTTGCTCAGAGTCCCGGAAGTATCGGGTCACACACGGGCTTGAAGGATGAATGTGGGATTTTATTGAGTTGTTGAGATGGCTCTCAGGGGGATGGATGGGGAGTTGGAAGGGCGATGGAGTGGGCAGATGATCTTCCCCCGGAGTTCGGCCATCCAGGGGCTGAGCTCCCCTCCGACCTTCCCCTGCTGAACTCTTCTCGGTGTTCAGACGTTCCTTCCCTTCTCTTTCTCTGCCATGTCGTTCTGCCGTTCATCTCCTTGTCTCATTGTCCCTTCATTTGCTCATCTGCTCCCGGAGCCTGGGGTTTAGAGTTTATATGGGTACAGGATAGGACACGTGGCGACCCAAACGGCAATTTTTGGGGCATGAAAACAGGAATGCCTGTCCCCATTTAGGGCCGTGGGTCTCCAGGCTTGGGGATGGGGCCTTTGCTGGGGAACTGTCCTCTTCTACCTAGTTATTTCCCTGTCCCCTGTCTGTACCAGTGGCTCATGGTAAACTTTGTGATGTTTTGATTTTTTTTTTTTAAATGTAATTTAGCTCCCTATCAGATCAATAAAGTTATTATTTTTGCTTTTCTTATTTGCTTCAAGCATTCTTCTTCATGAAGCCGTTCCTGTCACAACTCCCAGTGACCCTTCTCTGTGCTGGAATAAGTACATGCTTTATGTATCTTGCTCTTTGTTTATTCTTTATAGCACTCGCCACTACCTGGCATCATGTTAGAAATGCTTCTGTGATTCTTTCGTTCATTGTCTTTGCTCCACTATCCTCCACAATAGAAATTAAGCTCATCGAAGACAGGAATTTGGTTTCTTTCCCCAACTACAGTGTGGTCCTAGATGGTGCTTAATGACTTGTTTAAGTGAGGAAATCAAGGCATTTCCTAAAAATTTCCCAGTTACTAGTAGCAATTTTTATTGCCATTGTAAGATCAGTCCTTGTTCTTTGGCAAATCCATAAATTTGGTCTTCTCCATGGAGCCATAATCAATCAGAAACAAGGAAAAATTGGCTGGGTGTGGTGGCTCATGCCTGTAATCCTAGCATTTTGGGAGGCAGAGTTGGGCAGATCAGTTGAGGTCAGGAGTTCAAGACCAGTCTGGCCAACATGGTGAAACCCCATCTCTACTAAAAATACAAAAAATTAGCTGGGCAGGGTGGCACACACCTGTAATCCCAGCTACTTGGGAGGCTGAGGCAGGAGAATTGCTTGAACCCGGGAGGTGAAGGTTGCAGTGAGCCAAGATCACGCCAGATGCCCTCCAGCCTGGGCAACAGAGCAAGACTCTGTCTCAACAACAAAAAATTAATCAGGCATGGTGGTGGGTGCCTGTAAATCTCAGCTACTCTGGAGGCTGACGCAGGAGAATTGCTTGAACCCAGGAGGCGGAGGTTGAAGAGACCTGAGACTGCGCCACTGCACTCCAGCCTGAGCGACAGAACAAGACTCCATCTCAACAACAACAAAAAGAATCATGGAAAAACCATTCATATTAACTAACATTACACAACACAAATGTATAAGTAGTTATGTTAAGGGTTTAGAATGCTAGGTGGCAACTATGTTGAAACAATAGGCACTTACATGTACAAATCTATCAATCAGACTAGGCTAAGGAGAGGAACACATGACACATCAGCACTGAGTTGGTTATTAAAACCACTATTGACCTCTTGTCTAGTTTGAAATATCTTGAATTAATCCACCTCCTTAACTTAATTTTCTATTTAGCTCTGACCACATTGCCTTATTTGTTTTCCTTTAGCATTTTAGATACAAGTTTGCCTCCATGTGAATCTCTGCACACAAACAATAGTACCTTCCCTTACCTCCTTCCTTTTTTGTCTCCCACCTCTTTCTTCATCATAACACATTTTCTTCTTTATTTATTTCCTTATTTGTTTATTGCCTTCTCTCCACCTGACCAACTCTGCAGGAATATAAACCCATGAGCCTGGGGGACTCTGACTTGTCTGTTAAATTCTGGAAGTATCCAGCACAAAACAAAAGCTTGTGGAATGACTGAATGAATGTTCTTTAACATTTGTGTATTTTAAAAATTAGGATACTGAAAATATAGGCTTGGGAAGATAATTGAATAAATGTAGGTAAAGCACCTGGAATATAGGTTTTCAATAAATGACAAACATCAAATACTGTCGATTTATGTGATGTTTTAGATCATTTTGATGAAGACTATACTTGTAACAAATAGCATCAAATACTAGTTGATTTATATAATTTTTTAGATCGTTTTGATGAAGACTATACTTTGTAGCAAAAATTTTAAGTAGTGTGTTTCAAAAGCCTCATGTGAAATCTGCCACAGAAGCCTAAAATAAACATTGCGTTTTATGCATACAGAAAAACCTCCCTTTTGAGCTTTTCCTTTTAACTGGTGTTTTGTAAAATATATTCATCATTTTGAAATATTGATTAATTGCCGCAATTCCTTGACTTCCTAATTTAGTGTTTTGAAAAATGGTTTCCATTTTTGGCATTTATTTTGCAATATTTTATCTTCAACTGAACTTTACTTAGGTTGTCGTCAGAAGTTTTATGTGATAGAGTTAGCAAGCAAAGTCAATATTTGGCAGTCCTAGTATGCACTACTTATAAATACAGTCTCCATCATGATTTCAGCAATCCATAACAAAAGATGGAAGGCGCCAAACTGCTGTTTTATTACAGCCATGCAAGAATGGTGGGCTTTAATAGAAGCAATATACACATTTAACGCCTTAAACCAAGGCTAAAGTAAATATCCCCAATAAAGCTCGGTGGCGTCACTCAGTGTGTATCAAAGACTGATACAAAGGAAAAACTTAAAGTAACTTCAATCCTCTCTCATTCACTTTCTGGATGAGATTTAAAATTGATTCTTCATCAGATAAAGCACTGTGATCTGATGACATACATAATTTGATATCACTAGTATTGCTCTCTTCAGCTCTACAACCAAAAAGATAAAATTATCTATTGTCCGTTCAGAGTTTTAGCAGCAGTTTCTGATAACTAAGCTTAGAGTTTGATAACTTAACATTAGCCAATTTATTTGTTATTAATATACAAATATTAGGCTGACTATAAAAAGCTTGTAGGTGTGGTTATTTCCCTTCCTTTGTCAACTTAATCTTGGTGGATCCAATAAAATATGACAGGAACTTGTAGATGTAAGGTACCTATAATAATTTATATGATTATGTCCTCAGATTTATAATTGTGAAATTTGGTATTATACTCACATCCCCTAAGCTACATTTTAAATTATTTTGGAAATACTAAAATTTGTATTTTGGGCATAAACCTGCTTTGATGGATAACTTAGTAGAATATCTTAAGATATCTGACCATTAAAATACTTGACACAAGTTTAAAAACAATCTTTCCTCATTAAGGTCAGTTTCTTATCTTCATATCCCAATGGGAAGGTTTTGAATGAATCAATTAAATAACCTATTCCTTTCTCTGTCCTTGAAATTCAGTACCTTAGGCCAGTGGTTCAAATACCCAAATGAATATCAGTATCACTTTAGACTTCGAAGACCCTTTCTGCTATTAAATCAGCATCTCTGAGGGCAAAGTACAGGAAATAGCTATTTAAGATGAACAAACAAACAACAACTGCAACAACTTCCCATGAGAAATACAAATTAAAGCTATTATGTATTACTTACATACCCACCAAGATGGCTAAAATGAAAAAGATAAATTAGAGAGAATGAACAAGACATATTATTTGATCACAAAACAGGGTGACTATAGTTAATAATAACTTAATTGTACATTTTAAAATAAATAAGAGTATAACTGGATTGTTCGTGGCACAAAGGATAAATGCTGTGGCAATGGATACCCCATGCAATTTCACATTATATGCCTGTATCAAAATGTCTCAGGTACACCACAAATATATACACCTACTAGGTACCCATAAAAATTAAAAAAAAAAATCTAAAAGATTAAGAAAAATGGCAAGTGTTTGCAAAGAGGTGGAGCAAATAGAACACACACAAACACAGACACACACACACACACACACACACACACACACTGCTAGAGGGAAATTTGGTACAACAGCTTTGGAAAACTATTCTACTGTCTGCAAAAGCTGATCCTACACATATCCCATGACCCAGGAATTCTACTTCTGCGTACATTCTACTGCTGGGTACATATTCAGCAGAAATGTGTGCATATGTTTACTAAAAGACATGCACTAGAATGTTCACAGTGGCATTATTTGAAATAGTCTAAAATAGGAAACTACAAAAATATTCACCCATATTTTGTAAACAAATAAACTGTGGCATATGTAGCAAAACAAAACAAAAAAACCATGTTTCCAGGGCTGGGCGTGGCGGCTCACTCCTGTAATCCCAGCACTTTGGGAGGCCGAGGCAGGCAGATCACCTGAGGTCAGGAGTTTGAGACCAGCTGGGCCAACATGGCAAAACTCCGTCCCTACTAAAAATACAAAAATTAGCCTGGTGTGGTGGCACGCACCTGTAATCCCAGCTACTTGGGAGGCTGAGGCACAAGAATCACTTGAAACCAGGGGGCTGAGGTTGCAGTGAGCTGGAATTGCACTACTGCACTCCAGCTTGGGTGACAGAGCGAGACTCTGTCTCAAAAAAAAAAAAAAAAAAAAAAAAAAAACTTCCATGAGAATAAAACAGCTACTACTACATCAACAATGTAGATGAATTAAACATAATGTTGAGTGAAATACATCAATCACAAAAAGGTTCATTCTGTTTCACTAAAACTATATGAAGTTCAAAAATAATACAACAATAGTCTATGATGTTAGATGTCAGGGTAGTGGTGACTCTGGGAGGAGGTGGGGATCATACAGGAAGGGGTACGTGAGGGCTTCTTGGATGCTGGAATAGGTGTAATGATTAATACATTCCAGAACCAGATTATCCCAGCACCCAAGAATTTTCACAAAATCTATCAAGGTATCCCTACACGTATGATTTGTGTGCTTCTCTGTATGTATGTTAAGCTTCAATAAGAAGCTTAAGACAGAATAAAAATCCCATGTAATTACACTGATCAACCAATACACTTGTCTAATTTTAAAAATGTATTCCAGGTTCATCTCAATTGTTCCAGCTTACTCTTCCACTGAAGAGAAAAAATATTCTGTCACACATGAAAAGCTACTCAGACCAGAAATTTAGTGAGGTGCAGGGGTAGGAGGGTGTGGGTGGTGAGGTTAGGTTACTAAGTCCATATTTTGAAATTTTGCTGAAATTCTATTTGAGAATCTGGATTTGGGAATAATACCATTACCCAATTTTCTCAAATGTTAGTGTAAATAATATGTTTGGAATGAGTTCTAAGAATCTGCAGATTTATAAACAGTAAACGTGTTTCTGATGAAGGTAATTTAAATATAGGTCACACTTCCGGAAAAGCTGACTTTAAGCAAATAAATGAAGCTTTGATGTGGACAATCCATGCACTGTGGCAAAGGGACATAGGGCACACTTTGACAGTAGAAGTCTTTCCTCAGCATTTCTAAAATCCTTATGTTGCAACAGGCTGCCTCTACATGAGCCTGTGCCTTTCTCTAGTGCCTGATGGTAATGTTTGTGTTGTTTATACTTCTAACATCATGTGATAGGTGCTGATAGATTCTAATGGATTAGAAAGGATTGCTTCAGATTAAAACACTGTAAAATTGTATTAATAATGCAAAGCTTTACAGTCACTGTAAGTCTTCTATGTGCTAAGTGTTCTTTGTGAGTGCAAGATATACAGCATGTGTAATACATGGTGACTACTCCCCTGAATGTACCAGAGAATCTCTTCCTGGCGATTTTCTCAGAATTATATCTATTTACTTGCTGAGACCTGGAGAGTTGGCCAAAAATCAATCACATGTTATCTTCCCATACACTCAGATCGGGGTACCAGGCCTGTTTTCTTTCTTGCCAGTCAGAGTTACTTGGTGAATTCAAGGAAGCAAACTATAATTAATATTAACCTAGATCAATTAAGAAACACATATGTCATGCAGCCATCTCTGAACACACGTACTCACACATGTACTATTATACTTGAATATTCTCTCTTTTGGTAGATCAGTGCGATTTATTGTCTTTTTTAGCACACATAATTACATAGTTGAAAATTCCTGATTCTTTACACAATCCAGATACAGAAGTAAAAGGACAGTTGATAAGCAGGGAAATTAACAGTGAACTGTTCAGCTTCACACAAGCATTCCTGCTAGATTACAAAGACTGACTTCCTCCCTCTCTCCAGCTTCATTCCTTTCTTCCTTCCTTCTACTTCTCTTAATAAAAAAATTGCATATATTCATTGTAGAAATTTTGAAATGTAAAGCTCAGAGAAGAAATTATTAATAATGCAACCAACCACAGAGAACTTATATAAATGTTTTATCTTTATCTCCTTATGTCTTTTTTAGATATACATATGTATGTACTACAGCTATATTTCACTATATGTATTTTATAATATAAAGTCATTATGGGCTGGGCTTGATGGCTTACGCTTGTAATCCCATCAATTTGGGAGGCTGAGGTGGATGGATTTCTTGAGGTCAGGAGTTCAAGAGCAGCCTGGGCAACATAGTGAAACCCCTGTCTCTACTAAAATGCAAAAAAATTAGCAGGGCATGGTGGTGGCTGCCTGTAATCCAAGCTACTCTGGAGGCTGAGGCAGGAGAATTGCTTGAACCCAGGAGGCAGAGGTTGCAATGAGTTGAGATCGCGCTACCACTGCACTCCAACCTGTGTAACAGAACGAGACTCTGTCTAAAAAAAAAAAAATTAAATAAAAATAAATAGAAATAAAGCCTTTATGCCACACATAGTTTATGTAACTTGATTTTCCACAAGTCATATAGAAGTGAATTATTAGTAAACTTCATTTCAAATCAAGAGCACTTGTACATCAGCTTAAATTACCTACTGTCTTTGATCCAGATTAGACCGCTATCTGATGTGCTGCACCCATACTTAAAAACTTTTAAATATAGAAAAATTGAGAGAAGGAAGGGAAGAAGGGAAAGAAAAATAACCCACATGAATTGTAAAGATTTCGCTACAATTCAATAATTTTTAAAAATAGGTCATTTGACTAAATTCTAATTTTTAGAGCATTTTATTACATTGTATATGCATGCTTTAAAATTATTCACTTGTTATAACATAACTCATTAATTTCCAAAGAGGACTAAATCCAAAGAGAGAAACTCCTTTTGTTTTCTCTATAATTACAACAGAAAATTTGACATGGATATTGAAAAGTCAAGGAGAAATTTCTGAGGAGATTGTAGAGCTTATGACACAATGCTTCATCTGTATCTTGAGGCTAAAAATATTGGGTATTAAGAATAACTTTGTCAACCTATCTGAACTCTACTTTGCAAAAATAGAAGATAATTTGAAAGTCCATGCATATTCAAACTCAGAAAAAATGTTAATTGAGAATAAATGTTCTTAATTTCTTAACTTCCAGATGAACATTTAGTTGAATTGGACAGTTCTTACAAGCATTGTTTTTTATTTTTGGTTTAAGACCATTTGCTTCCATTGGCCACAATATCTTAGTTAGACAGACACAGGTATTTGAATACTTAAATATTGTGTATGTATATGTTTTAACTTTTAAAATAATCTACAACTTTTAGCTTTTAGACCAGAATATGTTTCAAAAATATTAATTTTATAGGCATTCACCAAATCCATTTCCAAAGAAAGAATATCGATTAATGAACATAAGAGATAGTTTCCAGGAGTAGTGCAACTTCAATAGTTAATGACTTAAGTACATAGTCATATAACATTTGAATTTGAGAAACTATTTAAATGATAATTTTAATTTTAATTTGGATTAAGACAAAACAAAGTTAAGGATAGGGATGTTTATACTATAGTTATAAAAAGATATTTGAAAAAGCAGTTAATATATTTACTTTGAACTATAGTAATCTGTGTGTGTGTGTGTGTGTATGTGTGTATACATGTATATAAAGAATGTACCATCTATTGTACTGAAAGCATGGTAATATTTTCAGGACATGGGTTATCTCCTTCTTTGCTTATAAATTAAACTTATCCCATTCACACTCAAATTGTCTTTCTTAAAAAAAAAAAACAACTAATTCTTTTTCTCAAATGCTGGTTATTCAAGTCTCTATTATGAATATACGTATTGTCAGTTTACAAGAATATGTACACTGATTATTGGTGCGTGTGTGTGTGTGTGTGTGTGAAACACAACTAATTCTTAAAGTTTCTATACAGTCTCTGAGTTTCTAAATCCTACTAACCATCCAAGTTTTAAAAAAATGCCCCTGACACATGCATACACACATATTTTATACCATCCTGAGCTTCCTAAAATTCACGTTTTGGTTTTCATCCATAAACAAATGCCAACTGTCTATGTGACATCAGTGCACCTGGCTAATATAATGAGAAAATAATGAGTCAAAATGATAAGTTATTGAATTTTTTCTTGTGTTTTAAATAAAAGATGGAGAAACATTTTCTTAACTAAAAATAAGACAAGATGCCATAGGATGAAGTAAGTCACCACCTGGACCAAATCTAAAGAAGAATTCGGGAAAAAAATCGCTAGGGAAGAAGCCAAAAAAAAGAAGGCAGGGAAACCTCAAACAGAATGAAAAGCAAAATGAGTTTGATGGCTTTAAATAAATGTAAAGGAAATAGTGGGAGGAAAAGGAAAACTTCAATAGTGGAAGCATAAGACTGTCTCAGAAAGTGACAGAACTTAATCCTATCAACATCTCATTTGCATATCCATAGTAAAAAATAACAATGGTATTTTTGTGACCAAAAATATATGCAAAGCAGTCATTGTGATAGTTCAGTAGCTATTTTTGAAATGGAAATTTTCTTACAATTTGAAACAGCTCATTCTTCAAAACACCAAAAGGCATCAGTGTCTACTTTAGACTACAGAGCATTTTTTCAATGTGATATGCTGGATTTAACCGTGGTATTCCCTCTAGAGGCAAAATTTACCCCTGTCTGTAAAAAATTGATAGATTTTTTTCTTCTTGTATTTGAGATTGCTATAAACACCTGAAGTGACTAATTAAAAAAGAAAACTGCATCAGTGCAATGAAGTGATACAGCTATGTCCGTTTGCTTCTTATTTCAATAAAAAAATTTTTTGCAAGCCCTGGGAAAAAAAAAGTGTATCTCAAGTGGAAAAGAGAAGTAATTTTACCATCAATACCACAAGAACATCTCGGATTGTTTATTAGTTCTGGCCTCCTTCATTGATGGCTGTATAAACTCATATTTCTGCCATTGATTCTGTGCTTCTATTCAGCGCTAACATTTTAATAAGAAAAAATGTTAAATATCAAAGTAATAGATGAGCATTCCTCTAAAAGCCAATTTCATTAAATACCATCGGTATTAATCTTTCTAAATCTTAATTACAGCCTTTTGACATATTACCCCCTATTTGACCTTTTCTGCTCAATTCCAATAAAGATCTGTAGGACAGACAGGGATACCAGCCCATGTAAACCTACAGAAATGCATCACTTTAATGCTACTGAACCAATGGGAATGGTGACCCAAATTATATTTTATTCAGGAGTCAAGGAGGCCACATTTTTCTAAGTGGGCAAACAAGTTCTGACTTTTCCTGCTTCAAGATTAAGACATCTAAAAAGAGAGGCCTATAAGTCTGAGCAGATAAAGTTCTGAAAACTGAGACTTCAAGGAAAAAAAAAAAAAGTATTTCCAAAAGAACAAAACTTCCTCAACAGCATATGTTCCATGAAACTTAGAAACAATTAGTAATGGCAGGCTGTAATCAAACCACTCGAAGTTCACTTGAAAATAGTAAGAGCTGGCAGTTCCAAGATTAAAAAAGTAATGATTCTGCTATTAAGCCACATTTGCACCAATCAATAGCTCAAAAGCATCCTTATTTTGTTAGATTCACTGAATAAGCACAAGTAAAATATTTGAGGAAAGGGGGCTTAGGAAATTTGCCCTTAGAAACATGTACAACCAGGCACCAGATATTTGAATAGCAATTCATTTGGTACAATTATCTTTTCCCATCATTTTTCCTCATTTTTCTTGATGCCTTTATCCATTTTATATCCAATGCACTTCAATTTAGTTTATTTTTATCTAAAAACTTTTTACTTCCTCTGCCCCTTTTCCTTACCCATTTTGTTTTATTTTGTTTTGTTTTTTTTCCTGTTATACCATCTTCATGTCATTACGTCTACTGGTCTGTCTCCTCATTTATCCTTTATTGGAAAGTGGGGAAAATAAATCCCAAAAGTTAATAAGGAATTTTAAAAATTTTCTTCATAATGACTTTACTAAAGTATACCTTTACATTTTAAATATGAGATGGACTACATTGCAATAATAGATTATTATTATTGTGGAGATTATCACAGCCTTACAGCTTCAGAGCACATCATCAGTATAAGCCTTTTTTTAAAAAAGGGACACACAATTTAGAACGTCTGGGAGAAAGCCTGTGTTTCCAGATGTTTAAAATGAACCTATTAGGATATTTAAAATATGATTATTATAGTGTATTTTAAACAAAAGAGTGATTGATGAACTTCTTGCTTTCATATAGGAGATGGTCAAAGAAAGTCTGCCAAGAAAGAGTAAAAATCTATAGCCTCGGGAATTTGAAACTTACAAGGTTGTTTCTGCCAGCCTGCTTTAAGGAGACCAAAGGTATTAATACAGTGTTGTGTTGGAGAAATGTTTCTTTCCCTTTGCAACATCATGTCAGTCTTTATTTCTAATCCACCCTAGCCTTAGAAACTGACAAGGTAAGTAAGAAATGTAGGATGAACAAGTAAGTAGTTCCATGTCTGCTTTCTGTCACCTGAAAAATTACTTCCTCCCTCAATGTTTAAGTCCATCTTATTCTCACAGTGGTGTCCTCAATGTATGAAATTTTCCCATTATAATTCATTTGTTCTGCTGCTTCTTAAAGCTAACTTCCTCCATTGTTTTTTCAAAAGAAGATATTCTGCAGATTATACGTTAAGTATCATAAACTTGAATGTAAAATTATATTATCACAATCTATTAGCTATTGTTTCTTGAGACTAATTTTGTGCTAGACATATATTTTGCTAAACATTTTACAAATATCTCATTTAATTTCACAATACTTCTAAGAAGGGAAAGGAACATTTTACTATTAACTTTTATACTGTTTACATGGTGAGGCTTAGAGAGCATATATTAATTCACTCATCTAACACAGCTTCTTAGGGACCGAGCAAGAATCTAAGCCCAGGTCTGCAGGTCCCCACAATCCATGTGGTAAAGCTAACCTACAGTCTACTGACTTCCCTATTATTTTAGGTTGATTTCTTCTCAGCCTGGAGACCCAGTCCCCATAAAACACTTATTTGGAGTCACTGAATTGTTGATGTGGTTGCCATGTCTGGCTGGCATCTGGGGGTGTTTTTGGAGGGAGGTCATTTCAGAGGGGATTGTTTATAGAGGGAGGGATTGTTGAAGAAGCAAGCAGAGCTGGAAAATGAGTTTCAGAAAATTCCCCAGGATCCACTGGGATGAAAAGCACAGGAGGCAATTTTCCATGTGCACATGCAGTCCAAATTCTTCTTGTTAGGTCTGACATGGAGCACTATTTCCATAATGCACATTAATAGGCAATTTTCTTAGAAAAATAAACGGAGCTGCTTGCATGCCTTATTCAACTCAATTTCCATGGGAATTCAGTGCTTTGGTTCACTATGAAGAAGGATGGAACCCTTCCACAGCAGGGCTCTTAACTCGGAGGTTCACTGCTGACCTTTAACATATATTTTTATAACTTCCCTTAAATCTACAGTGTGGAGAAAACAACCTTCCTGCTCTTCAGTTCTCCAGGGCTTATGTGCTCATGTTGCGCTAGTCATGTTGCATTAGATGTTGTAACTAAGAGGAACTTAGGTGATGCATCATAATGAGATACCCTAGGAGGAGAATTTGAAAGCAGGGAATGACAGGTGGATGGCAAAGAATCGGCGCCTTGAAATTACAGACAAATGATTCTCATGGAGATACGTTCCCCTTACCTCACGATGCTGAGGCCACACGGTTTTGATTTCATTCTAAGCATAATTCCTGGGTCTCAGGAAGATACTTTATTAGGCACAGAGTGTATATAAAGATGAACTCAACATGACCCTTGTCCTCTCAGGGCTAATAATCAAGTGGAAGAGAAAGACGTGCGCACAAAGGGGCATAGTAATTATCAATAGTGCATCAGAGCACGGGTTTGGATTCCAATGAGCTTGGAGAAGTGTCCTGGCTCTGAATTTTGTAGCTGTGAGACCTTGATCTATTTATTTTTTGTGTTTCAGTTTCCTTATCTGTAAGATGACAATAATAATATTACTTATTTTATAGAATTGTTTTGATCAGAATTGAGCACAGTGTCCGATTCACGGTAATCACTCTGTGAACTTAGACTAATAGTGTTAGAAATAACATCAGCAAGAATACTAAAAGGTGGTCTGTGGTCAGTATGTTAAATGAAGGCATTCTAAAGGGTTGTTAGTATCGAGAGGAATAACTCTTAATTCAATCAGCAAAATCTTTATGGATTACAAGGTAGCACTTAAGATAGGACAAAAAGAGTAGGGGCAGTTGAACAGAAATAAATAATATAATCAACATGCCCGAGGAAAAAAATAAAAACAAAGTCATAGAAATAAAAGATATGTCCATAGAAGAATGAAATATTCTGATTTGAGTAGGGTATGGGAATGTGGGTAAGATTATAAATTTAGGCACTGGGTTCTTTCCCTAAGTAAGCCAGTATTTTTTGCAGGATATGAATAGCAATATTGCAAAATAGAATCTGTGGTCAGTTGGAAAAATGTTGGATTAAGCAAAGTTAGCAGATGTTTTAGCCACAGGACTTTTCATTGCCTTTAAAAAGCCAGTGCTCGGCTGGGCACGCTGGCTCACGTCTGTAATCTCAGCACTTTGGGAGGCTGAGGTGGTTGGATCACGAGGTCAGAAGTTCAAGACCAGCCTGGCCAACATGGTGAAACCCTGTCTCTACTAAATATACGAAAAAATTAGCCAGGCGTGGTGGTGGACGCCTGTAATCCCAGCTACTCGGGAGGCTGAGGCAGAGAATTGCTTGAACCCAGGAGGCAGAGACTGCAGTGAGCTGAGATCGTGCCACTGCACTCCAGCCTGGTGTCAGAGTGAGACTGTCTCAAAAACCAAAACCAAAACCAAAACCAAAACCAAACAAAACAAAACAGCCAGTGCTCCTGGATTGGGGATGCAGTATGCAATAGCTTGTTTTAACATAGCATGGAACATTTTCCCATGGTCTGCCAATGTATGGAATATAATTTAGAGAATACTCTTGTATATACAATGGAAGAGCTTTAAGAGATTTGGAGCACAACAATGGCAATTATTTGGTTTCATGTGTAACAAGCTTTTTGAGAAATCTGCAACTCACTGGTGTATAAAATGACATGATTTCTTTTTCTCCAACTGTTGATTTCAACTCTTACCTGTCAAGTCTCCTTTTCTGGTTATTTAACACTATCTTATGCAGTTTTATAACATTCTGGACAAGCTTTGATACTACTACTTTGGGCAATCCAACTTAAAATTTTAATCTCTAATTTGAATCAAAGTTTGAGGTTCTTCTTCTTGGAAGCTCAAATGCCTTCAGTGTGTTAGGATGAGGAGAAGAAGAGAAGTCAACTCTTGTCTCCTAAGGTGGTAGCCCCATCATTTTACTGGCTAATA
The DNA here is from genome assembly GCF_028878055.3 of Symphalangus syndactylus. Taxonomy (NCBI): domain Eukaryota; kingdom Metazoa; phylum Chordata; class Mammalia; order Primates; family Hylobatidae; genus Symphalangus; species Symphalangus syndactylus. The sequence goes on from NC_072429.2 coordinate 20,294,374, forward strand.
CCAAACATCGGTACTCCTGTGTGACAGGCATCCCTAATCTGATTCTCGCAAGTACGTGCATGTAAATTCTTCAGAGGATTCCACAGAGTCTCCCCATTTGCCTGATCCCTTGACACAGGAGCTTCCATTTCATCATCACCCCTCCACTCCTCCATCTCCTAACACAGGAAGGGGAACCAACACGATGGCCTGAGGCAGCTACTTCCCTGGTGTTTACTTGACCTATTGAAGAGTCACATGCTTGCTAAGATAGCATCATGCTGACTGTTCAAGTGTACTGCACCTGAAATAGCTTACCAGTTATCGTTCCCCCACTCAGATTGGTCTGGTCTGGGTACAAACCAGCAAGCAAATTTCTTTTCTTTTCTTTTCTTTTTTGAGAAGGAGTCTCACTCTGTAGCCCAAGCTGGAGTGCAGTGGCATGATTTCGGCTCACTGCAACCTCTGCCTCCCGGGTCCCGGTTCAAGCAATTCGCCTGCCTCAGCCTCCCGAGTAGCTGGGATTACAGGCACGTGCCACCATGCCCAGCTAATTTTTGTATTTTTAGTAGAGACGGGGTTTCACCATGTTGGCCAGGCTGGTCTTGAACTCCTGACCTTGTGATCTGTCTGCCTCAGTCTCCCAAAGTGCTGGGATTACAGGCGTGAGCCACCGCGCCTGGCCCAGCATGCAAATTTCTAAGCAGACATCCAACCAGGGAACAGAAGGAATGTTAGTTTCTCCTTCTCATTTGTACCTCGTCATTATGAGCCATTTACCTAGAGTCACCCTTCCCACACCCCAAGCACAAATGTACTTGGCTTTTTAAGGAAAAAACACCCTGTGGAGAGAAGAGGAAAATATCTCACCATCAATCTTTCACTCCCAACAAGCCCTATGACTCAGGTGTTCGACTTCTCTCCTATTCACTTTCTATATCTGCTGAGGGTAAGGAAGGGGCTGGCAGGGACTGGAAAAGTACAAGTTATGTTTAGTTTGATTAACCCTGAGTTTTCTGACCCCATGAGTTATAGGCTCCTTAGCAACATTTTTTAAATACACAAAGTACACAAATCTTAGGGTTCCAATTCAGATTCTGTCCTCAGTCACGACTCCTGAATAACTGAAAGTGTCCTAGTCAACATTCAGCTACAAATGCTACAGTTTTTAACTTGACTTTACACACATACACACACACACACACACACACACACAGTGTGTATATATCCACATGGAGCTGAAGGGCAGTGAGCTTTGATAGACACGTGACATATAGTGTGAGTGAGAAACAAACTTTTGCTGTTACAAGCACTTAGAATATTGGAGCTTATTTCTTCCTATGCAGAACCTAGCCTATCATGGCCAATGTAGATTTTTGGAGAAAAATAAAGTAGGGAAGATAGATATGGAGTGCTGCAGTGGGAGGGGAGTAGTATTTTGGTTTATAATAGAGAAATCAGAAGAGCTCTTATGGAAGTGTCTTTTGATCTAAGACCCAATTAGGGAACAATTATGCCTGGATGTAAGATGGTGATGATTTGCATTCTCCAGTCCCCAGTTTGTCCATCAGGAAACTCGGCTGAGTTCTTGATCTAAGTTACCATGAGATACTTTTGTAGCCTTCCAATAATTTCCCATTTTGTGCCTAATCTGATTTGAATATGTTTTGTTTCTAGCACCATAACCTGTCCTGTCCTTTTATTTCTTACAAATAAAGGACCATCACCAGGAATAGAAAACTTCGGATTGCAGCTATTCTGATATCTGCCATGATGTTATCGTGATTACATGTAGGTGTGAATTTATTGTCCATCCTGCACTGGTCCCTGAGAAGTCCTGCTGAGGCTGAGGCTGAAACTGAGATGGAAGCCTTCTGCCTCCTGTGATGTCTAATCCTGCAAACATGAAAACTTGCTGGAAAGTAGAAATTCCAAATGACAGAAAAAACAGCTTTAATTGGAGAAAAATAACACTGAGACCCTAGATACAAATATGTATTCTTAATGTGAAATAACCATTAAAAGCTAAGGGTCTCTTTATAACGTATCCCACCATTGACAGCTTTGTGAAAGAAAAGGTTGTTTTAGTGTGAGCACAGTGGAAGACAGTCTGTAAACAATCAATAATTGCAGAATGAATGTTAAAATCATCCTTTCCTGCTTCTCCTGGTAGACAAGAGTTTTTATTTCGTTTCCTATGTATATGCTAGTTGTTTGTTTTTTTTCTGCTCATGATTCGTTTCCCTTAAAGAAGGGAAATGAATATGAAAGTATACAGATCTCCTAGGGGAATGCCTCAGAGTCTCTGCGGGTAGAGATGTGGGTCATGACATCACAGGTCTCCATCTTCAGTGGTAAATAAGAGGAGAAACAAGAGACCCAAGACTAGTCACATGGTGTCTCTTGGACTTGTGAATTTCCAGCAGAATAACATGAAAAAGGGAAATTGATGGAGTGGATTCCTTCCTGTACTCTTACCCTGTTGTGATAATCCATATTAAATCCTGGTTTCTAGGTGCATCTGGGTTGTCCTGGTTCCTGTGTGTTCCGGTGTTCTACTGTTTGGCATTTTCTAGCTCTTTTTTTTTTGAGACAGAGTCTCACTCTGTTGCCAGGCGGGAGTGCAGTGGTGCGATCTTGGCTAACTGTAACCTCTGCCTCCTGGGTTCAAGCGATTCTTCTGCTTTAGCCTCCCGAGTAGCTGGGACTACAGGCGCGTGCCACCACACCCAGCTAATTTTTGTATTTTCAGTAGAGACAGAGTTTCACCATGTTGGCTAGATGGTCTCGATCTCCTGACCTTGTGATCCACCTGCCTTGGCCTCCCAAAGTGCTGGTATTACAGGCATGAGTCACCGTGCCTGGCCTCTAGCTCTTCTTTTAATTCTACGCCATACTCACCAACAAGATAAACAAAACAAAAAACTAAAACATAAGCAAAACAACAACAAAACCCATCTTTGTATTCTCAATTTTCTCAAAACAAAAGACGCTTAATAGGTACACCTTTGAAGAGAAGCTTTCTGAAATATTTTGGAGATGGTGACCATTTGTGATGGCCATGCTTTACTGGTCAAGCTGGGGTTCTTCATACACTTCCCTCACTTGAGACACTTATACCTACTATAATCCTTCCCAAGACTGCAGGGCTATTCTTCCTTAGGAGATCTGGGGGTTGCTGTCACTTTGTCACCAATGCCTGGCTTTGAACTTTTCTGTTACTGAGTGCCCATATTGCATCTTCAGTGCAGACATCATCAATAAACTAATTGAAATAAAATTCTGATATTTAAAGTATTAAAATGCTACCTGGCTCTCTGATTGGAAGATTATACGGCAATATTGATAAGTTGCTACACTCTGTTCCTCAGACCCAGGGCCAGGTCAGAGAAATTTGCTTAAGAGCCCCTTATAGTATGACAACCCTCTGCTTCTACCTGCTGTTACAAGATGCCCTGTTTATAAAATGGGCCTATTTTTAAAATGAGGCTGTTTATAAAATGAAGCACAAATGGTTTTCCTTAAAAATCACCTCTTTTTTTCTCCTCTTTTCATGAAAATAGTGGAAAGAGGCACATGAGCTGCTTTATGTTGGAGGTGGAGACAGAAATATCTTCATTTATAGCTTCAGCCAAGCATCCTGAGAGGCACATTTAGGTTACACAGAACATGCCTGGGAGCTCTCAGTCCAATACCTACATCCTTGAGACAGTCTTTGGAACCACACAATCACAGAAGTTTATGATTTAAGCAGCCTTGAAGTCTCCCACTTCAAATTTTCACGTATGCGTTTCACAGCCCACCTATTAAATGGTCAGCACTTAAGGCATCCCACCTCTTCTTATCTCTGATGGTGGGGAATCATTCATATAAGCAGGCTGTCCGTTTTGCCTTTAGGCAGGTCCTCTTTAAAATGTTCTAGTTTAATTTAGCATCCATCTCTATAATTTTTACTTAGTGTTCTGGGATCTACTCTAAAGTAACACAGAACTCTCTGTACTCTTTAGACATATTTTAAATCAGACTCAGACAAAATCTACTAGATTCCCTTGAAAGCCTAAATGGTAAGTTCCTAATAGCCCAAACAAACTAATTAGAAATTGCAATTTAATTACACATTAATTACACACCATTTTCTTTTTAATTAGTGTCACTTAAGGTGAACTGTGACTACAAATTTGTTTCTATTGATTGTGATGGTAATAAAGCCGGACTTAGAGTAATACCTTTTTTCTCTTTCTTTTTTTAAAAACATGGTTCAATGGATTAATGTGGTTTTTACATTTTTTGCCTCCTTTCCTAGGGTATTGTACCAAGTGGATTAGAACTTCAAATGCTACAAAGATACAAAAGTGCTTTATTGAAAAATCCAAGACAGGTAATTATCACCCAGGTTTTTCAATGATTTTTTTTGATGTTTAGGTGGAGCTTTGTGCAATAATGTTTTAAAGAAAGAATAAAAAATATTTTCAGAGGATATAGAATAGTCTTCAACGTCTCATCTATTGGTTTTCTTTAGATGTTTAAAACCTCAGTATGAGTTAAATTTTATGAAATGGGGTCACTGACATCTGCAAAAGTACAACAAAAATATATACTGAATATCCTGTGGACTGAAACACATAATTGTCTAATGAAAAGGTTATCCACTGTGTTAAGTCCATCACTGGCGGAAAATTTCTATTACTTCTAAGAGAACAGATTTGACTGTATCTTCAAAGAGCTCAAATTTTATGTTGACTGGAATTTGTCCATGGGTATTACTACGTTCTATTACCAGCTTATGGTATCTAATTTATAAAGTCAATTTACACGCAAAGCTTTTTGTATTATTTGTGCTACTTAAATTCATCACAATACATTTATATCTCCTTTGTGAAATCACTTCCTGTCTCTAAGCTATTCAACACATAACTTTTTAAACAAAAGAAGCTAATTTAAAGGTTTTTCCAATAATTCCAATTCAGTAACTGAGTTCATAAAACCTTAAAAAATATTCCTTTCTAGTAAAATATATTCACAAGTTGGAAAAGATCATTCATTTAAAACCGTTGTCAATACAATATAATATTTTCTGGCATGGTTAATAGCTATTACCACAGCTATCTAGAAAGGGGTGAGGGGCCTGAGGAGGCCGGGCAGGGTGGCTCATGCCTGTAATCCTAGCAATTTGGGAGGCCGAGGCGGGTGGATTGCCTGAGCTCAGGAGTTCAAGAGGAGCTTGGGCAACATGGTGAAACCCTGTCTCTACTAAAATACAACAAATTAGCCAGGCATGGCAGTGTCTGCCTGTAATCCTAGCTACTCAGGTGGCTGAGGTGTGAGAATTGCTGGAACCTGGGAGGTGGAGGTTGCAGTGAGCCTAGAACACACCACTGCGCACTCCAGCCTGGGAGACACAGTGAGACAAAAAAAAAGGAAAAAAAAAAAAAGAGAGAAATCAGAGGAAACGGATATTTATTTTTCTTTAAAGAGGAAGTTGGGGGGAGCACGAAATTAGTAGTGCCTAAAGAAAATTTTCACTCTTTGGTCCTGACGTGGAGGAGAGTTTTTCTATGTCTCAACAATGGATGTATGTGTCTATCCTCTTGTCCTTCTCTGGCCACCCTCCCCAACCTGTACCACAGCTGCCATAATGATCTTCTTCTTAGTCTCCATCTCCGACTTCATTTCTCATGTCAAAAGCCTTAATGAATGGATTCCACTCAATGGTTTCATTTGCAATAGTATAAGCCTGAAAAAAAATCATCCACCAATCATATTTCATAAAAGGCAGCTCTGGTTACCATACAAAGTCCATCTATTTTTTAAAAAAATTTGATTAAAATATTATTTGAAACAAAAGCACAATGAACATAAGTTTCAGAAGACCCTGCAGAAACTTGAAGTGATATTCTAAAAGTTCTAGTTTTCCATCACATGAACAAAATGTTCAGAGCATTTAGGGGAAAGGTAGGACACTGCAAATGCATTGTGAGTTTGAAGAAATACTGATAGGGACAGGAGGGAGGGAAATTCTGGGAAGAAGAAGGAGGGTCCCCAGTGAGGGCCCCATCCTCAAGCCAAAAAGCCTGAGACTTCAGCCCCAAGTGAGAACTTACATCCCTGTTTCCGTGCTCAAATGTAGCCTTTTCCAAAACCGCCCACGGCCCCACCCTACCCCATCCTGTGCCTATAAAAACCCCAGACCCAGCCCGCAGAGAGAGGAGAAGCAGCTGGGCATCAGAGACTATGGTTGAACATCGGAGAAAAGCAGCTTGACTTCAGAGGGACAGATTGACAGCGTAACTTCGGAGAAGAATCCAGCCAGAGATGGCCAGACTTCAGGGGAAGATTACCTACCCACTCCACCCCTTTTTCATCAATAGCCACTTTTATCAGCAATAAAATCCTCTGTTTTTACCATCCTTCAATTTGTTCATGCAACCTCATTTCTCCTGGATGCCAGACAACAGCTTGGGAACCATGAGTACAGATAAAAAAAAAAGTCTGTCACACACACTTGCCCTTTGCCCTTGCTGGTGGAAGGCAACTGCCTCATAGGAAAAGGCAGAGGGTCCACTAAGCTGTTAATATTCAAGCCATCATGGACAGTAGAGCTAGAAGAGCACTGTAACACTCCCTCTGGGGCTTCAGGGGTCGTGAGCACCCCCCTTAGATGCTGCCACAGGGCCCTGTAGGGACTTTACTCCTGACAGCACCCAAAAGCATTTACCCCGGCTCCTGTACCCACCCACCTGCGTGCTCCCTTCCACGAAGGGGTGGAGCACAGGGGGTCTGAGTGAGTGGAATTTGTTCTAGTCGGCACCAAAAGGGCTGGCTAGTTCCAGCACCCAGGCACTTCAGTTCCCAAGCTTGTTTGCTGGCATGCTCCCTCCCACGAGGAGTTGAGAGCTGCAGGCTGAGTAAATGAGGCACCCTCTTCACAAGTCCCACTAAGGGGTCAGGGAGATAGCCTGCTTCAGTACCGTGACCCAAAACTTACAGGACACATTTTTCCTGCTATAATGAATGACAGATAATACCAAATGCAGTAATGTCCTATAAATACCAACACAATTGAGGAAGTAGAATCAAATTCACCGAGTATTTTGGGAGTGAGGGGGAGCGTGTGTATGAGTTTATTAAAAAGCCTCATTACATCAGGGGAACTAACCTAAAGTATTTTAAAAATTTTACCTCCTGTAGAGGTTTCTCTTTCACTTAACTAAATAAAGTTTCAGATGTTCACATGTATATTATATATAACTGCAATCTTTACTGGAGTCAAAACCAATAAATGTGTATTCAATTTCAAATAAAAACTCCTATGTTTCAATAGGAATTTTATCATTTTTTAAATCACTTTTAAGAATATTTTTCTAAGTAGAGTATCAAGGAAAAACCATTCATTTGGAAACAAATTTCTAGAAATGTCTGGTTTTACAACTTCAGGACCAAAGATGTCATTCGTTTTTTTAGGTAATTTTTAGTGGTCTGAAACTTGAAAACTTGAAACAATATTTAAAATACAAACATACATAGTAAAGTTCTTGGGTATATTTTTGGTTTGAAAATTACTTTTAGAACCTATGCTAAAGAATAAGGTTTTTCAGCAGCTGTGTTTTTAAAAATTAAATTGAAACTTGTATTGATTTATTTGGTGAGTTCAGAAAACTGAGAAAGATGTTTTAAAAAATGAAATGTTTTCTTTAAAGTGCCTGATAGTAGTACAAAAATGTATTGAGTTGTAAACCCTGAATATGCAATTGCCATGGGAATCATTTAAACTTATTTCTGCTGTTTCTTTTATTTAATGATCTGGAGTCTGAAAATGAGAATCAGGTATGCCAGTTTGGTTTTTCTCCAAATAACTCACGTAACTATAATACAGGAAAACAACTCTGTACTTTACCAATGATTTGATATGCTTGGTTTAGATCTTATCAAGATGAAACTGATGTGAAACTGAATAGAACTGAAATTAATTGGAAACCTGACTGTCATATAGTGACATACACATTAGGCTCCTTGAATCCTGAAAAGTATCCTTTCATGGACTACAGTTGGCAGGAGATGATTGGGGTCATTTTAGGAAGTACAGCCCTCAAAGGACCCATAATTAAAACCTTCTCAAATACTCCCTTTGCTTGTAACATAGCATGCTCTGTAGTCATAAAGTGATGAAGGCTAAATTTACTTGTAACTCAGTACGAAGTTAGGTAACAAATAATTCTTTGCTTTTATATTGTATTAGTAAACATCTTTTGCTGATGTTGAGTAACACTGAATTAACAAGATAGAGAGAGCTGTCAGTAGTCACAGCACAAGGAAACACATCAGGAATTTATTAGATTTGGATTTATCAGTGCGTAGAAATTCATGATGTTTAACTTAAAGGCAAAAAGAGCAGAACACTTTGAATAATAGCTTGAAGTGGATGATTAGCTAAGGGGATGCAACATTTAATAGCCAAAATAAATTACTATAATTATTTTGTTACCTATGCTAACTGATTCCATTGTTTTTATTGAAATAACAGCTCCCTGAGGAAGGGAATGGTGCTTCAATGAATCTCAGCTGTAGGCTTGTATGTTCTCCTACAGCAATCAAAAGTGATGAAAAATAGCCTTCATTGATAATACTCTTAATCTCTGCATTTCAGCACTTGGAAAAAATATAACATCCAAATGCAAATATATGGAAATATCTAGAAGTGTCCGGATAGAAAAGAAAGCCTATTGAAGACAATATTTGTTTTTTGTTTTTTTTTTTTTTTTTTTTTTAGCTCTCGAGCCCTTCATATTTGCACTCTTTTATTGCTTCATGGCATCACCATATAAGTCTTTTCTTTATTTTCCATTTTATTTTCTGGGAAAGACCTTCTTGAGATTCTGATATGTCTACCTTCTAGTAAAAATGTACACATGTGCTTGCGTTCTTGTACATATGTTTCTCAAAGTATTGGGAAGGAGGTGGAATGAGTCATGGTGCCTGAGGTGTGAAGCCACGGAAGAAAAATACTGCGTATTCCTAGAAAGTCCATTTTACTTCAAGATTTGGGAAAATAGTAAAAGCAAAATTGATGCATTATGGAGTATGTAAACATTTCTATGCATGAGAAAAAGGGACTCCAAAATAAATTATGACCTTGTGGCAGACCATCTTTCTTCCTCCTTTCCCACCTTTTTCTCCTATTTCATCTTTCCTTTCCATTTTTTTTCTATCTTTAGGGGCTTTTCATGAAAGAGCTTGATAAAGATTTCCAGCCTACTTCTTCAGTTCCTTCCACATTTTTCATCTTCAGATGAAGACACAAAAGGTCTACTGCCATTGTAGGATGCAAATCCACAGAGATCATCCTTAATTTAGGAAAAGTGGAAGGGTTATAGCCCAACACTTTCAGTTCAACTTGGAAAGATTTTGTTTGACCACGCTTTTTTTTTTTTAGTGAAGTGAGGTCAATGTTTACGTTTTTGAATGTACATATGCCATGCATTTTATGTGGATATTTTCTTTGATTTGATTTTTAAAAATATTGGGAAATCAGATATTTAGAACGGTTTCTTACAAGCCTTTGTCAAAGTCTACCACCTTAGCATTCATTCATTTACTCCTGTATTCATTTTTTGAGCAAATATTTACTGAGCTTCATTCTAATGTGAATACCACACTAAGTTTTAGAAATACAAAGTTAGCATAGTAGATGCCTGCAAGGAACTCAAAGTCAAGAGGTGAACAAATGAACAACTAGTAATCCCCTTAACAAGCACTTTTATAAGAAACATGTACAATGTGCAGCAGGGTGGGGCAGGGTATGGAGAAGAGGTAACTGAAGAGTGGAGGGAAGGGGAGGTAGAAGGTGTGTGGGCGAAGGGTGAAAAAAATAGCTGGAAATGAAGGAAGAAATTCCAAAGATGTCTCCTTTTTCTTCCTTGAAGAAAGGGCAATGGGTTAAATAAAGGATATTCATTTATATTTATCTTTTAAAGTAAGTTGATATTCCATAAGCTGCAATGTTAAATATGCTGGATACTTACATTGCTCTAAGTAAATCTGGCAGCTGTCTTTGTATGGTTGTTTGAAGGAAACTGGGAGGAATTATTTACATAAAGAACAAGATTCAAGCAATGCCTCCCACCTGATGGCCAAAGGGTCTACAATTCACCCAAGAATCGTTTTATTGAGTGATCACATCAGAAGACAGGCCATTGTTTGGTACATTAACTGTAGCATCAATGCATTGTATAATGAAAAGGTAGCCCTTAATTCATCGTATTTACCTCCAATGCATCTAGCAAGGTTTTGAGGAAATGGTGGACACACTACAGTCTTGGAGATGGCTTGAAATTTTGTTTGTTTTTTTTCATTTTCGGAGATAGAGTCTCGCTCTGTCACCCAGGCTGGAGTGCAGTGTCACAATCTCAGCTCACTGCAACCTCTGCTTCCTGGGTTCAAGCGATTCTCCTGCCTTAGCCTCCCTAGTAGCTGGGACTACAGGTGCATGGCCACCACGCCAGGCTAACTTTTTGTATTTTTAGTAGAGACGAGCTTTCACCGTTAGTCAGGATGGTCTCGATCTCCTGACCTCGTAGTCTGCCCGCCTCGGCCTTCCAAAATGCTGGCATTACAGGCATGAGCCACCACGCCTGCTGATGGCTTGAAATTTTCAAACGCTATTGCTTAGTTTAAAATGATCTTCCACTTTCTTTCCCTACATCCCATCTTAACACACATACACACATTCCAGTATAATTATCACCTCTCCAGTGGAGTCTCCACTAACCTATTTAAAGTATGTTCCTATTACCTTATTTTACACACTCTGTTTCCTTCATACCAATACAATCATTCATAATTTATTTCATTTATTTGTTTTTATGACTTCCTCACTAAATTTCGAACTTCATATTCACATGATTATCAAAAAAAATATTGTACCAAAGTCCCTAACTGTTCAATAAATGTTTATTGACTGACTGAATACATCAATAAAGGGATGAAAAAAGGAATAGAATCTGGAGCTGGAGATCTGATGGACTGAGCATGCCAAATTCCACAAAAGTTTGGGTGGTTTAAAGCAAGGAATAACAATTTAGAATTGGGAACGGCTTCTTTTCCACTCTAAAGCAGTAAATGTGTGAATTCAAAGCTGTTCTAATTAATATTTCTCCCTCCTATTTTAGACTGCTGTACTACCTTATGTATTAAAGAATTACATTGACATATTTTAGAGTATCTCCATAATGAGACATTTTGTCTTCCCTTGTTCTCTAGAATATGTAGTGTCCATGTCATTGCACTGTTCATCTGATCTCTCCATGCTGGCTTCAACTGTGAAGACACTCAGTGTAATGCTTAAGGTATTGAAGAAGATAGTGTCCCTCAGGACAAATATTGTTGAATTAAGAATAAAGTTCATAGAGGCAAACTTATTTCTGTCATTTCCACTGATAATGTCTCCCCCCACACACTCATGGAAAACAGATTTTGATGAAGGAAGTTAGGGAAAGAAATCACTGTAAGGTGGCTTTGAAATGAGAGAAGGACTTTTCTTATGTTTCCATTCTTCAGAATAAGCCTAATTTTTCCTAATGGTCACATCACTAAAATCTGCTAAATGTTCATCACTTCAAAGCCCCAGAGTATCAGAGCTACTAAAAAGAATAGTGATGCCATAGCATCAAAGTAAACTACTGAATTTTGGATTGCAATAGCCAGATGTAAGTTAAGATTTTGTTGAAACAGAACAAACGCTCTGTCAAATGATAACTTCACATTAATTTGAGGGTTACAGGATAAAAAGGTTGGGCATACAAAGGTAAGTATAGGCCAGGCGTGGTGGCTCACGCCTGTAATCCCAGCACTTTGGGAGGCTGAGGCGGGTGGATCACCTGAAGTCAGGAGTTCGAGACCAGCCTGGCCAACATAGTGAAACCCTGTCTCTACTAAAAATACAAAAAAAAAATACAAAAAAAAAAACCAAAAAAAAATTAGCCGGGCGTAGTGGCTGCTGCCTATAATCCCAGCTACTCAGGAGGGTGAGGGAGGAAAATCACTTGAACCCGGGGGTTGGAGGTTGCAGTGAGCCGAGATCGCTCCACTGCACTCCAGCCTGGGCAACAGAGCAAAAATCTGTCTCAGAACAAACAAAAAAAAAACAAAAAAAAAAACAAAGCTAAGTACAAAGATATCTCGGAAACTGCTTATAAGTTCTTTTTGTTTAATGAAATGGGGTTGACTTTGAGTGACTTTGTTGTTGGCATAGTTAGAATTCATGACTGAAGCATGATGCATGTACATGATACACATGTCAATAAATAATTAGCTACCATTTGTTAAGCATATAATAGGAGTATGTTACATATATTACTTGTTTTCATTCCTAAGACAGCCCTATTTTATGAAAGATAACTGCGACTCAAAAACATTAAGGGAAGTATAGACATAAATAACTAAAAGATTTGCAAATGTGATTGAACCCAGGTCTAACTTATTGCAAGATCTATTCTCTTCCCTGTACATTGTTGCTGTCTCCTTTTTGGACTTTAGTGAAGACTGTGTGACACACCCTAAGCTCATTCTAATTCTGAGGGAGACAAACATGGGTAAAGTGAACCAATAAATCATAATTTCTGTCAATTATGCTACTCAACCAAGGGGATCCTTGTGAAGTTCTGAAAACCAGGCACCAACAGAAAGAAGCAGGCCTCTATTGGTGTGTGTCTATCTACCAGTAAAAGGTGATTTACTGGCTGGGTGTGGTGGCTCATACCTGTAATTCCAGTACTTTGGGAGGCCAAGGCAGGTGACTCATGAGGGCAGGAGATCGAGACCATCCTGGCTAACATGGTGAAACCCCATCTCTACTAAAAATATGAAAAATTAGCCGGGCATGGTGGCAGGTGCCTGTAATCCCAGCTAGCCAGGAGGCTGAGGCAGGAGAATGGCATGAGCCCAGGAGGCAGAGCTTGCAGTGAGCCGAGATGGCACCACTGCACTCCAGCCTGGGCGACAGAGCAAGACTCATCTCAAAAAAAAAAAAAAAAAAAAAAAAAAAAAAAAAAAAAAAAAAAAAAAGGTGATTGACTAGACAGGTCATCAAAGTCCAAAGAATGGACCAAGTCTGTAGATCACCAAAATGAAGTACCTTGGGCATATGGGAAATGCCTTGTGGACAATATGTTACAAGAGAAAAGAAGTGAGAGAGGCTTGGAAGGCAGAGAGAATAAATAATAATAAGACAAATAATTTATAATCGTATCAAAAATTCTGTAAGGTAGGAATTATTATCTTTATTTCACACCAGAGAAAACTAAGGTGCAAATGGTGAAGTGGCTCGTCCAAGTAGAACATATTATTTAGTAGGAGGATTGGAAATCATAATTGTAATTCTTTTTCTAGTGCTTCTAATTTTGCTAGTTATTATTTTTGGTCTGTAGTTGATTGGGTTTAAATAATTAATTTGCCATCCTTAAATCAGTATTATACTTTTTAGTACACATAGGGAAAACAGAAAAGAGAGAGAATATTGACAGTTTTTTTTTTTTTTTTTTTTTTTTTTTTTTTTTTTTTTTTTAAGGCAGGGTTTTTTCAAACCAGACACTATTGGTACTCTGGGTCAGATTATTCTACGTTGTGAGGGGCTGGCCTATATATTCTAAGATTACTGGCAGCATCCCTGGCCTCTATTGACTAGTTGCCAGTAACACTGTACTCCCGGTTTCAAAAACGACAAATGTCTCCAGATATTGCCAAATGTCCCTTGCAAGGCAAAATTCTCCCCTCTCCATTTGAGAATCATTGCTATAAAAGAGCCAGGGAGTAAAGTTACGAGCCTACACTTCAGGCAGCCAAATTGTAGGTCTGCTTTAGTCATTTGTGACCTCTGTAAACTTCAGAAACTTTTGAACTTATCCGAGACTCAGAGACTTTATTTTAAAAAAAATGAAAAAATTATGATTATTTCTTTTATGTAATCATTAGAATGCCCTAAAATAATTGTGTGGCTTGATGTGGAAATGTTCTACATATGTAATCAGTGCTACTAATATAAAGAAGCATTATTCTTATTTGTTTCTGGTGATAAAATGGAAAACAAAAGAAAAATCAGAGAACAGGGCTTAGATCATTTTAATAAACATACCTTGTTTCTTGAAGAGTATCGGAAATCATAGATAAAGGGGTGCTAACTCATAACAACTGAGACAATTAGTTCTTAAAACTGCCTTATAAGAAAAGCTGGTAATTGTAATGAAGCTCTTTTTGTAACCCTTAACGTTGTTAGTTTCCATCCTATAAGCGAGACAAGAGAGTCCATTTCACTTTTATATATGTGAAACAATACAGAAAGTCTTGTTCTTCTGGAATTGTAAAGCAAACACAGGACTTGGTTGAGTTAATTTCAGATCTGTCAAGAATTAGCTAAGTGACCCTGAGCAAGTCATTACATTTTTCTGAATTTCAATTTTGTTATTTGTTCAATGGTAAGCAAATTGAATTAATTAATTTGCAATCTAGTTGGGAGCACTCAGTGAGATAATGTATGTGAACTAGAAATAACACTTACAAGTGTAAAGTGCAGCACCAAACCCAGAAATATTACTAGAGCTGTCTTTCAACATACAAAAGCAAAAATATTTCGGAAACAGCTGCTTCAAACAATGAGGTACTTCTATTTTTTCCCAAACTCTAAATCATACAATATGCTCCACACAGGCCTGAAGAGACTAGATTTACAGAGAAAAGGGATGAATTGATTCACTTTACAAATAGGAAACTCTTGTCAAACAATCCTCTAGTTGTTCAAACCATACCACAAATCATTTCAAATATCCAGAAATCAATAACTGTAAACACTTTATTCTGATTTCTTTACATTGTTCTTTTGCAAAGTAAAAGTTATAGGCAGAAAGGAATAATTTTACTCAATCTCTCCTTGAGTTTTAATGATAATTGTGAATATTAGTCAGGCTTATATGCTCCAGAAACATAAGCAAATTGTTAATAGAGAGGAGTTTGTTAATTAAAATTACCAGAGGCAGAAGAATACCTGTAACAATGAGAAATATGATGAAACTATAAAAGGTACATGAAATTAAATAGTGTGCCTATTTTGGAATATATATAATATTTATATAATATATTATATATTTTATAGTAATATATATTTTATAAATTATATAACTTCTATAATTTATAAATTATATAGTAACATATCATTTATAAATTATATAATTTATAATATTTTATAATGCATATTATATATTATATAATTGGAATATATAAAGTTTTCAAATTGAAAATATGAAATCATATTTTCAATTGTCATACATTACAGTATAACAATTGAAGACATGCTTTCAACATATAAAAAATAACTATGAGTATTTAACTGGCAATTCAATACCTGTATGCCTGGAGAAAATGTATTTTTTTCTGCACCCTAGAACTGGTTTTCTCGCTGATATTTTAAAAAATTGCATTGTTTATTACTCTCTTTCGTGTCCTTCTTCAGCCACCCCTCAGGTGACTAAAGTCAATGGTAGTTTGTTTCCATGTGACTGAATGTTTGAATATCACTTTAAAAGAAAAATGTTGTCTTTTTCTGTTCTCACAAGTTGTGGTTTCCAATGATTTTACATATTTATCTCTTTTTTTTTTTTTTTTTTTTACACATTTGTCTCTTTTCTCACTTCCATACTTCTACCACTTCTTCATTCATTTGGTTCTTAATTCTGGAGATGTTGGGTAGATGGCTCTCACGGGCCAAAGTTGTGAGAATAAAAATTGCCTTGTTAAATAGTAAGATACCATTCACCACCATGGACAGCAACACTGATGCCTCGCCCTGGGCCTGGCAGGACTTTGTAATTCGCTACTAAGCTCACCAGTAAGATTCTGCAGGATCCATACTCACGATTAGTAGTTTATCTGCCCATTTGGGCAGGACTCTATTCCCTCTTTACTTGTTGGTGTGGTATGTTTATATAGTTCTAAGGAAGAAGTTAAGCCTTTCAAATAAATGACAAAAAGATCACAAACAGAACGTGAGCTGTAGCCTTGGCCAGTGAAAATTTCCTAGCGCTCTACACAAGAATCCAATGTGTTTTGTGAAGCCCTGGATTTCAAATGCTTGCGTATAGATGATATATAGATTTGCTTAATCATAATGTGAATATAACATCTCTTATTTTACTTCTTATATCTTTGTACCGTGAGTCAGAAACTTCTTTGTGCTTTCTTTACATTCGCAGTCATGTATTTATCTTTTGTAAGAAACCTTTACTTGGATTTTGAAACCAAGAAACAAAGTGTGCCAGTCATATTAGTTCTCTCCTGTAGGTTGTGGACTCAGCAATACTTCTGACAGATATCTAACTAATCTGGAAAGCCTTCAATGTAATCTTCTAAATGTTTATTGAAGGTTAGTACACATTTTTCCTTTTCATTGTAGAAAGGATAAAACCTGTACAACAATTGCATTTTACAACAGCCCCTTCTCAGTGTCATAAAACTGAAGTTGTAATTTAGGATTGATAGCTACAGAAAAGAACAGGGATCTGGATTTTTTAAGTTTAAGACAAACACTTTTCACATGCACCAGTTAAATCTCCAGCACTTACAATCCTGTGAAGTAAATTCAGGCCCTGGGGCTTGATGGGATAAGCACTACAGGTACTTTATAACAGCAAGTGAAATCATCAATTTAACACATTTGATACATGTGCTGCTCAGTTTTTGAAAAGTAAAAAGAAAGCTGAAGGAAATGAACATGGCATATGACTTGATGATAAGCATTTTGAAAATGCACATCTAGAATAGAAACTTTTTTTTTTTTTTTGCAGTTGCATGAGCCTTCTAGAGGCCTCTCTGCAGTCAGCAAAGTGCCATGCATTGGCAATCAGCCTGGAGGGAGGTGAGGTCACCGACCAGCTTGTAGAAGGGAGACCTTGCATTTTTGTAAAGATTTTGATCAATAATATGGAGCTGGTGTTTTCTACCTTGACTAAACTCTGACATTTGGAGAATTAGAATATTGCATAAACAACTCTGTGCCCGCTGAAAACCTAGTTACTGTCTCATTCTCCTGCTCAGGACAGTACTTCCACCTTAGTTGGTTTCAAGAGCAAAAGTACATCATAGTTAATGTGAGGTAACAAGAGAAATCATCAAGAATCAATTCTGGCTAAGAATTTTATTTGGAACTTCAGCAGCTGAGTTGAAAGTACATGACATTTCTAATAAGGGAAAATAAGAAACAACAAACTCAAGTCCAAATGCTTGAGAAGAGAAGCACAAAAAAGGCAAGTATCTACATTGTTTCCAGCCTAATCCATGAGCATGTACCAGGTGTCAAAGACTATGCAAGGTTCTTGGGGTCTAAAATGAAAATCGTCTTTGTCCATAGACCAGACAGGGAAAACAAAACAATTTTATGATATCATACTAGTAATATTAAACATACAAACTGTAAATTATTATAAAAGATAGAATGGGCCAAGCGCAGAGGCTCATGCCTGTAATCCCAGCACTGTGGGAGGCCGAGGCGGGCAGATCACGAGGTCAGGAGTTTGAGACCAGCCTGGCCAATATGGTGAAACTCCATCTCTACTAAAAATACAAAAACTAGCCAGGCGTTGTGGCTCGCGTCTGCTGTCCCAGCTATTCGGGAGGCTGAGGCAGAAGAATCACTTGAACCTGGGAGGCAGAGGTTGCCCTGAGCAGAGATCACACCACTGCACTCCAGCCTGGGCAACAGCGAGACTCTATCTCAAAAAAAAAAAAAAAAAAAAAAAAAAAAGATAGAAGCATCAATATCTGCTATACCCAACCCATGCCAACCCATGAGATAAAGAACAGTGTTAAAAGGAGGAAGGTATAAGGGAGTAAGCAGAATCCTAGGAAGTATGAGTATGTTGGAACAAGAGATCAACAGATTATGAATACATATGAAAGCCAGAGTTTAGTGGAAAAAATATTTTGAATGTGACATAATACTGAAGATTTTGAAACAATAAAATAATGACTCAATGTTAATAAGGCTAACTCTTATAGACATGGGGCAGATTTATTTGATGTTGACCATCAAACCCACAGAGGGAGAGTGTTATTGAGCATTTGCTGGTGGTGTCAGTGGAAAAACACAGTTGAACCAGTTAAGTAGACAATGTGTAGTATAGGTAAGAAATAGAGTCTGAACTAAAGGCATGACCATGGAATAACAGGGAAGGAAATTATTTTAGAATAATTAAGGGGGTAGAAAGAGCATCCTAACTTTTAATAACCAATATTCAGTGGAAACATTACAATTAATCTACCCAGTACCTCTTGGGGCAATCATCCTTGTGAATGGCAATGTGAGGTTTCAACATGAAAAGTATCAGCTCTCCAAGTGAAAGGATCAGTAAGAATAAATATTATATATTCATAGAAATACAGGCAGGAAAAGAAATCATATTGAAATTACACCTAGTTTCTACAAAAGGTGAACAGAAATTCAGGAAACACTGTTCTACTCTAAGATATGCATACTCAACAGAAATGTGTACAAATAGTCACCAAAACATGTGTTCTAGAATGTTCTTAGAAACGCTATTTGTAATTGCCTCAAAATAAAAACAAAATCTATCATCAGTAAAGCTGATAAAATGTGCCATATTTTCACAATACTGTTGTCAATAACAATTATGACCTCACAGAAAATACATATATAAATGTCATAAACATAGTGCTAAATGAAAGAAGCCAGAAACAAGACTGTATACTGTATGATTCTATGGATATAAAGTGGACAAAGTTTTATGAAGTTAAAAATCAGCAAAGCTGTTACTTTTGAAGGAGATAGTGATTAAAAGGGGACATAGAGAAGGAGGGAAATTCTAGTAACTTTGTTTTATGACCTGTGTGGGTTCCATGAATGTGATCAGTTTGACAAAACTCATCCAGCTCTCCTTCTATAATTTATGCCATACACTTTTCTGCATATTTATTATACTTTAACAAAAAACGTTGATAAAAATGATACTTAGTGAAAATGAGAAAATCTAGTCATAGACAAGAAATGGGTTGTTGTGTAAATGGGTATAGGCTTCTCAGATAGGCCTGTTACACCTGTCTCTATGTAGCATTTCACATACTAGGATGGAGAAACAAATTAGCCTCTCTTGGAGTTAATTGTATCACTGGTTTAAGCTGATTCCTCGAAAATGTATTATTTTGACTTCATAGTCACCTGCATGCTTTGAAGAGTTTAGGTTTACACAAACTGCATCAAAAAGTGTCTGCTGGTTGCTTTTTGTGTCTGTATAATCATCCCAAGGTCTTGTGTGGGCTGCCCATGGAAACTCACAAGTGGTCATGTATTGGAACAATGTTCTACTTTATCCCCTGGAAAGAATGGCTTCCAGCCAACTCATGAGAAGAATGAAAGTGCTTTGTATCAGACTCCCCGCTGTGCATTAGAATTTCAGTTACAGCTGCTACCTTGTTATGTTGTAACACCCACATTTCTTTACTTACAAGGCCAGCCTCACAGAAGAAAAAAAAAAAAAAGCCTTGTATTCATTGTCTAATTATCAACTTCATATACCTCGGAAACAGACTGTAGCTCAAACATGTGTATAACTCAAAATATTATTGTAAGGTTAAGATCTGGAACTATAAAAAAAATTTCTTATCACTGTTAATAGCCTCATGTAAAAATAATGACTACATAAAACCAGTGCTTTTTAAAAAATTTAACTTTTTAAATGGACAGGTTTATTAGTAGAAATATGAAATGATTTAGATAAATGGAGAGGAAAAAAATCTAACATGCAACAAGGTGGGCCAAGAACTTGTTTCAGAGCTTTGGCAGCCTGCCAAGCACACCTCTCAATGGGGACATGCAACTTTAATCTTTATTATGGAGTGATCATAAGTGGACTGATTGTGAGCGCCATCTGCTCTCAATGAGGCATTGGAGTTACAGGCTGCTCACTCTGATATGTCCTTCACCTCTGCTCTCCAGTGTCACCCAAAGTCCCATTTTGAAAAGTTGAGTTTTATTAAATGGAAAAGTTTATCATAATTAATATTCTTTATGAGAGCCATTTATTTTTAACGAATAGCAGAATGGGCAGCTGAGGCTCCCTCTTCAACCCTGAAAAGCAAACTAAATGTGGTGAAAGCTATCCAGAGATTTCTATTTAGGCATTAGGGGGATGAACTTTCAGTTGGATGCCCAGGTGAATCTTTGAATGTTGGATACTATGTCAACTCTTTAGCCTACTTGTGTTGTGGCATGGGTACTCAATTTAAAATAGTGACAAAGAGACAGAGACATGTCCTATCGTTAATGTAAAATAAAAAGAAAGTTGTTTATTCTAACTTTTAATATAATATCCTAAAGTAAACAAGGTATCCTGAATTTCATTTGTTTCATTGTGCCCTGTGGAATATTATTAGGCATAATTAAGGATCTCAAGTTGAGAACATTCTGGATTTAGGGGTTCCCTAAGGCCAATGACTGGTGTTCCTACAAAAGAAAGGAGAAGGAGATTGGAGATACAGACCTCCAGCAAGGAAAGCCATTTAAAGATGGAGGCAGAGATTGGAGTGTCCCATCAACAAGTCAAACAATACCAGGGATGGCTGGCAGACATCAGAGGCTAGGATAGAGGCATCGAACAGATTTTCCTGCAGAGCTTCCAGAAGGAATCCACCTTGCTGACACTAAAATTTTGGACTTCGGACCTCCAGAATTTGTAAAACTGTATTTCTGTTGTCTTAAGTTGCCCAGTTTGTGGTAATTTGTTACAGCAGCCCTAAAATACTACTACAGGGATAGTTGCTGTTAATTTAGATTTTCTGGGAATCTTTTGGTGAACTTAGGAAAAACAGATTTCACTGAAGTTCAGAAGGTGCTGGCTGTTTAAGTAGCTACACCCAAATGTATTTGCTTTTCTCTCTCTGATTTTTTTTGCTCATCGACTCCTTCTCTTCCTTTCCTTTGCTGAGGTATGTTAGAATGTTTAGAAATGAAAGAAATTCTTCTTTGTGAGTAATATTTCAGATAACATAAAAGATTTCAGGAAATTCATGGTAGTGGTTTCAGAAGATTCATCAGAGATTCCACGAACAGTAAGACAATGTAAGTATAAAGATGACACTACTTTTCATATAAGCCAAAAAAACTATAGAGTTAAATATTATCTTTTCGATATGTTAGCACCATTTCTCACTCTGATTATGGAAATACAACACATTTCCCCAAAAGACAATGTACATTTACACATGAAATCAGCCTGCCTTTGTATGTTCCTGATTAGTGTCACCAGAGTGTCTGGCGACTTACCTAAGGCAAAATCCTACCACCCAAATAGCATATGTTACTATTTCCTGGAACTTCCATTCCTGGGTCCTCTCTGAAAGGATACCACTAAATTACTGTCAAAATGCATACTTATGGCTCAGCATAACTCAATTACCCTGACAACATTTTTTACATTTATCTTTTATTACTTAAAGATTTATTGCTTTGTCCCTTAAATAAAAACTGTGAAGCAAATAAGAAACAATTTATTCCTAATTTGCAACGGCAGTAACAAACAACCTTGGCCCCTTAAAAATGAGATTACTGAGGGTAATGTTCTAAGAATCTCTTTGTCATCAAACAGAATTTTTAAACAGAGATATGTTTTAAGATTGAAGCAGTTCTCTTTTAAGACTATTCCTTATCTTGTGAAGTTGCCCTTGTGGAAGGTGTACAATGACAAAGTAGCGAAGTATTAGGGTTGACAGAGCATAGCTGGGGGAAATGGAAAGGATTTCAATGTTAACAAATATTTTGAAGTTTTCAGTAACTCTAATGGCATCTACATAGAGGAAAATGAAGAGAAAGTGTTTTAAAATAATAATAGGTGCATAGCAATTAGAGGCATAATATGGATAGAAGAAACACTTCGATACAATGAAACAAAATGTGTTAAAAGAAAAAAACAACAAAACACAGGACTTCAGTTTTTCTCAAGGGAGTTAAATGCATTTAATAGATATTTGAGAACCAGTAAGTTTTATCGGGAAGTCACAAGACCTAGATTACAACAAATGCTTTGAATCTATTTCAACTACTAGTTGACAAGTTACATTACTTGGCTGTATTTTTCATTCCTTACCTGTGAAATGCTGGAATAAGGGAAAATGATTCTGTGTTAGTTTTCTAGGGCTGTTGCAACAAATTACCATGAATTTGGCAGATTACCACGAGAGTAATTCTCTCACAGTC
Source organism: Symphalangus syndactylus (assembly GCF_028878055.3). Lineage (NCBI taxonomy): Eukaryota > Metazoa > Chordata > Mammalia > Primates > Hylobatidae > Symphalangus > Symphalangus syndactylus. The sequence goes on from NC_072429.2 coordinate 20,316,599, forward strand.
CTAGAGGCTGGAAGTCCAAAACCAAGGTATTATTAGATCCATGCTACCCCTGAAGGCTCAGGGGAAGAATTTTCCTTGTCTCTTCCCAGCTCCTGCTGGCTCCTAGCAATCCTTGGCATTCCTAGGTTTGTGTATGCTCTGCTCTGTCATCTGGCTCTCTCACCTTCTTCTCTCTCTGATTCCTCAGTGTCTGTGCATCTGTGTGTCCTCTCCTCTTCTTATAAGGACACTAGTCGTTAGGGCTTGCGGTAATCCACTATGACCTGATCTTCACTAACTACAACCACAAATACTCTATTTCCAAAAAAAAGTCACACTGTGAGTTTCTGGGTGGACATGCATTGGGACACTATTTAACCCACTATAGTTTCCAACGCAACAATACTAAAATAATTCTCCTCATTTTTTAAATCTCCTCACTAACTAAAGCAGGGCAAAAGAGCAACAATGTACCTCAGTTCTTTATGAACTCTCACATAAGGATGGAAAAAAAGAAAATTAATCATTTGGTCTCAGGGTTTGCCTGTAAGGTAACAAAGGCTGTTGTTACAGTATGTAGTGAGAGTTAACCCAGGTAGGTAGAAAACATGACGTTGGGAGGATTCAAACTAGCTTCTGTCTTTCACAATACTACCAACTCTGGGCAGATACAGACAAAATAATTGCCCCTTAAAAATAGAGGCAAATGAAAAACTCCAAACCTATCTATCACTACTAATTAAAAAATTAATCCAGTAACATTCTGTTTCTGATGGGTGAGTGAAGTTGTCTTTATAAACACCAATAGCTGTTCCAACTAATGGGAACCATATGTGAACTGCTGTATTTGTGTTTTCCTCTTCACTTCACATTAAGTATTGTCATTTGTAATAATGATAAACAATTGATATTCCAAAAGATATTTCATAATCTTTAATTTATGAAGGGCCCCATGTATCTATTGCTTCCAGGCAATTTTCTATTCATGACCTTTTGACTCTGCAGACCAGACAGTGCGGTAAGAATACTACCATATGGATTACATAACTAACAGAAATATACTGATTTCTAAAAAGCTAACATATCCACTGTGGATTGCTGCACTTGACGGAGAGAACCCTAGCAATTAGGGAATTTAATTATCTCCATTTTGAGGATGAGAATATTGGGGTTAAGGATATTAATTAAACTCTTCAAGGTCACAAACCTAGTGAATGAAGGACTTTAAAAAACCAAACAGTTTTGAATCAGAGCCCATGCACTTTACCGTTGTACCATATTGCATCTTATCCTCATTTAAATCTCAAATTTCCACACAAGTTTCTAGGAACCTCAGGACTTTCCTCATCTTAAACCTTTCACAGGGAATTTCTCTGCCCTTCTCATGCCACTCAGTCCCCAGTTAGGCACGCTATATCTCTTCCAGGACACTAGTCTTGGATTTGGCTCCAGTTTCTGAATCAAGTATCTCTTAAGGCCCCTACTCCCTCAGGCTACTTCCTTGCCATCTAAGTGAAAAATCCAGGAGTGCATTATTTTGCTGTCAGGGTTTTGTTACCCCTCTCAGAATGGGGAAATTACAGCAGTTTCATGAGAATGTAACATCTTCCTTTCCTGGATTTTTCTTCACGGGAACCTTAAAGAATACCTAAAAATTATTTAACATATTTGAGACCAGTCTGGCCAACATGGTGAAACCCTGTTTCTACTAAACACACACACACACACACACACACACACACACACAAAATTAGCTGAGCTTGGTGGCATGAGCCTGTAATTCCAACTACTCCGGAAGCTGAGGCAGGGGAATTGCTTGAACCAGGCAGGTGGAGGTTGCAGTGAGCTGAGATCGGGCCACTGCACTCCAGCCTGGGTGACAGAGTAAGATATCTTCTCAAATAAATAAATAAATAAATAAGTAATTTAACATGAAGGATAGCTGAATCAGTTCCACGCAACTGCAATAGTTGGAGTCTAAACTGCCTTTGATAGAGTTAAATCCGTCTCAGCTTCAATGTTTTGTTGTTGTTTATTTTTCCTCATTTGAGCATCTGATCTTTAAAATCCTCGGGAGGCTCAAAATCATGCTAACTCTGGTTTCAGACCTCTAGAGCAAACCTTGGATTCCCTCTGCCATCTTACTCACTTTAACCTGGGAGGGACGTACACAGTCTGCACATTTCCTGTTGCTTCAGGGAAGCCATAGGTCAGTTCTCCTCCTGTCAAGTCCTCAGGAATTGTCCACAGTGGAGTTATCTATAGCCTCAGGCTTACTTTACCCCACCTGCCCAAGTTTCACCTTTGTAACTTTACACTCCTGAGATTCTACTAAAGTACTGATATTCCTGTTTTCACTTTATCCTGCTGAATAGTTTTAAAGGGGTAAGAGCCCAGGGGAGGTTGGTGGCCTAATACAAAGGAAAGACTAGTCTTGTGAAAATAGGCTAATGAGAAATCCATCTTAGTGATAGTGTATTTACTTCCAGGACAGGGTCTCCTAACAGGCGGTGAGTACAAAACCAGTGACAGTGTTTTTGGTGATGCATGGATGAATATGACAAAACTGTAAAATTGTGTATTTATCATAATATATAGCACAAAGGAAAACACAACTGTTCTGTCATGGCTGTGTTTGGTAGGACTAGGAAACGGTGACACAATGGGTAGCTCGAAAGTCCATTTAAAGAGGAGAAAAACACTAAAAAATAACATAAGCAGTACACAGCAATGGCAAGACATGGAATGCTACTCTGTGAATGACAGGAGTTGGAAAGTCTTGTTTTAAAATACCAGAAAACATTAAAAGCAGGAAATAAACACGCACATTCAGACTTTGAAGTGAGATGAATCACCAACTGAGTCACCTTAGACAAAATTACTTTAATTTCTGTGGCCTCTTCCGCTTCCTTCAAAATGTTGGAAAGTCTTTCTCGAAGTGCATTTATGAGGATTAAATAACATAACTATGTAATAAGGTCCATCACACATAGTTCATAAAATTTTGTTCACGTTTCTTCCCCCTACACCCACCTGCTAAAATAATAAGCATACTAAGCATTGCCTATGGGTGGCCGGAGATCTACAAATGTTTTTCTTTCTCCTCTGTCCTGCCTCTTTTCTTTCTCTCCCACAGATGACCTCCGTTAGTCCTTGAAAGGAAGATTTATTCTGTGAAGATTTTTGGATTCATATTACAAAGGAAGAAACCCACAAACTTCAAATTCTCTTTTAATATCTGTTCTAAGCTGTTTTGTTTATTATGGAGGATGGGTATTGGCCATTTTTATTTTCCGGTGGCTGTTTAGAAGCTGGGTCACTAGAGGTTAACTTCTTAAAGAAATGAAAAACAAGTGGCCTTTTACAGAAAAAAAAAAAAAAAAAATTGACTTTCAGTGAGAATAAAGCAATGTTCCAGTAATACTGAGTAGTTCTTTAGCAATTTTTCAATACTCATCAGTGATAAATCTTTTATAAGGAAAGTAATTCAGTGGTTCTCCAACTTAAATATACTTCTGAACTATAAGTATAAGTAAAAAATTGATTTCATAGGAATATGGATTTGACTGAAAATTATAAAATTATAAATTGATTGAAGCAGAAATTATTTTAACAGAGAGATATGTGAATATTTTTCGATGATTCTTTGCACAAAGTATGTTAATTTCATTAAGTGTTCATTTTTATATATAACGAAAAGTTTGTTTACAAACACTTTTAAAGGAAGACAGACTTAGCTAGCTTTTCTATTTAAAAAAATGTTTAATAATTATATACGGAAATATCTGTGTACTGTGTTTTAAATCACAGACATTAGATAGAAAAGAAATTAATCGTATAACTCTAACCTTTTAAAAAAGTTTTCAATCTCTCTTTTCAAGAGGATATTTATCTAATAAAACTAAAAAGTAAAAAAGCATCTAAGGCACTGTAAATACTCAGAAGACAGTGCTAAGGAAGCTCTGGGAAGCTTTCACTTGGAGAAGATAACCTACTCATGCAGGGAATTTGAGTTGAAAATCATTTAGAGATATGGCAAAGAAGGAGAGAGCTATAAGGCAAAATGTTTGAAACTCGTCATTGGAAGAAGAAGACCATGACTCTATTGTTTCTAGGAGGAAAATATCACAATATTCTTATAAACTGATCTGGCTAATTTACCTCTTTACAAGTTTAACTCCTAGTAAGTGAACTGAAATATTCTTCTCTCATAAAATAAAATGTATGTGTGTGTATGTATATATAAACACACACATATATATACACATATATACACATATTTAAATATATATTTAAAATATCATAAAATATCAATATCATAAAATATCAATAGACTTTCTAGTTCTTCAAACAATAATTAGAAGAGCTAATGAAAGGGAAAAAAAACTCCATATGCAGTAGTAAGTTTAACTATTAAATACTTAGGAATAAGATTAAAATGAACAAAACATAATGATGATTTTTAAATTTCCCAAAAGATCAAAAGTTGACTTGGACAAATGACAGGCCAAACACTATTGTTAGATAGGTTAAGTCAATATTATAAAAACATCAGTTATTTCCGAGTTAGTAAGATACAATAGAATCATAATAAATATACCAATTTATTATCTGGATCTAGTCAAGTTTACTATAATGACCTTGTTTAAAAATATATACCAAATAAGAATGACTAGAAGAAAAATCTGAAAAAAATGAGTAATGGGGCACAAGTTAGACCTATCAGAAATTAAAACATATTAGAAGCCCTCTATAATATGCTTTTTTCAAAAGGTGTAGGTAGTAGCACATTAACAGTTAGCAATTTTTTAGAACAGAAAAGTCCAGAATTGACCCAAGTGCATAAAGAAATACGACATGAGTTTTCAGGAACATTTGGAGTCACTGAGGGAAGTAAACTATTTAATCAGTAATGCTGGCATAACTGGATAATCATTTACAAAAGGCTGTAACTGGATCTAAGTCCCACATTTCACAGCTGAATAATTCCAAACAGATTGGAGATTTTTAAAATACAAGTGTTCCTGGTCACAACGGCTCATGCCTGTAATCCCAGTGCTTTGGGGAGCCCAGGTGGGAGGACCCCTTGAGGCCAGAAGTTTGAGACCTGCCTGGGCAACAAGTGAGACTCTGTATCTACAAAATCATTTTTAAAATAGTTGGGTGTGTTAGTGTGTGCCTGTAGTCTCAGCTACTCAGGAGATTGAGGCAGAAGGAATCATTCAAGTCTAGGAGGTTAAGACTGCAGTGAGCTATGATCCCTCCATTGCACTCTAACCTAAGTGACAGACAAATTCTAGATAAAAATCATAGATAGATTACTTTATATCCAAGGAATGAAGATAGTCTTGTTAGCATTCAAAATCCAGAAGCAGCAAAAGTCAAGACTGATATATTAAGTCTTAAAAGAAGAGTAAAGCACCGCAGAGAAGTCACAAACAACAACAAAAAAATGCAAATGATACTACAGGCAAATGGTTTCTCTTCCCAGAATATAAAGTGCTCCTAAAAATTAAGAGAAAATTGTCAAAAATCTAATTTAAAAACGTGATGTAAAATGTGAAGAGAGGTCCCAAAATAAAGCTAAGTAGATGACACTTAAGTTTATGAAAAAAGTGGGCAGTCACATTTGAATGATACATACAAATTAAACTACAAAAAGATGCAAATATTAAACAGACAAAAATCCAGAAGTTTTACAATATGCTCTGTGGGCAGTACTATAGAGAAATAGGCCCTCCATAACATTGCTGGAAATGATTGCAAAATGGCATAACTGCCACAGAGGAGAATTTGGCAATATCAAACAAAATTGCGTATGCATTAACCCCTTGACTCAGCATTCCCACTGTAAAGATTTCATCTAGGAGAGAAAGAAAATCATCCAGGTACGAAATACCAAGGCAAATGGTTACTCCTAGCAGAATTATTTGAAACAACAGAAGATTGGAATAAATCCAAATATTCAAATTAAAGGATTGGTTTAATGAACTACTTCACTTCCACAAAAACAATGTATTACACAGCTATAAAAAAAGAATGATGAGCAGTATTTATGTACTGAAGCAGATTATTTCCACGACATAGTAAATGAAAATTTTAAAGAAGTTAAAATATGAATATACATGTGCATGTATTTGCTTATTTTTATAAAAAATAAACACTGGGAAAGCAACAAGAAATACTAAAAATGTTTACTTATAAAGGGCATAGGAAATAAAATAAAAGCAAGATTTCTGAGAATAATTTAAAACATTTTTCTCTTTTAAACTATGTAAATGGTTTTATTTACTTTTTAAAACACAAATAAATCACAAGAAATAATCCCAAAATTAAAAAGAAAGTGAAATAAATAAATAAAATTCTACATGTAAAATTCTAGGACAAAAAGGACTACAAAAGTGGCTTGCACTTCACCGAGTGGGTTATTTATTTTAGGTAGCATTGTTGATATCATTATGAAATGTAGGATAGGCCTGGCGCAGTGGCTCACACTTGTAATCCCAGCACTTGGGGAGGCTGAGGCGGACGGATCACGAGGTCAGGAGATCGAGACCATCCTGGCCAACATGGTGAAACCCCATCTCTACTAAAAACACAAAAATTAGCTGGACATGGTGGCATGTGCCTGTAATCCCAGCTACTCAGGAGGCTGAGGCAGGAGAATTCCTTGTAGCAGGGAGTCAGAGGTTGCAGTGAGCCGAGATTGCGCCACTGTACTCCAGCCTGGCAACAGAGCGAGACTGTGTCTCAAAAAAAAACAAACAAAAAAAGTAGGATAAATTAAGTAAATATATAGGGAAATATTATTAGAAATAAGTATTTCAACATAAGAGAAAAAAAGAACAAATATAAAGAACTTTAAAGAAAAAACCCTATAATATTACATTTGTATTGGGAATATCATATACAGTTATATATCTATATACATCTCTCTGTATATATATCTATTCCATCTCTATATCTCTATCTCTAACTCTGTCTCCATTTCTATCTTTTTCAATCTATCTCTTTCCAACTTTGTTCACTGAAATGGCCTAGAAGCAATACCCAGCTAGTAGCGATGAACACACCAGCATTGGTTTCTAAAAGCATTCCTCAGTAAGAGGACCAAAGTTCCTTGCAAAACTGATGATATCAGATCTAAAGCAGAAAAGGAAGAGGAGCGCATGGGCTATTGTTTGTGAGACTCACAGACAACTATTGGGAACTTAACAAGAGGATGCAGGAGTTAGCTAGCCAACTTTAAAACAATTTGACCATCAAAAAGGAAAATGACCATACCTGATAGAAAACATGAATAAATAAAACGATGTAAGCTTTCAATAATCCTTTTTGCATCATACCAATCTATCCAACAAACTACTCCCAACACCAAGGAGAAAACACGCGTTTGTGGGCAATGTGTAGGAGCAGACACACACACGCATGCATGTGCATGCTCACACACACACACCACTTTGCAGTGGTCACATGTGGCGGTCCATACCTTTACCAAATGATCCATGTCAACATCCTACTTGGGAGTGACAACTTGACATTTTGTGCTTCGTGGTATGATGCATTTTGAAGACAACTTCGTTAGCTATTTAGCATTCTTAAAATGTTAAAATGAATATACAGTCTTATAGTTTTAACTTCCAGTTTATAGAAAATACACAGTAGACAGGAAAGTTCAATGACCAATGAGGAGAGAAACAAATTCAGAGTATGGAGCATTCTACAGGTCAGATCTCTGCAAAGAATGAACATCATAGGAGAAAACAAAGCAAAATGAAACAAATACTATGCAAATATTTCCATAGATTTTAAAAGAAAAACCAAAGCAGCAAAATAGGATGTGTGAATCTTGATTGGCTCATTGTTAGCAGAAAAAAGTTATAGAAGATATTGGGTGGCAGGAATAAAGAAATTCATATATGGTCTGGTATTAGATAATAGTAGTCAATATTATTAGATTTCATTACTGTAATAATATTACTATAGTCATGAATAAGAATCCTCTAATTCTTAGAAGACACACGATACAATTTTTAGAGGAAAATTGTCATGGTGTCTATACTTACTTGCTTTCAAAAGACTCAGCAAAAAAAATATAAAAAGGAAACATACAAGGCAAAATGTTAACATTTTTATGCTAGATACACATTTTCACTGCACTATCCTTTCAAGTTTTTAGTATGCTTTACATTTTTTATTATAAAACATTGGGATAAGTCTCCTGCAGACTTGTTACCCTGTTGACAGGTTGCATAAAAATTATCCATTTAGGCTGGGTGTGATGGCTCACCCCTGTAACCTTAGTACTTTGGGAGGCCAAGGTGGGCAGATTACTTGAGTACAGGAGATCGAGACCAGCCTGGGCAACATGGCAAAACCCTGTCTCTACAAAAAATACAAAAATTAGCCGGGGGTGGTGGTGCATGCTTGTGGTCTCAGCTACTCTGAAGGCTGAGGTGGAAAGATCACTTGAGCCCTGGAGATGGAGATTGCAGTGAGCTGAGATTGTGCCACTGCACTCCAGCCTGGGTGACAGACTGAAACCCAGTCTTAAAAAAAAAAAGAAAGAAAGAAAGAAAGAAATTATCCATTTACATAGTTAATACTCCATGCTACTTGGTTTTAAACAGAAATCAGAAGAAACAACTTTTTTTTCAATTTAATTTTGTTGTTAGGTCTTCCCTTTCAAGATATTACTTTCTATATTAATACACTGATAGGACAAGAGAAACTCTTAAATAGAATCATTTTTGTAAGCTGCTAAGTCATGGAGCAGGATGGACATTCAGGGCATGCAGGCCAGTAGGTGGATGAAGCTAAACTGAAACCTGTCCCCTAAAGATTCAATTTGCCTTTCTGTCTTGCATTACCTGAAGCAGTTGGAGTTTTTTGTTTTAACTTCAGGGGTGTCAGAGTGTCAGAGTGGGGAAAGCAACAACGAGGCTTTAGATGCGGCAAGAACCACAGAAAGCAGAAATTTCCTGCATCACTATTACAACATATTGCACCAACTGCTTTACCAGTCCAGTCATGATTAACATTCCCAGAGATAACCGGGCCCAGCATAGCTTACAAGCAGTGCTGCTCATCCCTCCTGATCAACAACAGTACTGTGGACTCTGGGGGAGGAATAGGCTTCCCGAAAATAACATCAAAGCATCTTCAGAGAGAAAATGTCTGTGGGATAATGAAATTTCAGAAGTCATCCATGAATTATATGCATATCATAAGGATTTTGAAAAATCTTTGACTCTGCATTTAAAAATTTTTTATGAATAAGCTTTATTTTTTAGAGTGGTTTTAGGTTCGCAGCAAAATTTAGTGGGAAATACACAATTCCCATATACTCCATGTCTCCACCCAGACTCAATCTCCTCCTGAGCATCCCATAGCATCCCATAGCACAATGGTTCATTTGTTACAATCGATGAGCCTGCTGATAAGGTACAGGACACAATACTCCAAAATATGGCTCCTTGGCATTTGAGGAAACAGCAGAAGCACAGAGGTCATTCTCATGTTTCTTTCTTCACCAAAGCAAGCCTTGAAACCTAGGAAGGTCACTCTGACCTTTCCCTCCTTTCTCCTCTGAGGGTACTCAAGTAACCTACACTGTGTCCAGATGGAAAGAATATCACATGGGGATGCCAAGAAGAATCTGAACAGACTGTGCTTAGCTTCCCCCAGTTTATTACCATTAGATCTTACCCTTTAATGCTTCAATCATAGTTCTGAATGACTGTCCATAGAAATACACAGATTTCCCTGTTTCTTTGGGCCTTCAATTTCTGAATGCTCCTGTGTGATATAAAACTTGTACTAAATAAATTTGAATGCTTTTTCACTTTTATTTTTTTAAGACGGAGTCTTGCTCTGTCGCCAGGCAGGAGGGCAGTGGCACGATCTTGGCTCACTGCAACCTCCACCTCTCAGGTTCAAGTGATTCTCCTGCCTCAGCCTCCCGAGTAGCTGGGACTACAGGCGCATGTCACCATGCCCAGCTAATTTATGTATTTTTAGTAGAGACGGGGTTTGACCATGGTGGCCAGGATGGTCTCAATCTCTTGACTTAGTGATCTGCCCGACTCAGCCTCCCAAAGTGCTGGGATTACAGGCATGAGCCACCATACTCAGCCACTTTTTCACTTGTTAATCTGTCTTTTCTTACACGGGTTTCAGCCATGAACACTGTGTTAAGTCAGAAAAAGATGTTACTGTTTTTTTCCCCCCTGTATTACCTTAACACATCATTATCATGCAAAGTTCATAGTTTACACACTAAGGTTCCATCCTGGGGTTTTATGTGCTATGGGCTTTGACAAATGTATCTGCCACATATCCACTACTGTAGTATCACACAGAATAGTTTCACTGCCCTAGAAATCCTCTATGATATACTTATTCTTCTCTCTTTCCTTGATAATCCTTGGCAACCACTGTTTTTGTTGTTGTTGTTGTTGTTTTTGTTTTTTTTTTTTTTGAGACAGAGTTTTGCTCTTGTCACCTAGGCTAGAATGCAGTGGCATGATCTCAGCTCACTGCAACCTCTGTCTCCTGGGTTCAAGCGATTCTCCTGCCTTAGCTCCCAAGTAGCTGGGATTGCAGATGCCCACCACCACTCCTGGCTAATTTTTGTTATTTTTAGTAGATACAAGGTTTCGCCAAGCTGGCCAGGCTGGTCTCGAACTCCTGACCTCAGGTGATCTGCCCGCCTCGGCCTCCCAAAGAGCTAGTCTTTTTTCTGTCTGCATAGTGTTACCGTTTCTAGAACATAATGTAGTTGGAATGGTGCAGTATGTAGCCTTTTCAGATGGCTTCTTCCATCTAGCAATATACATTTAACATTGACCATGTATGTTTTTAAGTTGACATCTAAATTTTTTCATAAGTTTTAGTTATTTCAAAGTGTACAACCTGTTTGATATTATGATACTGACATTTAAAAATAAAATGGTTATATTTATTAAAAGATAATTTTTAACGGGTAAAAGCATGACTCCCATATTGCTGTAAAAATAAGCACGTTATATTTTATTTTCCTTGTTAATGAGGACACTGAGAAGATGTTACAACCAGTTTAAAAGAGAATCCAAAGAACGGATATATTTGTAAATCAGGAATGTAGAAATGAATATGCAGACAGAGGCCAAACTCTTTTTCTACAAAGGAAGGAAGACTGTGCCTCCACTGAGCAGAATTCATTAGCGTGTCTACAGAGAAAAACTATTTTACATTGCTCCTAGTTATCTACAACGTAAAGAATTGTAAAAGAGACAATTCTTAGTTTTTGCTATACAACATTTTTTAAATGCAACCAAAAGAATATGAAGCCAACAGCAATTTGATATACACCTTCATATATATAGAGATATATACTTAAATATTCAAAATGTTATCTCCATTTGAAAGTTTTTTTAATATATAATTTTAGCTTGTAATATTTGATTTCATACTCCTCTCCAAAATATAAAAGTATTCAAACTAATTAATTTTTTTTGTAGGATCATAGGCTTTAAGAGTTAACCATTTTGAGGGAGATTTAGTTAGCATTATAATACTCTTTGCTATATAATTGACAAAACAAATACATACACACACACACACGCATTTTGAAAAAATAGTTATTAAGTACAAAAAGTAAAATTTTATTGACAATCTATCTCTCGGTGAGATAGACTGTGGGGGTGAGGTGTCTTATTAGTTCTCAACGTCAATTGCACATTTGTTTTGAAAGATTCTCTTCTTGTCACATCAGAAGGATCTTTCCCCCTTTGGAACAATGCAATTAGAAAATCTGGGATGTGGGATGGATAAGATATCTGAATTTCTTTTGAAAATTTAGGATAAGGCAACTATAACAGAGGAGGATCACAAGAGGAATCATGGGTGGATCAATTTTAAAAAGGGATCTAGACCGAGAGCGGTGGCTCATGCCTGTAATCCCAGCACTTTGGGAGGCCGAAGCGGGCGGATCACGAGGTCAAGAGATCGAGACCATACTGGCTAACATGGTGAAACCCCATCTCTACTAAAAATATAAAAAATTAGTCGGGAGTGGTGGTGGGTGCCTGTAGTCCCAGCTACTCATGAGGCTGAGGCAGGAGAATGGCGTGAACCCGGGACGCGGAGCTTGCAGTGAGCCGAGATCGCGCCACTGCACTCCAGCATGGGTGACAGAGCAGGACTCCATCTCAAAAAATAAAAATAAATAAAAAATAAATTAAAAAAAGGATAAAAAGAGATCCATAGAAAAAGTTGAGGATTCGGAAGTGAAACTTCTTTAAACTGTCCATGCTTTATGTAGACTCAAGAATTCAAATATCTAGATTAAAGACTGCTGCCCTCAACTACCCTGCATCACCGTTACATAATTTAATCAGAGGCGTTCTCCTTCTATTTTCCCCCTTTCTTCCCTTTAGTTGTAATCCCTCTTCACAATGTGGTTATTCCTAATAAAAACAAAACAAAACTTCACTACCAAGACAATTTTGGAGTGTACCTAGATTATAGATTTTTCATACAGTAACCAGCGTTTATAATTTCACTTTTGATTTAAAGCTACCTAACTTGTTATCTTTGTCTAACAAAGCATTGGTCTTTAAATAACAGCAGTGTTAACAAGAACTATATTGATTGCCCACATTATATCAGGCATTATACTGAGATATATCGTTTGGTCCTCATACACTTTAATTTGGATTTTACAGATGGGAGTACCAAGGTTGGTTTAACAAAATAGTATTCCATGTCAGCCGGGTGCCGTGGCTCAAGCCTGTAATCCCAGCACTTTGGGAGCCCGAGGCAGGCGGATCACGAGGTCAGGAGATCGAGACCATCCTGGCTAACACGGTGAAACCCTGTCTCTACTAAAAATACAAAAAATTAGCCGGGCGTGGTGGCCAGTGCCTGTAGTCCCAGCTACTCGGGAGGCTGAGGCAGGAGAACAGCGTGAACCCGGTAGGCGGAGCTTGCAGTGAGCGGAGATGGCACCACTGCACTCCAGCCTGGGCTACAGAGCGAGACGCCATCTCAAAAAAAGAAAAAAGTAGTATTCCATGTCCAAGGGGTCACACAACTAGTAAAACAGGATTCAACATACACCCAGCTTCAAACTTTGTCCATCTAATCATTGCACCCTGCTGTTACGGTTCCTTGATTTCAAGTTGAAACTTTATTCTTCCACATTTTAGAGGCTCTAATACTCTCTGGATCACATTTAATACTTCTTTATCTTAAGTTTGAATGAATTCATCTCATATTGTGTTTTTCAAATTCCTCATCTCTAAAATACTTAATTTGGACAAGTTGATTCTGAGGTTCCCTTCCAGGACGAAAGCTCTACAGTTCTATAACTTCTTTAGTCAGTCACTTATTAGAAGCGTTTCAGATCAAACAATTATTAGAATAACAAAACCAATCTGCTAGTCATTTCCTTTCCGGTTGACAAAAGCAGCTTCTCCAAGCTAAATCCAGTTGTCATTTTATTCTGCCTCTTGCTTCTTGCCACTCCTTTCTCCTCTCAACTTTGTTAAAAGCTGCTTCCTTAAATTTTGTTTTTGTGACTGTTCCTGCCTCTTTACTGGTCACTGATTTGTGGAGTCAAGGAGACCTGCCAACCAATTATTTTGAAAGTTGGCTCTAATAATTGTTTGCCTTTTCAGCAAAGGAAGGCTCATACTATTAGGGAAAGTATTGGCTCCTCACAGTTGTTTCCTTATGAAATTTGGTTTTAAAAGAGAGAAAAACAACTCCAAAATATTTCTCCCACCCTTCTGCTGTGATACCTGAAATATTTGATGTTAGCGTTCTCCCTTTACATGAAGGCACTGAGGTTTTGGTAAGATCCTTCTAAAATGCACACGTGGTAAATGCATGAAGGGCAAGGGAGCAGGATGAGGAGGTAAAGGAGAGTAAACTATAATCACTTATTAAGTTATTAAAATGATTTTATTTAAATAACCACTTCCCACAATCAGGGAGACCCTGAGGGAACAGGGCACCAACCAGATAAATTGTGAAAGTTAAGATTGAAGAGTGCCTGATGAGGGGTACAATAATGCTTGGGAGGCAGGGAACAGCCCGAGGGCATTCTGGTGAAATGACAAATGGAACTGGGAACTTTGCCTACTTAACAATTTTGCCCAAGGCCAGCCTATCTATGGAGGTCATCTTCTTCAACCCCAGACCCGCAGACTTGATTGCATCGAAACCGCATAGGGCAGCTGGGTTCCTATTCAATACAAAAATATCTACAGTGAAGGAGATCCAGTAACCTTGGCCTAGAGAAAATTTATCACAAACTGTTTACTCCACATTTTTGAAAGCATAAATACCCAAAGCTAGGCAATAATGACAACTCTTTTTAAACGATGCTACTGCCACTCTCTGAGATGACCCAGGTGCTGCCCAAGCAATAAAAACACAATACACTTGCTCCCTTGCAAATTAAGCTGTGAAGATCTGCCTCAAACCTTCCAAAGAGATTTCTCAATGAAAGAGGAAGTGTCTGCATATTCAGCCCTGTGGTACACTAACAGCACCAAGATTTCTAATTAAAAAAACTGTTCTTACTAAAAGAACCCTCAGGCACACACATCTGCAGCAGAAACCCCCACTGATAACTGAATTTCCGCTCTCTTAGAAGGTAAGACCTTAGTAGAGGCACTGGGTAACAGATAAGAGTTTGGAGAAACATTGCACAGGAGAGGTACATAAGTCTAAGCCGCTCTAATTTTCTAATGGTGGCTATGTCAGAATACCTAAGTACTTAGTCAAAAACAGTGCATTAGAAACTGAAATGGGGAACGATTACGATTTATTATACCCACCATCTCATCTTGCTAGGGTGCATAAACTATTCCTAAAAGGCAGAAAACAGTACAAAAATATATCATCAAGAAATGTGTTCTTCTGCCTTTAACAATGCTTGCTGGCTGGGGCTCACCTAACAGCAGTCTTGTTTATTAGAAGCTGCTTTATTCCCGCATGAGGGGCAATAACGTTAACATGGGTGGCAAGATACTAAACTTAAAATATGCACCGGCATGCAGAATTAAAGCAGAGATGCAAGTCCTCATTGCTCTATTCACCTATGGAGGAAAATATTAGCACACTACCTTAATTGGATTTTTCTATGATCAATTTTTGAAAGTAAATGATGCAACTCTAAAATATCACCATAGGAAGTCAACATATATGCACGCAGCATTAGAAATCCTTTCATGCTCTTTTGTTGTTGAAGAGGGGGATATAGATTAGGGATATAGATTACTTGATTTTCATTTGTCAGATTTTTCTTCTTTTTAAAACAGACATGCAAGTCAATCATTGTAAGGTGATTCCTTCTTAAACCTAATCCCACATTCATACAGCAAGCCTTAATGAGTCCACTAGGAGTAAACAAATTAGTCTCCAGGATGTATTATGCATTAATTAAACTAATAGTATTGTATAATGTGCGATAGATGAAAATTGGGTCCAAGTACAATACTCACATACAAGAAGTGAACTGGAGAAAAATAGGGAGTAATAAAGAAAAATCAGTTTCTACAAATACAAGTTAAATAGCTCTGCTTTCCCTCCCTACATTTCAGGCCCTTCAAAGGCAAACAGAGCATTAAAAGGTGGCCTTTACAGCTGAGGTATCTATGCGATATAAAAGCTGTGAGGAGGAAAAAAAGCAGCTTTGAATAATAATACCTCCAGGTCTGTAGGAAGGGTCAGCAAACTATGGTCTGCTACTAGATTTGTATGACTCAGGAGCAAATAAGTGTTTCTACATTTCAAATGGTTGAGAAACATCAAAAGAAGAGTAACATTTCTTGACACATAAAAATTACAGGAAATTCCAATTTCAAAGTCTACAAATAAAGTTTTATTGGGACATAGTCGCATATGTTCTTTATATATTGTCATAGTTGCTCTTACAGTACAATAGCTGGTTAAGTAGTTGTGACAGAGAACTTCTGGCTTTCAAACTCAAATATATTAATTCTCTGGCTCTTTACAGGAAAAGTTTGCCAACCCTAGTCCAGAGAAAGCAAAAATCCTCAGCAGTGATCGCACTGGTGCATACATGGTGTAAGGATGCATTTTAAACATGGGAGGAGAAGGCAGATCCCATCTCATATAATACGCTAGAAAGAATAAAACCGGGTGTGGTGGTGGGCACCTGTAATTCCAGCTGCTTGGGAGGCTGAGGCTGGACAATTGCTAGAACCTGGAAGGCGGAGATTGCAGTGAGCCAAGACTGCACCATTGCACTCCACCCTGGGCAACAAGAGCGAAACTCCATTTCAAAAAAAATAAATAAAGAAAAAGAAAGAAAGAAATAGAAAGAAAGAATAAAACATCACCTTTTGCTCCACCTGCCAAATTCTTCAGTCTGACTCTGAGAAAAAAATCAGATAAACCCAAATAGAGGGAAAATATACAAATATGCCCACCTGTAAAGAAAAGCCAAGCTCATGAAAGACAAAGGCAGTCTGAAAAACGAGTCCAGACTAAAGGTCACCAGAGAGACAGGACAACCAAATTCAGCTTGTGGCCTTGGACTGGAATGTGGACCAGACCTTTAAAGAATGTTTTGGCCACAAAAGATATTATTACAACAGTTGGGTAAAATTTAAATACGTTTTAGAGATTATATAGCATTGTCCCAAAGATCTGGTTTTGATCATTGTAATAGGGTTATACAGGAGGATATCATTGCTCTTAGGAAACACACACAGAAGTATTTGGCACTTCACAGATACTGCGTTTTTTACAAACTGAAGATAAAAGGGCTTTAAGTGTATCATTAGCCTCAAGTGTTTTAGTGAAAAAATGTGTGTGTATGTGTATGCAGTATATATGTATGTAGACATATATACTATGTGTATATATAGAGAGAAGAAGAATATGCAAATTTGGCAAAATTATAATGGAAAAATCTGGGTAGAGGATATAATGGAATTGTTTGTACATTTCTTACAACTTTTCTATAAGTCTGAAATTATGTAAATGTAGACAGTTTTAAAAAATGGGAGAAGAGCACTTCTAATTGCTCCTTCATCCTCATGAACGTGAACCCCATGGGGCCATTTCTCCATCTCCTTTTTATTAGTAATACTTGGGTTCTGAGTTCTAAATTGGTAGGGTGACTTTGTACGATATCAACGTAACCAATCTGGAATTGCCTTTCCCAGATCTCCCCTCCTGCAGGGTTCAGAGTCAGTGCTGGACACAAGGAATTCATACAAGATGTTGGAAGTTAGAAGGGAAGTAGCGGCTGTTATATTTGCCCTGAAAGTCAGTGCCGAGTGCAGGAACTGCGGCAGCTCACGTTCTCTTACTGAGCTGGTAGCTCACCTTGTTGGCGTGAGACATGAACCAGACCCCCAGGGGCTCCAGCTCCCACCAGACCTCCTCCTGCAGCTTCTCCTAGTCCTGGGCCAATGTGTGTACAACCTCACGGTGAAGACTAGAGAAAAAGCTACTCCTGCTGGTCACCATGGCAGCAGTTGCTGGCCATGAGAGATAGATGTGGACTCGTTTGACCTTGCTCTCATCCATATCCCACTCTCCTTTACTGTCTCCACCTGCTCACAAGAGTTGTACAAGGTCTGATCTGTTTTATTTTATTTTTTGAGATGCAGTTTCACTCTTGTTGCCCAGGCTGGAGTGCAATGGAGCAATCTCGGCTCACTGCAACCTCCACCTCTCAGGTTCAAGAGATTCTCCTGCCTCAGCCTCCCAAGTAACTGGGATTACAGGCGCCTGCCACTATGCCCAGCTAATTTTTTTTTGTATTTTTAGTAGAGATGGGGTTTCACCATGTTGGCCAGGCTGGTCTCAAACTCCTGACCTCAGATGATCCACCTGCCTCGGCCTCCCAAAGTGCTGGGATTACAGGCGTGAGCCACCACACCAGGCCTAATCTCTGTTTTAAAAGAAACCTTATTCTAGGACTGTGTGTGGTGGCTTGGGCCTGTAATCCCAGCACTTTAGGAAGTTGAGGAGGTGGGCAGATCACTTGAGGCCAGGAGTTGAAGACCAATCTGGCCAACATGACAAAATCCTGTCTCTACCAAGAAAAAAAAAATACGAAAAATTAGCCAGGCATGGTAGCGCGCACCTCTAATTCCAGCTATTCAGGAGGCTGAGGCATGAGAGTTGCTTGAATCTGGGAGGTGGAGTTTGCAGTGCGCCATGATCGCGCCACTGTATTCCAGCTTGTGCAACAGAGCAAGAACCTGTCTCAAAACAAAACAAAACAGAACCCTTATTCTATGTCACCTTAGTGGCACTGTTTCTTTCATCAAACATTGGCTCATACCCTTAGTTTCCTGAAATACAGCAAAAGTCACGTAAGCAATCTCTTCATCTGTCCATCTCAACTCAAGCCTCGCATCATTACTTTATTCCTTCAAAGCGTCTTATTACCTAGAACTCCCAGGAGAGTGTACTGAGAACTGCATAATAAATAAAAATGGGTAAAATCCCGATTTGTTGTGTGCTTATACAGGCATACCATTTTATTGCACTTCACTTTATAGCACTTCATACTGTTATTTTTTACACTGAATATTTGTGGCAACCTTGCATTGAGAAAATCTATAGGCATCATTTTTTCCAACAATGTGATCACTTGGGTCTCTGTTACACTTTTGTAATTTTTGCAGTCCTTCAAGTTTTTCATTATTCTTATATCTGTTATGGTGATCTGTGATCAGTGATCTTTGTGGTTACCACTGTAACTGTTTTGTGGATACCATGAACTGGACTCAGATAAGACAGTGAACTTAATTGATGAATGTTGTGTGTGTTCTGAATGATTCACACACAACATTCGCCCATCTCTCTCCTTCTCAGCCCTTGCTATTTTCTGAGACATAATAATATTGAAATTAGGCCAATTAATAATCCTACCATGACTTCTAAGTGTTCAAGTGAAAGAAAGATTCTCAAATCTCTTCAAATCAAAAAACTAGAAATGATTAAGCTTAGCGAGGAAGGTATGTTGAAAACTGAGACAGGCTGAACACCGAGCCCATGAGCCAAACAGTTAGGGAAGAGTTCCTGAAGGAAATCAAAAGTACTACTCTGGCGAACACATGAATGATACAAAAGCAAAACGGCCTTATTGCTGATAAGGAATTTGAGTGGTCTGCATAGAACAAACCAGACACAACATTTCCTTAAGCCAAAGCCTACTCCAAAGCCAGGCCCTATTGCTCAATTCAATTCAATGAAGCCTGATGAGGAACCTGCAGAAGAAAAGTTTGAAGCTAGCAGAGGCTGATTCACAAGGTTTAAAGAAAGAAGCTGTCTCCATAACATAAAAGTACAAGGTGAGGGAGCAAGCGCTGATGTAGAAGCTGCTCAAGTTATCCGGAAGATCTAGCTAAGATAACTGGTGAAGGTGGCTACATGAAACAACAGATTTTCCATGTAGATTAAACAGCTTTAAATTGGAAGGAGATGCCATCCAGGACTTTCATAGCTAGAGAGGAGAAGTCTATGACTGGCTCCAAAGCTTCAAAGGACAGCCTGACCCTCTTGTTAGAGGCTAATGTGGCTGGTGACTTGCAGTTGAAGTCAATGTTTATGCAACATTCTGAAAGTCCTAGGACCCTTAAGAGTTATACAATCATTCTGCTTGTGCTCTATAAATGGAACAATAAAGTCTGCATGCCAGCACATCTGTTTATAAAACAGCTTACTGAATATTTTAAACCTGCTATTGAGACCTACTGCTCAGAAAAAAAGATGACTCAAAATATTACTGCTCGTTGACAAGGCAACTAGTTACCCAAGAGCTCTGATGGAGAAATGGAAGTAGATTAATCTTGTTTTCATGCCTGCTAACACAAAATCCATTCTGCAGCCCATGGTTCAAGGAGTGATTTTGACTTTCAAGTCTTATTATTTACGAAATACATTTTGTAAGGCTATAGCTATCATAACTAGTGATTCTTCTGATCACTCTGATTCTGGGAAAAGAAAATTGAAAACCTTCTGGAAAGGATTTACCATTATAGTTCCCTTTAAGAACATTCATGATTTATGGGAGGAAGTCAAAATATCGACATTAAGAGGTTGGAGGAAGTTGACTCTGACCCTCATGGATGAATCTGAGAGTTCCAGACCTCAGTGGAGAAAGTAACAGCAGATGTCATGGAAATAGTAAGAGAACTAGAATTAGAAGGAAAGCCTAAAGATGTGACTGAATTGCTGTAATCTCATGATACAATATGAACAAATGAGGAATTGCTTCTTATAAATGAGCAAATAAAGTGGTTTTTTGGGATGGAATCTACTGCTGGTAAACATCCTCTGAACATTGCTGAAATCCCTGACACAAGGGATTTCAAATATTACATAACTTAGTTGATAAAGCAGCAGCGGGATTTGAGAGGATTGAGTAGCCCAATCTTGAAAGAAGTCCTATTGTTGGTAAGAGGCTATCAAACAGCCTGGCATGCTACAGAGAAATCTTTCTTGAAAGGAAGAGTCAATTAATGTAGCAAACTTCATTATTGTCTTATTTTAGGAAATTGCCACAGACATTCCAACCTTCAGCAACCACCACCCCAAGCAGTCAGTAGCTATCAACATCAAGGTAAGACCGGCAAAAAGCTTACAAATCACTGAAGCCTCAGATGATCATGGAGAATTTTTAGAAGTTTTTAAAGTACGTGCATTATTTTTCAGATATAATGCCACTGCACACTTAATAGACTGCAATATGATATAAACATAAATTTTATATGCATTGGAAAACAACAAAAAAATTCATATGACTTTCTCGTTATACTCTCTTTATTATGGTGGTCCAGAACCAAATCTACAATATATTTGAGGAATGCCTGTTTGTGAAAAGAATTTTGTGGCATATATTATCTCTAGAAGCCCCTAATACCCCACATGCTGGTTATCATCCCTATTTCTATAGATAAGAAACTGAGGGTCAGAGAGGTGAAGTCAATTGTCCATCTCACAGATAAGTAATGATGAAGCTAGAACTCAAATGTGGTTCTGTCAAAATTTCAAGTTCCTATATTTTAATTGCACCAAGCTCTCATCTTTGGAAAAAGAAGTAGCCCTTGCATCCTCCAGAGGATATCTGCTTTGTGACTGCCCAGAAATTAATTTAATCCCAATATTTCATTCTTGCTTGTTTACATCATAGAGTTATATATTGGAAGAGATACAGCAACTAGATATATATTTTCACTTTAAAGCAGTCCTTCTGTCCTAGAAAACAAAATACCAATAATTCTTGATTTATACAATAAGAAATATCACAAAACCCTCCACAGAAGAACTATTTAGTTGGTCTCAACATATAGATGGTTTTATTTAATTTTTTTGATCTGCAGAATATTTTACTATTTTACAAACATTTTACTGAATTCAACACTTTTTTGATGTATTTCTACATCTATGATCTCATTTAAGCTTTATAATAGTAAGCCTGGAAAATATATAAAATTTGTATTATTCGTGCTTGTTTTACAGATGCAGAGATTAAATCCTAAAAGATTACATAAATTATCTCGAGTGGAATCTGTTCTTTTAAATCTACCTAGTTTCCTTTCTCCTTTAATCTTATAAGAGCACCCAGATTTTGCTTGAAGACTACCCTCTTATCGTTTGCCTAGGGCTGGCTCCATCCATCATAACTAGCAATAGAGATATTATCCAGGCCCGGAATATCATCATATACCATGCACTTAATCACAATGATGTGTTTAAAATGGGCATGTAACCCAGGCCTATTCAGGGCTAATCCCGGAAGGAAGACAATGAAGGAAGCACTCTCTTTCCTAGAATTTGGAGAAAAAAAAGGCTCTAGTTGCATAGGTCAACACAGAGTCATGAATAATCTCGAAGTCAACACAGAAGTAAGAAAAGATAAGATGAAGAGAGAAATGATTTCATATTACTTCAACAACAGGGTCCAGCTACACTTAAAGCAAGTATATTGGAATTTCTCCATTTACATTTAAAATAGATTCTTTCTCTCTCTCCCTGTCTTGCTCTCCCTCACCCTATCTCTCTCCCCTCCTCTCTTTTTATACTATGCTTTGCAGTTTAAAGTCTTAAATAATACACACTCAGTTAAGTTTCAAGTCGTAACTACAGAATGTGGAATTGGGTTTACTAATACTCAGCATATAAACATTTGTTTACTAAGCAAGCTCTTCAGTAAATGACACTTTTGTTTCTCCTTTGGCTGGGATCTACTTCCAATCTAAGCATTCATGCCTATATTGCTTCACTAGAGAATGTTCTCACTTGAATATCTTTTGGAAGAATTAATGCTTGTGGAACCTGACATTTTTTTAAGCCGTATAATTGCATATGCAGTATAAAGGATACCAATAAGGCAAGATTGATTTGAATCCTATATTTCTGTTGAAGAAATCTGGTTGGTTTATGTTATAATCAAAGCCCAGAGATTGAATTATAACACTAGTCATCAAGTCTCCCTTAATCAATTAAATTTACTATGTTTAGGGAAGATTTATAAGCAAAAACAAGCATTTCTGAATTGCTTCTGTGTGGGATTTTCTTCTCCTTTTTTTGTTCTTTTAAACTAGAGACTGATAAATCCTGTACAGTACTATGGCAAGAATTTACTACATTATGATGAGAAAGAACTGAGAACATTTTTGTCTGAATGATGGAGTAGGCAATATGTAATTTATAGCAAAATAAAACTGATACTGCATTATGCTATAAAACCATCAATTGGATTATCACGGAATAAGCTGTGCAATGTTTACTTGTATGTAACTGAAATGATGAACAAGAAAGATGTGTAGAATGCAATCAGAAAACAACTTTATTTCACCCCTCATTGCTTGTTCATGCCCTCTTCATGCAACCAGTTCTTCCTCTGTACCTAGAAAAACCCTTGGGTAGATCACATAGTTTAGCTCCTTAACCTTACCCCCAGTACACCATTCTTCAGTCAATCTCACACATAAAAATCATCTCCTTTTCATAATTACGTCGTTCATTTTACGTCGTTCATTCTGTTGTTTTGATCAAAAATTCAGAAAGTCATTCAAAGTTAAAAGTTTCTCCTTTTGAGTCCCTCTTCCAACCTCCTCAGTGCTTCTTCCAGAGAATCCTTTCTCTCAAATCCACTCCCCTTTACTCCTAGGAGATGTCATCAATGTTCCTCTTACTTGGTGATGCCTCTCCTCCAGCTGGCTGTTCACCACTCCTCCTTAGTTCTACACCTCTCCATGTGCCCTCAGCCTCTTCTGCTCATCACTTGCCCTGGGTGGATGTTCTCAGGAAAGCAGCCTTAAGTCAACATTCCTACTGTGGAATGCCAATTAGTTACCTTTGTCTTGCCTTTCAGGAGAAGGCGCCTGCTTCCAAATGCAGTCCTGTTCTCTGCTGGCATGAGACATTTCAGACAGCTTCTGCTATAGCCTTTTGGTCCAGGCTTGGACCATATCATTAATTCCAGGATTTCCATCTCTTGGGTCTACATGAGTCTCCTTGCAGCCTTTCTGACTAGGTTTGAGGTGAAAAGAAAATCATCAATCCACCCTCCATCATAAGTAAGTCTTTCAAGAAATTCTTTCATTTCCAACCATTGGCCCCTCCAAATTAAAAGTTTGCCGATCTTATAAAAAACTAGTTTGAGTCACTTCTTTCTTTGCAAGTCCTGTTTGTATGGTCTACCTCCTCCTTTCAGAATTTGGAGAGCTGTTAATTTACTTTCTTAGAACTTTGCCTAAACTTGAGTCACATTGAACAGCCCATTTATGTGAATCTTTTCCACTCAAAGCAATTTCACTAAATATCACAGCATTTTCCATTCTAAAAATTATATTTTATAGTTAAGTCAATCTATAGTTGTCTATGCATGGACAATTAGGAATAACTAAAGAATTTTTATTGTACAAGTTTAATGTTTAGAATTAGTTTTAAATCAACAAATCTGTTTGCCAACTGCAGCTGAGTAGAATTATGGAACTCTGAAGGAATAAATGAACTAATCAGTTGCAGAAAGTGAGGAAATTTCCCATAAGAACAATTCCCATGAAATATGTGCCTCCCAGTATGGAGGCACTCTGCCACTAACCCCAGAAGAGTAGATCTTGAAAAGGTTCCTTTTGCTTTTCCCCAACTGGACGTAAGCTAAAATGTTTGTTGAGATTTTAGTTTTAGGGATAAGGACATCCCAGGGGACTCCTGGTTACCATATCAAAAAGAACGTCAACACACCGAGTTACAACAGCACAGGGGTTGTAATCAGGGATGGTTTTGTGCCCCCTCCCCCAGGGGAGACATTTGGCAACATCTGGAAGTATTTTTGTTTATCATAACTGGGGGAGAGGGAGCGCTAATGGCATCTAGTGGGTAGAGGCCAGGGATATTGCTAAATATTCTACAATGCAAAGGACAGTCCCCACAACAAAGAATTCTCTGGTCTAAAATGTCAACAATGTTGTGATTGAGAAACCCTGCTTTACATGAAGAGGAATGTCATAAATGATCAAGAAAGGATAATGAGTATAAAAAAAAAAAGGTAGCTTTCAACCCAAAACTTGTAACCGCCTTCCTTTCCTTTATTCATTCTATAAGAACTTTACAGATTGTGAGCTGATCTCCTAATAAGAAAGTCAATTCAAGGGAGTCTTAAGCTCTCTCCAACCAATCAGTTTTAAAGTAGAACCCTAGGACAGTAATCTTCGAAATGTTTAATTGTGTATTCTCTGAACGAATTTTGAAAAATCACATGACTTTACACATTTTAAATTTGATATCTACATTTTAAATTATTTGTTCAAAGAGTAACAAGTTATGAGATTCCCAGCAGTGAGGTATATTACACATTTTCTTCAAATATAGATTTTTGTCTAAAGTTTACAGCTTCAGATTCAGTTCATTCAACTTACGGAAAATGCCCACTGAAGAAGCTAATTGGCAATGCTAACTCTCATTGTCAAACCAGTACTTCACATCAAATGTACCTTCAATCAAAAAAACATGTCTTACTTCAGTTTTTAATTAAAGAAAATAATAATGTGCATCCCTGTGACAACTCTCTCACTCATTAATTTTCATTTAAGCTAAGTTGAAAAAGGGGAGGAAGGCAGTCCGCTTACCACTAGAATATAAGCTCTGAAAGGGCAGGGATTTTTATCTGTTGCTCACTGATGTTTTCCACACAATAAGAACATAGTAGGTGCCTAATATTTGAAGTATTTTGTGAATACTTGATGGAAAAGAAGATGACATATAATAGGTGATAGACAGATGTAAATAAACACTGAACTCCACCATGAGTGTGTAGCCAGGATAAAATGAAATCCCTAGTCGCCTCACGGAATCTGTGTCTTTTCAAATTATCCCTAGAAGTCTTTTCAACCTGGGGCAATGCATCATATACTGAGATTTCAACTGCATGAGTCTACCTTTTTTTTCTAGTACAGTAAGAGATGAACACTGTTGAAGGGGAGCTGGGGAAAAAAACCTGATAGGCGACAGACAGGTACTCAACAAGGCAGTTTTGGAAAGAAGAACATCTAAAGAAATGAATAGCTTGAAAGCCGTGCATGCCTATTGTCTCAGTATGTTTTGTGCTACTATCACAGAATGGGTAATTTAAAATGAATAGAAATTTATTTCTTACAGTTCTAGGGGCTGGGAAGTCCAAGATCAAGGTGCCAGCAGGTTACGGCCCAATCTCTCTTCTTCTACCATAGCAACTTGAACACTGCCTCCTGTGTTCAAGAGGAATGGAGGAAGGAATCCTATGTCCTCACCTGGCAGAAGGGTAGAAGATAGAGAACATGCTCCTGCACACCCTTTTTATAGTGGCATTAATCCACTCATAAGGGCAGATCCCTCATGACCTAAACACCTCCATGTAGGCCTTAGCTCCCATAAATGTTGCATTGGGGATTAAGTCTCTAACACATGAATTTTCAGAGACACATGAAAACCATACCACCCATGTAATGTTTGGACAATCTTCTTGGGCCACCAATTTTGAGACAAGTCCACCAAGGACTGGGGAATGTATTAATAAGAAAAGAAAAGCAGGCCAATGGGCCTGGAGAGCAAAAGGTGGGGTTTGAATTCAGGACTGGGCCAGATCTCTGATCTAATGAGAAGACAATCTGTAGTCATAAAGGCACAAGGAAGACATACATGCCTATAGAACAGAAAGCTTAATATAATTGTGCAGGCAGGATGGAGTGAGGTATATATTGGGAAAGCAGCCTCATTCACGTAATTTTTTGACCCCTTCTCAGATGCGTTAAGAACGGGTCTTGGCCAGGCATAGTGGCTCACACCAGTGATCCCAGCACTTTCTGAGGCTGAGGCAGGAAGATCCTGGGAGCAGTTTGACAGCAGCCTGGGCAACATAGTGAAACCCTGTCTCATATTTTTTTAAAAAAGTAAAAATTAAAATAAAAAAATGAATGGGTCTTAATCTGGAGCACTTCCTTATCGAGAGAGAGAGTTCTCATGGTCTGTGCTAGGCTTAAATGAAACCTTGTATTGAAATACCTTTCCCTGTTCCACACTCAGCGTGTACTCCTTTGTTCTGCTTAAGTGTGTACATTATATGGCACCTTGCCAATACCATTACTGTATCTGTCCCCTTTCGGGAGGGCTGGTCCTGCTGCAGCAGTACAAGGGGGTACCTGGCATCGGCTCCTGGGAGGGACCCACTGGGCTTAGGGAACCGATGCCCACTACTGAAGCTGATCTCGCTCAGTTTCTTCATGTGAGTAAACACATTGTTCCATCCAGTGCTTCACTGTATTGTTTTCTTTGATGACTCTGATACCAAGACGCAGTGGACAGAAATGATCAGACTTCTATTCCTGATAACAGGCAACACATACCCCTTGCTCAGCAGAAGAACGTCACCTTACATGTTTTATCTTTTCCTTATAGAATGTCTTTCCTTGACATTCTATTAAAGATTTATTTGCTTATCTGTTCTCTATCACTAAGTAATGTGAAAGTGGACATTCTGTCGGTTTTTTTCCCAGCTATATCCCCAGTGCCTGAGAAAGTGACAGGGACATAGAAGGTGCTCAATCAATATGCATTCAGTCCTGTTACTCAACATAATACCTTGGAAATAGTTGTAGACCAGGCTTGAGGAAGCAGAATTGGGCCCCTGTCTAGCCCAGCTGGGCCTGGGGCTTGTTTGAATACCCCGGAGTTTTGACTTCTTTACTTTCTACTATAGAAGATGGGAGCTGACATTTGCTAAGATCCCTTCCAGTTCTGTCTTCTGTTTTTCACCATGGGTGGTTATCTGAAGGGGTTCATAGGTGTTCATGTGTATGTGTTTCGCTGTGTGTATGCACATGCTTGTATTTGTGTGTGGGGAGGGTTTCTGAAGGGGAAAATTCAGAAAAAGAGGAGAGCATGAATTTTTAAAATTAAAATGGTGTTAGAGGCCTTAAGGGTTGAAGACAGAAGGCAAAAATAGTGTAGGTAAAATGCGTGACTTGGTTAGGCAGAAGAGTGAAGATCTGTTATGAAGAGAAACACAGGTTGGGAAACCTTGTAAAAGTAGGAGCTTCTGCAGAGTGGGAATATGGAAGACCTCCATATTCTACAGCTTTTATATCACTATTGTTAATGTTATTTTGAGTACATGATTACCCTCTGATAATAACAATGTTTAAAATATTTTCACCAAGAAGTCTTATTTTGGAAAAAAATACATGTAATTTTTACCCTTTGTGTTTTCAGAGGAAGAGAAGCTATTTTTTTGAGAAGTATCATTGAATGTAAAAGCAGATATGTTTAAGTCATTTTAAATGTTAAAAAGCAATAAATGCCATAAATTAATCTTTGTGGGGAAGACAGTTTGTAAAAACAAAAATGATCAGTGGACAAAATAACACCAAAATCTTCAGGAATCCTGGAAATTATCTTGGTACTCGGTGCCACATGTAATTGCTACTAATAGTTCTACTAAATATTGGCAATTATATTTCAGTGATATATAAACATTGTGTCAGTTAATTCTTTTAGTAAGTCCATGACATAGGCACTGTTGGTTTCCTTATTAAGTAGGTAAAGAAACTGAAGCTTGGGAAAGGTCAATAACTCCTAAGGTCATACATACATCCTAGTAAGATGCACTCAGAGCACTTGAGAGATGCTGTGTTAGTTCATTCTGCATTGCTATAAAGGAATACCTGAGACCAGGTAATTTATAACAAAAAGGGGTTTCTTTGGCGCATGATTCTGCAGGCTGTACAAGAAACACAATGCTGGCATCTGCCTCTTGTGAGAACCTCAGGAAGCTTAAAATCATGGTAGAAGTCCATGTAGGTAACATGGTGAGAAAGGGCGCAAGAGAAAGGGGGAGAGGGTGCCAGACTCTTTTAAGCAACCAGATCCTGTTTGATCTTGTAGAGTGAGAACTCATTCATTACCATGAGGACAGCATTAAACCATTCATGAGAGATCCACCCCCATGACCCAAACAAACAATCCCCCAACTCCCTCCCCAGGCCCACCTCCAACACTGCAGGTCACATTTTAAAAGGAGATTTGGAGGGAACAAACCATCCAAACCATATCAGATGCCTTTTATGTAAAGTTATATCTAAACACTTAACCAAATTTATTATAATTTGTCATAGGCTTTGCTGTCTAGACATAGCAAGCTTCCTCTTGGAAGATCTTATTTCAGGTGCCAAAAAATCAAGAATGGTTTAAGCCAGGCAAACTCTTTGATTGAAAGTAAATTATAACCATTGTTTGCCTGCTCACTTTTGCTTTTAATGTACATGTGTGCTAGATTGCAGAGATGAAAGCCTTGTCAGTCACAGGTACACTTAAAAAATCAATCCAAAAGCAAAAAGAAGTTTGATAAAGATTCTACAGTAGTAACATGAGCTGGACCCAAATGTCTATTTTCTATTTAATTGCTTTTCAAAAGTTTGAAAGCTGCTTGTTAACTGTGTGGTATTTTAATATAAGATTTTAAGGTGTTTCTTATTTCTAAGTAACATGATGGAGTTGAGTGTTTTCTTTTATTGAGATGTCAGTAGGAAAAAGTGTATTTTTATATTTGTTGAGATGTCAGTAGGAAATAACAATCATTATGATATCTACTAACATTTAGATAATATCATTTATTCTATTAATTGTGCTCACATTTTATTCATTAAAGGACACACATAGACACAACCGTTACAGAACTTTAATAATGTTTTATGTTTGGTTAGTTAACATTATCTTTTCCACTCCATGATTTTACCTTCTTTTCCCTAACATGGAGAGGTTTCATTTGGGTAGTCTTCGGTCTGCTTAATACAGATGTGAAAACATTATATGGGAGGAACCTATACAGCTACTTTCTACAGAATTCTGGCAAAGTACTTGGCTTCTGTTATGTACAAGCTTAATAAATGCTGAAACTCATGTGGCTCAATTTCTGTATGGAACACACTCTACCAGACAGTTAAACCCTAAATTTAATTTGCATCTCGAAGAACACTGAAGTCTTATATCAGTACCTCCAGAAACCCTTCCCTCCAATTTCTACTTCTTTCTTATCCTACATCTGCTTCAAAGTCTTTCAAACTCTGAATTCTCAAACCCTCTTCTTTCAACCAAAGTCTGCTGACATTTTTTTCTTCTCTCTTTTCCCTCCTTTGTAAATAAAATTTATCTTTTCAGATTTATCTGCCTTCTCTCTGTTCATGCTTCTGAAGTCCTGCCTACATGCCCCGTATTCTCCTAAGTTTGCATCACAAAATATTCTGGAAACACACTGGCGAACACTTTGTCTTATGCGGAGGGTTAGGGCAGCAAGAGGAGAGGGTAAGACAGATGATCATCAAACAATAGTACATCCTATAACCCTGTACCAATGATAAGTGCAGGGGGGCCCAAACTTTCCCCATAAGTTACTCTTGATCTTGCAGCAGCAATGAATGCCCAGCCTCCAGCTCTTCCAAACCTCCCTGAACCAGTCTCAGTGTGTCTCCTCAGATATACCAGCACTATCTAGGCAGAATCCATTCCTTAAAGATGACTCAGCTCTGTGGGGCCCTGAAGAAATAGCACCAAGTGGATATCCATGCCCCCTCACAGGTCTGAATACCAGTTTTTCAGAGTACCGCTTCCAATCTCCCCAGTTCTGATAACCCTAGCCACTTTCTTCATTCCCCCAGTTCAGAAGGCAATAGCTATCTCCTGCCATTACTATCTTTGGATGGCCTCAGTGGCCCTTTTGTGTTGATTTGGTTCTTTAACACCTGCATAGTCAATTCTTTATACTTAATTTCTTCTGTAGAAATACACACCTAGGGTAGTTTCTGGTTTCTTCACTGGAGCTGGATTAACACAGGGCTAGAGTGTGCTGATAGTATAAATCCCATGACTATGACCCATTAAAGACTCATATTATATACATACTGTATATGCTGATTGGAATTCAAGGCAGAATCTGGGAAATTACTGTGGAGAAGGGTCACACAACCCTGAGTCCAGATGAAGGTAGTTTATATTATTCAGATTTACTATATTTTTCTCAATATGTTTGATTATATATTTGATATATATCTCAATTTACTGTATATTTGTATATCTTAAGGGTGTTCCTAAAAGATAATATTGTACTATAATTTAGTAAATAATACTTTCATATTCTTGAAATATATCGAGTTTTATGCAAAAACGTATAACTTGTCCATAGGTCTCTGTAATTGAGTTTTAAAGAGAGAGTAAAAAATGTCTTCACATATCTGCATTTCACAGAGGGCCACTAATATTTGAGGCACTTGCAAATTTACTCATAAACTCTGTAATGACTAAAACTATATTGTTTTGCCCTTTGTCTCTAAGAAAACTAATATTTTTGTGGCTAATGCTTCTCCTTTTACAAGTGTTTTGCTCATATACTTTATGTTTGAATAGAGTCTTATTACACACGAAGTACACTTATATGTATTACCATCCATAATTCATACCACAAATCTATAAATCAGATATTTCTTCCATTTTATTTTAGAGAATTTAACACTCAGATTCCAGAGTTTACTCGTCTCTAGATTCAGAGGTGGATCTGGACATATCTCAGAACTCGCCATCCAAGTACTACTTTGCTTTGCTCCACTGTTTGTTAACTTGATTCTTCCATAGGAAGTATGTTGTCAAACATGGCAATCTCATGATGGCCCAGCTATGTTGAAAATCTCCACATTTACAATATTTTTAAAACATGACCACACTTATTATATAGCTTATTTTGTAAAAACTGTATTTAAGAGGTTTATCAGAGATAGGACTCCAAGAAACCAAATGGAAGGGATAATTACCTTCAGGGGTATTTTATTATTAAAAGGTATAATAAGAGGAACTATGAGAGTAGATTAAACTATTAGGGAACCTGCCACAAGTGACTTAGTAATTTGAAAGATCATTTATCATTTTCAATCATGACTTTCAGTTCACTTTTCTGGGCGATTTTTCAAAATACTGCAGAAATTCTCTTTTTTGATTGCTAAATATGTAAATTGTTCTCATTTATATGTAGAGAAAACAAAAGTACATTTGATAATCTGGCTACACATATGCCCTTTGTATTTATAACATCATCCTTACAATTCATCATCATAAAGCTATGGATACTTCTTATCTGTTCCTGTGACCTGAGTTTAATTTTCTCTTGGCCTTTTTTAACTTGCTAAAAAATAATTGTAATGTACTAGCAAATCTTGACCAAAAAGTGAAAACTAAAAATAAGATATAATTTTAATCTATTGATAATGATTTACATATATTTTTAATGTCTATACATACACACAAGGTTTTGACAGAAGCTGCTACTTTCCCACTCAGTACTGATGTCCTGCTGCTCCCATATTGGAGAGTGCCTATATTGCTAGAAGTAGCAATGTATCTGGCTAAAAATTGTATTTCCAACCCTCCTCTCCAGACAGAGGTAGCCGGTGATGTGTAAATAATAGCTATTGTGTAGAGCTTCCTGAAATGGGCTCTTTTTTGTTTTTTAAATTTTTTTTGAGATGGAGTTTTGCTCTGTCACCCAGGCTGGAATGCAGTGGCATGATCTCAGCTCATTGCAACTTCTGCCACCCAGGTTCAAGCGATTCTCCTGCCTCAGACTCCTGAGTAGCTGGGATTACAGCTGCCAGCCACCACGCTTATCTAATTTTTCTATTTTTAGTAGAGACAGGGTTTCACCATGTTGGCCAGGCTGGTCTCGAACTCCTGACCTCAGGTGATCCACCCGCCTTGGCCTCCTAAAGTGCTGGGATTACAGGCATGAGTCACCGTGCCCGGCCTGATGCACTTTTAAGAGTGCTTACTCAGGACTCAGATGGCAGGTTTTTATAACTTTACAAATCCATTTCCTTCATCTTTTGTTCTGACATATTGATGTAGATGTAGATCCAATGGCTGATGCTATAGTAGCCATATTGTGACTGTAAAGCAAATTTAAGGAAAGAGGCCGTATTCTAAAAAGAAACCAAGGAGATAGAAGGATCAAGGAGCTACCTACCATGTCTATGAAGTGCCTGTCTTTGATTTTATTTATTTATTTATTTTGCTGTAAGAGAAGCCAGTGTAATTTCAGAACTTTTAGTAGCATACACACACAATTTCTTAATTAACACAAAAAATTTCTAAGCTAAGCGTTGCTCAGGTTTCTGGTAGAAGAATACACTGCTATACAGCTTTGAAGGTAAGTCACCATGAAATAGCAAACGTCTAAAAATGTACATACATTTTGAGTCAGTAATTTTACTTCTACTAATTTATTTAAAGGAAATAACTAAAGTTGAGTCTCATATGTACTTATCGTGATGTGATATTCAATTCAAAATTGCTTACAAATACTGGAATATCTGAAAAAACCTGAATGCTCAAAAATATAAAAATTAGTAACTATAGTACAATTATACACAATTCAGCCACTAAAATTGATGTGTGTAATACTGTGACACACAAGAATATTTATGACATTGTGAACTATTTTAAAGTGGCATCATACATTTAATTAATATACATTCAATGTACTAAGATGCACATTTTGATACTGACAATGCTAATCTATAAAACATGACACATATGCACAAAAACCATCTGCATGGACATATGCCAAAAGTTGAGTGTAGTTACCTTTGGGCCTTTCAGCCCTGAGTAATTTATATCTGTGCTTAACTTTGAAATATATATATAATAAACATGTATCTCTTATATAGTAAGAGAAGACTATGCTGGAAAAAATATATTGGACAGTTGGGTGCTACATGACTAGAAATAAATAGATTAGAGAATTGAAGTAACTATAATTCTTCTAATTTTACCTAAAGAAATCTGAAAGCTATCTCAGTTTTTTTTTTTTTGTTTTTTTTTGTTTTTGTTTTTTACTACATCTGAGAAGGAGAAGTCTGAAAAAGTTTT
Organism: Symphalangus syndactylus; assembly: GCF_028878055.3. Classification (NCBI taxonomy): domain Eukaryota; kingdom Metazoa; phylum Chordata; class Mammalia; order Primates; family Hylobatidae; genus Symphalangus; species Symphalangus syndactylus. Next base: position 20,350,010 of record NC_072429.2, read on the forward strand.
CCAATGAAATGAAGACAAATTCTGTGGCTTTCTTTTGGCTGAGGTTCACACGGTGTTGGTCCACTAACTTACAATTCTAGGTGACAACATGTGACATTAGGAGACATGTGCTTATTACAAATTATAATGCATCAACTTGCCTATGAAACCCTTGAGAAAATCATCTGTGTCTCTTCTAGTCTTATTTATTTTTATTTTTGAGACAGGGTCTCACTCTGTTACACAGTGGCCGGCTCACTGCAGCATCAACCTCCCAAGCTCAAGGGATCCTCCCGCCTCAACTCCCCAAGTAACTGGGACTACAGGGTCATGCCACCACGCCTTACTAATTTTTGTATTTTTTTGTAGAGATTGGGTTTTGCCACGTTACCCAGGTGGGTCTTGAACTCTCAGGCTCAAGCTATTCTCCAGCCTCGGCCTGCAATCTTTACACCCCACATCTGGCACAGCGTAGCTTTTGAGCATGTGAGAATGGACTGCGCATATGCAATTGCATCCACTTTTTTTCTTTCTTTTTTTTTTTTTTTTGAGACAGACTCCTACTCTGTTGCCAGGCTGGAGTGCAGTGGCACTATCTTGGCTCACTGCAACCTCTGCCTCCCCGGTTCCAGTAATTCCTCTGCTTCAGCTTCCCGAGTAGCTGGGACTACAGGCACGTGCCACCACACCCAGCTAATTTTTGTACTTTTAGTAGAGATGGGGTTTCACCATGTTGGCCAAGATGGTTTCAATCTTTTGACCTTGTGATCTGCCCACCTCGGCCTCCCAAAGTGCTGGGATTATGGGCGTGAGCCACCGTGCCCAGCCGCATCCACCTTTTAGTCCCAGGATGTGCTAGGGTCTTTCTTTGGTATGTCCTTTTAAGCAAAATGTTCTTATTCCTGGTTCATTGCATAGAAACCTTGGTAGAGAAAAATTTAAAAAGGAGAAGATAATATAAATAGAAAAATTGTATTTCCAAAGTAGGTAGCATATGTATGTGAGACATGATTGAACTAGTGTGGTAGGCAGTTTTTTGGGCTGCTTATTGTCCGGTAGGGCCAAAAGCTTAAGACTGGCTAATGAGTTTTGAGCTGAAGTGACTTGTTGGTTGAGAATTTAGTTACCTGTGTGAGATAATCAAAAGTGTACTCTCTCTCCTCTTTGGATGGTCACCAGCAATTTTCAAGAAGTTACTTGCTTAGTCACTTGGATCCCTAAGTGACCATAGTGTACAAAGACCCACTTCCATGCCGGTCTTCAACAAATGTGTAGTATGACCAAGAAACAAGTCTTTATTGTCTTAAGCTGCTAAGATTTTGGAGTTGTTTGTCTCTACATGAGAACTTAGACTGTTGTGATTACATGTAATATGTTTAGCCACATGGAATACATTGTTTATATTATAAATTATACATACCTTGAACTCAGTATTGACTTATGATCCCATTATATAATGATGAAATAAGTTTATTATTGAAAGAAAAATAGACATATGTATTTTGCCTTATGAGAAACCCAGGAGATATCCAAAAGCATGTCAGCATACACACGTAGACACAAACATTTGTAAAAAACTCACTTGAATGCCATTACCCAGAAATAGCTTTCACTAGTGTTATGCAAATGTAATTTCGGGCATCTCTTTATACATATATACAAACAGAAAGCTAAACAGATAGGCATACAGAAATGAATAATTTTTCAAAATGATATTGCAGAAAGCAGTACATATGAATTTAATCAGATACGAAACAAGGGAGTGAAATTGAAATAAAAATAAAATTAACACCAGATTATTGACATTTAAGAAAAATGTTTTTTTACCAGAGATTCTCGTTCTCTTCTGTATGCATTGAATATATTTGATGATAGTAAAGAATTAATTTTTAAGTATGATAATGGTATATATGTGTATCCTAGCCAAAAGAGTTTTTATGACTTAGAGTTACACACTGAAATTAATGCTCAAATTATAGCATGTCTGCTATCACTCAACTTAATCCAAAAAGGGGTGTGGATGAAAAAAATAGATGGAGTGAAATTGGTCATAGGGAACTGTTTCAGCCCTGGGTCATGGTTACGGGTGGATTCATTATACTACTCTGTGTACGTTCATGTATGCTTGCAATTGTCCATAATTTCAAATTAAAATAGAAAAGAGGGCTGGGGATGGTGGCTCAAGCCTGTAATCCCAGCACTTTGGAGGCCAAGGCAGGTGGATCACCTGAGGCCAGGAGTTCGAGACCAGGCTGGTCAACATGGTAAAACCCCGTCTCTAATAAAAATACAAAAATTAGCCAGGCGTGGTGGCTTGCGCCTGTAATCCCAGCTACTCAGGAGGCTGAGGCAAGAGACCTGCTTGAACCTGGGAAGCAGAGGTTGCAGTGAGCCAAGATCAAGCCACTGCACTACAGTCTGAGCAACAGAGTGACACTGGGTCTCAAAAAAAAAAAAAAAAAAAGAAAAGAAGAGATTCTATGAGTTGTAAGTCCACTTAAAACAACGTGGACAACCCACTAAAGACTCTCTTTTGAACAAATGCTTGACAGTGTAGGCTGAAAGGTAAGATAAAGATTTTGAGAAAGTGGACAAATGTCCACTCGGAACTGATATGACAGTGCTGAAACTGATGTCACTCGATACTGCAGCTCTCCACATTTCCAGAAGTGAGTGCTGATACTCCAAATTATTTTGTCTTCTATTCTGCTGGCTGACCATTGGATTGATGGTAGAGTAAAAGTAACAAAATTAAACAAAACTAGGATTTCATGTAAAAGGGATTTCTCTCTGCCTTTGTGATAAGGTATATTATCATCATTATAAAATATTTTAACTAAGTGAGGCATTTTATATTACCTGTAAAATACATTTTAAAGTGCTAACCTTGAGAAGAATAACCCTAATTAATTATAGTTTCCAATAATTAATTCACTTTTTAAAAATTTTTATTCAATTATGATTCTTCCTAGCTGGTTTCCACTAGCAATCATTCATGTTCACTAAGAATAAAATACGCAGAAATGGACCTAATTCTGCAACCTGAATATAGCAGCACTAATTACAAAAGTAAACTGTATAAAATGTCAAAAATAATTTGACCGATATTTTTCATGTGACAACTTAAGAAATTAATAGGTTCAACTCAAATGTATCAAAGTTCTGCATATACACCCTTATCTATGCATACATCTCTCAAGACCTGCTAGGAAATAAACTCTTTGTAACTTAAGGGTTTTTAAAAAATCTCTCAAATAATAAATATTTTTAAAATACATACACAGATTCACAGCTGAATTCTACCAGGCAGTCAAAGAAGAATTCGTACCAATCCTATTGACACTATTCCACAAGATAGAGAAAGAGAGAATCCTCCCTAAATCATTCTATGAAGCCAGTATCACCCTAATACCAAAACCAGGAAAGGACATAACCAAAAAAAAGAACTATAGACAAATACCCTGATGAACACATATGAAAAAATCCTTAACGAAATAACTAGCTAACTGAATCCAACAACGTATCAAAAAGATAAGCCACCATGATCAAGTGGGCTTCATACCAGGGATGCAGGGATGGTTTCACATATGCAAGTCAATAAATGTGATACACCACACCAACAGAATTAAAAACAAAAATCACATGATTATCTCAATAGACTCATAAAAAGCAATTGATAAAATCCAGCATCCCTTTATGATTAAAAGCCTTGGCTGGGCATGGTGACTCATGCCTGTAATCCCAACACTTTGAGAGGCCGAGGTGGGCAGATCACATGAGGTCAGGAGTTTGAGACTAGCCTGGCCAATATGATGAAAACCCATCTCTACTAAAGATACAAAAAATTTAGCTGGGTGTGGTGGTGTGCGCCTGTAATCCCAGCTACTTGGGAGGCTGAGGCAGGAAAACTGCTTGAACCTGAGAGGCAGAGATCGCTGTGAGCCAAGATTGTGTCACTGCACTCCAGCCTAGGCTACAGAGCAAGACTCTGTCTCAAAAATAAATAAATAAAACTCTCAGCAAAATCGGCATACAAGGGACATACCTCAATATAATAACAGCCATCTATGACAAACCACAGCCAACATAATACTCAATGGGGAAAGGTTGAAAGCATTCCCTCAGAACTGGAAAAAGACAAGAATGCCCACTCTCACCACTTCTCTTCAACGTAGTACTAGAAGTCCTAGCCAGAGCAATCAGACGAGAAAGAAATAAAGGGCATCCAAATCAGTAAAGAGGAAGTCAAAGTCAAACCGTCGCTGTTTGCTGATGATATGATTATATACCTGGAAACCCCTGAAGACTCCTCCAATAAGCTTCTCGAACTGACAAAAGAATTCAGCAAACTTTCCGGATACAAAATTAATGCAGACAAATCAGTAGCTTTCCTATAAATCAACAGCGACCAAGCTGAGAATCAAATCAAGAACTCAACCCCCTTTACAGTAGCTGCAAAAAAAAAAAAAAAAAAAAAAAAAAAAAATACTTAGGAACATACCTGACCAAGGAGGTGAAAGACTTCTACAAGGAAAGCTGTAAAACATTTCTGAAAGAAATCATAGATGACACAAACAAATGGAAACACATCCCATGCTCATGGATGGGTAGCATCAATATTGTGAAAATGACCATACTGCCAAAAACAATCTACAAATTCAATGCAATCCATATCAAAATATCACCATCATTTTTCACAGGATAAAAAAAATCCTAAAATTTATACGGAACCAAAAAAGAGCCCGCGTAGCCAAAGCAAAACTAAACAAGAAGAACAAATCTGGAGGCATCACATTACGTGTTTTCAAACTCTACTATAAGGCCATAGTCACCAAAACAGCATGGACTGGTATAAAAATAGGTACATAGACCAGTGCAACAGAATAGAGAACCCAGAAATAAACCCAAATACTTATGGCCAACTGATCTTTGACAAAGTGAACAAAAACATAAAGTAGGGAAAGGACATACTTTTCAACAAATGGTGCTGGGATAATTGGCAAGCCACATGTAGGAGAACGCAAATGGATCCTCATACAAAAATCAACTCAAGATGGATCAAGGACTTAAATCTAAGACCTGAAACTATAAAAATTCTAGAAGATAACATCAAAAAAACCCTTCTAGACATTGGCTTAGGCAAGGATTTCATGACCAAGTACCCAAAAGCAAATGCAATAAAAACAAAGATAAATAGCTGGGACTTAATTAAACTAAAGAGCTTTTGCACAGTAAAAGGAACAGTCAGCAGAGTAAAGAGACAATCCACAGAATGGGAGAGCATCTTCACAATCTATACATCTGACAAAGGACTAATATCCAGAATCTACAGGGAACTTATACAAATTAGCAAGAAAAAAAGAAACAATTCCATAACAAACTGGACTAAGGACATGAACAGGGACAATTCTCAAAAAAAGATATACAGATGGCCAACAAACATATGAAAAAATGCTCAACATCACTAATCATTAGGAAAATGCAAATCAAACCATGATGCGATACCACCTTACTTATACTCAAGAATGGCCATAATAAAAAAAATCAAAAAATAATAGATGTTGGTGTGGATGTGGTGAAAAGGGAACACTTCTACAGTGCTGGAGGTAATGTAACTAGTGCAGCCACTATGAAAAGCAGGGTGGAGATTCCTTAAAGAACTAAAAGTAGAACTACCATTTGATGCAGTAATCTCACTACTGGGTATCTACAGAGGAAAAAAAGTGATTATGTGAAAAAGATACTTGCACACACGTGTTTATGGCAGCACAATTCGCAATTGCAAAATTGTGGAACCAACCCAAATGCCCATCAATCAATGAGTGGATAAAGAAACAGTGATATATATATCTATATATCTATATATATATACATATAGATATAGATCTATATGTATATATATATCTCAGTATATATATACATATAGATCTATATCTATATGTGTATATATATATATCTCAGTATATATAACACATATATACATATATGATAGAATACTACTCAGTCATAAAAAGGAATGAATTAATGGCATTCACAGCCACCTGGATGAGGTTGGAGACTATTATTCTAAGTGAAGTAACTTAGGAATGGAAAACCAAACATTGTATGTTTTCACTAAAATGTGGGAGCTAAGCTATGAGGATGCAAAGGTGTAAGAATGACACAATGGACTTTGGGGACTCAGGAGAAAGGGTGGGAAGGGGATGAGGGATAAAAGACTACAAACTGAGTACAGTGTATACTGCTCAGGCGATAGGTGCCACTACAATCTCACAAATCACCACTGAAGAACTTACTCTTGTAACCAAACACTACCTGTTCCCCAATAACTTATGGAAAATAAAAAAAATAAAAAAACTAAAAAAAATACACATCTGCACACACATAGAGCCAAAGGAACAAACAAAAGGAATAAAATAATTCATTAGTTGGGAACAATCAACTCTTTTGAAAAGATTAACTAGGAATTTTTTTTTTTTTTTTTTTTTTTTTTTGAGACAGAGTCTCGCTCTGTTGCCCAGGCTGGAGTGCAGTGGTGCAATCTCGGCTCACAGCAAGCTCAGCCTCCTGGGTTCATGCCATTCTCCTGCCTCAGCCTCCCGAGTAGCTGGGACTACAGGTGCCCGCCACCACGCCCAGCTAATTTTTTTTTTTTTTGTATTTTTACTAGAGACGGGGTTTCACCATGTTAGCCAGGATGGTCTCGATCTCCTGACCTCGTGATCCACCTGCCTCAGACTCCCAATAGTAATTTTCTTATAGGAGCACTTGGGGACAAACTTTACTTTCAACGTTTTTCTTGATTAGATGAAAACAAACACATAGAAAATAAGGGGAAAGAAAAGTCAATCCAGACAAATACAACTGAACAGATAAATTGTTATTGGGGTGGTAGAGACAAGGAAAGCTTTGAAAAAAAATTTTCTCTGGAGTGAGAACTATAAAATCAAGCTGAACAGATTTTTCTTAAGAAACATGATAAAGGACTAGCTTAGAAGACAAAGAATTGTGTTAGACATTATTTGTTATATAGTTGTGGGCCTGAAAGTGTCTTATATTAAAGGAAGTGATTAAAGGAATCTAGAAAAGAGTGCCAACCTTTTGGTGAGGGTACTGAAGAGCTGATTTATCACCATGGGAAATTTGGGAGAGGGGTAGCATGGTGCTAATATCTGGAGCTAGGAAGTTACATCTCCCAGAGTGCCCAGGACCCATCCAGGATGCTGTTCTGCAGAATCATCTGATTCCTCACCAAGAAGTTGGAAGTGAGGACTAACGCAGGCCAGAGGAGCTATCTTGACATCCACTACCCAGACATTATTTCTAAGATTGCTATTGTCATGTCAGTTCCTAACGGACATTTATCCACCTTCTCAAGGCCTCTACCTTTCAGTCTTTCTGTAAAGCATTTATTCAAAGGAGATTCTTTATAGTGGGGTGGCCAGGTTGTTTCAAATGGGCTTATATTTCATAAACTAGAATATATTTTTCATTTTACTTGGAAGCTACGGAAATTGCAAACATACGTGAAAGTAGACAGAATATTATAATGAATCCACATATACTCATGACCCAGGGCCAAAACAATGTACCTATGACCAATTCCATTCCGCCTGCTTCTTGCTCCAAACCCTTTTTGGATTAATTTGAATGACGGTAGACATGGTATAATTTAACCACTGATAATCTCAGTATGTAACTCTGAGACATAAAAAAAGTTTTGTTAGCATAACCTTATATATACCCCATTATCATACTTAAAATTAATAATTTCTAAAACTAGTTTCTGAAAGGAATGTGGAGATCACCAATTCTGAAAGTTGGTACAACTTAAATCGACTTCAAGCTAAAACAGCAATTACTTTCTTTTACAAACCATTTTACATAAGATTGAAATGAGAAGTGACTAAAAGTTAGAAACTCCATAAATGGTGCCAAAGTGATCTGCGATGAGACTTTTGTGAAATTAGAGACAACAATCTAAATTTCATTGAGGTATATATTTTTCATCAGATAGTAACTTTTAGTTTTTACCCTTCCTTAGTTTTTCAGTAACTATTCCTTGAAAAATACCTTCTGAGTCTCTAGGACCTAAGAATGGAAGAGGTGAGTCCACACTTATTAAACACAGAAAAATTGAGGATTGAGTTCCTCCTAGAGAATGAGTGTGGTGCCCCAGTTTGGTGACTAAAAGGGATCCCCTTGGAAAGCATTTCAGAGAAGAAGGGATAAAAATGAAGCCCTCTAGTGCCTTTCTAATAAGGCTCTTTTCCTCACTAAGTGATGCTTCCAGTAAGTAGAGACATCTTGGTTCCTAGGCCCATCATCCTGTGTGCAATTCATCCGGGGACGGATGCCATTCTATTTTCAACAAGAGGCATAAAAGAGACAAAGATCTAGATTTAGAGAACAAAATGTACTCATATACAAGGACCTCTCTCCTTAAGGATAGGAGCAAAGTATGCATATTACCTTCCCATCTCAAGTTTAAGTTATTTGGAGATAGGAAACATACAAACACATACACACGCATCAATTGCATATGTAGTTGTATGTCTCTATATGTGTATACATATCAAGATATTATAGCATTATGGAGGGATATTATTATGCAGTCATACAATTTTTCTACTAATGAAATATTATGATATGGCCATTATTATCCCCCATTTATAGGTGAAGCTATCAATCATTTCCTGCTACCTGCTCTCAGACGGAATCTGACAACTCTCTTTTAGATATTCTTGCCCTTCAACTCTTCCATACAGTATGTTAATTGTTCATTGAACCCTTGGTTAAAAATGTTGGCATCCTATTTGTCTTTTTAGAAGGCTCTTCTTAATATGGACCTGCCTTCTCATTCATGGATTTGGTAAACCACCCTTTAAATCCACTGTGCTGTTCTGAGCAGTCTTAACCTTTGGAATTACACCTGAGATTTGGAAAACATTTTTAGCTTTCATTATGGGGGAAAAAAAAAATGTAATGGTCAAGCTCGGCATTTCAGTGGGGCAAGACAGACTCAGGGAGTGTGAACAGAAAAAAATTTACACTGTTTCTCCTTTGCTCTATTGAGAGACTGGACTAAACAATCATGTTTAGATGGGAATAGTATCTGAAACCAACGTTTGGATGGGGGTAATTTAAATTACAAACAGAAGCTATTAGAATGAAAAGAACTATTGGCTAAATTACCAGCTGAAAGCACTCTTTATGGAAAACATACACCAAGTTCCTCACACAGTATTGATGGACACAGAATGAAGCACCACTCGGCAGGCACCAAATCCATTTCACTAATTCCCTTGGTCAGAAGAAAAGACACTAACCCAGAATGCAGCCAATCAGCAGAGCCAAGGTGTACTATGCAAACTGCACACACTGGCAAATCCATAAATCTATTGTAATTGAGGTAGGCTCTTTATTTAGAGAAGAAAGAATATTTTGAAATGTTCTATCCTCTATTAAAGAACTATAGAGATTATAAAAGCCTAATAATCTTTCATTAATTAATTTTTTTTTTTTTTTTTTTTGAGACAGAGTCTTGCTCTGTCACCCAGGCTGGAGTGCAGTGGCATGATCTCAGCTCACTGCAACCTCCACCTCCCATGTTCAAGCGATCCTCCTGCCTCTGCCTCTTGAGTAGCTGGGACTACGGGTATGCACCACCACGCTTGGCTAATTTTTTTTTTTTTTTGTATTTTTAGTAGAGATAGGGTTTCACCATCTTGGCCAGGCTGGTCTTGAACTCCCGACCTCAGGTAATTTGCCCGCCTTAGCTTCCCAAAGTGCTGGGATTACAGGCGTGAGCCACTGTGCCCAGCCCCATTAATCCATTTTTAAGGAACACTATTTAAATTTTAAAGTTAGTGATAAAAATAATAATAAATACTAGTTACTAAGTTAATGTCCAGCATGATGTAGGTTTCATGCCACTTACTTACACATTATTTAATTTAATTATAAGGGAATGCAGTGATATGTCTAGGTTTCCCACCACTCTGCTGGTAATGCCAGACACAGGCTCAGATGGTCTAACAATGAAGCCTTCCTTCAAAATGAGTTATGTAGAAGAAAAGAGCCAAGACCCAGGTTGATGCTTTTTTCCTTATATCTAATACCTAGGATAATTTAGACATCTAACTTCTGAAAGTTAATTCATGTTTTTCTGATGATCCAACTATTTTTAAAAGCATAATAATCATATCAAGTAACTATAAGGCCAAGTAGTAAAACATCCAAAGAGAAAAGCCAATTATTTCAATGTTTACTGATTTATCCATTTATTCAAAAAATGGAGCCAATATTATAAAGCACTGGGCTGCGTAAGCAGGTTTTTTCTAAGTGATAACACAGACTTTCTATTTTTTTTCCACACCAAAATAAGATATATTCACTGCAAAAATCAACCCTGGTTTTCTTTACCTGAAATGAATTATGGGTATTGTGATAATATGAGTAATATTCAAATTTCTAAGTGGGCCTCAATACTGAGGACAACAGAAAGACTCAATTTTGTATAGAGGGGAAATGGACAATTAGTTCATTAACTCTTTATTAGATTGCAAGGAGAAGGTTAATTGGTAATTCAATAGTTTTAACCGTAACCATGGTACTCTGTTAGCTTGGAATACAGGAAGAACACAATCATTAGCATAGAGGAACTCACAGATAAGTCAATTCTAAAAGTTAGTAGTCAGAATTAAAAAAAGAAAAAATTATAGCCATTCTGTTTTGAGATCTTCTAGCCAACAAATAAAACCCTGAACAGAATATAATGCCTACCAGCTGCCTGGAGCATGAAGTGGAGGTCCGAACAGAAATGCTGTACAACTGAAGTTACCCCCACAGAATAGTCATAAACAAAGCACCTCGTAGAGCACTATTTTGAGTTGGAGTTGCTTTAATACATATGTTCTCTTTATTCTTTAAAAAGAGACTTGATCCTAGCAAAAACTATTTATTTTATGAAAAGTTAAAACATTATGGCTTCAGGCTAGAATGATTTTATATTTCTAGACATTCTGCTTATGGGGTTAGTTCTGTAAGAATTGTGTCCTGTACAGGGCATAGTGGCTTACACCTGTAACCCAGCTACTTGGGAGGTTGAGGTGGGAGAATCGCTTGAGGCCAGGAGTTTGAGACCAGCCTGGGCGACATAGTGAGGACTCATCTCTACAAAATTAAAAAAAAAAAAAATTTCCAAGCATGGTTGTGCATGCCCATAGTCCCAGCTACTTGGGAGGCTGAGGTGGGAGGATCTTCTGAGCCCAGGAGTTCAAAGCTGCATTGGGCCTTGATAATGCCTCTGCACTCCATCCTGGGCAACAGAGACAGAGCAAGACCCTGTCTTTAAAAAAAGTGTTCTCACTTCACTTTCTTTTCTGAGACAGAGTTTTGCTCTTGTTGCCCAGGTTGGAGTGCAATGGTGCAATCTTGGCTCACCGCAACCTCCGCCTCCCAGGTTCAAGTGATTCTCCTGCCTCAGCCTTCCAAGTAGCTGGGATTACAGGCATGCGCCACCACGCCAGGCTAATTTTGTATTTTTAGTAGAGACGGAGTTTCTCCATTTTGGTCAGGCTAGTCTTGAACTCCTGACCTCAGGTGATCTGTCCGCCTCAGCCTCCCAAAGTGTTGGGATTACAGGTGTGAGCCATGGCACCTGGCGCTCACTTTACTTTCTTTAGGCAATTTATGCTATAATACGATTCTGTTGGAAGCCCAGTAACAATCATCAGATAGCTCTGCTGTATGTAAATATCTATAGATGGGACACTGAGCAAAAATTTGAAATTTAAATGAAAATTGCATGATTCTTTTTCATTCATCACATTAGACTCTGAGACCTTTGAGAAAAAAGGGAGAAAAAATATCTTTAAAAATATTTTAACAAGGCCAGCCATACTGTTCTTGGCCATGTGATTAATGAATGAATCCATTCCTTCATTCATTCATGTGATATTACAAGTACTGATCATCTAAGGTTGGCCAACAATTTGAGTTAGGCAACATGGATATAATGGTTAACAATACAGTTCCTATCCTCAAGGAATTTAAAGTGCAGTGGAAAAGACACAATACCAAACATATGATTATAATGTAGTGATACACATGCCAATCAAGGGCATGTGTTTGAGTAGGCAAGTGATGGTATGGGAATCAGATAATATCAATTTTAATTCACCCAATTGCATTTAGGGCTAAGATGTTAGGAGTGTCACAACTCTTTTAGAGTTTATCTAGCATAACACATAAATTTTAGAATTTATTTATTGTAGATAAATCTAGAGTTTATTTATGGTAGGTAAATCTAGAATTTATTCAGAAATTTTAACTGAACCCCCTGCCTTGTCATGGGGGGATAAAAGATGTTGCTGGGGGTAGAAGTGTTCACCTTTTCTCATAACTACGTTCAGGGGGAAAGTACCCTCTGTAATTTAGTAAATAAAAATAGAGAAGAGTGGAAGAAAATGAAAGATGAGAGGGAAAGAAGGAAGGTCTAAAGCATGACGGAAAGGTGTGCAAGGTTTAAAAATAAAAAAAAAGTTGGGGGTATGTAAAGGGGAACGTAATATAACGGAATACAGAATCTGGATATTTCTTTCACTTCATCACCAAGGACTCGTGGACCGTGGTGACTCTTGGCACAGTGTGGAGACACCTGAAGGGACCTGAGCCTTATCCAGTGGGATGTTTTTTTACTATGGAGAAAACGGTGACTATGGAGGGGTGTGTGTATGTGTGCTTAGAAGATAAAAGAACTGTACAGCTAGGAGATGTAACACTCTGGAACCTAGGTAAGTTTGCTGAAAGAAATTTACTTCATGGGGACAATTTTACCTGGCAGCTTTTCTGAGGGCTAAGGGGCAGGCAATTTGACTAGCATCATTACTTTCACAGATTTTTAACTGCATATAATTTTGGTCTGAACCACCTTGCCAGTGAGGATGGAAAAAAAAATGTATACCTTCCAGAGATGTTAAAGGAGTGGTATTAGTTATATATTGTTGCATAACAAATTACTCTAACACTTAGCAGCTTAAATCAACAAACATTTCATATGTCACACGGTTCTGTTGGCCAGGAATCTGGAAGCAACTTAGCTGAGTGGTCTGGTTTAGAGTCTCTCAAGAGGTTGCGGTTGTGATGTTGACCAGAAATGCAGTCAATCTGAAGGCTTTAATAGGGCTGGAGGATGTGTTTCCACAGCGGCTCATACACATATCATGCTGATTGTTGGCAGGAGACTTCAGTTCCTCACCATGTAGACCCCTCTATAAGGATATTTGAGTGTTTCCATTAGAGTAAGTTGGCTTTCTCCAGAGCAAGTAATCCAAGGGAGCAAAGGGAACTCAGCCGTGGAAGTCACAAGCCATCATTTCTGCAATATCCTCTGAGTTACTACCCTATTTAATGTCAGTAGAGAATATAGAGTGGTGTGAATACCAAGAGGCAAAATTCATTGGGGGCCATTTTGGAGCCTGACTACAGTAGAAGAAAAGTGAAACATTTGTTTATTGGTAGATGAGATATAAGACAGAATGGGGAAATCAGGTATGAAACCCAGGAGTCTGGCTTTTGACAGTATTATTGCTTTTGTTTAGAAGTGTTTTGCATTTGCACTTTCCTGCTGTGTATTTCTGAACATGTATACATGACAACTATTATTTCTCTAGGGTAAGTCACAGGGGTGATTTGTTAGATCACAATGAGGTTGTTAATTTATTATCTCCTGGAGAAAGGTAAGGGAAAGTATCCTAGGGACAGTTACAAAACTATGTCAACAAATTAATGAAACTAGAAAGTGTGTATTTTTAAGGTATATCAAAAGTATAGGAATTGAAAATTGGTTAGTAGTCTTTAGCACTGGAGAACAAAGCTAATGGCTGTATAATATGAAAAATGCTGGTTTTCTCTAAATCAAAGTTTCTTAAGCGTGGCATTATTAACATATTAGGCTGCATAATTTTTTATTTTTGCTATCGGAGGACTTTCCTGTGTATTATACAATGTCTAACGGTATTCTTTGCCTCTATTCACAAGATGTCATTAGTATCACCTTTCCATTGTGACAGAAAAATATGACTCTAACATAGCCAAATGTTTTCTTGGAAGGGGGTGGAGGTCCCGGGCGAGGTAGACAGTAAAATCACATTTGGTCAATAACTACGGCTGTAAACATTTTTGGCTAGATTTTTTTTTTTATCTTTTGGTTAAGGCTTTGCAAAAATTATGTTAATACAAAAATCTGGCTTTGGTGAAATCTTGTAATTAACCAAAAGTCAATGCCAGTCATAAAAATACAATTTTTCTCTAATTCAAGTGAAAACACAGGGCAAGAAACTCATTCAGATAAAAATGAAAACAAAATTTTATGTCAGGCCATCCTCCAAAAATTGAATGCCTGTGGCCTAAGCCTTCTAATAACTTGGGCTTTCTGAATTGGAAAAAAAATACTTTCTCATCCCCTTTACTATTGAACTGAAGTAAGCATGAAATTGTGTGATGGGACAGAAAGAGACTCCACATTTGAAAGTAGTAGTAGTATTAGGAAAATGTTTATAAGTCAAGCATCTTTCATAAAAAGGCAAGCCAAGCCATGCTATTGTTTCTATAATCATTCCATGGTTCTCCTAGGGCAAACTGAAATGATTGTTGTACTGGGCATTGTGGCTCACGCCTGGAATCCCAGAACTTGGGGAGAGAGGTGAGAGAATCTCTTGAGGCTGGGAGTTTGAGACCAGCCTGGGCAACACAGCACAACCCTGTCTCTACAAAAAAAAACTTTAAAAAGTAGCTGGGCATGGTGGCATTTGCCTGTAGTCCCAGTTGGGAGGATTGCTTCAGCCCAGGAATTTGAGGTTGTAGTGAGCTATGATTGTGCCAATGCACTACAGCACAAGCAACAGAGCAAGACCCTGTTTCTAAAACAAACAAACAAACAAACAAACACCCTGAAAAAAGAAATAATGAAATGCTTGTCATTTTGCCTGAAACACTGAAACATCAAAAACCAGTAAGAATATATCACTGCTCTTATTTGTGCAAGGCATAACAGAAACATTATACCCTACTATAATAAGGCAGATTAGATAATAGCTATTTTATTCCTTCCAGAATGTAGTATAGCACTAAGATTATGTTGTACAAAGTATAACATGACTTTAAGAATGGCAGAGCAAGCAGTTTTATGTACCCTCTTTCCAGCAAAATAAGCCTAACTAGTGAAAACTATTAGAAGAAATAAACACCACCATATAAAATCTGTGAAAATTAATTGATTATAGGGCAAATGATAAAATATTTAAGAAAATCTACTAAATCTTGTTAAGAACAGGAAGCGTCTGTGGAATTTGAGTCAATTATCCCACCCTGACCACAGCCCAGCCTAATGGAAGCCTTACCCAAGGTAAGTGCAGCCCAAAACACAGGGCATCCTTTCCCCTTGGCTCCCAGTCTAGGACTATAAGTGCCCTGAGGGGGAATCAGGTCACCAGCATTTTTCATCCTTCCCTGCTTTGTCTTTGCAGAATCTCCTTTCTTCAAGCAACAATGCTGAGAAGTCTGCGTCTCTCTCTATTACTCAGTGCCCATTTTTATGGCATAAACTCTACTCCAAGAGTGGCTGATTAAGAATACTGAGACACCTATCACCCGTATCACAGCTCACCTGCAGATTGAAGATTCTATGTCAGGAGAAGCAAGCTGAGAAAACCAGTGGCTACCAGTTCACTCAGTGCCCTACTCCTAAAGCTGGGGTGTCACTCTTGGAGAAAAAGATCACTTTTCCTTTCCATCACTACAGTACAGTGGTGCGTAAGTTTTGCCTAGGGAGACAGGGAAGCCTAATAACAGTTTTGACAGTCTCCCCAAGACAAGTGATTTTATTTGAAACAATATCTGGGAAGTTCAAACCAAAGGATACCCTTAAGAATAATGGAGAGATTGGTGGTAAGCAATTAAGAGGAGACTAACAACTTCATGACAGCAACAAGCTAGGTTATAAATGAGCTAGAAATTTATGAGGGAAAACCACAAAAAGAGTCAGCTAAGAAGGTTCTCCTGGAGTTGGAGCAAACCTCAAAGACTGACACAAGGACTATCCCTGCAAGAGGACTGCATTTCATTGGATCACACAGACACTGGAGCAATTTATGCTCTGGGGCGTTGTTGAAGATATTTGGCAACTAATGGAGGCTAATACCTGGTTATGATATCAACAAGAGCTGACAACCGAATAGAGAAATCAGGGAAAGAGACAATCAAAGGTAGTTCTGCTGAAACCACTGTCATCCTAGACAGATGTGTTCATGCCAAGACTTGGCCCTCTAAGGAGTGACATCAGAAACTATACCCTTTTGCAGAAATAAACTTCACTAAAATGGTCCACCCAAGCCACTAAACAAATAAACAGGCAAACAACAACAAAAACAAGATTCTAAAAGTGCCATTCATTTCCAGAGTTTGGACACTGCGTTTTCTGAAATGTAAAGGTTTTCAACAAAAATATTGCACATGGACAGAAACAGGAAAGTGAGTCTCATCCATGGGATGAGGAGACGACAGAAACTGCTAATGTTAAGTCTTGACTTATAACCAAAGAAACAAACTAAAAACGAAAGGAAACCAGTATTAGAGAAGTAAAGAAAGGTATGATGACAATACCTTATTAAACAAAGAAAATCAATAAAGTTATAAAAATTCTAAAAAGAAACTAAATGGAATTTTTAAAGCTTAAAAGCACAAAAACTGAAATGAATATATCACTACAGAGGCTCAAAGCTAGATTTGAGCTGGCAGAGAAGAGAATCAGTGAACTGGATAATAGATAGTAATTATGCATTCTGAAGAACAAAGAGAAAAAAGAAGAAAAATGAGCATTGTCTCGGAGAATTGTAAGGCACTGTTCCCAAATTTGGCTGCACATTAATACCACCAGGGGAGTTTTAAAGAATCCTGATGCCTAACTTGTATTCTATATTAATTAACAGGTCTAGGAGTGGGAACCTGACACCAGTTTTGTTTTTTTTTTTTTTTTTTTTTTTGAGATGGAGTCTTGCTATGTTGCCCAGGCTGGGGTGCAGTGGTGTAATCTCGGCTCACTGCAACCTCCACCTCCTGGGTTCAAGCAATTCTCCCTGCCTCAGACTCCTGAGTAGCTGACATTACAGGTGCCCACCACCACGCTTGTTTAATTTTTGTATTTTAGTAGAGACTGGGTTTCACCATGTTGGCCCGGCTGGTCTCAAACTCCTGACCCCACATGATACGCCTGCCTTGGCCTCCCAAAGTGCTGAGATTGCAGGCAAGAGCCACTGCGCCTGGCCTAGACACCAGTATTTTTTTTTTTTATCCCCAAAGTGGTTCCAATGTGCAGCAAAGTATGGGGACCACTGGCATATACCAAAGCTAAGATACAGAGTTAAGTGGCTTTGTTTAAATATGTCATAATGGATCTTTAAATAAAGCAAGACTTTCTTAACACTTTCTCATGTTATTAAAAGCAGACTTTGGGGGCTGTTTAACCTTATAACAAAGATGCCAAATAGAAATTTTTATTCTACAGAGATTCTCTATAAATAGTAGATAATCCAGGTCCTTATTTTCTATTGTTCTTGCTCCACTATTAACATTTTTGTTTTTAATTTTAAGCAGGGTGCAGTGGTTCACACCTGTAATGCCAGCACTTTGGCAGGCCAAGGCAGCCAGATCACCTGAGGCCAGGAGTTCGAGACCAGCCTGGCCAACATGGTAAAACACTGTGTCTCTACTAAAAATACAAAAATTAGCCGGGCATGGTGGCAGGCTCCTGTAGTCTCAGCTACTCAGGGAGGCTGAGGCAGGAGAGTCACTTCATCCCAGGAGGCAGAAGTTGCAGTGAGCTGAGATGGCACCACTGTACTCCAGCCTGGGTGAAAGAGCAAGACTCTCTCTCAAAAAACAAAACAAAACAAAATAAAATTTGTTTTTTATTTTTAAAATCACATCAGCCACCTTCTAATTATGAGTATTACAAATTTGCCTCATGCTTTTTTGTCTCTTGAACCAGTTATTCTGAGAACTCAGAAGTAAAATCCAGTAAAGATTTTTAAAGAATCCACATAAGTTTAATGAGAGTACCAAGTGTAAGGAGAGGAGAGAGAGATGGAGCAAAAAAACAAAGTTTGAAGGAATAATGACTAAAAACTTTACAGGGTAGGCTGGCAAGATGGCCAGATAGGAACAGCTCTGGTCTGCAGCCCCCAGTGAGATCAACACAGAAGGCGGGTGATTTCTGCATTTCCAACTGAGGTATCTGGCTCATCTCACTGGAACTGATGAGACAGTGGGTACAGCCCACAGAGGGCAAGTTGAATCAGGGTGGGGTGCCACCTCACCTGGAAAGTGCAAGGGGTTGGGGAACTTCCTCCCCTAGCCAAGGGAAGCCATGAGGGACTGTGCCATGAGGGATGGAGCTATCTGGCCCAGGTACTAGGCTTTTTCCATGGTCTTCACAATCTGCAGAGCAGGAGATTCCCTCAGGTGCCTATACCACCGAGGCCCTGAGTTTCAAGCACAAAACTAGGCAGCCCTTTCGGCAGACACCAAGCTAGGTGGAGGAGTTTTTTTGTCATACCCCAGTGGCACCTGGAACACCAGTGAGACAGAACAGTTCACTCCCCTGCAAAGGGGGCTGAATCCAGGGAGCCAAGTGGTCTAGCTCAGCGGATCCCACCCCCATGGAGCCCAGCAAGCTAAAATCCACTGGCTTGAAATTCTGGCTGCAAGGACAGCAGTCTGAAGTCAACCTGGGATGCCTGAGCTTGTTGGGGGAAGGGGCATCTGCCATTACTGAGGCCTGAATAGGCAGTTTTCCTCTCACATTAAACAAAGCTGCTGGAGAGTTTGAACTGGGCAGAGCCCACCGCAACTCTGCAGAGCAGCTGTAGCCAGACTGACTCTCTAGATTCCTCCTCTCTGGGCAGAGCATCTCTGAAAGAAGGGCAGCAGCCCCAGTCAGGGGCTTACAGATAAAACTCCCATCTCCATGAGACAGAGCTCCTGGGGGAAGGGGCAGCTATGGGCACAGCTTCTGCAGACTTAAATGTTCCTGCCTGCTGGTTCTGAAGAGAGTAGTGGATCTCCCAGCACAGCGCTCGAGCTCTGTAAGGGACAGACTGCCTCCTCAAGTGGGTCCCTGACCCCCCAGCCTCCTGACTGGGAGACATCTCCCAGCAGGGGTCAACAGACAACTCATACAGGAGAGCTTCAGCTGGCATCCAGTAGGTGCCCCTCTGGGACAAAGCTTCCAGAGTAAGGAAGAGGCAGCAATCTTTGCTGTTCTGTAGCCTCCGCTGGTGATACCCAGGCAAACAGGGTCTGGAGTGGACCTCCAGCAAACTCCAGCAGACCTGCAGCAGAGGGGCTTGACTGTTGGAAAGAAAACTAACAAAGAGAAAGGAAGGAATAGCATCAACATCAACAAAAAGGACATCCACACCAAAACCCCATCCGAAGGTCACCAACATCAAAGACCAAAGGTAGATAAATCCACGAAGGTGAGGAAAAACCAGCTCAAAAAGGCTGAGAATTCCAAAAACCAGAATGATTCTTCTCCTCCAAAGGATCACAACCCCTTACCAGCATGGGAACAAAGCTGGACGAAGAATGAGTTTGATGAATTGACAGAAGTCGGCTTCAGAGAGTGGGTAATAACAAACTCCTCCGAGCTAAAGGAACATGTTATAACCCAATGCAAAAAGAACCTTGAAAAAAGGTTAGCAGAATTACTAACCAGAATAACCAGTTTAGAGATGAACATAAAGGACCTGATGGAGCTGAAAAACACAGCACAAGAACTTTGTGAAGCATATACAAGTATCAATATCCTAATCAATCAAGCAGAAGAAAGAATATCAGAGATTGAAGATCAACTTAATGAAATAAAGCATGAAGACAAGATTAGAGAAAAAATAATGAAAAGGAATGAACAAAGCCACCAAGAAATACAGGAATACGTGAAAAGACCAAACCTGTGTTTGATTGGTGTTCCTGAAAGTGACGGGGAGCATGGCAACAAGTTGGAAAACACTCTTCAGGATATTATCCAGGAGAACTTCCCCAACCTAGCAAGACAGGCCAACATTCAAATTCAGGAAATACAGAGAACACCACAAAGATACTCCTGAAGAAGAGCGACCCTCAAGACACATAATCATCAGAATCACCAAGGTTGAAATGAAGAGAAAATGTTTACGGCAGCCAGAGACAAAGGTTGGGTTATCCGCAAAGGGAAGCCCATCAGACTAACAGTATATCTTTCTGCAGAAACCCAACAAGCTAGAAGACAATGGGGGCCAATATTCAACACTCAAAGAATTTTCAACCCAGAAGTTCATATTCAGCCAAACTAAACTTCATAAGTGAAGAAGAAATAAAATCCTTTACAGACAAGCAAATGCTGAGACAGCACTAAATTTGGAAAGGAAAAAACCAGTACTAGCCACTGAAAAAACATACCGAATTGTAAAGACCATCAACACTATAAAGAAACTGCATCAACTAACAGGCAAAATAATCAGCTAGCATCATAATGACAGGATCAGATTCACATATAACCATATTAACCTTAAATGTAAACAGGCTAAATGCTCCAATTAAAAGACACAGATTGGTAAATTGGATACAGTGTCAAGACCCATTGGTGTGCTGTTTTCAAGAGACCCATCTCATATGCAAAGACACACATTGGCTCAAAATAAAGGGATGGAGGAATATTTACCAAGCAAAAGGAAAGCAAAAGAAAGCAGGAGTTGCAATCCAAGTCTCTGATAAAACAGACTTTAAAGCAACATAGATCAAAGGAGACAAAGAAGGGCATTACATAATGCTGAAGGGATCAATGCAACAAGAAGAGCTAACTGTCCTAAATATACATGCACCCAATACAGGAGCCCCGAGATTCATAAAGCAAGTTCTTACAGACCTACACAGAGACGTAGACTCCCACACAATAACAGTGGGAGACTTTAACACTCCATTGTCAATATTAGATCAACAAGACAGAAAATTAACAAGGATATTCAGGAATTGAACCTGGTTCTGGACCAAGTGGACCTAATAGACACTTACAGAACTCTCCACCCCAGATCAACAGAATATACATTCTTCTCAGCACCATATCACACTTATTCTAAAATTGACCACATAATTAGAAGTAAAACACTCCTCAGCAAATGCAAAAGAATGGAAATCATAACAAACAGTCTCTCAGATCCCAGTGCAATCAAATTAGAACTCAGGATTAAGAAACTCACTCTAAACCAAAAAACTACATGGAAACTGAATAACCTGCTCCTGAATGACTACTGGGAAAATAACAAAATGAAGACATAAATAAAGATGTTATTTGAAACCAACGAGAACAAAGACACAACATACCAGAATCTCTGGGACACAGCTGAAGCAGTGTTTAGAGGGAAATTTCTAGCACTAAATGCCCACAGGAGAAAGCAGGAAAGATCTAAAATTGACACCCTAACATCACAATAAAAATAACTAGAGAAGCAAGAACAAACACATTCAAAAGCTAGCAGAAGACAAGAAACAACTAAGATCAGAGCAGAACTGAAGGAGACAGAGACATGAAAAACGCTTAAAAAAAAAAGAAAACTCAATGAATCCAGGAGCCGGATTTTTGAAAAGATTAACAAAATAGCTAGACTGTTAGCCACAGTAATAAAGAAGAAAAAGAGAAGAATCAAATAGAAACCATAAAAACTGGTAAAGGGGATATCACCACTGATCCCACAGAAATACAAACTACCATCAAAGAATACTATAAACACCTCTATGCAAATAAACTAGAAAATCTAGAAGAAATGAATCAATTCCTGGACTCATACACTCTCCCAAGACTAAACCAGGAAGAAGTCAAATCCCTGAATAGACCAATAACAAGCTCTGAAATTGAGCAAGTAATTAATAGCTTACCAACAAAAAAGGCCAGGACCAGACGGATTCACAGCTGAATTCTACCAGAGGTACAAAGAGGAGCTGGTACCATGCTTTCTGAAATTACTCCAAACAATAGAAAAAGAGGGACTCCTCCCTAACTCATTTTATGAGGCCAGCATCAACCTGATACCAAAACCTGCCATATATATATATATATAAAGAGAATTTCAGGCCAATAGCCCTGATGAATATCGATGTGAAAATCTTCAATGAAATACTGGCAAACCAAATCCAGAAGCACCTCAAAAAGCTGATCCACCACATTCAAGTTGGCTTCATCCCTGGGATGCAAGACTGGTTCAACATATGCAAATCAACAAACGTAATCCATCACATAAACAGAATAAATGACAAAAACCACGATTATCTCAATAGATGCAGAAAAGGCCTTCAATAAAAGTCAACACCGCTTCATGCCAAAAACTCTCAATAAAGTAGGTATTGATGGAACACATCTCAAAATAATAAGAGCTATTTATGAAAAACCTACAGCCAATATCATATTGAATGGGCAAAGGCTGGAAGCATGCCCTTTGAAAACCAGCACAAGACAAGGATGCCTTCTCTCACCACTCCTATTCAATATAGTATTGGAAGTTCTGGCCAGGGCAATCAGGCAAGAGAAAGAAATAAAGGGTATTCAAGTAGGAAGAGAGGAAGTCAAATTGTCTCTGTTTGCAGATGACATGATTGTATATTCAGAAAACCCCATCGTCTCAGCCCAAAATCTCCTTAAGCTGACAAGCAAAGTCTCAGGACACAAAATCAATGTGTAAAAATCACAAGCATTCCTGTACACCAATAATAAACAGAGAGCCACATCATGAGTGAACTCCCATTCACAATTGCTTCAAAGAGAGTAAAATGCTTAGGAGTACAACTTACAAGGGATGTGAAGGACCTCTTCAAGGAGAATTACAAACCACTGCTCAAGGAAATAAGAGAGGACACAAACAAATGGAAAATCATTCCATGCTTATGGATAGGAAGAATCAGTATTGTGAAAATGGCTGTAATGCCCAAAGTAATTTATACATTCAATGTTATCCCCATCAAGCTACCATTGAGTTTCTTCACAGAATTAGAAAAAACTACTTTAAATATCATATGGAACCAAAAAAGAGCCTGCATTGCCAAGACAATCCTAAGCAAAAAGAACAAAGCTGGAGGCATCAAAGCTACCTGACTTCAAACTATACTACAAGGCTACAGTTACCAAAACAGTATGGTGCCGGTACCAAAACAGATACATAGACCAATGGAACAGAACAGAGGCCTCAGAAATAACACCACACATCTACAACCATCTGATCTTTGACAAACCTGACAAAAAACAATCAATAGGGGAAGGATTCCCTATTTAATAAATGGTGTTGGGAAAACTGGGTAACCATATACAGAAAACTGAAACTGGAACCCTTCCTTGCACCATATATAAAAATTAACTCAAAATAGATTAAACACTTAAACGTAAGACCTAAAACCATAAAAACCCTAGAAGAAAATGTAGGCAATACCATTCAGGACATAGGCATGGGCAAAGACTTCATGACTCAAACACCAAAAATGATGGCAACGAAAGCCAAAATAGACAAATGGGATCTAATCGAACTAAAGAGCTTCTGCAAAGTAAAAGAAACTATTATCAGAGTGAACAGGCCACCTACACAATGGGAGAAAATTTTTGCAATCTATCCATCTGACGAAGGGCTAATATCCAAAATCTATGAGGAACTTAAACAAATATACAAGAAAAAAAACAGCCCCATCAAAAAGTGGGAGAAAGTTATGAACAGACACTTCTCAAAAAAGACACTTATATGGCCAACAAACAGATGAAAAAAGGCTCATCATCACTGGTCATTAGAGAAATGCAAATAAAAACCACAATGAGACATCATCTCATGGCAGTTAGAATGGCGATCATTAAAGAGTCAGGAAAAAACAGATGCTGGAGAGGATGTGAAGAAGTAGGAACACTTTTAAACTGTTGGTGGGAGTGTGAATTAGTTCAACCATTGTGGAAGACAGTGTGGCGATTCCTCAAGGATCTAGAACCAGAAATACCATTCGACCCAGCAATCCCATTACTGGGTGTGTACCCAAAGGATTATAAATCATTCTATTATAAAGACACATGCACATGTATGTTTACTGCAGTACTATCCACAATAGCGAAGGCTTGCAACCAACCCAGATGCCCATCAATGATAGACTGGATAAAGAAAATGTGGCACATATACACCATGGAATACTATGCAGCCATAAAAAAGGATGAGTTCATGTCCTTTGCAAGGACATGGATGTAGCTGGAAACTATCATTCTCAGCAAGCTAACACAGGAACAGAAAACCAAATACCTCATGTTCTCACCCATAAGTAGGATTTGAACAGTGAGAACACATGACACAGGGAGGGAAAGATCACACACTGGGGCCTGTCAGAGGGGGTGGGGGATGAGGGAAGGGAGAGCATTAGGACAAATAGCTAATGTAGCTGGTGGGTTGATGGGTGCAGCAAACCACCATGGCACATGTATATGTATGTAACAAATCTGCATGCTCTGCACATGCAGCCCAGAACTTAAAGTATCTGTATATATACATATATATATATACACATATATATACATGTATATATATGTATATCATCTATATGTATATATATATACATGTATATATGTAGTATACATATATACATGTATATATATACATATAGATGTGTGTATATATATACATATAGATGTATATACATCTATATACATATAGATGTATATACATATATACATATAGATGTATATACATCTATATACATATAGATGTATATACATCTATATACATATAGATGTATATACATCTATATACATATAGATGTATATACATCTATATACATATAGATGTATATACATCTATATACATATAGATGTATATACATCTATATACATATAGATGTATATACATCTATATACATATATATATAAAACTTGACAAATTTGATTTAAAAAAATATTATCCACATATCCATGAAGCCCCAAAATTTTGAGATAGGGTAAGTTCAAAAAGATCTACACACAGACACATCATACTAAAAAGATTATAAGCCAAAGACAAAGAGAAAATATTAAATCTGCAAAAGAAAAATGATTCATGTTCAAGAAAGTTTTAATAAGATTAACAGTGGACTTCTCAGAGACAATGAAGTCCAAAGGTAGTTGGGTAACATATTCACAGTGCTGAAAGAGAAACACCATCAAACAATAATGTTAAAAGTACAGCACAACTACCTTTCAAAAGTGAAAGGGAAATAATAAAGACCCTCTCAGATGAACAAGAAGTGGGAAAATTGTTGATAGCAGGCCTGACTTACAAAAATTACTAAAATAATTTCTTTAGACTGAAAGCAAGTGAACCCAGGCAGTAATTCAAATCCACATGAAGAAATGAAGCATGCTTGTAAAAGTAATTACGTACTTACAAAATGACAGTTTAAGTTCGTGTTTGTTCTTTCTGATTTTCTCAACTGACTTATAAAGCAATTACATAAAAATTATGCATATAATTGTATTGTTAGATTTTAACATCTAGGTTAAATGGATGATATAACCTAAATAGATCACCTATCTACTTTAGATAGGTGGTATTTTTGACAGTAGCAGCAGAAGGCAAGTGGAAGCAAAGCTGTATTGAAGCAAGAAAATGACACCAGATGAGAACTTTAATCCACCAAAATACATTGCGGAAAGTAGATACTGTAAATGACAAAGTGAACATAACAAATTTTGTAAATATATAATTAATCTCTTTTCTTCTCTCAGAATGTATGAGACAGATATAGTTATAACAATGTACTATTGCAGTGATAACATATGTAGATGCAATATGTATATAATAATAGCAAAAAATGAAGAAGAAACAGAGTTATATAGGAGTAACATTTCTATATCTCACTAGAATTAGCTTAGTATAAATCTAAACCACATTCTCATAAGTTAAGATGTAGTTAAGTAGATGCTGTCCTGTCCTCAAGAAAAATACATCACAGAAAAAAAAAAGGTTGAAAAAAATTGGTTGAAAGGAAAATAAGGAAAAAAATATGTATTATGCAAATAGCTATAACATGAATGCTGCAGTGGCTAGTGTACTATCAGTCAAAATAAACTTTAAAATTAAAAATGTTACGAGAGCTTAAGAAATTTTATAATGTTAAATGTCTCAATTTATTGCATGATATAATTATAAACTTATACTCACCTAAATACAGATGCAAACAGAGCCCCAGATTACATGAAGCAAACAGTGAAAGAATTAAAGGGAATTTCCAAAATAGGGAATTCAGTAATGATAGTTGGATACTTTAATGCTTCAGTTTCAATTGTGATGAAAACTGCTTGGCAGAAAATCAACAAGGTAAGACTTGAGGAACACTATAAATCAACTGGACCTAAAAGACACCTACGGAACATTCTATGCAACTACAACAGAGTATATATTCTCTCAAGTCCACGTGGAAAACTGGGTAGACCATCTGCTACATTATAAAACAAGTCCTCCATACATTTAAAATGATTTAAATTATGCAAAATATGTTTTCAACCACACGGAACAAAATTTGAAGTCAATAACAGGAGTAAAGTTACATATATGTTGAAAGTAAATAACATACCCCAACATAAGCAATGGGTGAAACAAGAAATAACAAAGGAAATTAGAAAATACTTTAATATGAATACAAATGAGGACACAACATATGGAAACTCATGGGATGCAGGTAAAGCAGTGTTTACAGAGGAATGTATGGCCATAAACATCCGTATTTTAAAAAAAAGAACAACCTCAAGGATACAATCTACTTTCTACCTTTATGACACCGGAAAAAGACGAACATTCTAAATCTAAAGCAAATAGACAAAAGGAAATAATAAAAATTAGAGTGAGATTAATGAACTAGGAAATAGAAAAACAAAAATCAACAAAACTGAAAGTAGGTTCTTTGGAAAGGTCAATGAAATTGAAAAAACTTAACTACACTGAACAACAAGAAGAAAAATAGTAGGGAGAAAAGATTCAAATTAATAAAATCAAGAATGAAATAGGGGCAGGGGGGTGGTCATCACTACTGAGCTTCCAGAAATAAAAAGGATTATAAGAGAATAGCTCTATACCAACTAATTAGATAACTTAGAAAAACTGACACTTTCCTAGAAAAACTACTGAAACTGAACTGAAATGGGAAAAGAAAATCTGAATAAATCTATAAAAACAAGAGATCAAATTAGTAACTAAAAAATTCCCACACAAAATCCAAAGGGCCAAAATCCAGACAGCTTCGCTGGTAAGTTGTACCAAACATTTAAGAAGAATTAATACCAGTTCTCATGAACACTTCCAAAAAATAGAAAAATAACACTCCCTAGCTTATTCTATGAAGCCAGTGTTAATTTTCATGTCAAAACCTGAAAAAGACAATCACAAGAAAAATAAAATACAGATTAATATTGCTTATGAATATAGTTTTGAAACTCCTCCACTACCTAACACTACCAAACAAAATCTAAGATATAAAAATAATTATACAAGATGACCAAGTAGAATTGACTCCACAAACTCAAGTGTGGTCTGACTTTTAAAAATCAGTTATTGTCATATGTCATATCAACAGAGTAACTCGCAAAACCTACATGATAGTCTCAATAGGTGCAGAAAAAGCATTTAGCGAAATCCAACACATTTTCATGATAAAAACAACAGCTAGAAATAGAAGATAAATTCCTCAACCCAGTAAAAAGCATTTATTTAAATACCCTTAGCTAACACCCTACTTAATAGTGAAAGACTTAATGCTTTGCCCTAAGGTTAAGAATAAGACAAGGACATTCACTTGTACCACTTCTACGCACTGTTAGTTCTAGACAGGACAATTAGGCAAAAAGAGAGAAATAAATGATATGGAGACCGGAATCGAAGAATTAAAACTAACTATGTTTACAAATGCTATGATCTTGAATATAGAAAATGCTAGTAAAAAATTATTAGAACTAATAAGTTTGACAGTATACAGAATGAAAGTATAAAAATCTATTTTATTTTTATACACTAGCAATGAAAATTTTCACCATGACTTTAACACAATCATTCAATTTATAATAGCATCAAAAATAATAAAATAACTACAACTAAATGTAACAAAAAAAAGTGCAAAACAGTATGGGAAGAAATTAAAAAGAGATATAATAAATTCAAAGAAATTCCATGTTTGTGGATGGGAAAACATAATATTGTTAAGATGGTTATATTCCCCAAATTGATCTACAGATTCAACACAATCCATGTGTCAAAATGCTGGCATCTTTTCCAGAAATTGTGAGGATGATCTTAACATTCTTATGGACACATAAGGAGTCCAAAACAGCCAAAACAATATTGAAAAATAAGACAATTGGAAGACTCACACTTCCCAACTTTAAAAGTTATTACAAAGCTACAGAGACCAGGACAAAGCAATGATGGAGTAAGGACAGACATACAAACCAATGGAATAGAATTGAGAGTTCAGAAACAAACCGTTACATTTGCAGACAACTGCATTTCACCAAGAAAATCCAATAGGGATAGTGTTTGCAACAAATGGTCTTACGAAAACTGGATATCCCCACGCAAAAATTCATTAAACTCTTTCCAGGGCCAGGCACGGTGGCTCACGCCTGTAATCCCAGCACTTCGGAAGGCTGGGGTGGGCATATCACGAGGTCAAGAGATCGAGACCATTCTGGCCAACGTGGTGAAACCCTGTCTCTACTAAAAATACAAAAATTAGCTGGGCATGGTGGCACACGCCTGTAATCCCAGGTACTCGGGAGGCTCAGGCAGGGCAATCACTTGAACCTGGGAGGTGGAGATTGGAGTGAGCCAAGATCGGGCCACTGCACTCCAGCCTGGCAACAGAGTGAGACTCTGTCTCAAAAAAAAAAAAAATATATATATATATACATATATATATATATATATATAGACTCTTTCCTCATGCCATAAGCAACTAGTTAACTCAAAATGGATCAAGGATCTGAATGTAAGTTCTAAAACTCTGTTAGAAGAAAATATAGGAATAAAATTGCATTATCTTGGGCTAGGCAAACCTTCTTAAATATGACACCAAAACAAAAGTAACAAAAGAAAAAAAGAGATAAATCGCATGTTATTAAAATTAAAATCTGTGCTTCAAAGGATATGATAAAAAAAATTGAAAAATTGAAAACCGCCTACAGAATGGGAGAAAATATTTTTAAATCATATGTCTGATAAGAGACTTCATTATAAAATATATAAAGAACTCTTATACCTTAATAGTACAAAGACAAACAACTCAATTTAAAAATGTGCAACGAGTTTGAATAGACATTTATCCAAAAGAACACAAAAATGATCAATAATCTCATGCAAAGTGTTCAACCAACTAGGAGGGCTATAATCAAAAAGACAGAATGAAGTGTTGGTGAAGATGTGGGGAAATTGATATCTTCATAGATTGCTGGTCAGAAAGTACACTTTTGAAAACAGTCCGGTAGTTCTTCAAAAAGTTAAATATACGGTAATAAACAATGTGACCCAGTAATTCTACTCATAGGATTGTATACCCAAGTGGACAGAAAATATACATCCACATAAAAACTTGTACACAAATGTGCATAGTAGCCTTATGTATGATAGCTAAAAGGTGAAAACAGGCCAAATATCTATGAACTGATGAATGGATAAACAGAATGTGGTGTTGTATTAGTCCATTTTCATACTGCTATAAAGAAATACCCGAGACTGGGTAATTTATAAAGAAAAGAGATTTAATTGACTCATAGTTCAGCATGGCTGAGGAGGCCTCAGGAAACTTACAATCATGGCAGAAGGTGAAGCAGGCACCCTCTGGGCCTCTAGACCTGTGATGGGAGGAGCTACCTCAAAGATCTCTGACATGCCCTGGAGACGTTTTCCCATTGCATTGGGGCTACTAACATTTAGCT
Organism: Symphalangus syndactylus; assembly: GCF_028878055.3. Taxonomy (NCBI): domain Eukaryota; kingdom Metazoa; phylum Chordata; class Mammalia; order Primates; family Hylobatidae; genus Symphalangus; species Symphalangus syndactylus. The sequence continues at coordinate 20,379,996 of NC_072429.2, forward strand.
TCTCATTACTTATGCAAATTTCTGCAGTCAGCTTGAATTTCTCCCCAGAAATCGGGTTGTTCTCTTCTACTTCATGGTCAGGCTGCAAATTTTCCAAATTTCTTTTTGAGACCGAGTCTCACTCCATCACCCAGACTGGAGTGCAGTGGCATGATCTCAGCTCACTGCAACCTCTGCCTCCCCAGTTCAAGCGATTCTTGTGCCTCAGCCTCCTGAGTAGCTGGGAATACAGGTGGGCACCACCAAGCCCAACTAAAAATTTTTGTATTTTTAGTAGAGATGGGTTTCACCATGCTAGCCAGGCTGGTCTCCCAAATCCTGACTTCCAGTGATCTGCCCGCCTGGGCCTCCCAAATAAAGTGCTGGGATTACAGCCAATTTTCCAAATTTTTATGCTCAGCTTCCCTTTTAAATGTAAGTTCCCGTTTCAAATCATCCCTCTGTGAATGCTCATAACTATGCACTTTCAGTAAAACCCAGGTCACATCTAGAATGCTTTGCTGCTTAGAAATTTCTTCTGCCGGATATCCTAAAACCTCTTCCTCAAGTTTAAAGTTCCACAGATCCCCAGGGCAGGGGCAAAATGCTGCCAATCTCTCAGCTAAAGCATAGCAAGAATGACGTTTACTCCAGTTCCCAATAAGTTCCTCATCTCCATCTGAGACCTCCTCAGCCTGGATTTCACTGTCTGTGTCATTTTCAGCATTTTGGTTAAAACCATTCAACCAGTATCTAGGAGGTTTCAAACTTTCCTCCATCTTCCTGTCTTCTTCTGAGCCATCCAAACTGTTTCAACCTCTGCCTGTTACCCAGCTCCAAAGTTGCTTCCACATTTTCAGGTATCTTTAGAGCAGTACCCAACCCAGCTGGTACCAATTCTTTGTATTAGTCTATTTTCACACTACTATAAAGAATACCTGAGGTTGGGCATGGTGGCTCACACCTGTAATCCCAGCATTTTGGGAGGCTGAGACAAATGGATCACTCCAGGTCAAGAGTTTGAGAGCAGCCTGGCCAACATGGTGAAACCCCGTCTCCACTAAAAATACAAAATTTAGCCGGCGTCATGGTGCATGCCTGTAATCCCAGCTACTTGGGAAGCTGAGGCAGGAGGCGCAGGTTGCAGTGAGCCGAGATTGTGCCACTGCACTCCAGCCCGGGTAACAGAGGGAGACTCCATCTCAAAAAAAAAAAAAAAGAAAAAAGAAAAGAATACCTGAGTCTAGGTAATTTATAAAGGAAAGATGTTTAATTGACATTGACTTACAGTTCCACGGCTGGGGAGGCCTCAGGAATCACGGCAGAAGGCGAAGAAGCAAGGCACACCTTACCCGGCAGCAGGAAAGACAGAGTGGGTAGGGGAAACTGCCACTTTTATTCCATCAGATCTCGTGAGAATTCTCTCACTATCAAGAGAAGAGTATGGGGGAATCCGCCCCACCTGGTCCCTTCCTCAACATGTGGGAATTATAGTTTGTGATGAGATTTGAGTGGAAGCCAAACCATATCAGGTGTATTTCTACATTAGAATATTATTTGGCAAAAAAAGGATTATAATATCAATGCTATTATGGGGATGAATCTTGAAAATATTAGCTAAGTGAAAACAGCCAGTCACAAAAGACCACATCTTATATTATTTCATTTATATGAAATGTCCATAATAGGCAAACCTATAAGAGATGGAAAGTAGATTAGTGGTTGCCCAGAGCAGGATGGAGGAGGACTGGGGAAAATGGGGAGTAATTGACAGTAGATACAGAGTTTCTTTTAAAGGTGATGTAATATTCTAAAATTGATTGTATTATAGTTACAGTTATACAACTTGATGAATACTATAAAAACCATCAAATTGTTTTTACATAATCTTTACATCAACATTCATTCAACATATGGGTGAATTTATGGTATATAAACTATATTTTAGTAAGGTCGATTTAAAAAAGTAGAAACTACTTCACTAGAGTTATTCGTTTGCTAGATACATAACGTACATTAACTTCAATGGTCAAAGTGCACTAATGTCATCAGGTGCAACACTTTTGAAAACTAAGCTTTTAAATCAACAACCACAATCATGAAATCCAATATTTCCTGAATGCTAACTTTGTGCTTGGTGCTGTTGCAAGTTCCTTTTATCTTTCTTAATATTTTGCAACAACACTCTTGGGTGGATAATATCATTATCTCCATTCTCAAGATGAAAAAAATGAAGCAAACAGAGGTTAAGTAACTCGCCCAAGGTCACAAAGGAAAGCTTGAAAAAGTTAAATTTGGTTTACTCTACATTTGCATCAAGCCATTTTTTCCATTAAGGAATTTAACTGGTGTTTCTGAGAGTGAAGAAATTCTAGTTATGTGTAGAAGGCATCTTCTTTTTCTTCCTCTTAATTAATACCAAATATGCTTTGATTTCATAAGGATTTCTCACAATTTAGGAAATGGACAGTACATCATGGCTGAATCAGTTTTCTTATACATCTTTTCCCAAACTGTGAATTCCTGGAGTGCATGGCTAATATCATCTATGACTCACTTCTCAACTTTCTGGAAGTGGCATTGTAAGAGTAAGTATTTGATAGAAGTATGAGGAGTGAATTAAACCTGAAAATACCACAATGGGTAATTTTCTGTTACTAGTATTTGTTGGAAATCTCCATTTTCTCTGTAATCATTGCGTTAAGCAGAACATTCCAACAAACCATAGGCCATTGCAACATGGGGGCTTGTGTTTCTGAATCTTCTTCAGGGCAGAATCTATATGCTGAAATTAATAATAACTGCTGTTCATGGAGAGTGAGTTACATCACTGTAATAAACATGACAAAATCTCTGACATAACAGAATTTCTAGAAGAGGTTTGATTTTTAAGATTCTAAAATTTTAGCATTTTCTACAAGAAGCAATTTTTATCTTTCTCAGAAATTAAACATTCATTTCAGAATTTCTAAAATAAACATTCTGATCACAGTTTTATTCTCTGTGTGAGAAAGATGATCACTTATTGTATACAAAAGCTGAGCTTACCTTCTTTTTAAAAATGTCAGAATGTGATTTCTCATACTTGAAGTTTAAATACTATTATATTTTCATGTAAAAATTTTGATTCAAATTGTAAATATAAACTATCCTCTTTATGCCTTTTAGTCATTGTTTAAATGCTTTAGGTCAAAATCGAGAATCTGTTTAACACAACTTAGTAGTGGATATTGTTGCAAGGTAATTCTTCGTGGCATTTGTATATGCCTTGTGACAGCTTTTGTCCCAGACCATCTTTTCAAGAATGTTTATATAGCAGAATAACTTTTTATTTTTTATTTTTTTGAGACCAAGTCTCACTCTGTGGCCCAGGCTGGAGTGAAGTGGCATGACCTCAGGTCACGGCAACCTCCACCTCTCAGGTTCAAGTAATTCGCCTACTTTAGCCTCCCAAGTAGCTGGGATTACAGGCACCTGCCGCCATGCGTGGTTTTCTTTTTTTTTGCTTTTTTTTATTTTTAGTAGAGACAGGGTTTCACCACGTTGGCCAGACTGGTTTTGAGCTCCTGACCTCAAGTGATCTGCCTGCCTCAGCCTCCCAAAGGGCTACGATTGCAGGCGTGAGCCACTGCGCTCAGCCAGACTGTGGATAATAATTTCTCCCTCTGGGACAAAGGGCAGATTTTTTTTTTTTCCTGAACAATATAAGAAAGATAATATCTGCCTCTGGGACGAAGACTGGATAGGTTTGCTAGCAATACCTTTAACAGGTCGGGGTTTCCTAAGGTCAATGTTTCTCAGAATGACACAGACCCACTGTGTGAGGTAGGATCCACCTGGGCCTATCGCTTTATCACCCCTGTGGGACTTGGGGGTTAAGAAGAAGTAATGCAAACGTGAAGTTATGCTGCCTGCAATGCGGTGAGGAATAAAATCATGTGTCTTTGACCCAGAAGTCTTATGTCTCTACCAATATCTATGAAACTGTGGCAAGTTACCTTGTTAGTGTGAAAGCAGGGTAAAATCTTAGAACCTTCTCAGTTCTTGACAAATATAGGCTTCTAAACATAGACTAACACAATGTGGATACTTAACATAATATGCAAATATTGATAAAAATACATTGCCAAATCCACATACCTTACTCCTATGATAATGATCGTAATAGACCAGTGTAATCTAATATGCATTCTGGCGATGGTCACCATGTTACAAATTCATTTACAAATCAAGACATTTTCTTTTTTTTTTCTTTTGAGACGGAGTCGCGCTCTGTCACCCAGGCTGGAGTTGAGTGGCGCGATCTCGGCTCACTGCAAGCTCCGCCTCCCGGGTTCACGCCATTCTCCTGCCTCAGCCTCTCCCGAGTAGCTGGGACTACGGGCACCCCCCCACCACGCCCAGCTAATTTTTTGTATTTTTAGTAGAGACGGGGTTTCACTGTGTTAGCCAGGATGGTCTCCATCTCCTGACCTCGTGATCCACCCGCCTTGGCCTCCTAAAGTGCTGGGATTACAAGCATGTGCCACCGTGCCCAGCCAAATCATGACATTTTCTTACACAGTTTCTATTTATTTAAAAAATGTTTAGTTTCATTATATTAAAAATTGCAATTTAAATGTACTCTCCCAGCTTTATCACAGAAAAACTAAGCAAAAAACAATTCAAATACAACATCACGGTTGTAAATGCTTTACCAGTGGTTTCTTGTCAGATTCGTTGGCCTCCTAAGGTTTTCAGATTCAAAGCTTTTCTGTTGGCTAAAAACCAAGTACAACATAGTTTTGTCATCAGCTTAAGCTCTAATCCAATAAACATTGCAATCTTAATAAAACCACTCATTATGCCAGGGTGGTATCAGACCTACCTTTTAATAAGTAAATTTGTGCTATATAGTACTAAGTAGTTGTGTATATGCATTTTTTCCTTTGTCTGTCTTTCTAATTTAAATAGGATAAAGCAAAAAGGCAAGGACTATTTCTCCCTGTGCTCTGAACTACCAACAAATAGTGTCCACTGTAATAAATGTTAATTGAATAAATGGACTTTGCATGTAAAAAAAAACCAAAAAACTTCTGTGCCATGCTTTAGGTCTATTCAACTACTAAAAAATGGCCTGGTTTTTCACATTCAGGTGGTGAGTCCACCTGATACCGCTAGAGTATTCATTACTGTAAAAGCTGTTTGAGAAAACGTACATAGGAAACTGGCCAATTGTATTCAAGGTCATCTAATTTAAACATCATTGATTCAAGTCAAGTTTATCATCTGTGATTCTTGACGGCCCCTGTACTGCCAAATAAAATTTACCACGAAACAGTCAATGTTTATAAAGTACCAAGCCTTCATTAGGTGACACCTCTATAATAACCATGGACAAGACCCTGCCTATAAGGACTCAAGAGCTGAAATTGACAAGAAGGCAGGTAAAACATAAACAAGTGAACTGCAAAAGCAAATGACTCCCACCATGTGCTTAGCTGTGTCTGCTCTCATGTGGCCAGGAGCCTATTGAGAAGACACGGAATCATGCCGGTACCCTCTATCATATGTTCTCTCTCCTCCCATCTGTGGTGCCCTCTCGTGTGCTCAATGACGTTACTTTGGCTTTGCTCTTCCCTATCGAAATACACAAGGTGGCAAAACGGGAAGGGAAGGGGTTTCATAAGCCCACAAAAACGTTGAGCATGAGGATAGGATGTGATGCTCGGCAAATTCCACCCTGTAGGGAGCCAAACAAGGGAAAAAAATAAAGTAATGTTTAAATACACTAGGCCACATGAAAACTCATTTCTTCAATAAATGTTTACTAAACAGGCCAGGCGCGGTGGCTCACGCTTGTAATCCCAGCACTTTGGGAGGCTGAGGCGGGTGGATCACGAGGTCAGGAGATCAAGACCACGGTGAAACCCCCTCTCTACTAAAAATACAAAAAATTAGCCTGGCATGGTGGCGGGTGCCTGTAGTCCCAGCTACTTGGAGAAGCTGAGGCAGGAGAATGGCGTGAACCCGGGAGGCGGAGCTTGCAGTGAGCCGAGATTGCATCACTGCACTCCAGCCTGGGCGACAGAGCGAGACTCCGTCTCAAAAAAAAAAAAAAAAAAAAAAAAAATGTTTACTAAACACTTGATATGGCCAGGTACTGTTGTAGACTCTGGAAATAAGAGGGAGAAAGGGACTAGGGGAAGAATGTCCTCCTCTTTGACTTCTGGAAGTTCATAGCTTACAGGAGGTAGAAAAAAAAACGTATAAAATAATTTGAATGATTGTATCTGCCGTGGAAGAGACAATCTCAAAGCTTACATTTAAAATAACAGGGAGTGAGAGACATCTACTGTGGGCAAGTTTGTCAAGTAGGACTTCACATGGGTGGTAACATTTAAGCTGAGACCTGAGGGGTGAGAAGAAACCCAGTAAATAATTAGTTTGAGGTAAGAATAGGGAGAAGTTTACTTGCACTAAGACCCAGAAGCAGGAGGATCTTGGTGTGTCCTAGGAGAAGAAAGAAAGCCCGTGTTCTTGGATGAATGAGCAAAGGGAAATGCAGTGTGAGAGATTAGTAATGGAGAGGCGAGTACACGGCATGCCAAGTATTGGGCTGTGGGGAAGAGTTTTGATTTTATTCTGCTATTGGAGATTTTTTTTTTTTTTTTTTTTTTTGAGAGAAAGTCTCACTGTGTCACCCAGGCTGGAGTGCAGTGGCACAATCTAGGCTCTCTGCAACCTCTGCCTCCCGGGTTCAAGTGATTCTCCTGCCTCAGCCTCCCGAGCAGCTGGGACTACAGGTGCGTGCCACCACGCCCAGCTAATTTTTATATTTTTAGTAGAGACGAGGTTTCACCATATTAGCCAGGCTGATCTCGAACTCCTGACCTTGTGATCCACCCACCTCGGCCTCCCAAAGTGCTGGGATTACAGGCGAGAGCCACCGCGTCTGGCCACCATTAGAGATTCCTAACAGGGTAATGTAATCAAATTTACTTTTAAGAAGATAGCTTTGACTGCTGTATCCAGAGTAGACTGGGAAGAAGGCAAGTAAATTATAGGAAAAAATAACATGGAGTGGGATTTCAAAAGAAAAATTAAAATGGTGACTGAATTCAAATAAGCTAGTAAGAATGAAAGACAAAGGTGTTACCATAGTCACCTCTGTCAATGCCGTGGTGCCTAAAGTGTAGCAGGGTGGTCACGTTTGAATGGGGGATGTATTTTCTTTAGGACAATGTATTTATGATTCCCATGGGAAGTATTGGCTACTTGTTCTGTCTTCTAGGCATGACCTGAATTCCCCAGTTAGATTTTCTTATTTATATTTCTTGACAAATATTTGCCCACTTCTAAACAGGAAACATTGAATACACCCAGAAGATCATAATAGTTGCTGGGATGACAGCTTCTGGGTCCTGATTATTTGCTATCGCTGTTTCTGATGCTATCGTCCTGAGGTTAAATATGTTGGAAGGATATTGCAGCTCTCACACAGCCACGCCAGAGCGCTACAGTCATTCCGCCTTTCGTTAAGATAACAAGTGTAGGCTCTCCTTGTTCAATGAGACCGACCACAGCATTACAAATGGCACCAGTTTAAATGCCTTGTACAACATTGCAGGGGGAAAACTACAGATTTTTCAGTGCTGAGAAGAAGCACTGTGTATCGGCTCATTATTAAAAAGGAAGAGTATGTTTCACAAAATATGGCCTTGTGGGCTAAAGCTGTCTTTCTTTGTTCCTTGAAACAGCCGAGTGTGGCTTTACATCTCAGGCCAATTATCTTTCACCATTTTTCAGAAACTGACAAAACCTATAAAATGAGCAATGATACGGAGACAGCATACCATTCTGCCGTTTACTTTGTACCCTGCATTTGCATCTGGATTTCGGTATTTCTCTTCCAAGGGCAAATAAATAAATAAATAAATAAAAAATATCTAACTATGGGAACAAAATGTGTTCCAATACGAAAACAACGTACAAAAGCATACAAAAAAAATAGCTGCTAATTCCAGCTGTCTCTCCTCTCTTTACCGGACAGCCCTCTTAAAGAAAGGGGCCTCTTCATCAATACCCTCAATTTTTTTCCCCCTAAGATAACAGGATTTGCCAGGAGCAAATCTGAACATTCTGCTACCCTTAAAGACAGCCCTCTCTGCAGCCTGGGTTTGAGGATGTAACCTTGGTTTTTCACTGAGAGCTGTTGGAGCTTGACGTGCAAAACAAACCATCCAGGCATGTGGAGTGATTTCATACAGGCTCGCTCTCACAGGAGAAGAGCAAAGAGTCAGAGGCAGATATTAATCGTGACTTTCCATCAACAACACACTGTGCTCCCTTTGGGTCGATTTTATTCTGGACCCCGGAAGCCCCAGGAAGCCCAGAGACACTGTCCTGCAGGCTCCTTTTGGCAGTACTCCCCATGGGAGAGACAATACAGAAGTGTAGTTCAACAATCAAAATGGGACTGAATAATGGATATGAATATTTTCTGATTTTTTTCACTTCCACGAGACACATGAAATTCACTTAGAATATACTGTTAATAAAAAGAGAGATAATCAGAGGGCTGTAGAATAGAGACTGCTAAAAACTGATTTTCAGATATTCTGTAATGCTCTGTAAGAGAAAACATTGTGTCAAATGTGAATTAAATTTGAACAACAGCCTTTCAAATGCAAATCCTTCGGAAGGGATGTCATTGATATACAACCTCTAAAAACCTTTCAAAAGAAATAAAATGGATAAATGTGATAATTAAGATCTCTATATATAGGCAAATGATCAGATCACATTTGTTCTGAAATGTTTTTGTACCTGTAACATCCAGGGCACATATAAAAAGTAAGGATCGATTTTGAAATTTGCAGGCTGGAGGTGAAAATGGAATGATAGCTTGTCTGACAGAGGCGAGGATTTTCCTCTGGTATGCTAAGACCCATTATTATGCACCCATAATTGCCAAGGCCCCCCACTGACCTCTATTCACTCTTCCCCAAGCAATCTTGGTTTCAGCTCTCCCCACAGCACCTCCCCTTTTCCCAGTGAAAGGTGTTAGCCACTCTGCTATCTGCAGCAATATTCTGCTAAACAGTAGCATGTATGAGAAGCTGACTGAGCTCCTTAAGAATGCAAGGAGAATTACTGTTTTGCATTGAGCATTTTTGGAAACAGAGCAGAAGGTTTCCTTGCAGAGTGACTTCAAGAGGCACTCTACAAGCAAGTGGGGAGGGCAGGAGAAAGTAGAGAGAGAAGAGCCTGAAAATGTAGTTATGAGTGAATCCAAAAACAAAGGGTGTGTGTGTGCTGGGCGGGGGGAGGGGGGAGGGGAGAGAAGGTGGATGTCAGAAACTAGAGTGGCTCCCCAGAGTTGTCACAAACTGAGGCAAGTGGGAAGGGGAGGTGTGCAGGGATTTGCATTCCTGGGTCTGTCAATCTTTGGCTACAGCTGCCCTCGGGGAGAGGGCTCCAGTGAGGTGGATCTCTGAGGTTAAGGGCTTGATCCAGTGAGAGATGTAGCTGTGAGGCCTCTGCAAATGCTTAGTCCCAGCAGGACTCACAGAGATGTAGTTGGATGGCTATGGGGGTATGGGTGGGAGGGTCCAGGTGGAGGATGGGAGACAGTGTCCACTCCAGTCATACACATAATGGAATTTCAGTACCCTCTCCCCTAAGGAATCCTCCTCATCCATTTGACATATTATTTTTTCAGCTTACTGATAAATTATTCTCATGAAAGGGCCTTTACCTGAGAAAACACATGACACTATTCTCTAAAATTTACACCTGACTATGAATTACCTGATCATATCCATTTCAACTATAATGCTAAATTCAACTACAACTATAAGCTTATTATGGGTAAATAAGGAGAAAACCCAGAATATAGAGGGTAAGAGAAATCTCTAGTTGAGAAGTCCTGGGTAATCTCATCAGAGAAACAGGGCACAGAAATAGGTGGCCAGAGGAGAAACCCATGAGGCCTCAAAATGAGGGGATGCTAAGAAGAGAAGAAACTCTGGCTATTTAGATTTGTCCACGGTCAGCTCTATACTTCACAGAAGGAACGGAAATGCGGAAATTAAGGGATGAAAAAGAAGTAGGCTGCTAGGAAGTGTCAGGCCTCTGAGCCCAAGCTAAGCCATTGCATCCCCTGTGACTTGCACATATACATCCAGACGGCCTGAAGTAACTGAAGAATCACAAAAGAAGTGAAAAGGCTCTGCCCCTCCTTAACTGATGACATTCCACCATTGCGATTTGTTCCTGCCCCACCTTAACTGAGTGATTAACCCTGTGAATTTCCTTCTCCTGGCTCAGAAGCTCCCCCACTGAGCACCTTGTGACCCCCGCACCTGCCCACCAGAGAACAACCCCCTTTGACTGTAATTTTCCATTACCTTCCCAAATCCTATAAAATGGCCCCAGCCCTATCTCCCTTCGCTGACTCTCTTTTCGGACTCAGCCCACCTGCACCCAGGTGATTAAAAGCTTTATTGCTCACACAAAGCCTCTCTGGTGGTGTCTTCACACGGACGTGCATGAAATTTGTGGCTCCTCTCTGGCTAGTTTTTTGTCAGCATTACTCTTTCTAAGCTTTTATCCTAAAAGTGGAAAAGCCAGAAAACAAGGGAGATGAAGCATATTTTGGGTTATGAATTGCTGTGTGAAATCTTGGTTGATCTGAGGGTTTTTTTGTTTGTTTGTTTGTTTTGAGACAGAGTCTCACTCTGCCCCCCAGACTGGAGTGCAATGGCTTGATCTCCGATCACTGCAACCTCTGCCTCCCAGATTCAAGCGATTCTCCTGTCTCAGCCTCCCAAGTAGCTGGGACTACAGGCATGTGCCATCGTGCCTAGCTAATTTTTGTACTTTTAGTAGAGATGGGGTTTCACCATGTTGACCAGAATGGTCTCAATCTCTTGACCTTGTGATCCGCCCGCCTCGGCCTCCCAAAGTGCTGGGATTATGGGTGTGAGCCACCACACCTGGCCACTCTGAGGTTTTTTGCTTTGTTTTTAATCTCAATCAACTATGACTCTGTGAGTCCTTCTAGTCTTTCACTGCCCAATCAGATCTATTGTAAATGCTATGTGCCACATTCATGCCTTCATTTTTCCTCTCATTTTCCTTAGGCAAATAGTAGCTATGATCCGGGAAAGCAGCCTTACCGGGCCCTTAAGGCACACTTTTCTTTGTCAACTGGCTGGACTTGCCTAAATTGCTGATGGTATTTTTCTGGCCAGATTTTTGAGTGAAGTGGCCAAACATGCCAAGGACCGTTGTGCTCTTGCGAGATTTCTTTCAGCTGGTTCTCTACATTCATGAGGTTCAGAGGGTTTAGAAAACCATCTGAACCCTTAGGATTTTATTTGAACCAAAACCCAAACTTTGAGCCTTTTATGGTTTTGCACATCAGAAGTAAATGTGTCTCCTGCCTTGATATTATTCCCTCTGGTCCCCTCCTGACTCTTTGTCCCTTGAATAAAACTGAACAGTTAGTTGGAGATCAAAACTCGATCCAAGGGTCACCTCTGATTGATGACCTTCTTTCTACAACAACCACTTTAATTAAAGACCATGTCTATGAGAAACCACTTTTCCATGGGCCCTTGGATGTATTCTCAAGACAGATTTTGCTGTCACACAGCTGCTGCATCCCCTTGCTCTGAAGAGTAGCAAGTCCCAGCAGATCACAGATCTTAACCCCATGACAGGCCAACCTATTTATGCTGGTTACTAATAATGACTTATGTTTATAATGGCACTATTCAACCCAGAGGCTTGCTCACAGCACTCCACTGACCACATGCATGCTCTTTATTTGGGCATGTGTCTATATACACCCACATATCACAACTGCACAAAGGTCTTGACTGCTGTGGCTTTAATCAGTCCTTTCTTCCTTTTGCTTAGCTTCGGGACCTGATCCCTGGGATTAGGGAAACCAGTGCACCCTCCTCTTTATCATTGGAAGAAACAGAACTGAACAATTGGGAGTCCAGCTCCCTATTCACTTTGTTGCTTATTAGGGTCTGTGTACATTAGCTGTGATGCTGCAAAGCAAGTTGAGAGAGACCTTGTGCAATACATATTTAATAGTGGGAACTCTCCTCCCATTTTATCTCTTCCCCTTCTCTCCTTCCATTTAATGAACCAATTATTCTGACAAGGAGGAGAATGCTCCCTTCCCAGCTCCCTCTCACTTTGAGCCTTTATTCCCTGCTTCTCTAAAGTGCTGCTTAATTTGGCATAAGACCCTATTGTAGGTTATTTTTACATTCACCATGAATTGTGTAAAATTGTTTCAGCACTTTGGAAATTTTCTTTTAAAGCAGGCGACATTATTTTATCCTCGTGTGAATGACAGATAAGATGTGATGGTAGGAGAACGTCCATACCTGCATACACTCAATTGCATTCATTTTATTTAACAACATTACAGTTTGTTTTCTATAACAGATCAAACACAAAGAAAAAATATAGACTAAATATTAATGGATTCCCACTTCTGTTTCTGTTGAAATGCTTAAAATACAGCAAATCTAATTTTTTATTGAAGAGTTTGTAACTATTCATTATTCATGATGAAGCACGATAGAATTTTATTAATTTGCACATTTACTTTATTTACAAGCACAAAAGTCTGCAGCAGAATTACTATAGATAACCATATGTTTTGAGTATGAAAATGGAAGCAGATTTCAAAAGTACTGCTACTATTTATCTTAAGGCATTTGTTTGTTTTCATCTAGTGGGCAGATATCTTAATTATTATTTGGTCTTGGATGGTGTAATCTGAATTAGATGAAGCTCTTTGACATGTATAGTTTTAAAGTGTTTGGGTTATCTTACAAATAAACTAAACTGAGTGACGCTGGTGTAATATCTTTAAGTAGAATACATAAGATTCTTTCAATTTTTAATCAATACTGAGTGCCAGGCACTCTGATAGATAATAGTTTCTATAACATGAGCAAGAAACAGCCTCTGCCTTCAAGAAACTTCTGGACCCATGAAGAACAGACTTTCTGCAACCACACATGTCATGAGAAAAATATGAGGATACACCTGTTGTTTTTGCAGTCTCAACATTCCTCTTTTGGTAACAACACATTTACTTTTAAAGATTCACTGGCCCCTCTAAAGTCAGTCTATGTAGCCAGGAAGGAGGTGACTCTACCTCCTTGTTCCAAGAGTCAGCATGTGTCTTGGACAACTGAATCATTCCATTTTCCTGGCCTCAAGAATAGACAAGTGTCACAATAACCCATCGAAGTATTTTCTGGGACTTTTTCTAGAGCCACTGAGTTTGCTAGGCTGATGGAACATACATCTGAAATTCTTGGTGCTCACTCACATTTGAAAATTAAGCCACCATGGAGAAAGCAGAGTTAAGAGATGGAGAGGATCCTAGTGATATCACCTGAACATTTGGTCCTAGCCATAACTAAAGCTAGAAATTCCATGAACTGTTTAAGTTAAGGGAGCAGATGTATGCATGTTTGTATGTATACATACATGTACGTATGCCTGTATGTATGTATGTGTTTTGTTGAATGTAGTCTGAAGTGGTACACATAGACTGCAAACAAAAAAATTCCAAGAATATGGGCCCAAGGAGGAGGCATTAAAATATTTCTGGAGGAGATTCTAAATGAGATGTACATAACTCACCAAAAGCATGAGTGGGGATGTTGATTTCATTTATGTCTAAGGACCAGAGTTAAAAAAAATCAGAGTGAATTTTACCATGAATTAATATTTCATAGAAGGTTTTTGTTGGAAAACATATGCAATATTCCTGTCCTTTCACCTGCAACTTATTTGTTGAGTTCTTAGTTGTGGAACAATCTTATCTATAAGTAAGAGTTTGTATTCCTGCAAAAGGTAATTTGGTAGCCCTGGGTTCTTCAAACAACTTTCTGAATTTATTCTGTGGCTCCAGCAATCAGCACTGATAGCCTATCCAAGAAAGTAAGTAAAACTTTGCTCTGAAAAGTAATTGTGCCAATTGACTATATTTAAATGTCAAGATAATAAAATATGTTGTGAGTTAATGCTTCAGGGCAGCATATGGACTAAACGACATTTCATATCCCTTCTATTTCTATGATCCCATGAGTCTATTAGGCTGTCTTCCTTTCCCCATGACATTTCCGACGAATCTTTCCACACAACACAACCAGTTAGTTCCGAATTTAAGTAAGCAAGTCACGCTTCAAATTGGAGGGTACCTGTTAGTTTAAAGCTGTGGATTCTCTTCTTGTTGTGTTGTAGCTGCTTTTCTGTCTTTCAGAAATATAGGATGAGGAATAAAATGGAAAGGTATAATTAGCATTTTTTTTTTTTTTTTTTTTTTTGAGACGGAGTCTCGCTCTGTCACCCAGGCTGGAGTGCAGTGGCGCAATCTCCGCTCACTGCAAGCTCCGCCTCCCGGGTTCACGCCATTCTCCTGCCTCAGCCTCTCCCGAGTAGCTGGGACTACAGGCGCCCGCCACCACGCCCGGCTAATTTTTTTTGTATTTTTAGTAGAGACGGGGTTTCACCGTGGTCTCGATCTCCTGACCTCGTGATCCGCCCGCCTCAGCCTCCCAAAGTGCTGGGATTACAAGCGTGAGCCACCGCGCCCGGCTTATAATCAGCATTTGAAATGGACCTCTCTTATATTTCACTGTAAATCCTCTTGACCTCCTCTTGCTTCACAGTGACCAGTTCTGAGCAGGCTTTCACCAACTTTGGGCAGATGCAATGTAAAGGGACTTGCCCTGAGCTCACACTGGTGTTCCTCCTGCTTCTTGTCTTAGGACTTCTCTGAACACAGAGTGGGGAACCCGTGGGAATCCACTCAGTGCTCGTACTTGTGCAACCAGAAAATGCATAGGAGACAAATGTATGTGGGTAAGTGCTCCCCTCTTCTCACCCCAGGTGGATAGCTCTGAGAAGCATATCATATGGCTATTCAGAAGGTAAAGGAGGGAGATTAAATTCTGTCTCCATAACCACCAAGCTCAGTGTCCAGCTTGACAATCATCCTAGTACTTTTTTTTCTTTCTATGTTTTACCACCCCATCCATTACTGTGTTCTTTCAAATAAACTACCTGCACATAAACCTTTGCCTCATTTTCTGCTTTGGGAGGCAGGGAGAACCCAGGCTAAATAGCACTATCAATAATTTTTTCTTTAGGAAACAAAAAAAGTTCTGATATTCTGATGTCGGTTTTCAAATGATAACATTCTTATTACTACTCTGACGCTATAACCAATAAAACCTAAACAAAAAGAGGAAATTGGGAGAGAAATATGTGCCTTTGAAATACAATTTGAAGAACAACCACAATAAACCACCTTAATTTTGAAATTGTATTGGTATAGCACATATGGTTCAAACTAGAAACTCTGTAAGAATTATTCTCAATACTGTATCCCAGTGAAAGTCATTTCAAAAAGAACCTAAAATTTGTAGCATCTTAGAAGCTATATCCATACTACCCAACATTTGCAAAACTCTTTAATAGATGACTCTCAGCTCTGTTTGAACACCTCCAGTTCCCTGCTAATTAGAGGTAAGTTTTACAAGGCAAAAATATGGAGAAACAAATAAATAAGCATCACTTACTGATATAAATTTCCTAGAGAAAGAAATTGACTTTCGCGATCTTATAGAAGATTGTATTTTCTTCATGATATCAGAAGAGTTCTATTGTTAGTCTGCATAGGTTTGAATCTCTATTTTAACTTTCACTAGCTTTGTAACCCTGTCTCAATGTCCCTAAATTTCAGGTTTCTCTTTGGATAAATGGTTATAGCCAAACCATTTAAGTTCAAGGGTCTTTGAAGTTAGAGTATTTTGGGAAAGCACTTAAGTTATGCCTGACACATAGTAGGCGATCAATGAGTAACTGTGAGATATTTTCCAATCTCAAAGATAGGGATCAATTTTACAGTTTAAGAATAATGATAAGACTGTATTTTTGCATGGGTAGCCTTTAACAGGTCACTTAATTTCTCTAGGGTTCGATTTCCTCTACATCAAATCTACTTAAAACAAAAGGGATGGGCTTGATTATCTCTAAGGACCTTCCAATTCTAAAATGTTGCAATTTTATAGTTTTAAGTTCCCTTTTTTGTGGGACAGATCAAAGAATAAATAGGCTGGTAAACTTTTCTTTGCACACAACTGTGATTATGCAGCAAAATCATGTGTTGCTGACCTTGATCTTGACATAAATAAAAATTCCATCACAGAAATCACAGAAAATCAGAAGGATTCCTGTTCACTGTGATGCATGCTGTGTTTCTTTTGAAAAAGACACATGACGTTTGGTTTGGGTTTTCTGAAGCTATAATAACATCAAAACCTGTAGCAGAACTTCGCTAATGAGGCTTTAGGGTTGAAAAGGGAGGAAAGAAACCAGACAAGAAAGATTTGTAATTAGCACATCGATTATTTGTATGTAAGTACAATAAGTAAGTAGATGTTCCTCAAGTGTGTTAAGGAGCTTAAAAATGAATATTCTGTTCAATACTTCAAACACTTTCTTGCTTTCTGGTTTATACTTTTAATTCATACTAATATTGAAAAAGTTTACTGCTTAAAGACAAATTTTCCTTCAAACACTTAAAAAATTTTTTTTCTGTTTTTTTTTGGGGGGGGACATCTAAGTAATTGAGGTTTGGGCTATAGTACTAAAATATCATTCAATGATATATTTATAATTTAATAGAGAGCAAAACTGAAAGAAAGATCCTTGTACTTTGGTACTTTGGGAAAATGTCCAAAGAAAGACTCAACATATTTCCTCAAAAAACAAACAAAGAAAAACAAAAACAAAAACAAAAAATACTATCTTTTCAATAAAATGAAGAGAAGTAGTAAAATATGAGATGGCCTTCCCAACATCAAAATGGCTTTTGCCACTCTGAATTGAAAAATTATTCAATAGATTTAGGCAAGTTTCCACAAATCTCTGGATCAGATTTCTAATTAGTCTCTGTCTGATTTTATCCATAATAACTTTAGAAAAATTGGCAAAGTAACTTATGGAATAATAATGGGAAATGAACTTGGAGGTGATAAAGGAAACACACATCACCCATTGTTTGATTAACTGGACAAATTAAACTCATGAATTGGTGGAAAGAGAGCCTCCAAACTTTCATATGCATATCTTCAGAAGATTATTTTTAGCATCATAATGGGGACAAAAATAACTCGCAGTTACTTAAGCCTATTTTGAAAATTTAGGAGTAACGTTTTCATAATGCCATAGTTGGTTATTTTATAGTATCATGGAAAATAAAAGATAATTACAATATAAAGTGTCAACAGTTTTTTTATGTTGCACAAAGGAAGATAGCAGCAATATGAAATACATGCTTGAAATTGACAAAGATTATTTACTTGGCCCAACTTTAGTCAGCGTTCTGAATCTTCTGCCAGGCACGTCTGTGCACTTGCTTGTAAAATCCAGCTTTAGAAAAGAACTCTGTTAAGTCAGTTTAGCAAGAACATCCCATCCTCAATATCTGATCATCTTCAATATCTGATCAGGTTCCCCATCCTCTACCATCTGCTAGGCGATGTCTGATCACACTGGCCTATCTTCAGCAAAAATCCTCTTAGGTGGGTTTAGTCAGAATCCTCCTCACCCCTGACATTTCCTCTTAGTAATTTTCCATCCACTGACTACCACACTATTCTTTGGCTATAAATTCCCACTTGCCCATGCTGTATTGGGAGTTGAGTCCAATCTGTCTCCCAGAGTGCAAAGCCCCATTGCAATAGTCCCTGCACCTGTTGAGATGGTCTTGAATACAGTCTGCCTTACTGTGCTTTAGCCAATGTCATTGAACAGGTTTTCTTTAACAGTATCACCTCTGTCAAGCCCACAGTTGGAACTCCAAACATAGTGTATCATTATACAAGTAAGAATGCTTTTAAATAAAGCTAATTTAAAAAGATATAATGCACAATCAGCACTTTTTAAAATAAAATGGAAATAATCACCTCAGAGGCAATGGGTACTTAATGCAGAACCCAAAAATAGAATTAGCATTAAACAAAAAATGGGTCCATGCTTCCATCCTACAGCAATCTGACCTGAAGATAACATTCATACTCCCACAGCTACAAGATGTGAGTGTCAGACAGTGAAAATATTTCAGCAGTACAATGTAGAGTAGATTCCACAATATAAAAATGTCTCTGCCAAGTCTCAGCTTAACAAAATACGGAAATCCACGGGCTTAGCAGTGTTAGCGTAGACTCTCATCAGATGGACTGTGACAATAGAAGGGGTAAACAGGAAAATATCTAGGAACTGAACATGTCTCATTTAACTTGGTGCTTCATTTCTAGCTAAATAATTTGTGGCATTACTGAGTTTAAGAGACGAAGAGACTTACAAATGTATCCTCATGCATGATGGTCCCATGAGGCATTTCTTTCACTCTTGGCTCATGGACCAATGCTGTTTGGAATGTGTACTTGTGTGCTGGAGGAGAACAGATTGACTTTGTTAGTGGCTAGAAGAGGATGTAGCCCATTAAACAGACAACTGGATACATGCTCCCTTTACATTTTATTAAGGAAAGTGGAATCCTGAAGGTTGAGTGAAAAATATGAAAAAGGAAAGAAATCAAGGAAGGTTCAATGAACTGAGTGCTTTTAGCAAAATCAGCATGTGCTAGAATTACCATTCATAATATTTAAATCAAGTCCTCCACACTAGCTTCTTTGACTTGACCATGCAGTAAAGAACAGGACCTGCTGTCCATAAAAATCAAAGCAGAGTCATATCTTATAAAAATGATAACTCCTTGTCAACTGCCTGTCCCTCTGCTGCCTGGTAATGAGAGCATTTGACACCACCTGACACTTTACACTCACATAAAAATTTCAAACATACCATGCAAGAGATTCACAGATCAATCCCCATCTTCATGAAACCACTGGAGTGAGGCAGAAAAGCTATTTTGAATGGGCTCAGCAGAGCAGAACACAACTAAATGTTTTCCCACCTGTACTGGAGTTGGTTCCTAACGAAGGTTAGATGATTAGTGGTAATGTTGAGGAAAATAGTTCTGACATGGCGCTATCACCCAGTTCATTTTTCACACACTTACATGCAATAACAATAAATATTATGTTTGAGTTGATCTTGATTAAAGCACTGATTTTCCTCCACAAATGCTTATACCATAATATAGGGCTATGACTGAATGTATTCCATTGAAAACAAATTACTTATCAGATGTGAAGCTCAGGTGTTACCAAATTTAATTTATTGCCACTTAATTTAGGCGCAGTTCATAGAAAATTTTAGGTAAATACAGCAATATTCTTTGACAGTAGGGAATATAATTCTATAGTTAAACACAATACTTAAAGGAAATATTAGTATCTTGGGATGTTATTGGAAAATACTTTGCTAGGCTTTTCTTTGACAGAAAGCTTGCCAATACTTTCCCAAGACATGGTTTTCTGGAACCCATTAATAGGCTTAATAGTTATAACCAAATTGGTTTAAAGTAATATTTTGAATGGTTCATTGGCTGGAATGGTTTGTGTATTCAAATATAGTGAGTTTAACTGGTTACAAGAGTGTTTCTTACTGGATGATCTATTAATTACACATGCTAAGACTGCTCTGTATAAATACAAGCAAACAAGAATGATTTCCATGTTTAAGTACTTAGAACTGCATTGGTATTTCAGCTAGGTAAAACTGATAGGTTTTCTCTAATTCCTAAATGCAACATCTGTCCCCAAGGGAGAAGGACTTTGTTAGCATCCAAAAGCAACACTTAAAACAAAAGAGGGGGCTACTTTGCTCCAATCAGAACCTTAAACAGTTCTATTAGAGTTCATTATGGGTGTTTATTTCCTAATAGGAGTGCTCTGCTGTTGAAGGAATTCACACATCTTTACTCAATTGGAGAGTGCCTCATTTTCCTGGAGACTGGTTTTTAGTTCGATGTCATACTGTCTCAACTATCTGCACTCTATATTTCTGTTTTTCCTAAGGTCTACCAGAGAATTGATTGGATTTCTGTGTGGTAGGAATCTCACTTGTGTAAGAAATCTTACAACTGAACTTATGACTACTTTTAGCATAATATAATAGCTGTGGGCAAAAATTTAGAAGGTCAGAATGTCTAGGTTTGAATCCTGGTTCTGAAAAAGTCTTTATGTGTACGTCTTTGTTGTATTTATGCAAGTTTCTCAAAAGTATATACCAAGTAGTAGCACTGTTTGGCTAAGGATATGTAAATATTCAACTTGATTAATTGAAGCTATCATACTAATTTCCCAGGTGGTACATCAATAGATATGCCCACCATTATCAGATGCGAGTATTCATTGTCCCATATCTTTTTTATTTTTATTTTTATTTTTTTTTTGAGAAAAGATCTCATTCTTTCATTCAGGCTGGAGTTTGGAGTGCAGTCGCATGATCGTGGCTCACTACAGCTTTGAATTCTTGGGCACAAACAATGCTTCTACCACAGTCTCCTGAGTAGCAGGGAATACAGACATACACCTCCATACCTGGCTAATTTGTTCATTTTTAGTAGACATAGAGTCTCACTATGTTGCCCAGGCTGGTCTCAAACTCCTGGACCCAAGAAATTGTCTCGCCTTGGCCTCTCAAAGTGGCCTCTCAAAGTGGTGGGATTACAGGCATGAGCAACCACACCCGGCCTGTCCCATATCTTTGCTAACCCTTGTCATTGTCTGGCTTTTTGATATATGCTCACCTGGAAGAAATATTATTATTATTATTATTATTATTATTATTATTATTATTATTATTATTTTCTTGAAACAGAGTTTCACTCTAGTTGCCCAGGCTGGAGTGCAATGGTGCGATCTTGGCTCACTGCAACCTCCACCTCCTAGGTTCAAGTGATTCTCCTGCCTCAGCCTCCCAAGTGGCTGGGATTACAGGTGCCCACCACCATGTCTGGCTAATTTTTTTTGTACTTTTAGCAGAGACAGGGTTTCATCATGTTGGCCAGGCTGGTCTTGAACTCCTGGCCCCAAGTGATCCACCCACCTCAGTCTCCCAAAGTGCTGGGATAACAAATGTGAGCCACTGCCCCTGGCCTATGGTTTTAATATAATGTGAATAACATGGTTGAACATCTTTTCATATATTCATGACCAATTTATGCTTACTTTTTAATGTTCATTGCTACTCATTTCTTTTCCCCATTTTTATATTTGGTTGCTTTTTTTTGTCTTATTGAATCCTTTGAGTTATTTACATATTGAGTCATGTACTCAAACTTCTAGAAACTCATATTCCTTGCATTACAATGAGGATAATATTGGAATTTGAATGATTGTGCTGCAATGAAGAATGCATGAGTTAATAGATTTAAAATGCTTAAGATAGTGCTTTGCATAGATGAAGAGCTAGTTAGTATTATTATTACTAAACATATGTTTGCTATGACTATTTCTACTTTGTGAGATATACTAGGTAAGAAAGCAATTAGTAGTAGACAAACTGTGTAAAAATTCCAATCTGCCAGCTTCATCTTTCCCTGTAGGATACAGAAAGTCACAAGAGAATGTCACTGCCACCCAAATAATAAAAATATTCTAACCTACAAAATCACAGTTTATTGAAGCCCATTGAAAAGCTGAATAAAAAAAATTCCAAAAAATGCCAAACTCCTACTGAGAAAGAAGGAAGCCATCTCTGCTTTTCTCCTTGACAGAGCACCTGAAAAAGGTAGAAAATTCTGTAAATGCTGGTAAAAAGCAACCAAATACATTTCAAAAAGTGAAAGTCTGAATGCATATTGGTGTGGCAGTCTAGAATCCCAAGTTATGACAGGAACAAAGGATATCTGCACCAACATTTTTGTCCACAAGCCTTCACCAAATGTTTTTGAGAAAGACTAGAGGCAGTGCATGATAGCTGGCTCTTACTGAGACAAAGATAAAGTATGTGGCTTCCTAATATCTGAGCGTAGGGCTTGAAATTTAGAAAAACCCTACAGGTAATCCAGTATTTGCCATGAATACCTGGAAGCTATTGGCTGTCACTGGGGAAGAAAGAGGAGAGCTGAGAGTACCCCTACATCTCACTAGCCACCTATGAAACAAGTTCACAGGGCCTGCTGAAGTCTGAGGGTATAGACTTAGAAATTAGAGAACTTTGTGGACACGCTAAACCATGTCTACTAATTATGAAACAGTGACTATCTATGGCTATATAGCTGGAGGTGGGGCAGGAAAGCTGAAAGAAACACTCCTCAGGCAGAAGCACATGGGGCCTGTTGAAGTGTGAAGGCAAAATCACAAGCATAAAGTATGAGAGAAGTTCTACAGGCTGTTAAGGGGTTTTACAGTGTACCAGGTAGGATCCATCTACAAAGAGGAGAGATAGAAAGAAGAGGCACATGCTGTAGGTTTACGAATCGCATGTCAAATAATTTTAAGCTCATGGTGAAATGAATCTAACTTAAGTAACAACAACAACAACAAAAAACCCAGACTCATTTGAAAGACAGACTAGCCTGGAAATAGACTGATATAACCCACCCATTAACAGCCAGAAAGGGGAAGCATGACCTTTTCTAGGTAAAAATATTATTTGCTTTAGTCTTTATTGATATTAGACATTCAATAAAAAAATCATAAGACATACAAAGAATAAAAAATTGTGATTCATTATCAAGAGAGAAAATGGTCAGAATTAGATAATATATAACCCAGATGTTGAATTTTTATAGGGCATCTTTAAAATAACTATCACACAAATGTTAAATAGTATAGTGGAAAAGGTTCACAACATTCATGAACAGATGGGAAATGTCAATGGAGGTATGGAAACTATGAATAAAGTGCCTAGATGGCAAAATTTGAAATGAAGGAAGAGAAACTGATAGAGATAAAACAAAATTCCTTTGATAGGTGTACTAGCAGACAGAGAATAGGATAGAATCAGTAAATGTGAAGACAGATCAATAGAAACAAAAAGATGAACAATAAAATAATGTGCCCAAGATCTGAAGGACAACATGAATTGGTCTAACATATATGTAATCAGTGTGATAGAAGGAGAAGATAAAGAAATTAGGACAGAATAAATATTTGAAGAGATAATGGTCATGAATTTCTCTAACATTTTTGAAAGAAATTATTTAACAGATTGAAGAAGTTCAGTAAACTACATATAGGATAAACACAAAGAAAAACAAATCAAGGCATGTCATGTCCAACTGCTGAAAATGAGTACAAAATCTTGAAAGTGGCCAGAGGAAGACACATAAAGGCAAAATGGTGAGAATGGCAGCTGACTTCTCAATAAAAACAACATGACACGTTTAAGAGTGAAAAAAAGGCTGGGTGCTGTGGCTCACGACTGTAATCCCAGCACTTGGGGAGGCCAAGGCAGTGGGATTGTTTGAGTCTAGGAGTTCAAGACCATCCTGGGCAACATAGTGAGACCCCATCTCTACAAAAAATAATAAACTAGCTGAACATGTTGGTGGTGCTTGGGGTTCCAGCTACTCAGGAGGCTGAGGTGGTGGGAGCACTTGAGCCCAGGACTTTGACTGCAGTGAGCTGTAATTGTACAACTGCACTCATCCTAGGTGACAGAGCCAGACATTGTCTCAAAAAAAAAAAAAAAGCCACAAAATAGAAGTAAATCTGGTATTCAATATCCAGCAAAAAAATACTTTGAAACTGAAGCAAAATAAAGGCATTTCAGACAGACAAATCTGGGAAAATTTGCCTTCAATAGACAAACCCCACGAGAAATTTCTTAAATTTTTTTTTGGCCTGAAAGAATATACTGTCATGTAGAAATCCAATTTTGCAGAAAGGAATGGAGAACATCAGGAATAAGTATGTAAATAAATTCATCTGCATGGATAAGAGATTAGATAAATATTTTAAATCTCTTTAAAAGTATATGGCTATGTAAATATAACAATGTGATATGGTATTTAAAGAATACGTTAAAGTCAACATATGAAAACAAGAATGCAAAAGACTGAGTGATAAGTAAAAGTACACTATTGTAAGGTTGTTATTTGCTAAGTACTTATTGGCAAAGTAGTACACATTTTTTTAAGTGAGTCTTGAGACAAACTCAAGATCTATATTCTAATCTCTCAAACAGTAAAAATTAACAGAGATGCATGATTAAAAGATTGACAGAGGGGGAAAAAAGGAGATAATCTATTCAATAAAATCAGGAAAAAAAAGAGGAATAGAGGGATTAAAAGCATTTAGAACAAGGAGAACTCAAACACCAAGATGGTAGACTTAAACCCAAGTGTATCAACAATTACGTTAATGTAAACAGACTAAAAACTAAAAGCCCAAATTAAAAGACAGATTTTGTCAGACTCAATGAAGGACAAGTCCCAAGCACACATTAGTTTTAGAGGAAACACATTTAAACATTAAGATACAGATGTGTTGAAACTAAAAGGAAGGGAAAAGTTATGTCATGCAAAAATTATCTTTAAAAAACTGGTGTGGCTAAATTAAAAAGTCAACTTCAGGATGAAGAGTATTACCAGATCTAAAGACAAGCATTGCAAATTATAAAAGTCAAACCATCAAGATCATATAAAATATGATTTTTAAAATTCTGTGTATATGGTGAATCACATTCATTGATTTGCATATGTTGAACCATCCTTGCATCTCTGGAATAAAACCTAATTGGTTGTGGTGTAGTATCTTTCTGATGTCTATGGATTTGGTTTCCTAGTATTTTGTTGAGGATTTTACCTCAAATGTTCATCAAGGGTATTTGCATCAAATGTTCATCAGGGATATTGTTGTTGTTGTTCTGTGGCTGCCTGGCTTTGGTATCAGGGTGATGTTGGCTTTGTAGAATGAGTTAGGGAGGATTCCCTCTTCCTCTACTTTTTGGGACAGTTTCAGTAGGATTGGTATCAGTTCTTCCTTGTATGGTCTGGTAGAATTCAGTTGTGAACCCCTCTGGTACTGGGCTTTTTGTTTTAATTGGGAGACTATTTTATTCCTGATTCAATTTCACTGCTTGTAATTAGGTAGTTGTAGAAAAACATTCAATAAAACCCTCAAAACACTAGGCATAGAAGGAGCATACCTCAGAATAATAAAAGTCACATATGGCAAACCCACAATCAACATCATACTGAATGGGGAAATGTTGAAAACATTTCCTGTAAGAACTTGAACAAGACAAGGATGCCCACTTTCACCATTCCTATTCAACACAGGACTGGAAGTCCTAGCTAGAGCAACCAGTCAAGGGAAAGAATGAAAGGCACCCAATTTGGAAAAAAAGAGGAAGTAAAATTATCTCTGTTCATGAATAGTATTAATATAATCTTACGCCAGAAACCCCTAAAGATTTTTCTGAAAGACTCCTAGATTTGGCAAATGATTCAGTAAAGTTTCAGGATGCAAAATCAATTCACAAAAAGTAGCAGCATTTCTATACAGCAACAACAATCAAGCTATGAATCAAGCCAAGAACTGAATCTCACTAAAAATAATGACAAATAAAATAAAATAAGATAAAATAAAATAGAATACCTAGGGATAGATTTAATCAAGAAGGTAAAAGATAAGTACAAGGAGAACCAAAATACTGATGCAAGAAATTGTAGACGACTGAAACAAATGGAAAAACATCCCACACTCATGAATTGGAAGAGTCAATATTATTAAAACAACGATGCTTCCCAAAGCAATGTACAGATTCAATGCTATTCCTATAAAATTATCAATGTCATATTTCACAGAATTAGAAAAAAGAATCCTAAAATTCATATGGAACCAAAAAAGAGCCTGAATAGCCAAAGCATTCCTAAGCAAAATAAACAAACAACAACAAAACACAAAAGCTGAAGGCATCATGTCACTGAACTCCAAATTAAATACCAAAACAGCATGCTACTGGGGTAAAAATAGACACATAAATTAATGGAAACAGAATAGAGAATCCAGAAATAAAACCACATAACCTGCAACCAACTGATCTTTGACAAATTTGGCAAAAATAAACAGGAGAAAGAACACCCTGAAGAAATTGCCACTAGCAATCAGCAGGACTTGGAGAGACCAGAGAGTCAAGATTTTGAGTAGCTGAATTTTAAACATTTAAGAAATATTTTAGTTTCTATTCATTTTGCTGTAGTTTGACCAATTTTTAAATAATAGGATGTCATATGTTTCAGGATGGGAAAGTGAATAAACGCACACTTCTAAGAAAGAATGTATGGTTATAGAGGTGCAATATTCTGAGTTCGTTTTTTTTTTTTTTGTTTTTAAAAGGTGGGTCTTTCTCCTAATTGTGTGATTTAGTATCCCATTTGAATAAAAAATGAATGAACTAGAGTTTCAGATAATAACTACGTGGACTCAGTGCCTCGGCATTCAAATATTAGGGCTTAAAGAAATGCATGCAGATTCCACTATATAAAGGAAGCTTTTGTTATCCCTAAGTGACTCTGTTGAAATGAACTTTCACTACTTCTGGAATACACATTCTTCACTTACCAGTGGTGTGGTTGGCTAGCTGCTACAAGGTAAATTTGAAGACTCCCACCTTCCCTCTTCTCAGAAAATATCTGTCCTTTCCTAAAGATCTGTAACATCTTCACATCTATTCTTCAGTGTCAAATGCAAATGGGACAGGAGAGGTCTCCAGGTTTAGTAACTGTACTTTGATGAGAACAGTTTCTCCAGGCCACTTTTCTCTGGACCACAGAAGTGAGGAAATGTAAGTGTCTTGGGCTTGGTTCAGGTCTGCTCCTGTACTGTAAAGCAGGGGTCCCCACATCCCAGGCCACGGACCGATAGTGGGCGGTGGCCTGTAGGAACGGGGCTTCACAGCTGGAGGTGAACGGCGGGTGAGCAAGCAAAGAGTCACCTGTATTTACAGCTGCTCCCCATCCCTGGCATTACCGCCTCCTGTCAGATCAGCGGCAGGATTAGTTTCTCATGGGAGCGCAAACTCTGTTGTGAACTGTGCATGTGAAAGATCTGGGTTGCGTGCTCCTTATGGGAATCTAATGCCTGATGACAGGCCATTGTCTCCCATCATCCCCGGATGGGACCATCTAGCTGCAGGAAAACAAAGCAGGGCTGCCACGGATTCTACATTATGGTGAGTTTTATAATTATTTTGTTATATATTACAATGTAATAATCGTGGAAATAAAGCACACAATAAATGTAATGTGCATGAATCATCCTGAAACCATCCCTCCTCCACCCAGTCTATGGAAACATTGTCTTCCACTAAACTGGTACCTGGTGCCAAAAAGGTTGGGGACCGCTGCTCTGAAGAACTAGGTAAAAACTCTAAAGCACCTTGTACATTCTGAGGTCTATATCACTTGTTCTGAACTTTTAGGGAGCCATGAATTCCATCAGGATTGTGATGAAAGCCATGAATTATTTATATCAGAAGAATGCCCGCATGCACACATTACCACCACAAGAAGCCACAAAATTTTGCATATAATTTCAGGACAATTGTGGAGCTCCCAAAAGTAGCTGAGGTTTCCATATACTCTAGGTTAAGAACTCCAGGTCTATAGCAATGTTAGGGATTATTATCTTGAATTATATGGGGAAACCTTCTGAAAAGCAAACAGGAGGCAGCAACTCTCTACTCAACTTTCTTCCTTCTCAGGTACCTGATTGTATGCCAATTCTCTTACCTTTTTATTATTACTTCAATTAAAATGTTATGATTTTAAAAATAAATTACTGCAGTTAAATTACTGAATTAAATTTTAAATTATCAATATTTAGCAACAATATTTATTTTTTAATTGATATATTAACATCCTCAAGTGGGTAAAATTGATCTTTTTGTTTATTTCTGTTCTCATCACCACCATTACGAAATCATCTGCCTGCATTTTTATATAAACATCCAGACTTAGGGGCTTGAATTGGGCAATTTAACAATGTAATAATTCAAGTTTTATTTCCCATTCTTATCTATTGTTATACATCTGGAAATGTTTTTTATCGATATTGGAAAGTAACGGGGAGTTTGAGTCTGAATTAAAACAGATCGCATCTTCTTGCCTCGCCTCTGTTTCTGAGTATATGGCTGACATATATTCACCCTAATACCCTGCCCCCTCTTTTGAGGCACTGACTTTGAAAGCATTAATGGAATCAGACCCTACTGTTGAAGGAATATATAGTTTGATAGAGTTTTAAAACGTAATTTAAGAACTTTACTAAGAATTCTCAGTAAACATTTCCACACTTCCACTAGATTCCAGTCTAAAACAACCAACCTATATAGCTTGGTTGCTGGGCAAGATTAAGTTTAAGATTCCTTTCATAAGCTTCTGCCCCTCTTGCTACTATGATATTTTGATTCTACTTCAAAGTTATATTCAAAGTTAAAAAGTCATAATAACTTATTAATATTACATGCCATTGTGACTATTGGCAAAGCACTTTGAAGTAAAAATAAAATTGTGACACCATCATAATAAAACTTCCCCAAGTTGTAAATGGATTGAAAAATCTAAATGAAAAGAAAACCATAAAATATAAGTGTATTTAAAATGATTTCTGAGACGGGGAGAGAGAGGATGGCTTTTCCAAACCTGAGGTGTAAGTTATATTGATAATTTTGAAAACAAGTTATATAATCTCACTAAAATAGTATACATGTGTTTAAAGAGTTATAAGACAAGAAGTATGGAAAGAATGTCAAACTCCTAAGGGTAAGATGGATCGTGCATGGCTTGGGGCAGACATTTATAATGTATGTTATTTCTATATTGCTGGAATTTGTTACAATAGTGCTGATGACAGACACCTGTAATTAGAAAAAGTTGATAAAAATAACAAAGGGGTAGAGGTTATTCCTTCATCTTGACTACTTTTGTTCAATTTTATACAGTAATAAAAAATTTCCAAATATATTTTTAACTTTCAATACAATGTTTCCCATTTTTTGTTTGTTTGTTTGTTTTTTGTTTAGAGACAGAGTTTCGCTCTTGTTGCCCAGGCTGGAGTGCAGTGGTGCAATCTCTGCTCACTCACTGAAACCTCCACATCGCGGATTCAAGCGATTCTGCCTTAGTCTCCCGAGTAGCTGGGATTACAGGCACCTGCCACCACACCCAGCTAGTTTTTGTATTTTTGGTAGAGACAAGGTTTCACCATGTTAGCCAGGCTGGTCTCAAACTCCTGACCTCAGGTGATCCTCCTGCCTCAGCCTCCCAAGTGCTGGGATTACAGGCATGAGCCACCATGCCCGGCCTGTTTCCCATGTTTGTACATGAGAATGAACAGCGTGCCTTATCATTGTAAGATTATGAAATGAATTATTTATATATTACATGTATATTTATAATTCATTTATTTTTTATATATGTATAAAATTAAACCTGGTAAGATATCGTTGTGCTGGAAGGAGAGTTACATGTTCTAGGCTGTCAAATCCACACACTTGTTGACAGTATTTTCATGGATGGTAACAACTTCATTTATGCAAGACAGACTTATGGACTATAGTATGATTAAAGAAATCTAAAATAGCTCAAAAAGAAACAAAAGGAATTTTAGAATTGTATTAGGACTTTCAATACAGGAACTTAAATTGCACTGACATTATTATGTCATTGTAAGATATTTTTTCAAGGAATTAAAGATTTCTGACTCCAGATACATGTTTTCATCTGTCAAAGAGAATACTCATAATCAAATAAAACACTGGATGTTACAATATTCTGAAAAAGAATAAAACTTGATAAAATAATTATGGATTTGTATTACTATATTTATATTATTATGTTGGATCACTTAAAATATATTTTAAATAGTTTGATCACTAATGGCATATATTTGTTTTGCTGAGAATACTGAGAATAGATTTTCTGGTAAATATCTTTATATAACTCAATCCCAAAATGTCTATCCAACATTAAAAAAGATGAACATGGCATTCAGACAAATGCAACCAGCCCTTGGGAAGAACCACATCTTGGCTTCTGTTGCAACGCTGAGAAACTGGACTATGCTATGTCCAAGTCATGAGGCTTTTAGCAGTGGCAATTTCACAAAAAAATTGGCTTGGGAAAATAATGCTAATTCTTTTCCATAGACAAATTCATGAACTAAGTAAGGCCTCAGAGTGTTCATGCCCATCAAAAATGTTTTCATACCCATCAAAAACGTTATCAATATATCTAGCTATCTAGTTAATATAACCATTAAGATATAGATACACCTAGGAAAATTTTTGTGTGAACTGACAAAACTATACAGAACACTTGTTTTCAAATACCCACTCTTTTAAGATTTCAGACCAACAGCTCAGAGATCGTCATGTATTTTGGATAAGCTCTAGGCAAAATATCACTCTGCCAACACACTAATCTGATATTGATAAAGAGCCACAGTTGTGGTGGTGGTAGTGGGGGAATTTGAGCAGAAATAAGATCGGACCCAACTACATGTTTGTGATACTATTGGCTAATTGAGAGCATCGCAGACATTCCCAATATTTTGCTAGAATCAAAGGAAAAAATATAGAAAATGTCTGAGAGAATTTTTGACTCAATCCCATTAATAAGTACAAAAAGACTAGGGACTGTTTGGAACCCCAGAGAAGAGGAAAAATGAGATTGAACCACTCCTTTGGGCAAGCATGGATTTTGGATGAACTGTGTATGCACTCGGTGGTCATAAAAAAAATTAGAGTCTTTCCTCATTACCTTAAGTTTGTTTGACCATATGATTTGATGTTCTTTGACCTTGAAAGTGATCGAGATACTGAATTTACTAATAATTTATTATTAGAAATATGTTAGGGGTGGGTAACGGGTAATCTTGTTATAGATAATGTAACTGATATGTAACATGTAGTAGCTACAGATAAGCTTTAAACTTTCAAACCTTTGTTCTGGCTGTAAAATGTCAGTTGGATCCATTTTGGTGCTTTTTATTACTGCATCAAAACCATGCTGTGAATTTGTAGCTGCCATAAATGCTTAATGTAAGAGCTCATTGTGCAATAAAGTGTCAGAACACTGTTTTTAAACACGTTTTTAAAGCAACATTTTACAGCTTACATTTTTTTCCCACTGCGTCCTATAAAAAGTACAGATTTTCAATGTCACATTCATAAGGAGAGCATAATCATTCCTGGGAAAGCCAAGAACGGTGAGAATTAAATGGTTCCTATCCAACCTTTTTATAAACCCTGATTTTTCTCTCCTGTTTGGTTAGGCCACTCTGTCTTCCTCAAAAGAGGAAATTGCAACCTTGAATGAGGATGGCGTATTTTGAGATGAACTTGGGCACTTTGACCCTTCAATTGATTTAAACTTTGAACATGAGGATGAGCACCAAGAAACAGAAAGATGTGGCTCTCCATTTCGTCTCAGATTATCTTGCATGTCACAAAATAACTTTATTACATATTTACCACCCAACATATCCAAACTCTTTACTGAGAATATTTCTCCTTTAACATCGTTTAAGTTGGAATTTTATTTTCACCTGGAATCTCCTCTTCCTAACCATCGTACCAACTTCTCATTCTCTCAAGGTTGAAAGAATTAGCTTATTTTAACTGAAGGTCACTTGATTGTTAGTACACCTTCAGATTTTCTCCTTATTTTTCTAATTACTTCACATCTTCAATGAACTGACAGTCCTTGAGATCAGAGCCCTCTAGTAGCCAAACTGAGGTTCCACTGGGCAGAAATTTCACTGTAAGCTTCCCCTTGTCTGCTGCAAACTGGTCCATCTTAAATCGAAAATTCTCATAGGATTTACCCTGAATTTCTGTTTCCATCTGTGATTGGCAATATCCTATAACCATGGGTACAACTGCATTCTCTCTAGTTTTTGGGGTGGATAGAATAAAGAAATTGTTACTGAAATAAAGTTTTCAGTATCTCGGTAGACTGCTTCCTAACCTTCTATAGGGCTGAAACATGAGAAAACATCCTTCTTGTGGAATGTGTCCCTCTGCCTGCAGACTCTGAGATGTGAGTCTCAAAAGCATGGAGGAAGAGGTTTTGTCTGTTATTTCTAACCATCATATTCCTAGAAATTTGGCACCAGGCTGAGCACATGATGGCACTCAGTAATATCCGTTAGACATGTAAATAAATGAATACATAACTAAAATATATTGTGTCCTTAACAATCATTATTGTTTTAATATCGAAAAAGTTTGATTTAACATTTGCAAGTTCTCACGTTAGCATTGTTTTTGAAGCAATGACAAGTGAATTGGTCTCAAGGTCAAGTTTTAAATAATCCTCAAAACAGACTGGACATTTGAGTCTGGAAAAATGGCTCAAATCCAGAGTTTAGGAAGACATTTCTTTGACTTGAGTCTTTTCCCTTTTTCTCCCCAACTCATACACAAGGTACCTTTTTTCACCCTAGCTCAAGAACACATAAATAAGATAGATAAGAGTTTTTTTTGTGGAGTGGACCGAGCCAACAATTAACTTGTTTGATTGTAAACCGAACTGAACTAATTCACATATTATAACGTAATGACTCTCTTAAGAGACAAGCTTTTGAAGCTAATGCCATCAAGAAAAACAACACTAACTTTGGAGCTAGTCTTGGTAAACATGAAAGTAAGTTGGTGATTTATTCTTATTCAGAGGAAAGCACTTAATTTTTTTAAAGCCCAACGAAAAGTGCCAACTATAAAATGCCAGAGAAGAAAAGGAATTGCAGACGCACACAAGAAGGCTTTTACAAAGTTAGTTTTACACTCCACCACCTTTCTTTCTTTCTTTCTTTCTTTTTTTTTTTTTTTTTTGGCCACCTGGCATGCATCTGTTTAATACGCATGAAGTTGGCAAAATATTTTTTCCTTACTAGCTAGTGACAACCTAGGCATTTAGAATGCCCAGTATTTTTCTCTATTCCAAGGTATGACAATTTATTACCCATTTAATTTTTTAGAATGTTTTCTAACTGTAGAAGTTGAAGTTTTACATAACCTTACTATCCCCAGCCACATCAATCATTGCCTGAAGTTTATCTATAATTTGTTACAAACAACGATGCTAATGAAAACCACATTCTACTAGACTAAAAGAGAGAGAGCAAGCTATTTAATTTCTCATCAGCTGCTTTAGCCATAGCTTCCAATAGTTTTGATCTGGCTTCTTTTAGATGAGGAGTATATGAGTGGGTGCATATTTAATTAGATCACTAATTTTTAAAATTATTTTTTGAAAGTTTAACTTGTTCTACAGATTTATAAGGTAATAAATCCTACCTCAGGAATCGACCCTGGATTTATTTTTTCTTCTGTTAAGCTAGTTTTACTCCATAATTTCATGCCCTTTGAGGAATACCTTAAAAATTCTGAATTACTTATATTTGAAGCATCTTTGGGACGATTAGTTGTTCAATCTCAGAAATTCTGGTCAGGGACTTAAGGTATTAAAAATGATCCAAAAAAAGAATATTACCTTTTAAAAATTAAATCCTCCAAACCTTCCATTTTAAAGTACTAAACGGATAAAATTCAATTAGGGAGTGAAGACAGCTTGACAACAGTGTTCTAATTCTTATTTTCTACTTGGTTATAAATGATAGGTGATATCATAGTCTATATAACCTCCCACTTGAAGACTCAGCAGCAGAAAAGAAAAGACAAAAGGACAAGTGTGGTGGTGAAGAGAAGGAGGTTTTTCAGGGCAGAGCTCCTGGGAAAAACCAGGATACAGAACTTGATGCCACAATATGTATTAGACTCAATGCAACTCCTGGTGTTCATCAGTGCTATAAGAGACCCTGGTGGATTAATCCGTTATGTACCAATATTAAAAAGAGGAGGAATTAGCTTGTGTTAAACTAGCCAATGCCTTAAGTAGATAATATTTCAGATGATCACAAAGCCCCTGTCCCTATTCCTTTTTCATTTGGTGAGATTCATAAATGATTATTTGTTGCTTCTTACAGAGACAAGGGATATGCTTTTCTTAGTTTCCCTCATACAGAAACAGGAATAATTTTGTGTTTTGTTTTTTTGAGACAGGTTCTTGCTCTGTCACCCAGGCTGGAGTCCAGGGGTGCTATCTCGGCTCACTGCAGCCTCCGCCTCCCAGGTTCAAGTGATCCTCCAGCCTCAGCCTCCTGAGTAGCTGGGATTACAGGAGGTAAAATTATAGTTCATTTGTTCACTCATTTTTTCACTTATTCTACAAATATTGTTAAACACTAGGCAGTGATCTGAGTGCCAGAAATATAGCACAGGGCGAAACAGATAAATCCAGAACAATCAATAAACAAATAAATACCCTATATATCAGGTGGTTATAAGTAAAATAAAGAAAACTAAGTAAAGATTAGGTGATAGAGAAAGAAATAGTAGTCTCATTATAAAAATGTGGAGAAAGATTCAAAAATTTTAATTCAATGAGAAAGATACCACAGGACTATCTGGGAGTCAAAGTTCACCAACCAGAGGGAACAATGAAGAAGTGACATGCATTTTCAGCTACCTTAAAAGACCCACATCGCTGTGAGATACAGAATGCACTGCCCTTGGACACAGCTGTTTTAAGTCTCTGATCTGGGGGAAATAGTTGCATGTATTTTCACTGCAGCACTGAAAGAGTGAATGTTGAAAATGACATAAATATCCATCAACATAGGGTAAAATAAATTATAATTCATCCACCCTATGAAAAACTCGGCAGCAATGAATCATAGGCACTTCTGTATGAAATGACCCCCTCCACCCCAAAAATTTCTGAAAACATTGTTTTGTGAAAATACGAGTTATAGAAAAATACTTAGAAACAGAATTTTTTTTATGTTAAACATGACCAAAACAAAATCTCTCTTCTCCCCCCGTATATATTTTAGAAAAAGGTCTGGATGTTT
This sequence comes from Symphalangus syndactylus, assembly GCF_028878055.3. NCBI lineage: Eukaryota > Metazoa > Chordata > Mammalia > Primates > Hylobatidae > Symphalangus > Symphalangus syndactylus. The sequence continues at coordinate 20,414,852 of NC_072429.2, forward strand.
ACGAAAATTTACAGGCTAGGCACAGTGGTTCATGCCTGTAATCCCAGTACTTTGGAAGGCCAAGGCAGGAGGATCACTTGAAGCTAAGAGTTCAAGACCAGCATGGGCTACAAAGTAAGATCCCACCTTTACAAAAAATAGGAAATTAGCCAGGGCTGGTGGTGTATGCCTATAGTCCCCGCTACTCAGAAGGCTGAAGCAGGAGGGTTGCTTGAGCCCAGCAGTTTGGGACTGCAGTGAGCTATGTTTGCACCAATGCACTCCAGCCTGGGTGACAGAGTAAGACCCTATCTCTTAAAAAAAAAAAAAAAAAAAAAAAAAAAAAAAAAGATACTATGGCCCTATGGCCCTCTCTAGAAATATGTAACCAGTATCATTCTTTGTATTGGACAGCTCAATTCAGAGAAATGGGTTTTTTTTTAGTGTTTACCACCTATATATTGTTACCACTTATGGGTGATTCAATAACAATAAAAACATCATCTGCAGGTTACAATATCTTTAATGTGAAAGAGTTTGAGATTTTGAAAAGAAATGAAAATTTCACGTAAAAGGAATAATATACTTTAGAATAAACAAGTAGGAAGTTTACACACTTGATCAATAATATTCTCTTTTAGTATCTAAAAAGTTATACATTTTTATCTTGTACTATACTGTTAACCATTGACATCACTATTGGTATTGCAACATAAAGCACAAACAGAAAGAAAAATGTAAAGCAGTTAAATCATGCAAAGCAAACACAAGCCTAGTTTAAGGCTGTCTGTTGGTGCCCTTTAACTTCAAAGGATAAGCACTTCTAATTAGCACTTTGGTAAATTCATAATTTCATCATAATGTCAATACTGAGAAACCTTAATTTTTAAGATAATCTTAAAATAATAAACTGTATTCACTTGGGCTTTGGTTTAATAACTAAACATTCAAGAAATCCTTGAAATTTGTTTAGAAGTTGGCCATTATTGGGGTCTTTAAAAATCCGTAGCTGACAGGTTTCACCTGTTCCCATAAATGGCTTTATCTGTGTGTCTTAACAGGCACGAGATACAATACCAAAAAAGCTATGATTCTTTCATAAAATGTGAGATTTTTATTGGTCACAAGTATCACAATACCACTTTACAGTAAATAGAACAGCTAAAGTTGGTTTTGATTAAACATTTTAGAGGGGATAGTTGCTTAGAGAACGTAAACTGAATGATCAGAACCTTTATGAAGCAATGTATAAATAATTTCTTTCAAGCATTCTGCCTTATTATTCTATTAGTGCAGTGTAGTTTTGCTCAGATTTGATTTGCTTTCAGCCAATCAGCATTCTCCTGTTCGGTATTCCAATCAGCTATAATTCAGCCAGCATTATGACAGTTTAAGAACCAGCTTTAGAGCTTAATATGCTGGTGTTTCAGTACCACGCAGCAGTAAAAGCTGGTGCCCTAATCTGCCGATGGACCTGCTCAAGTGAATTGCTAGACGCCAATACACCAAGCAGGTGGCAGTGCACTTAATTAAGTGAAGAACATCCTCCCTGAGGGGCTGGGATCAATTAGATCAGCTTGTCTCTTACAACTGCAGCCACTTTTTTTTTTTTTTCCATTGGAGGCTGATTGAGTCTCTGATTGTGGGGGAGGATGCAGTTCTAGCTTTCAGGAATTTCCGAGAAATGAGCTGTTTCCAGTGCTATGTCTTCTGAATTCTATTTAGAAGTGTGTGTGTGTGTGTGTGTGTGTGTGTGAGTGTGCACGTGCACGCGCACGTGTGTCTTTTTCCTTTAAGGGAAAAACGCCAGAGGTGGGTGATCGGGCTCTCTAGAAATGCATCATGTTTTTAGCTGGCACTGCACATGGCCATCTAACAAAACAGATATTTTTGAACACCATTTTGTGATGTGAAGTTCCAGAGTCACAGCTTTATTCCAGAGGATCACAACAAGACTTGTACATCAGAGGGGCTGACGTTAGAAAGTTATAAGAACTACATTGAAATCTAAAGATATGAGATGTCTACAATTCCCAACCTAGTATAGCCACTTGGAGCATTTAAGCAACAGACATGGGTGTTTTGCCATAAGTTGATTTCCAAGAAACGGACAAGTTAGAAAAGATAGACGGGAAGGAGAATGAAATGAGGAAGGGGACGAGAAAGAGAAAACAAGTAAGAAAAAATACAACTAGAAGCGGCAGCAGCAGGCCTAGCAAAGGCCTTCATCTGATGCTGCTCCTTCCGTCTAACTATATTCTTCTCTTGCCTGTCTCCTGAGTTTGATTGGCAGGTTCATCAGGATGAGAAGAGAGTCACCTGAGAAATTAAAGCACTGGTTTCCTTATCAATCATAGTGACATAGAATTGACTATGGTTTTTGTTGGTTTGTTTGGCAAGATTTCTCTGGATCAATTTCATCTCAGTATTTGCAATTAAACCTCGAATACAATAGGAGAAAGAAATTGCAAGTGAGTACGTAGATGAAGTGACCGTCGTATCATTTTTCTTTTCCCTTTTTTTTTTTTTTTGAGACAGAGTCTCACTCTGTCACCCAGGCTAAAGTGCAGTGGCACGATCTCGGCTCACTGCAACCTCCGCCTCCTGGGTGCAAGCAATTCTCCTGTCTCAGCCTCCTGAGTAGCTGAGACTACAGGTGCCCGCCACCATAACCGGCTAATTTTTGCATTTATAGTAGAAACCGGGTTTCACAATATCAGTCAGGCTGGCCTCGAACTTCTGAACTCATGTGATCCACCCGCCTCGGCCTCCAAAAGTGCTGGGATTATAGGAGTGAGCCACCGCACCCAGCCCCATTTTTCTACATTAGTAAATTATTTGAAAATGATCTTAAGATCATAAACTAAGAGTGTAGTGTATGCTTTGGAAATATATCAGGAAAAGGAAACATTATGTCTCTCTCTCTCTGTGTGTGTGTGTGTGTGTGTGTGTACAGATATCTAAATGAAGCTTTACATAACTTTGTAAACCAAATTATATCCTAACATTGTTTGTACAAGGTGACATGCAATCACAGGAAAGAGGTATCTTGCACTGGCTAAAACTCATGTCAGCCCTGCTACTATATTTCATGTCCAGGCTGGACCTAAGCTCGGCTGTGTACAAGTAAAGCGGATTTTACTGGACTAATTCACAAAAAGCAAAACAGGAAACTGTCCTTTCTAGCGTCATCACAGACACAAATCTACACAAGTGAGTGGCACAAACAGGAAGGCATAAATTCAATTTTGCCTTTGCCATTCACCACGTTAGAATACTCAGGGATGTGTGCTATTTTCTTTACAGAAGTATTTCTCAGCTTTGGCATGGCCCCTTTCACATTGGCTTAGAATTTTTTTAAAAGCCACATTTCTTCCCCTCTCTCCACATTGTAAAAGATTCTATAAATATATTATGCAAGAACACACTCATTGGCTATTCAATATCCTGCCAGACACACGTATCTGGCATCTCTCAGGAATGATTGGCTGAGGTTTTTTGATGCAATCAAAACTGTAGCCTCCGTAACTGAAAATTATTTGATAAATGTGTGTTTTCTCATTTTGCTTAAAAGGAACTTATTATGTGGGCAGCTGCCTTTTGAATAATATTAATGCCAAAGTGAAGCTTTCTATTACAAAGTAAAATGAGGCCAGCTTTTAATATTAGGCTGAAAAGTATTGTTATGCAGCAGGAGGAATGACCTTTGACTTCAGCAAGAAATCTGATTTATACAATAAAATGCAGAGAGACAGCCTTTAAAAAGGCTAACACCATCTTTTTTCGTAGTGAAGAAAGCCGGAAAAGAATTATATACATAGTAATAATATAAAAAGTACCCCAATGAGAAATGCCCTCCAATGAGAAACGCTTACCCTTTCCTTAAAGTTGGGTGAAAAGGCCAAATCCACAGGTAGAAAAGGTATATTCCACCAAGGAGCTTGGGACAGAACCCACCTCAATTATTTAGCTTAAGTAGTTGAGAATCCAGACAAGTAGAGTAAATTAAATGGGATCATAGCATTTGGTGATTGGGTTGTCTTGCTAAAAACATGTGACACATTCTTACATGCTTCTCTCCTTTAGGATGGATTGTGGCAGAGGGAGAATTCTCCTGATATCCAAAGAGTATTTTAATGCATGCAGAGGCAATAAAGAACTCAGCTGGGGGAGGGAGGAGGGTCACTGTACAATATGTCAGGATTTGCTCTGTTCTAATCTACCTTCCCATCAAAAATTCATCTCTGACTGCCAAATTATATGTGCAGTGGTTAGGTTTTATGCAGACGTTGCTAAAGACAAGGTGCTGCTAGCTTAACTCAGTATATAGTTCCATCGCCCAGTCCAGAAGAGTTCTGTAGACATTTATTTGCCATGTGTAGCCCTGATTCTATTCAACAGAGCTATATTACCACTGTAAAAATGGGCTAAAACTAGGAAAAAAATGTGAAAGAAAAGGAAATGAGAGTGATTTTTAATATTCCAAAGTGAAAAGCTTTAGTGATGATAATGGACTTTAAAAATGTATTGAAGTCAATTTAAATACCATGTTCCCTTAAATATACAGTAGAGCTCTCATATATACAATATTGAGAATTGTCTAAATTGAAGAAAACGTGGATAAAATGAGAGCCACTTGAATTTGCATTGCTTTTCAAACAGTGAGATGAGCACTATTGCTTTCAACATTTTGCAGTAGAAAAATGTTTGTCTCTGGCTTTAGACTTGGTTTCTCTGACTAGCAACACATGGTGCCAAATTCCACTTTCTGTGCTTGCTTTGTACACAAGCTACAGAGAGAAGAGGGAGCCAAAGATCAAAGCTGGGAGCCTTCGAGGAATGTACTAAAATATATTATAAACTCCTGATTTGGAGGATACACAGGATGAGAGACCAAGAACAGTGTTTCTACTCCCAGCTTTACACTGTTCTGAGTGTTCCTAGTGGCTTAGTACCAATTTGATTTTACAATTTTGAGTTCCCCCCCAATTTCTGACCATTGCTACCATCAAGTTGCTAAAGTCATCACAATACCAAGGGAGACCACCCAAATCCAGTTCCAGTGTATTTTGCCTTGTCATGGTGACCTATAATCTTCTAATGTCCCAATTCAGAGGACATGAGAGGGAATCAAGGCCAATAACACTTGTTCTGCCAAATGCCCATTTTCTCTTGGTGCTGTTCGGAATCTTTGAAGAAAGAGATGTGTGGAAAAATGGAGAAACTGGCTAGTGAGTTCAATTCTGACATACAGCCTGTTATACCATTATGTCATCTTCTTGGCTTTGGGTGAACTTTGCGTTCTTGATAAGTAAGCAATACCCTTCAGGAAACATAATTATTAAATGAGCGATCACATGTAGCCTGCTACTGTCTAGTAATTAGTGGCTTTACAGAATATAGTTACTTTTCATCACAACTAACGGATATTCTTTGCTATTTGACTTTTCCTGCATCTGGAGGTCCTGCATGATTTTCCTCAAGGACAAAAAAGGAAGGAGTTTGAGAAAAACGCCTTCACTACTCCTGGTCTAGAGAAATGAGATGTCAAGTCGTGAGACACATTCCTGAACCCAAGCCGCTAACTTCAGTTCTGAGTCAAAGCCTCTATGTGTTTCCATTTCTCATATTTTCATCTCAAATGCTTGAAAATCTCCAGAGCTAGAAAATCTGTCACTGTCTTCAGATATTCAAATGAAGCTCTCTGTTTGGGGAGCCACTTGTCACCCTTGAGAAAGTAGCATCTGACACATAACTTATTTCTTTAATTTTGGAATTAGTCTTTTCCCACTCTTCAAGCTCTTTGATTCAAGATCAATTTTGTCTCTCTACATTTTTCTTTCCCTGACACTCTGATTTATCATATTTATTTAATGCATTCTCAGGGTCCAAGTAATATAAATTAATTTATATTTAAGTGTTGAAACACGTAAAATGTAGTAACAGTGATTAATAAGTTCTTAAGGAAAAAAACAGCCATTATCATTTGAAATTGAGGCAATCCAGTAGATGGGACAGTGCTCTGCATTAGAGTGAGTCAGGAAAGTTCCACTTTGGTTTCTGCCATTAACTAGTGCATGGCCTTTGTCCTCACCTGTAAAATGAGTCACGTGGATGAGATATGTTTAAAGATCAAGTGCTGGGATGCCATAATCCTGAGATATGCAACCCTCTGTTTTGCACTCATAGCCATATTTTCACATAAGCATCAAAACTAAAAACTTCATAGCCGGGTATGGTGACACGAACCTGTAATCCCAGCTACTCGGGAGACTGAGGCAGGAAAATTGCTTGAACCCAGGAGGTGGACATTGCAGTGAACCCAGATTGCACCACTGCACTCTAGCCTGGGTGACAAAGCAAGATTCTGTCTCAAAAAAAATAAATAAAAATAAATAAATAAATAAATAAATTCCGTGACAAAAGTTGTTTTTGCAAAAACTTATAATTTATTTATTTATTTATTTATTATTTTTTTATTTTCTTTTTTTAGTAACCCAGATGTTGGTTGGTCTTACCTCCCCACAACCACACATATAGATAGGACCTAATTTCCCAAGATTCTTGCGTATTACTACTGGGCCAACATTTTCTTCAATTTCTTTGGCATCAGTTCCTGCTGCTTCTAAGTTAGATTATGAGTCACCCCAATGCCATACCCATGTTGCCTGTATTTATGATGCTGACCCAGGTGTGAAACTCAGCTATCTTCCGAGCTGCCATTAAAACAACACAACACTTCCTTTACACAAAATTATTTATATGGCAGCTTTATGGAGGGAATAAGATGGGTAAGTAGGTTGCATTGTAGCAACCAACAAAAAGAACTGGAAATCATACGTGGAACATAACTTCTTTTTTTTTTTTTTTTTTTTTGAGATGGAGTCTCGCTCTGTCGCCCAGGCTGGAGTGCAGTGGCGCAATCTCGGCTCACTGCAAGCTCTGCCTCCTGGGTTCACACCATTCTCCTGCCTCAGCCTCCCGAGTAGCTTGGACTAGAGGCGCCCGCCACCACGCCCGGCTATTTTTTTATATATATTTTTAGTAGACACGGGGTGGAACATCACTTTTAAATGTATCTTTGGATATATTTCTTAGCCATCCCCCTTTCCCTCTTTGCCTCTCTTAGGTCATTTATAAGGCAGAACAGTTCAGCTGTCACTTTATTAATTTATCTCCCATTAACTAGTACCTGGAATAGTCTTGCCTACTACCACAGATGGCTTCTCAAGATATCATTTTGAACAAAATTTGTTCTGTAAGAGGAATTCTGCTGTAAGCATGTTAAATATCTTTTCCATAATGCTAGATACATATCTGCCAATTCCAGTGGAATCTGAAATATCCAGTAATCACTTTGCTTTCCACATCATTTTCTTTTTTGCAGGGTCGACTGCTAGTCTTTTTAGGTCAATAATTTGAATCAAAGGAGACATAGGCACCATTGTATCTCACCACACTATTTTTTCCAGTTGTAGAACCATTTTGATTTGGTTGTTTTAAATTATTGTTTTGATAAATAAAACAACATCTGACTGTTGACTCACATTATTATCTCTGAGATGATTTATCTTCAATTATGCTTGAACAACTACTGGCAAGACCTCCTGTCTTTTTTCTCCGGATCCTGTGTGGCCTCCCTTCCTGCCTTCCTGGAGAGCAGTTAAGAATCTGTCATAACATTTTGAAGGCACCAGGGGAACTAGACTCTTAAAAAAATAAATGAGAGGAGGTATACTTGTATTTTCACAACATGAGTTTTAACAACTAGAATGATTCCCACTATTTAAATTTTCTGCAAAACTGGGGAAATCATAAAGATGGTTATTGAACTCAAGCTTTTACTTTGCTTTTTGTGAAGAAGTGAGAAATGTACACCTCCAAGTTGTGTTAACAGCAGGATTCCACTATTTATAGAGAGGTTTAGGAAAACACGGAGAAGGAGAATTCTCTTGTCTTCCAAAGACTTTGTGTAACTACTCCCAGAAACAGCAAGGATTGTATAGAGAAACTAAGCCCTGACTAGCATGGGGGGATGGGTGCTGTGTTTTTTCAACCTTGAGGGGAGTGCACGGAGAGAGTGCACCAGAGTCCAGGGAGGGTTGTGTTATATTCTTTCCAAAGGCAACAATGGCCTACTATTTGATGATATTTACAGCCCCCAAAATTACTTTGCATCTTTGAAAATGACAAATGTCAGAGCAGGGATGCAAAGTGAATGCTCAACATTGCCAGCTCCTCTTTTTTACTTTGAAAGTGAGCCTAGGAACTTTTCAAAGTGACCTTGCATGGGTTCACTCGAGGCAACTCCACGAGCTACAGAGTCTCAAATGGTTTTTTTCCTTATTCTATCAATACTCAAGTCAACAGGGCTTAAAGCTATATGATGTACTCATTTAGTCAATATTCGCCCCATATTTAATATCTGCTCTCTTTACAATGTGGGTAATTCTTCCTTCTACTCTTTCTAAAAATTCTAATGTGAAACATCATACTTCAAATTAAGAAGATCAAAAAAAGTGACTCTTGGAATCTCTTCCTATCTTATTCTTGTATGGCGTTTAAATTTTTTACTGCTTACTGCTAGCTGAATGTTTATAGCCCCCCAAAGTTCATACATTGAAACCTTATCCCCAATGTGACAAAGTGAAGAGGTTGTGTCTTGGGGAGGTAATTAAGTTATGAGCGCAGAGCCCTCAAGAACGGGATTAGTTTAAGGGATCCCAGAGAGCTATTTTGTCTGTATTGACCAAGTAAGCACACACTGAAAAGACATCCATCTATGAACCAGGAAGTGAGCTCTCACTAAACACAGAATCTGCCAGTGCCTTGATTTTGGAACTTCTCAACCTCCACAACAATGACAAATAATTCAGTTGTTTTTTCTAAGCTACTCCATCTATGGTATTTTGTTATAGCAGCCTAAAGGGACTAAGACACTTACATATTTATGTTTCTCTTTATATTTCCCTTTCTTACAAAAATGCAGATAATTGAAAAAGAAAAAGAAGTGTATCTCAAAAGGAAATCAGAGAATAAGCAAAAGTATAAAGGAGATACAAAGACGACACATTGTACATATGATTATGGCCTGTGTGTGTAACATGTGAGATTATGATGGTGTTTTATGGGTTTTTCTGGCTGCATCCTACTTTAAAACAACTTTAACAATGGACTTCTTTCCAAGTCAATAGATATGTGATCTTATAGAAACGATAATTCTGTAAGATAATCAGGAAGGATGCTTCATCCCTCACTCATTTTAGAACTATAAGAACCACAGTGAAAAGAGATGAAGCAGTTTGCCTAAAGCCGTGCAGGAAGTTGGAGGCAAAACTGTGACCAGAACCTGCCTCTGATCATGCCATGCTCCCATTTTTCTGTCACAGATCACACTTCCTAACTAATCTGAGTTGGAGCCAGCACTCTCTGTGGCTCAATGTCTCCTTAAATCAGATCCTAATTCCTTTGCAAATACAAATTCATCAGCTTTTCTCTATGTGCTGATGGCTTTTTGCCACGTGCATGTATTTTTTAGTACTTGTCTATGATAAACCTCACGTTGTCCTTCTTTGATACTGCGTTTCTCTTTGTTCAGGTGATTCCAGTCATTTTTAGCTGTGAGTCGTGTAAGCAAGTTATTCCTATATTACTGTTGGTTTTAAGTTCCATTACTTTGCTTAACGCTGCACTACTTCTCAGATAAAATGGCCTTTATTTTTTTGAGAGTGGAAGGAGTGGAGAAGTTTCTCTCTGATACCCGAATTATCTATTAGTGAAAACAGGTAGACTGTAAAGAAACCACTTTCTTGCTCATTTGGAATGTTCACTCTTATCTGGAAATCCATTGTCGGCAGATGATGCTGTGGTTATAATCAGCAACGGCCTTCCCACAGCCCAGGACACACACAATCCGAGGGGATACAGTGTTGCCTGAACCTTAGAGATTATTTTTAAAAGACAGGCAGTTTATGGCAAAAACTTCATGTGAATAAAGCGAAAGGGTCGTTGAGGGCATTGGCTGGTTTTATTTTTTGTGGTTGTTAACTGCTACAGTAAGTGAGGGAATTACGGACTTATGTGGGTATTACAAAGGCTTTAGCAGGGATGGCTGAACATGACTTGTGCTCTGTCTTTCTCTCTCTCTTTCTCTCTCCTTTTCCTGAAAAAGAAAATAGGATACTTGGCTCTTAGAAATGTGTGAGGACTTAAAATTTCACATTCCTTTTGTTTCAGAGAGTTGAGAAGCCGTTGTTAACACATTACATGAGACTAATACATTAGAGTGGGTTCAGAGTATGGGCTGTAAGACGTATTGTTTAGTTTCAACAATGGCTGAACTAAATAGTTACCAACTGTGTGGTTTGGGCAAGGGACATCCTCAGTAAAAATGTAAGATGATAAAATATTATAAAACATGACAGCGCCCCTAGAGATTTCCGTGAGCTAAATGAGATAACATTTGCAAAGCACGTATTAGCACAGTACCTGGAGCATAGCAGGGACATTATATTTCTTATATGCAGATTCTGTTAGCAACGATTGTCCTCATTCCACCTGGCAAACTGAAACCATCCAGGATCTCTCTACAGACTGAAGATGTACAGGCTTGCACGTGTTCAAAAGAAGCACTGCCAAGAGTTAAAGCAAGCACATAGTAGGGATTCTTGTGGTTCATAATAGGACATGATTGGTTCATTAAATACATATTATTATGTACCCATGTTTTGCCAAGCACTTCCAGGGCCTAGGGACACACAAGAGAATGAAACAGGAAACATTTCCTTCTTTGCAGAACTTACCTTCTAACATAGGTAAGATTGATAATAAACATAAACTTTTTTAAAAACCCTAAATTATATGGCATAGATCAGGGTAAGATAGATTGTAAGTGTCCAGGGAGGGGTAATAGTAGTGTATATTGTAAAAATAATAATAATGATAATAATAAACAGCTAGCCTAAATGCCAAATTGCTCACCTTCCAACTGGTTCTATGGAACCATTCAGCAGGGTTGAGGAAAGAACAGGTAATCTACTATAAAAATTTGTATTTTTAATTTTTGACTGTTGCTCCTTTCTTTTATTATGAAAATTATATATGCTAATTTCAACTTATTTAGGAATATTGATGAAAATATCTTGTTTTGTGGGAACTGGAGAATACCATGTCAGATACACAGGAAGCTTTGAATGAATGATGGGTAGATGGATGGGTAGATACCATTGCCTTGCTAGGGGAAAGTAAATCGTCTCATCCACAGTCTTTTAGGTAAGTGGCCTTTTCAGAGCTCTAGAGGCAGAATAAGGAGGAATAATGTCGCTAGATGTCTGATGTATGCATAAATGGATAGATCACAGAATCATGTACGAATCCAACAAACAAATCATGAACAACTACTTTCTATACATCTTTGGAACACATTCTATGACCATCGAGACCAGCCTGGCCAATATGGTGAAACCCCATCTCTAATAAAAATACAAAAATTAGCCAGGCGTGGTGGTGGGTGCCTGTAATCCCAGCTACTTGGGAGGCTGAGGCAGGAGAATCACCTGAACATGGCAGGCGGAGGTTGCAGTGAGCCAAGATCATGCCATTGCACCCCAGCCTGGGCAACAGAGAAAGACTCTATTGCAAAAAAAAAAAAAAAAAAGACATAATTGTCTTGATACAACTTCTTGCTTAGAAACAACTCTTGGCTAAACTTTTCCAAGGTAGACAAGGAAGACATCCAAATTTCTCATTTGAGAACAATGTTGAGCAGCAACATGTTAAAAGATAACTCCATATTATTCCTCAAGCACCCACTGGCATACAGCTTTGTAGTAGGCACTATTATAGGAACAAATAAGCATTTTTTTATATCACATATTTCTTCTTCCACTGAAAAGATTTCCATTTTTCCTGAAGTCATCACTTTTATGTACTCATTTGGTCAATGAAGGAGAACCACAGGCATGTTCTGCTGATTTTCAACCACTTAAAATATATAGAATTAAGCTAGAACTATGAAGCTGTTTGCTGCAATACTATCCATCCTTTCATAAGAAGGGTAAAGTGTGATTTTTATTTTATTTTATTTTTTGAAGTTCTCTGTTCTGTAATGTTCTGTAACTTGAAAAGTTTTCTGAATGTATTTCATTCTTCCAGAAACGGAATGGCAGGCTCTCAGCCTCCTCCTGGCATAACTGGTGAGAAATCAGAAATTCATCCAATAGAAGAATGTGAATTCTCCCCACCTTTTATATTTTAAGTACTTTGAACTCTAAACTGAGCTAAATCACAGTCTTTTTATGTAAAACAGATATAAAACTTCTGTATAAAATATTAGACAATTGAAATCTACATTGTGGTTCCATTCCTAACCAAAAGTTAACCCAGTATGAGTTAGCCAAATCTTATAATAGCCAAATTGCTTAATCTTTCCTTATTCCTCAAATATCTGAGAGATGGGAGTTTTCAGGAATCATGGCCATAAAGTGCAAAGATGAAAAGGCCATATAAAGAGAAATCAAGAGTGTTGGAAGAAAGGCTCTCTGTTGATGAGGGCTGTGCCTATCTCAACTCTGAATCATGCAGTGGAGGAGCTTGGGCAGGACCAGGTCCAGTGAATGTGCTGAATGGTTGGGTTGACCCCAGCATTGCTTGAAACATCAATGCCCTGCAAAAAAACACGTTACAAATAACAGAGTCTGAAACGTGTAGCACAAGACTCCTTTAAATGATTTTCAAGTTCTTTGGCTGAAAAGGTTTCTGAATGTATTCCATTCTTCCATGCTTTTGTAGAGAATAGATGGAATATAATGGGATATTTTACTGATGAATTTGGGTCAATACTACAAATGTTACACTTGTATTACAATTAGTATAGTATTACACTGGTATTATAAATACTAAGTAATCAATTCATGCCCGATCGAAGTACCCAGGTAGTGATTAATGTTAATGTGGACCACTGTGTATTGTCCCTTCATTATACGGTACCTCAAACCTTTGCTTTTATGTTTTTATAATTAATACGTCTTTTGTGTTTTTTACCATCAGCTATTACATCCATGTTTGTTTATTCTAATTGCCTGTTTTCGTACTTTTAATTAATAACACCAACAATTAAACAACTAAATAGTTTCATGAAACACTTCCACATTCATTTTCACATATATTTATATAAATCTTAGAAGAAAGACAAGCAACAGTCTGCATTAAATAACTTGCTTGAGGCTTCACGTTCTCCCTTCAGAGGAGAAAGACCAAACTTGAAGTTATTCGGAAGGAAACTCAGGTTGAAATAAAGAATGAATTTCTAAGAATTAGAAAATGTACAACAATGAAGTTTATCATATTCTTCTCCATTATACTATTGGACCAAACTGAATCTGAGATCATAGAGAAATTCACCTTCTGAGAGTCAAAGTTATGCTTTCCAAAGTTCTGAAGAAACAAGCCCAGAAGAGAATTGCAAGCCCAATTCCAACCAAGCTTAGGAGTCAAGTTCTCTCTCATCAAGATGGCAGACTCTCAGTCTCCCACTGGCATGAGTATAAGATAACCCCAGAAAGTGAATCTACGCATTCTGAGAGATGCTATCCCTGCCATATTATGTTATTATTAAAATCAGGCAAAATTAGGACAGTAGGAAATAGGTCATTTCCTGCCATAGATGAATGGAAAATGGCTCCATAGAGAAGAAAGTTTGGTTGATATTTGCAATGAAGGCATTTTGAAGGGTGGAAAACAGGAAAGTATGCAATTTCTCGCACCAAGCTTAGGAGTCAAGTTCTCTCCATCAAGATGGCAGGCTGTCAGTCTCCCACTGCCATGACTGGTGAGAAATCAGAAATGAATCCAATCGGAGAATGTGAATTCTCCTCAACGTACTTTAACTTAATTCTCATATTAACAAATTAATTATTACATTAATAGAAGAATGTGAATTATCCTTAGCAAAACCTTATAATAGCCAAATCCCTTACTCTTTCCTTATTCCTTAACCTTCCAGCTGGATGGATTTAGGTAGATTTTTCCCTGTTGGTGGAACTATTTTTCAACTTTGTGTGTGTGGTTTTATTTTATGTTATTTTTTGACTTGCTCTGTTGCCCAGGCTAGAGTGCAGTGGTGCGATCTTGGCTCACTGCAACTTCTGCTTCCCAGGTTCAAGAGATTCTCCTGCCTCAGCCTCCCGAGTAGCTGGGATTACAGGCACATGCCACCACGCTTGGCTAATTTTTTGTATTTTTATTGGAGACCGGGTTTCACCATGTTGGCCAGGCTGGTCTTGAACTCCTGACCTCAGGTGATCTGCCTGCCTCGGCCTCCCAAAGTGCTGGGATTATAGGCGTCAGCCACCGTGCCCAGCCTCAACTTTGTTTAAAGCTTTCCTTACTACCCTTTGCACTTGCAGTATCAGCCATCTTAGCAGGCTCATGTTCGCCCTCTGTGTTTTTATCAGGACCACATTAATTGCCAAGGTCTTGTTGTTAGTTTTCTTCCACAGTCTTTTTCAGCTTTTTTCTTGATAACCTTTCAATTCTATACAGTGAACTTTATAACATACTTATCTCCAGCACAAAACCATCTTCTTGACACCAAATAGGCTTTACCTGTTGAACATCAACAACTGAATATGTTACCTGCCAACCAAGCTCATTCTCTCTACCCATACATTAATAATTTCTTTAGACATCCCAATTTTTATTACTGGAAGCACTGTTCCCCTGTTCTTCTAACTCACATCTTTAGGAAGGGAAAGAAATGAAAGGAGCACTCTACGATGATTTCTCTAACCTCAATCTCTTTGATTCTACAACCCTATTATTTTTACAGATTACATCCTACCTTATTATTTTGTCACAGTAGAATGGGTAGCTGTGGTTCCCTAGGTCTATCGTCTTTGTTTTCCTCAATTCCTCTTACCCATGACTGCTGCAATAATCTTTCAAAATACATGGCTCTGATTGTCTTACTCTTCTATTCAAAACTTTCACCAGTACAAATCCAATTAATCATGAACTCCTCAGTCTGTCATTCATGGTTCTTTATACTCTAGCCCTAAGCCATCTTCTGAATCTAAATTCCCAATTATTGCACCACGAGGCAATCTCCAGATTCTGCTGATAATTTTGCTTTTCTTTGCATATGTTCTAAACTTTCGTACTTTATTCTTGCCTTCTGCTTGAGATACAAACTGGCATATATGCCTTGTGAAAGCATTCTTGTTTTGCAAATATCCTTCCTCCAACCTATGTGACATCTGTCTACTTCGTACTCCCTCAGAACCTAGCCAAGAGCCTTATGCACAGGTTTTTAATAAATATTTGTTCAATTCAACTGAATTGCATGGAAGTTCTTTCACAAACCCATAGTAAAAAAGTTAAACATGTACTGGTCTTTATTTTCCTTCTGTTCTAATAGAACATCAGCTATGTAATTGGTCTTCTTAGTATTCTTCCTCTTTACCTCTACACTTTTTTTTTTTATTGTTGCAAAAGCATCAACTGAAAAGAAGTTACAAAGACACATGGGAACATCTGCTCTCAGAAGCCACTTGAAAAATAAGTATGCCACAGAATGGGGAAAACATCTGTGCAGTGTTCAAGAGATTATTAGTTGTGCTGTAGAAAAGTAGCAGAGAGTGAGAGAGACAGAAACAGATCCACACACACACACACACACAACACACACGCACACATATAAACACCAAAATCAAGAAATGAGTTTTAGCAAGAGATAGGGGAGCATACAGTTGGAGACCAGAGTACAAGTTTATTCTCCCTTAACCTTGTTATTTAGTGTTTCTTCAGAAGGAACGAAAGAGCTATTTTGTCCTTCAGATTGTATTCCTGAATAGAAAATATTCATAGCTGTAACTTCATCTGATTAGTCTAGAGGAGAGGTAAGTTCCAAAATGCCAACATTTTATCTCAAATGATACAACTAATCTCATGATTAATTATATGTAGATTCCAGGCAGCTGCCTGTTACTGTAACAGAAAAAGTTTAATTAGCATTAGAAGACTTGAGTTCTGTACCTAGATTTACAACTAAAATTGGCTACTTTAAAGTATTTTCATTTTTATTTATTTAATTAAATTTTACTAAATTTAAATAAGTCCATGACCCTTGTATTTAATCAACATTTCCCCTAAGGAGAGCTGCAATTCAGACCTAGCCTCACTTTAACTATGATACTCCTACACACAACATTGAACCATTAGCCTTATATAAGATAATATTAGAGGTCAGGCACGGTTGCTCAAGCCTGTAATCCTAGGACTTTGGGAGGTTGAGGTGGGCAGATCACTTGAGGTCAGGAGTTTGAAACCAGCCTGGCCAACATGGTTAAACCCCGTCTCTACAAAAATACAAAAATTAGCTAGGCATGGTGGTGGGCACCTGTAATCCCAGCTACGTTGGAGGCCGAGGCAGGAGAATTGCTTAAGCCCGGGAGGTGGAGGTTGCAGTGAGTGGAGATCGTGCCACTACACTCCAGCCTGGGTGACAGAGCAAAACTCCATCTCAAAATAATAATAATAATATTAGAAAATTAGTTTGTACATCCTCCAAAGCAAACAAACCATATAGACTGCTTTTGTTAACATAATGAAGTATGCTGTCTTGGACTAACCAAGTATGCTGTCTTTGGAGCCTTCACAGGTCCAAAAATCTATTTATTCTATTTGATTCAGATTTGTTTAAAATTTCAGGAAATGTCTATAGGCAGAGTATTTCTTGTTCATTTTTGGATTTGTGGGTACTTTAAGATCCTATTATAGCTTGTTCAAGGTATTTATCTTCAAGATGCTTTAAAATTTACGTGGTATGCATGGATTAAAGCTACTACCTATTAATATGAACAAAATAGAATTCCAAGGAGGCAGTAAACCTGGCACTTCTTTTCCTAAATAAAGGGCGAAGGCATGACATGTACAATTGGGAGACGTAATAATTATCTGATTCAATCTTCTGAGTTTACAAATACTACACAAGAAATAATTCACAAGGCAAATGTGTTCATGGCAACAGACAGCAGTGACTGGATGTTTGATGGGTTCTCCATGCCTCACGCTAAAAGACACTGAGGCTACCTACCACTTCTTTTAAAGGCCTTTGATATACATGGGAGACTTGGTTTTTTTTTTCCTAAGTTTAATTCAAAATTAAACATGGGTGGGAGCACCTGATTTTTTTTCCTTTTGAAATACATGGTCTTGGACAATAGATAAATTGGAAGAATGATGAGGTTGTTGTCCTCAGATACGAAAATGACTTTTCAAGGAATAATTTTTTTAATCTGTATTACCCTAGAGGTCAAAACTGGGGCCAGTGGTTACATGTGAGAGGAAGTCAAGCAGTAGCAGCTCATTATAATGAGGAATCTTTAAACATTAACATTAAGAATGCTCTGGTAATTACTATCATGTCCTTTTAATGAAAAGAATGCTAATCTTTGGAGGTGTCCACTTAGATGTAAGGGAAAGAGATGTTAGGGATATTCTAGAGAAGATCCTCATACTAAATTTGTACAAATTACCTCTTTATTAAAGAAAAGGACTTCATTTACTCATTTGGAGTTCAAACTGACCATAGCAAATAAATTGATATAATGAATGCCTTCTCCCTCTAGGGAAGAAGAGGGGCAGCCCTTCTGGAATAGTGTGTCCATGGCAGGTATAACATGGAAGGAGCTGGAGAAGTGAGAACAAATCTCATAATCCTTTCACACTTTACTCTGTAAAATAGAAAGGACTTTAATACGTGCCTTATGGGTTGTTTGGCTCAAATGTCATATAAGCTAATAGAGTTAGTGATTTTCCTTCAAAGTCCTGCCCTTTCTAACTGTTCAAGGGAGGAGGAAGGACACCTGCATTCATTTTCATCCATACATGAAGATTTGAATGATTTTAAACAAACACTTTCTCTTTGATTAATCTGTTTTCTCACCACAGGAATTGATTGTTTGAAACATATTCTACTGTCCATTTTAAATACTATGATTCTTTGGCTCTAAGCCTGCCCTCTTTCTATAGCCCAGATTGAGGCTAGTCTTGGAAAATGGCTAGAATGTATGTTCTTAGTTCAGTATCACCTCAAAAAAGCTCATTAGGAGGACAGATTGTTAGGGCTAAGAGAAGTGAACCTCGAGAATTCTATAAGAAAGAGAAAACGTCTTAGCAGAATTTTCATATTTATATACTCTCGGTGTTTTTACTTAAATCCCTTGCAGACCCTGAAATGGGGCTCCAGGGACTCTACGGCTATATGATCAAAATGACTATGTATGTTTCACTTCATTTCAGGCCCTGGAAGGAATAATATTCTTCTTACACAGCCTGGCACCAAGGGATAATGAAACTATTTCTCTATGGCCTCCTGATGGGTCAGCATCCTCCTGAAAATACTCTTCCTACAGGGTGAAAAATAAATCTCCATATATGTGAAATGCCTTGAGCTCTTTAGAAGAAAAACCCAGGTTAAATTTCAGCTACGATTATTATCATCATTATCCCTCACTCATTCCATATAATCTGACACATTATATTCCCTTTAGCCCCATGGAACCCCTTTTCTGAATGTTGATTCATTAAAAATTTATGTATAATAAAAAATCCTGTGTGCCTAGAAATTCAGTGAACCCCATTTTTTTATGGGAAATCTGTTTCTTCTGATCGTAAAAAAAATGTATTTTCTCTTGGATGTTTGCATTTACATCAGTAGAGTGTTCTATCAAAAACAATCTGAGATACAGAAAAGAGGTTAGTGGAATAGAAATAAGATTGTACTACATGATCTGTTTCTATAGGCCAATCTTGTGTCTCAAGATTTCTTTCAGAGGCATTAATTTTTCCATATTCTCTTTACAGATCTGAAATTGGCCTTTTTTAAAAAAAGGTATGAATCCTTTCAAGAGGTGTCATTTAAACGCTGAGAGCATCAAATTCAAAAATGAGGAATCCTTGCAAGCACTCCATCATGCCTCAGTTTCAATTCATTGCAAAGACTAAAATAAATTGTGTGTGATTCTTCCAAAGTGACACTTATTAGTATATTGTAAAAAATGAAAACAAACAGGAGTTGTAAAATGAACAAGCATCTTTTCAATATGTAAGTCACTTCCTGGGAATTAGATGCTTAGGGCACCTGCTTATCACAATGGAGAGTTTAACATCAGCATTACACTAAACTAGAGAATAGCTGATACTCTGGTCTTTATTTTAACAAAGGAGAGATAGAGCTTGAGTGCCATCCAACCTAATCTACAGATTTCTTCATTGTATCTTTAGTAGGTATTTAAAGTCAACTTCACTAGTCACATCTTCTGGTGTGAAGCATGTTCATCCAACAAGATTTCCGGATAATTAATGGTTGTATAATTACATCCCAAGTACATTTCTAGAACTGAAGATATAGGGATGAATCAGACATATTCCCTTGTAGTCTGAAACTCACAGATTTGGGAATTTAAAAAGGCATATAAAATATGTAATCCAGATGTCAGCTGTTCCCTCATGCCACGTACAATTTTAACCTGTTTCAAATTCTATGCACTGCTATAACTCCCTTGCTATTTGCCCAAAAGAGCCTCTGACACCAAAAGTGTAAGCAAAGTCTACAGTTTTCACTTAAGAAGAGGTGGTAGTAATGGAGAGGGATTTACACCTCATAACTTGCTCTTAAAGATATAAAGACTTCCACCAGGTATGATGTAATAATCCTAACCTCCTCTTTCCCATTGGGTGGGGGCACACTGAAGTTAAGGCCAGTAAGGTTTTCTCTGCCATTTCTCCAGGCATAAGGCCCTCTGGTGGTTGTTTTCTCTGATCTGTTTACTCTCACTGTTTCTCAAGTCACAACTCTTCAATAGTTGTGCAAACCAACTCATTCCTCTCACAGCTTCTACATACAGATTCATGCACACACACACACACACACACACACCCCCATTATCATGCTCAAAAGAAATACTCATCATCCCTTAAAACTATATGATTTATAAAAAGAAAAGACACAGAAACAATTCTGACGAAAATGAAGATATAGATAAATACTATGGATGCCAAAAGAGAATTTAATTTACTTGGTAGGATACATTTGAATGCAATTTAGGAACCTATATCAGTAGCATTTGCAGCTTCCATTGGCATTATTATCTGAGGTTCTGACATCCTCAGCAGGGAAGAAGGTGAGACAGGTACTATGATTCTCTCTAGATGATATTGATGGCAGCCTAGAAGAGTAAACACAGCTTCACATGCTTGTTTATGTATACCAATGTTTGCAAGGATGACCCAGAAAACAGCAGCAGAAGTGAACTTTGGGGAAGAGATCTGGGAGACAGAGGGGATAAGCCCAGCTCTAATATTTGAAGGCTCTGGGTTAAAAGTACAAATAGAGGCTGTATATTAACTGTTTAAATGTTTAAAAGTCATAAACCAAGCTAATAAAACTGTTAAATAGTCTGTTCTCTGCCATGACAACTGTATCGTTATAATAGCAAAATATAAAAACCCTAGAAGAAAACCTAGGCAATACCATTCCGGACATAGACATGGGCAAGGACTTCATGACTAAAACACCAAAAGCAATGGCAACAAAAGCCAAAATTGACAAATGGGATCTAATTAAACTAAAGAGCTTCTGCACAGCAAAAGAAACTACCATCAGAGTGAACAGGTAACCTACAGAATGGGAGAAAATTTTTACAATCTACCCCCTGACAAAGGGCTAATATCCAGAATCTACAAAGAACTTAAACAAATTGACAAGAAAAAATCAAACAACCCCATCAAAAAGTGGAAAAAGGATATGAACAGACACTTCTCAAAAGATGACATTTATGCAGCCAACAGACACATGAAGAAATGCTCATCATCACTGGCCACCAGAGAAATGCAAATCAAAACCACAATGAGAGACCATCTCACACCAGTTAGAATGGCCATCATTAAAAAAGCAGGAAACAACAGGTGCTGGAGAGGATGTGGAGAAATAGGAACACTTTTACACTGTTGGTGGGACTGTAAACTAGTTCAACCATTGTGGAAGACAGTGTGGCGATTCCTCAGGGATCTAGAACTAGAAATACCATTTGACCCAGCCATCCCATTACTGGGTATATACCCAAAGGATTATAAATCATGCTGCTATAAAGACATATGCACACGTATGTTTATTGTGGCACTATTCACAATAGCAAAGACTTGGAACCAACCCAAATGTCCATCAATGATAGACTGGATTAAGAAAATGTGGCACATATACACCATGGAATACTATGCAGCCATAAAAAAGGATGAGTTCATGTCCTTTGTAGGGACATGGATGAAGCTGGAAATCATCATTCTGAGCAAACTATTCCAAGGACAGAAAACCAAACACCACATGTTCTCACTCATAGGTGGGAATTGAATAATGAGAACACTTGGACACAGGGTGGGGAACGTCACACACTGGGGCCTGTCGTGGGGTGGGGGGAAGGAGAAGGGATAGCATTAGGAGATATACCTAATGTAAATGACGAGTTAACCAGGGCAGCAAACCACCATGGCACATGTATACATATGTAACAAACCTGCATGTTGTGCACATGTACCCTAGAACTTAAAGTATAATAAAAAATAAAATTAAATTAAAATTAAAATTAAAAATTAAAATTAAAAAAAGAAAAATATGTGCAAAGCTATGGTTATATTTCTAAAAGTCGGCAAAATAACAAAGATGACTGCATTTTATTAATGATACATTTCTTGTGGTTTTGTTGAAGAGTCAACAATGTTGAGATGAGTAATAAAGACATAATCATTATATATTTAATACATAAAATTATTATATATTGATTACATAAAATTATTTACATTATATATGTATTACATAAAATTATTATAAAATAAAGTAATTAAAATAAAGCAAATGCAAATTAGTAACAAAATAGATACCATATATTTATCATAAATTAATTTTAATAAACAACAATAATAATAACTGACAGCAGCAGCAGCCCATCTGGAGCAGCTACCGTGAAGAGGCAGGCTGCAGCGGGGAAGGCATTGCAGGGGCTGCATGCTCCACAGAGCTGGCGGGAGCCAAGAACAGTGAAGCCCCACTCCCTTTCCCGGTTGGCAGGATGGGAGCCCCGTCCTCCTGGGTGCAGCTGCAGCTACCCAGTTGTGGATGTGGAACTGGGCATCCTTGTGCTCTCGGGGACCCAGGAAGCCCCCTTGACCCCCACAGTTTTGGAAGTGCCTGCTCCTGCTGCCTGGCCTCTCCCTGTTTCCAGCACCCGCTCCGATTTCAGAGCAAAGTTGTGGTGGAGGCCCGGTGCTGTCATGACCCTGCCAGATGTATGCACACTCAGGGTGGTGCTGACATGCCAGCCCCCTGCCACCTTGGCCCAATCCAGACTTTGGGTGCCAACAAGCATAGGAGGGAGGCCAAGGGGGTGCTGAGGGTGGCTCATTGGCTCATTGTGGGCCTGAAGGCACCCCTTGGCAAAAACAGTCTGGGCACCACGGATGACACATAGGTGGTGGCAGGAGGCAGATAGCCTCCTGGGCAGAAAGGGGCTGGTCCCCAGTGAAACCACACGTTCCAGCCAGGGATGGCCTGAAACATGGGGTCTGGGCTGTCAGTTCCTGGTGGAGTCCATGGCCTGGAGTGAGAACTTATGGTGCTTTTTCTGGACCCACCTATGGCTGACCATGGACTAATCAGCATGCACTTCCTCCCTTCTGAAGCCCATAAAAACCCCAGACTTAGCCAGACTCAAAGAGGTATTGGAACAACCTGCCTGTGGATAGGAGCTACCCACTCCAGGTCTCCTCTCTGCTGAGGGCTGCAAACCAAGTGGGATGACCTGCCTGCGGTTAGGAGCTACCCACTCCCAATCTCCTGAGAGCTGTACTGTCACTCAGTAAAGCACCTCCTTGCCTTGCTCACCCTCCACTTGTCTGCATACCTCATTCTTCCTGGACGTGGGACAAGAACTCAGGACTCACTAGATGCTAGGACTGAAAGAGCTGTCACACAAACAGGGTTGAAACATGCATCCTCCACTTGTCATGCTGCGGGTAACAAGAAGGAGAGAAGAGCTGCAGTCCTTCCAGGGCCCAAACTTAGGGGCTTAGGCCCAGAGTTAGGGGCTCCCTGAGCCAGGGCTATGACACCCTTCTTGAGGCTCTGTGGTTTCTAGTGTCTCCAAGTTTTTCTGGATGCCACTGCATTCCCCTTGTCCAGAGGCAGGTGCCCAAAGTGGAAGCCACTTACAGTGCATCTGATCCAGCCGCAGGTTTACATGGAGCCAGCACCTGGAGCTGCCTGCCTGCCACAGCAGCTGGCACGCCTGGCTGTGCACAGAGGCCAGACCATGTGCTGTCTCATTCATGCACCCCTCGCTGCTCTGTGCCTGGCTTACTCTTG
This sequence comes from Symphalangus syndactylus, assembly GCF_028878055.3. Lineage (NCBI taxonomy): Eukaryota > Metazoa > Chordata > Mammalia > Primates > Hylobatidae > Symphalangus > Symphalangus syndactylus. The sequence goes on from NC_072429.2 coordinate 20,438,247, forward strand.
GCAGGCATTGATATAGGAGTTAAAAAGAAATGACTCAGGCAGATAGCAAGGCTATGGGCATTTTCAGTACGGCTTTTCTTTTTCATGAAAAGCAGCTCCAGATTATTTTCCTTTCTAACAAACAGCAGCTGTAAAATTGAGCTGCAGACATAGATAATGGAAGTTGTGCCAATCGTGTTCAAGATGGCAGCTCCATCATCCCTTCTCTTTGTTAGCCACATGTGCAGTAAGGAACAGACAGGATGGCATCAATCAACTTGGAAAATTGCATAATAAGATTAGGGTGGGGCAACCAGCCTTCCTCACATACTGTGTAACATGATTAAACCAATCTGTGAGCCCTGCGTAAATCAGACACCACCTCCTCAAACTGGGCTATAAAATCTAGGGCGTTTGCCACGAGCCGGTCCTTTCCAGTCGGACACCCCCTTCTCTATGTAAAGAGCTGTTTCTCTTTCTCTTCTCTTCTGCCTCTTAAGCCTCTACTCCGAAACTCCTCATGTGTGTCTGCGTCCTAAATTTTCCTGGTGCATGACGATGAAACCCAGGGTATATAACCCAGACAACGTAGCCACTTCAGCGTGGGATCCAGGCTGGTGGCACGAGCCAAGGGCAGCCTGCCAGGCCTAGTGGACAGAATGAGCCCAGCAGGCATGAGCAAAACTCAGGCAAAAGTGCCACCGGCCACAGAGGCTTCCAGCTGGAAAAGCGACACCCCAAGAATCCCAGGACATAATGATTAAAACATAATGACATAGATTATTATATACTTATTCTAGTCAGTTTTTTATATTTTCATTTACCAAATTCCCTAATTATATTTTTATGGTCCAGATTTTTTTCAGAATCTGTGTTCTATTGACACAAACTTTCTTTTATTATGTTAATCATTGTTTATATAGTATTTTTTACTGTATCTTAAAGCACTATCTAAGCACTTAAGGGCACTTTTTCTGTAAAAGCCCAAATAGTAAATAGCTTTGCAGGACATTTGGTTTCTGTGGCAACTACACAACTCTGCCACTGAAGTATAAAAGCAATCATGGACAATACCTATATGTTTGGCCGTAGTTGTATTGCACTACAATTTTGTTTACAAAATGAGGCAGCAAGTTGTCTTTAGCCCTAGAGCCATAGTTTACTGACCTTTGATCTAGATCCATACAGTATTTCTAGCATTTTCTTTAGAATTCATCAGTGCTGGTATATTATAAGGAAAATGGAAAACTGCATACATTATTTAATGTTTTTCAAATCTTTCTTCAATGGAGATTTCACATTGATCTACAACAAGAAAATCATTTCTATAGAAATTTGTATTGTTTTATTTGAATCTCCTCCTTCAAAGTTAGGCAAGTATTTTTCCTTTCTTGTTAAAATGTTGTTATGTTTTATTGAGATATCACTTATGTTGCCTATTTCACAGTTTCTTTTGATTTGTAAGAACAGTTTTTATTAAAAAAAAAAACTGCCTTAAAAAGTGATACCACCAAACGTAGATCTATTTAGCATTCTTTGCAAAGCTTTTGTTAGCATTATTCATAATCATCAAAATATGTGGAAGTTCTAATTCCAAAATGATTTCACTTTTTCACCAAAGGTCCTGATCTACTCTTTAAGAAGATTTCTGTTGTTTCACCTAATACATTTAGTGCATTTCATATCCTGTCTGAACTAATTCTTATTGCTTTGACAGACTTTAGGTCTCTTTCCCAATTGTTCAGGAGTTTTAGTAAGGCTAAATTTTGATATGTGTCTGATCACCATATTCCACTTTAGAGAAGATCTAGAAAATGCCATATTTACTCTTTGAATTGCTTCCGAAACTATTCACAGTTAATGTCATGTTTCCTAGTAACCAATGCAATCTATGTGCCACACATAAACACAAATGGTTTTAAATTTTCAGTCAAAAGTCTAGCTTATATGTCTTTTTCTTTACTAACCATGTTTTTTCCCCCTTATCAAAGGCATGCATTAGTCAATATTTTAAATCAATCTCAAAAATTAAAAGGCATCCTGTTAGATTTTCACTTAAGTCAAAACCTATACTTCTTTAAATGAACAGGCTTAAACCCAGAGAAATAATCATTAATTTGTCCTATTCTGTTTCATTCTTTCAGTAGATAATATACATCTACAATGAATACTAGGTGTTCAGCATGACTTTTCTTCATGATAATAAAATCTCCATAAGTAATATTTACTTTTTGTTTTTAAAAGTTTTGTATGACTTCTTATCTCACTTTAATATCCATTAAATTTTTATTCTAATTTTGATTTTACTATTCTAGATAATTATTTTATATTTTTTATCTGTCATATGTTGGTCATTCTTGCATCACATTCCTAAAATATTTCTTTTAAGCCAACAATTTTACATTATTTCCATTGTTGTCTATTTTGTGGGAAGCATCCTTATGCTTAACTAAATATTAGACATGTACTAGTCTTTTAAGAATCACATCAATGTTTTGTATCAGACAAAGTTTTACTTGTCTTTGCTAAATAGTATTAATCATTTACTACTTACTGAGCATTTTTTCTTCAGTTCCAATAATTGTATATGATATATGTGTATGTATGTGCACGTGATATTTCTTATTATGTTAATTGAGAAACTAAATGTCTCTAGTCACAAATACGGTTTTTGGCCTAAGTTGATCTTGAAGATTGGTACATACAACAGTAATACCTATGTGTTTTGTCTTTGAAATTAGAACATAAAAGCTAATTTCTAAAAGTTTCTTTATCCATTAGAAATAATTTTGTTTTAAAATTACTTAACTGTTATGTCATGTTTAACTAATGGGAGTTGTACTTACAAATTTGAATCAGATTTTGTTTGTACCAGGCAGGAAACATTCCTGCACTTTCAAAACTACTGGTGGCTGTGTTCTAGAACCATCATTGAAGAAGTGTAATTTAACTCCAGTTTGTCTCATACTTCTTATTCAATTTTATAACTGTATTAGTCAGGGTTCTCTGGAGGGACAGAACTAATAGGACAGATGTATGTATAAAGGGGAGTTTATTAAAGAGTATTGACTCACACAATCACAAGAGGAGGTCCCACAATAGGCCATCTGCCAGCTGAGGATCAAGGAAGCAAGTCTGAGTCCCAAAGCTGAAGAACTTGGAATCTGATGTTCGAGGTCAGGAAGCATCCAGCATGGGAGAGAGAAGTAGGCCAGAAGCCTACACCAGTCTAATCTTTCTGCATTCTTCTGCCTGCTTTTATTCTGGTCGCACTGGCAGCTGATTAGATGGTGCCCACCCAGATTGAGGGTGGGTCTGCCTTTCCCAGTCCACTGGCTCAAATGTTAATCTCCTTTAGCAACACCTTCACAGACACACCCAGAAACAATACTTTGCATCCTTCAGTCCAATAAAGTTGACACTCAGTATTAACCATCACGAATGATTTTGTGAATCCAGTCTTTTTAGCTGTTAATAAACAGAATGAAGATGCTGTTGTTGCTTCTGAATTGTAAACTTGATGTGAATATTTCTTTTCCATTCTCGTTGTATTTATAAGCATTTATGTCTTTACTTAGTAGAGCATATGAAGATGCAGATATTTATCTGACCTGTTCATTGTGGAATTGATAGGAATCATTCCCTTGCTCATCTTCCTTATTTTGAGCAATATTTAATATTCATTAAACAAAGAATGTGTAATATCTTTTACATGAATTCTTGGGTCATATATGATAGAAGTCCATTTGCTTTCACTCTTGTATACTTTTAAAAATTTAAGTAAACCACCTCTTTGAAGATTTGCTATTTCTTTTTCATTGTCTGCTTTTTTCCTTTTCTGAGCTTGCCTATTTTTTATTTCTATTACAATCTTGACTTGTACATAGTCTCAGTTATATAAAAAGTAAATGAAGGGTTCAACATTTATGAAATTTGAAAATAATTTTTATTAAAACTATAAAATTTAAAAGTGAACAAAAATGAAAATTCTGTATATTTTCAAAATTATTTTATTCTAAAATATTTATTAAAATTAAAACACCAAATACAGATTAAAATTTAAAATACTTCAATTTGAAACCAAACTATTCAAATAAACTAAAATGCTTTATTTACTTTTTTGAAATTTAATTCACTATTTTAAAGTAATTTTATAAAAAAACATATTTCTAACACATATTTCTAGTGGTTAATGTAAAAAATTGACATCATGCTTCATCATACTTCAAATATATTTGTAAAGATTTGTGCAATATATCCAAATTTAAGAAGAATCTAAATTGTTAGTGATTGCAAAAGTTCGTCAGTTTTCATGTGCAACTAACTATAGTGAGCCCCATGCTAATTCATAAACTCCCCAGGAACACAAATTAGAGCAGGAAGAGAACAAGAGACGGATCATTCAGGAAACTATTACCTCTATGCTACCTCAGACAAAGTATTTGACAAGTTAATTAATTTGTCTTTCTCTGTTATTTAAGTGCTTCCCTGATCAAAACCTCTCTATACTCTGAAGCAGTGTCTGTCTTCAATGTCAGCTGTGACACAACTCACGAACCTTCAGAGCCTGTGAACACAGTTGCCTTTTATTTCAAGACAACAGACAAGAGACATGAAGGAGCACCTCCCTGGGGCTTGAATTGTGATATCAAGGATGATGAGCAGCGCTGTGAGTTGACGCTCTTCTGAGAGTAGAAGCATTTTGTCTTTTTAATAAACTCACATCTTTGTGTGTTTGAGACCTGCAAGACCCTCTAAATCTAAAACACGTGGAACAAGGCAAGGACTACTCTCGCTTTGCTCTTACCTAAGTGTTTTACCGCTTGGGACAAGGGTAGTAAAGAATTACTTTTCAGTTTATATTCTTCCCTATTGATTTTTTTTAAACCACATGAATAGATAATGAATTCAAAAAATACATGCAGCTTGTGTTTTTCTAGAAGCATACCCTAAAATAAGTATTTTTATGTAGTTTAAAGGGATGTAATCTCAAGAAACCTTGATAGAGAAGTAAGGAAGTAAGACAAGAAAGAAGGAATCCAGTAAAATGTACATTCACAAACAGCCATTGTGGGCAACTGGAAAATAATTCCATGGGGGATTCCGGTCTGCTGTATGCACAGGCGGAGGTGGACTGCAGACTGCAGAGAGATCTCTCAGTCCAAGAATCTCCAGTGCCGGCAGCTGCAAATCCAGCAGGCATGCTCCAGAATGGTTTGTTTTGGGGGGACTATGAACAAGGCACCAGCAGTATGTGTTTTAATTTTTTAAATATTTATTTTTTTAATTGAGAAAATAAGTATTTGCAAAGTGCCAAGTTAAAAAATGAAGTTAGACTCTTCCATATTCCAAAGATCATGCGACTCAGATGTAGCTTTACTGTGGTGAAGGAACACGCAATAATATTTCCAAATATTAGCAGCCTTTAGACCCTGCAGTGCCATTGGGGCTAACCCTAAAATGTTTCATACAGTATAAAAATAGAATCAATCATTGCACAATAAACTTGAACACTTGCAATCTTGGCTACTGTTAATGGCTGCATTTATAAATTCAACAGTATTTTTTTCCAACATACTCCAAGGACCTTCGTAAACACTTTGTATACATTTGCTTACAAAATCCTTTAAAACCAAATCAATGCTTTATCTTTTCCATGCCTCAGGCCAGGAAAAACCCACAAATCTCTGATATTATATGGAAACACACCTATTCTCAACGGACATAAGCATCCTTTACTCCTTCCCTCTCTTTCTCTCACTCTCCTCTCTTCATTTCTCTACCCCTCTTTCCATGAAGTCTTTAAAGAAAAAATAAATTAATTAATTTCTTCTCCTTTAATTTAATCAGAAGTATACCACCCACAAGATTGCGTATAGTTTTTAAAAGGATTGATCTTTATAAGAAAAATAAATCATGATGCTGTGAGTCTGGACTTGATGGCCCTAAAAAATGTCAAAATGCATGAAGCAGCAATTAATTCTTATCAGTAGAGAAAGCAGGATCTATAAATCTATTTAGAATAAGGCACTCTTGGGAGGCCGAGGTGGGCAGATCACGAAATCAGGAGATCGAGACCATCTTGGCTAACAGGGTGAAACCCCATCTCTACTAAAAATACAAAAAAATTAGCCGGGTGTGGTGGCAGGCGCCTGTAGTCCCAGCTGCTCGGGAGGCTGAAGCAGGAGAATGGCACGAACCCAGGAGGCGGAGCTTGCAGTGAGTCAAGATCGCACCACTCCAGCCTGGGCGGCAGAGTGAGATTCTGTCTCAAAAAAAAAAAAAAGAATAAGGTACTCAATAACTATGTACTAATAAAAATGAATAACCAATAAATAATACTCCGTTTGCTTGGTCTATTTTTTTCCACTTCATATATAGTCCAAATACTTCTCTTTTAATTTTTGGAGCACTGTTGTTAATTGCAAGAAAGAGCTTCTATAAAGTTAAATTATAAAGCTTCACATTATGAAGTGTATTTTTTTAAAAAAGCAACAAGCAAATATATCATGTGAGCAAATATAATCATTACTGATGGCTGTAATCATGCTGCATATGTAGGTACAGAGGTTGGGAGAGTTTTCTTGGTTGATGAAAATTGCTCATATTAAGTTATATACATGTATATAAAATAACTAGCTAATTTTAAAAGGCTCTTTAATTCTTTTTTTAAAAAAGGAAGAATACAGATATAGTCTAAATTCTAAGCATTTAGCCATAGACAAAAATAATCTGGTTGTCTCTTCATAGCACAAAATGTTTTCATTAGGAATTTAATTCACTGAATGTCTTGATTTCTCTACACTTAAGAAGATTTTATGTTGTGTCTGTATGATACATTTCTTTCTTGCCGTAAGATATTATTTTAAAAGGCAGAAATGTAGTATGGTATAGGCAACATGCTGCTTTTTCCCCGTGTCTACAAACACAAACTTCAATATAATTAAGCGGGGGGAAACAAAACAAAACATGCTTCAATATAGAATTGTCACATACAAGAAATACACAAATACAAAGATGTCTATTAATTTGTAGAAAAATCCTTCTGCCTTTCAGCCAGAGCACACAGTTTAGCAATAAATGTGATACTCGTGGCTATGGGAAATTTCTAGTTTCACTTTCACTTTATTGAAAGTGTTCTCATCTTGTGATTATTCTTCCATCTACCACAATAATCCTTTGTGGCATGCTACGTGGTTACTGTGCAAGGATGCTATCCTCATAGGAGCACGAATTCAGGAGTACATAAGAATGAGAAGCATCTGTCCAGGCTAAAATCCATTAAAATCACCAATTCCACTGTCTAAAGCCAAATGCAATAATATTTTTAAGAAAATAAGATACTGAGCTATAATTGTTCCTAAGTGTTTCTGTAAGATTTCTTCCAGTTTTTCTAATTATTAAAAAGACATCCTTAGGGTCTAGGTACCCATAAAGGTGTAAGAACCCACAAGCACAGTTACAACTGATGCTTCGGTGTCCATGAGTCAAATCAACAGGATTGAGACAGGAAATGAAGAGGTACATGGTTCTCAGGGTGACTGGTATATCTAAGCAGAAAATAAGCCATAGAAAAAACACAACTATGAGTTTCCTACTTGATCTACAGGGAATTTCTCAAGGGGTGTAACAAATTGTAAGTTTTAAACACTTCTGTAAGGTGCAGACCAATACAAAGCACCAAGCTGGATTGAGATGCTTCTCAGCTCTTCCAGAGAATCATGTGCTTGCTGATAAAAAGTAGCACTTAAATATTAATATTAAATAGTCCAACAGTGTAATATGTAAATCATGTCTCACTCCTTCTGCACTCTAAATGCTAGCACTACTGAAAATAGCTTTGAGTTACATTGGCTTGCCTGATGTCCAGTTTCAAGGTAATCGAGAAACATTTAGGTTATATCTCCCAAGGCAAAGAGAGAGAGCTAAAAATAATCTATTCAGTCTGGATATTTTAGGTCAAAGAAAAATGCTTTCCACACGGAGTAGCTGAGCTCTCTAATTAATATCAAGGACCCCAAGTCTCCACCAAGAGCATCTGAATTATCTACATAATTGCTATAATTACCCAACTTCGTCAACACAACCTTAATATCCTCTTAGATATCTCCTAATACTCTGAATTATCTTGAATGCCAGTAAATCCAATTTGTTTACTTTGAATACTTCGTTTGGGAAAAATAAAATATTTACTTTATCAAAGCCCATTTAATTAAAAAAAAAAACTTCAAAAAATTGTTCCAAATTGCTAAAATACTTAGGCTTCCCAACTGTACCCATTCTGAAAAGTTTGATGACTAGGTTAAACAGTCATAGAACACTCTTTTAAAAACAGTCATCAAGCATGATTTAAACCACTGTAGTTCCGGGAAACCAGTCCTCGAATGTTCATCAAGATGGTATTGCTCAAAAAGGTTCAATTAGATTAGAAAAGAAACAGAAACAAATATGGGTAATTAATTTATTAATAGCTTGATTGTTACTAGGATTTTGAAAACGTGGGCTCTATGGCAGGGAGACATGCACACACAGTTCTAATTAACACCAATCACAAACGCTAATGGTAGAACCTACTGCTTAAGTAAATGAACATCCTCACCCCTGCTGCTTTGAAGAGTCTGATAGGCATGCACTTTATTGACAAAGTAAGCTAATTTACAGAGTGATTGTCCAAGAGGGAACTGCTGTTTATTTGCAGAGTTTTTCCCATTGAACTCACAGGGCAAACACTGCACTTAAATTGTTAATTAAAATATCAACAGATAAAAATGTAAACATTGGATTTTCTTCAGAGTAGAGTGACATATACTCATTCAGAACCAAATGCCCTCCTGATCATTGATTTCTGAGAAATGAGTAAGTTCTCTGAAAAGGTTAGGAGGCTGAGCTTGATTTGTACCCAGAAAAGAAAACTTATTAGGATAAAATCACAAACACTGACTCAGCTTGTTGACATAGAGTAGCCAGAAACCTAAGGAGGTCTCTACTTTTTTTTAATTATTATTATTATGCCTTTAGTGATAGCCATCTGCACTTACCAGATGTGAGCTTCCTAAGAAAAGCTTAAAAGTGGAGTGAAGGCAGGCTGTCGGTGGAGTGTTTTTCTTACAAAATCGTCCTAAAGGTCAGGAAAGAAAGAGGCCCAGTATCTACTTAGCTCCAAAACAAAGTGACTCTAGCTTGAAACAACAAAAAAAAGTGTTAGGCTTTTACTGACAATGTACAAGTTAATTCTGGAAATCAAGGCTGTATTACTGTGAAATAGAAAAGTAAGTGAATAAATACACCATAGTTTGATTTGTTTTCGTTGGTTTCTAAGGCATTCTGTCTATCCTATCTCCTTTGTCTACATACCCAAGAGAGATTCTTACTTAGTTCTTTCCTTAGAATGGAGAAGGTGCATCCTTGCTATTCTGACTCAAGACTTGGGTTAGTTCTGGAAACGTACCTGGTGATAGAGGAAATACAACTCTCAATGATATACAACTAAATAATGTTCCTGAAATTCTCTTCTCTGGGCCTAACTTTTCTTTTCAAACTGGATTTTGAAGAAACTCAGATGTGCTTCAGGAATTGTAAGGCAAGGTAGAGGGAGGAGGACTCCAGATCTCCATTGCATCCACCAGAGCAGCACATTGTTAATTTGTATTCAGTACCAGTATTCTATCCAACAGCTAATGTGAAGAAAGGGCCCCATAGCTGGGGGAAGACAGGGGTTGGGTATAAGGAATGGGGGAAATTAGGAGAAGAGGCTCCTTTCCTAAAAGACTTCACATTTCCCCTTAGCTATATAATTCATAGTCTATATATTTTTACATTCTTTTATTTACTAATTTTTAAAATTGGCACATTGTAATTGTACATATTTATGGGGTAAACTGTGGTTTCTTGATATAGATCTATGTTGTATAATGATCCAATCAGGGACCATTAGAGCATACTCTATATTTCTAAGTGACTATTTTAAATGGCAGACGTCTTTAGAGGTGTGTGTGCAGGTGTGCACGCACACGCATGAGAGCAGGAGGAGAGAGATTGAGAATTTGAACTGATGAGCTTACTTGTTATACGCCTGTCCCTTATCACATGGGAAATAAGAAGGACAAAGTAACTGCCAAGTGATTGAATGTTGTGGATTGCCCATTTCCCCACTGTGCTTTAAGAAGTATTAAAGCAAATACTTCACCAACCAAACAGAACGAACAAAATAACTTATTCAATGCTCTTCAGTGGATTCGGGAAGTGAGCTGATGAGCCATTTGTTATGGTTTTCTCATCTGTAAAATGCCATCCTCACCAAACAGAATTATTATGAAGATGGAATAAAGCACTTACAAAATTTCAGCATTTGGAGGTACCTTAGGGCTCATCTGTTGAAGCTTTTAATCCAGTGCTATCCGATAGAACTCTCAGGTGAAGTCACAAACGTAAGCCACACCCGTAATTTTAAATTTTCTAGTAGCCTCATTACATAAGTTAGAAAGAGGTGAAATTAATGTTAATAATATATGTTATTTAGCCCAAATTCAAAAATATTATCATTTTAACACGTAACCAATATTACAATTGTTTAGATTACATGTTTTTTTTTTTTTTTTTTTTTTTTTGCAAGAAAGAAAGCTAAATAAGAGATTGTATGTTTTTTTCACAAAGTTTTTGAAATCTGGTATGTTATTTTATACTTCTATCTCATTGCAATTTGAGCTTAATCATATTTCAATTGCCCTGTGGCCACACGTAGTTAGTGCCTATGGTACTGGAGAACAGAATTCTGTTTTGAGTGATCTGCATGCAGGTAAGGTATATTAAAACAATTCTTTCCTCTCAAAAAACAACTATAAGGGCAACCAAAGTCACTACAGATATTCTAGCAATGAGAGGGCTTAATCAGGGCCCAAACCATTCTCTGTACACTTGTCAGTATCTCCACCGGCACAAGACTCTCCCAAGGCTGCTCTCCAGGCTTGTTGGGACAAGCTCAAGTGTCAGGAGATAGCGGTGAGGAAATGGAGCTGTTCAGAGCTAGAACGGTTCCAGGAAGAGTACCAGTGACATCCCTGGGCCCAGCACCCAGGTGATTTGCCTCTCCTACCCCCCTGCGGGTGGTGTGGTGGGTAGCTAAAATAATGGCGACTGAAACTCAAAGTCCTTCATGACAAGAAAACTTTTAGGTCATCAGTAACAGTTGAAAACCAAGTTCTTGTTAACTTTTTATCAAACCTTTAATGAAACCAAAATAATACTCTTTTTCTCTGTAGCTCTTTAGGTATTGTGCTGTAATAGCATTTACCACGATGTTCTGTAATTATCCACGTGTGTACCTAGTTTCCCTGTAAGTATAATGAGGATAAAGAACTATGTCATGTTCACCTTTTTCCTTATATCTCCATTCACAAGGCCTGACATGAGTTAGTGCTCGATACATGTCAAATAAATAACTGACTGCTTGAAAAGAATTTATATTTTTAAAATGTCAAGGTAAAATATTACTATCAAATATTATTTCATAACATATTTTCTTATTAAAAATGCCACACATGCTCATTGATGAAAACATGGATTAAAAAGAAAAATTACGGGCAACCACAACATTACTGCAATAATTTTTAAACCTTCTGTTATTTCCTTCAACTTTTTTTCCCTTTGTGTAGGCCACAAAGACATATACTGTTTTTTCACTCCAAAATCTCACATTATATCACATTTAAGTTTCATTAGCCTGCTTTTTACAGTAACTATATTGAGAAACTTTTACTATATCAGTGCATATTATCTTATCCCATTGATTAACAAAACACATTTTTGCTATGAAAAACTTTGAGCATTCAAAAATTAGAGAAAACAATATAATGAACCCAATTGTATCCAATGACCAAGTTTAACAATATCAACATTTTTCCATTCTTCTTTTATTAAGTCCCTCATATTTATGTTTCTCAGCACATCAGTTTCAATAATGGTATTCTATTCTGTTTTTTAATGGACAAAAATTATTTAACTACTGTACTATTTTTAGCATGTAAAATATTATAAATTTCCAATGTTCTAAATAATGTGGAAACAAACAATACTACAGCTAAAGTTTTGTTCTTGTCAACATTTGTCTTCTTCTGGTAAATTCTTAAAAGTGGAACTGTTAGATCAAGGGCCTTGCAAAATTGCATTTTGCTGTTTATTGTCAAATAACCCTCCAAAATTGTTGTACCTGTTTATAATCTATTCATGTTATAATTTATTTTTTCACCAAATTGATAAAAATGTATTTTATTACTGTAATTTAAGTTTCATTACTTGCGTTTTTCATGTTCAATAAACATTTAATATGCTTTTCTTTGAGAATTACATCTTTCTGTCTATTGGCCATTTCCATTGGTATACTTGTCTCCGCTTACTGATTTATAAGATTTATTTCTATCTCAAGGATATTAACATTTTGTAACATAAATTGCAAATATTTTAATCTATTGTTTATTTGCCATTAATTTTGTCATATGAAAATTAAATTACCATATGGTTATATCTGCCAATGTATTGTTCCTTTATGGTTTCTGTTTTTTATTTCATTAGAGCGAAGTTTCTCCATTTGAATGTTTTTTATATATATATATATATTTGTATTTGTCTATACTTCTTCTAATACTTTTAGTTTTCAGCATGTATATCTTTATTTCATCTGGAAATTGCCTTGGTATAATTCACAAGGTGGGGATACACATGTATTTTTTTTTAATTATAAGGGAATCATTCCAACGACTTTGACAGAGGCATCTATTTTTTTTATCATTATCATATATTAAATACTAATATATTGGGATAGAGTTTTGAATATTATATAGTGTGGCCCTGATCTTTCTCAGATATTGCCTTGTCAGTACTACATCATATTATTAGGTTAGTGCAAAAATAATGGCAAAGACCACAGTTACTGTTGGACCAACCTAATGTTATTGCTGTTGTTATTATTCTGGTGGTGATTGTGATTTTGTGCTATAATATCTGGTTAAACAATTTCTTATCCACTAGTTTCTTTAAGATTTTCTTTGCCAACATCTTATATTTAGAGTCCAGATAGCTTCCAGAATTATTTTCAATCATATCTCAGTTTTTTTCTTAAAACCTAAGTTATTTGGGGAAATATCTTGCCTCTTTCACGTTGCTCCCAAGTCTGTATGCTAAACCCAGGGCAAGCTAACGACCTTTGTGAAGAAGATAAAACTGTTCCTAGTCATTTACTGCCACTCATGCCTCTGTCACCTTCTGTCACCCCAGATGCCTCATGGTCTTGTCTCACTAGGATCTGACCTCTCTAGGTAGCTGACAACATAATGTTGATTTACCAGTGTCCTAATACAGCAACCAAATGAATGAGGGAAGAGACATTGTCTCAAGAGCCTACTTGCACCTATGAAGCAGACATCTTCTAGAAACATAATTACTTAACCTAGTTTTCTCTAAATTTCATTTACTTCTGTATCACTTTCTCTTTTATTGCCATTTCCACATACAGTCATACTATTAATTGCTTAATAATTTTTAAAGTAATTCACTCTTAAAAATAATGCAAATGTCTACTTTAGCTTTGTGTGAAAGAATGTGTATGTGATAATGGGTTTGCTTTATTATAACATTTAAAAAACTACAAATAAAAATAAATATGTAACTATTTTAAAATGTTTCTCTGCCACAGAAGCCATCATACATATCACATGACATGCATGAATCAATTTGGGAAATACTATCTTAATTCAAAGGTTCATACCAGTGATTCCCAAACTTATCTGCACTTTTGATCACCTAGAGATCTTTGAAAAATGTCCAATTCCAAGTCACTCCCCAGATCAATAAAAATTACGATAAATAGGAGTGGGACAAGAGCATCCATAGATCTAAAGTCCCCCAGGTGATTTCAATGTGCAGCCAGGTTTGAAAAGCACTGGTTCCTTTTGTTTAAGCCACAGCCCTCTGTGCTGTCTGTGGAGACCACATTGGGACTCTTCCCATCCAAAGAGATCGTTTCAGAAGGAAACCTGGACGGTTTCAAAACTCCAAAGTTTTCTAGCTTTATAATCTTAAATTCATTGCTTCAATCCTCAGTTTCTTTACCAATAAAAAAAATAACTTATCTGAGCCTTATGACAGCATTTCTTAAAGCCTCTTTGAGATTTGCCTGCTTCACATTCACCTGCAAATATTTGTTAAGACATGGAGCACTCATCTCACTCATCTCTCTCTCCCCTCCTCATCTACTGACACTAAATCTGTGGGGGGGGGGGGACTCAGGAATATGCCCATTTACCAAATGCCCCAAGTAATTTTCATAACCGTAAAGTCTGAGTTATTCTGAGTCTTAAGGATGTGAAGAAGATGATGTATGTGAAAGCACATTACAAACTGATACACACCCTACTGAAACAGGCTATGATTAAAAACCAAAAGCAAAATGCTACATTCCGTAAAACCTTCTTACATCTATCCATTCTTCTATCCCTTCTCCAATATTCTATTTTTTATTGGAATGCACAATTTCTTCCTTGGGCAAAGAAGGACTAGAGGGAATACTGCTTGATCTCCTGGCTAGCAGCATTTGTGTGCCTCGATGGCTGAACACAAATAAACCTTGTGCTAGTAAGCCTTTTCAGAAGTGGGTTCCTGTTCCTAACCCTTTATTTTACAAGTGAGCCAGGGTGGATCTATTGTAAAGATGATGCTTTTATCTTAACTAGGGCCACAGAAATCTGAACTAAAACTTTGTCCGTCCTGCAAGGGAACCAAGGTCTGGATGAGAAACTCTTGCTAGATTTTGCACACTTAGGTGCAGATGCAAAAGGATTTGTTTTTGTCTTAAACTTTATTAATCATTTTGTCACCAATGAAACTATAGCAGTGATTAATCACATATGTAATCTACAACAGCTCTTCTGTTGGACTTCTAGTCCTAGTATAAATTATCATGTCAAGGGTTAATCCATTTTATTTGCTTTAATCCTCTGTTTTCATTCTTTTTCTCTTTCTCCCAAACTGCACCCTGTTTACTCAGCTTTTGTGCAGAAGGGTTCCAATTGTCTGTTTGACAATTGCAATCTGAATGATTAATAACAGTGATGGAAACTTGACCAAGAGTTCAACAAACCATGAATAAAAACATTGAGCCCAAGGTCAGCACAGGTTACATTTACGCTCTATCCAAAAAAAAGAAAAAAAAAAAAGAAGAAGAAAAGCAAAATAGAGTAGAGTTGGGGTGAGGGAGAAAAGCAGTTTCTTCAGGCATTAATGCCTTCTCCCTGAAGATAATCTGAATACAGCTTGTCTGGTCATTTCCCCCCAGACAGAGCCGTCTGTTATTAGACTTGCTGTGTAGGCCATGCAGCCTGGTGGAACGGCCCACTTCAGCAATTTCAAACCACAGTTAAATGCCGATGTCTCCAGGGCTTTGACTACTGCAAACAAAGTGAACTGGCAAGTTGCATAAGCTTCCCTAAAGTGTGCTATACGATCATGTAAATTTCTCATGATGGCTATTAAGCGGCCTAAATTCGAGTCAGAATATTTTACAGTCAGTGCTACTCACCAGGCCTTTTTTTCAGGGCTGAGAGGGTGCCTATCCCAAACCAACAAGTACCAGTACAGGGTATCATTAATTCAGCACCTGGCAATCCAGATTTTCAAACTTTTTATGTATCTGATGGAGGATTGCATTTAATGTGAATGATAGACTCTTACATTGCAGGGGGAATATTTTAAACAGAAGGACTAGTGCAAAGTCACCAGATACCAAACACTCAATAAGTATTAAGTAACTATAAGGAACTCAAAGGGTGGGTCCAGTAAGTGGAGAAATGAAACTCAGCCACCATATATGGCAAATCAGATATGACTGAGCATAAAATAAACATATGGCAGAATTTTCTAAAAATTGGTCATTATGTGAAAAATTGTACAATTTGATTATGTTCAAAAGCTTGTTTTGGCCCAACACAAAGTTAATAAAATAGCAGACTCATTAATCTGACAGATATTTAAGATGTGGCTTTGTGGCAAACACCAGGAGTGCCAGAGTGAAGGAAATAACAAGGTTTTTGGCCTAAAAGAGCCTATATTTGATAAGATGAACAATCAAACAGCACTAGTAATCAACTCTTCTAGTTCATTAAGAGAGCAATCCTAAATGTCACATCTACTTTTGATGCAAACAGGTGGCAGGAAAATACTGGGTAGAAGAGGGTGGTTCCCCAGCAAAGGCCCACCCTCAAGCCTGGAAACCATAACCCTAAATGAGAACGGCTATCCCTGTTTTCCCAACCAAATGTTGCTTTTTCCAAAATTGCCCTGGCCTGCCACACTCCCCATCCTGTACCCATAAACCCCCCAAACTCTGCTAGCAGAGCAGCAAAGAAGTGCAGCAGAAAAGGAGAGAAGATGTGTCTAAACGTCAAGAAGAGTTTGGCTAGTGACCGCCAAACCCCCGAGGAAGATTATCTTCCCACTCCATCCCCTTTCCAGCTCCCCACCCTGCTGAGAGCCACCTCCATCACTCAATAAAATCTTTGCATTCACCATCCTTCAAGTCCCTGTGACCTGATTCTTCCTGGATGCTGGACAAGAACCCAGGTACCAAGAGGGCAGGGTGTAAAAGGCTGTCACCCTGACTCTCTACTGAGCTGGATAACACATAGTCATCCATGGACAGCAACTGCTAAAACAGCATTAATTGTAACACACCCCTAGATGCTGCCGTGGGGCTGGAACCTGAAAGCACTTACCCTGGCCCTGGCACCCACTTGCCTGTGTGTGTCCCATCCTGCAAGTGGTTTGAGCGTGGTAGCGGCCAACGAAGTGAGCCACACCTCTGTCACAAGTCCTGTGAAGGGGTCAAGGGAACCCTCCTGTCCCACTTTCACCAGGGACCACTTGGAATGGAGAATTCATCTTTTGAGTCCCAGCCTTTTATATGTCAATCAGCATAAAGTGAAGTACCTTACCCAGCTTAGAGACTAAATATTTGCTGATCATGTGACAGATAACCAGTGACATTTTGAGCTTAATAGTTAAGTTGACACAATGAAATAAAATCCAGGATATTTTGTGATCAAAATAGGCTAAGGCAGAATTTAAACAAGATAAGAATTAAAGATAAACTGAATAAAGTATTCTAGGCAAAAAATCTCTTTTCTTTGACTTCATTGAATTACAAACACATTTCTGAGATGTTAATAATGACAAGATGTTACTTTTATTTTGTTAAATGGATTTTTTTCAATCCATATTTAAGTTCACAGAAATACTTTCAGTGATCATTGCTAAACATGCCAAGTGCATTTTATAAAAGCTGGTATATATGTTGATAGGAGTAAATGTCTATATTTGGGGTGTTTTATTTAAACATAGACATTCAGTGATTATCACAGTTACTATTCATTTCAATTGGTGGGGGGATACTATGTAAATACAAGACCAGTAGTTTTATTTATAAAGAAGAAAGTATGCTTTTTACATCACAGTTCAAGCCCATCATACGAATTCACAATAGCCTCTATTTCTTTAAACAAAAAAGATTTTAAAACATACAAATATATGTAAAGACTCACAAGTAGAGCTACCTGAAAACAGTTAATTAAAGGAGGAGATACTATAAGTATAGTTAATTAAAGGAGAGATACTATAAGCATAATTTAACAGAATGTTTAATCAATTCAGATATTACAAATACATTTATTAATGAACGAAAATGTTTAACACCCAGGGCTGCAAAGAGACGAAGAGTCATGTGTTTAGAAACTCTTTCATTGATCAAAATTATAATTGTCATTCCTCTCTCTGGCAAAAAGACATTGAGTGGAAGGGAAAGACTTCAGTCATTCTGGATTTGTGTCCTATCGTCAACAATTTAATAGTAACAACAGTAACAACAATAATAACAAAAGTTATCAATTCTATAACCAATATAGCAAAGACACTGATAACAACAACAGTATTCATAGCAACTCCCATTAACAGAATGTTTATTAGATGCTTGCACATGAAATCCATGTCTTACAGTTAACCCTGTAACATCTCAGCACCAGAATGGAAACACATGCTCTAGAAAGATACTCAGAGAAGTAACTTACATTGGTTGTTTTTATATTCCCTATTTTGATTTCTAGGGCTGTATCTTCATTCCTATTTCCATTTCTTTCTAATAAATTACCCTAGCTTAGTTTTCAAGGGCCCTTTTAGTGGTTGCCTCTCAATGACCTTTTCTACAATCCTTCCAAGAGTGGGCAAGAAAAAAATGTATAATTGGCATAGGCTATGAGAAAAGAATAAGATATTAAATAATTAGCAAGTTTCAAAAGATACTCTGAGATCTAACGCTGAATTGTATAATGCCAACAATTCCTATCGTCATATTTTGGAAGAGAGGAAGCATAGTGAGATAAATGGCCTGACGGAAAGGAAATATGGAGCTCAGTCCCAATCACGAATGGCCTGAAATATAGTTAGAGTCCAGATCTAAGTGTAAATCTTTAGGGGACACTGGAGGTTTAAGGGCAAGTTTGAAGTAGTGTTAAAATTTGTACTGGGGCATGGAAGTGAACCTTTTCCCTCTGGCTTTCCTAATTTTAATACCTATGTGTGCTTGTATAACCAATAAAATTGTGCATATCTGCCACAACCATGCAGACCTCAAATGCTACATATGATGACATTCAGTTAGCTTACTCAAAATAAAAATTATTGCACACATTATAATGAAAGCTTTGCCATTATCCATTCCACATGTCCATATTAACTGTTCATAAATTCTGCGTGTTGGTGTTTGCGTGGATAATTACTGTATCAAAATGCATGATATCATAAGGACAAATTTCTTAGCAAATCTGTGAAAGGAATACATAAGTACTCAGCATCTGCCATTGAGTTTGAACTTTCCAAAAGCCATGGGGTCTAAACAAATGCTTTTAAGGATGAATCACAGATTACATTTACTTAACAAGAATACTAAAATCTATATGGACTTTTAGCTGTCAGGTGTCTCTTAGCAACTCTTTATTATGAGATTTACTTTCTTTTGCCATTCTTAAACAGGTGCTTTTATTTTTGTAAGGGGAAAGACAAGTTTTCTGTTATTTAAAAGTCCAGACCATTTAGTTTGAGCCCAAGTTCCCAAAGAACATATACATCTCACTTGAACCCACAGTTTTGAAACTAAGAGAGGTTGGACTGAAACAGATGACAGGACAGGTTCTAACCTTCTGGGAGTGCAGAGTCTAGCCTGGGGGAGTTGTGGCACTTGTTGGTCAACAGTGGGAGGAACTGGATAGGACACAACATAGGGCCAACATTTGACTACCATCTGTACAGATATTACGGTCTATTGAGCAGCCTTGGTGCCGGCTTTCACACCATTAACACCAATGGTTTTCCATCTTCATTATTTTACTAGCTATAATACCATGAGAATGTACTGAAGAGGCACCATTTTGAACAAGTGATCACTTTCCCAGCTCCATCTCAATTATGCTTTAAGAATGGAAGCCACCAA
Source organism: Symphalangus syndactylus (assembly GCF_028878055.3). Taxonomy (NCBI): domain Eukaryota; kingdom Metazoa; phylum Chordata; class Mammalia; order Primates; family Hylobatidae; genus Symphalangus; species Symphalangus syndactylus. Next base: position 20,457,751 of record NC_072429.2, read on the forward strand.
AAGAGTAATTTAGTAGTAGTTCTCAAACTATGTTCTTTCAAGTATATAATGGTCTCTTTCACCACCATGAAAGAATTTGGAGTTATCTGATGAGACAGATCCCAGGAGGTAGGATTTCAAACATTCAACCTCTTCATTAACTAGTCATTCTCCTATTTTCCGCTTTAGATATTCAGATTGAATAAATTTCATTAAAAAAAAGAAAACTAAAAGGTGTGTGCTACTCTTGCTCCAAAAGAATAAAAGAAACAAAGACAAGAAATGTGTGTAACATGCGATTTTTAGGACAGTGAAACTATTTTGCATGATACTATAATGGTGGGTACCTGTCATTATACATTCGTGCAGACATAGAACTTACAACACCAAGAGTGTCAATGGCATGTCTATGTTGGTTCCTCAATTGTAACAAATGTGCCACTCTGGTAGGGAATGTTGGTAATGAGTGTGACTGTATGTGTGAGGGCAGAAGTATGTAGGAAGTCTCTGTACAGGAGTCTTTCCCCTTATCTGCAGTTTGTGTTACCCATGGTGTAGTACAAAATATTTTGAGACAGAAAGAGAGAGGGAGAGAGCACATTCACATAACTTTTGTTACGACACATTGTTAAAAATATTCTATTTTGTTTTTAGTTATTGTTCATCTCTTACCGTGCCTAATTTATAAATTAAACTGTGTCACAAGTATGTACCTTTTATAGGAAGAAACATGGAATGTATAAGGTTCAGTACTATCTGAGATTTCAGGAATTCTTGGAATGTAGCCCTGAAGATAAGGGCGGACTACAACACTTTCCACTCACAACTTTGTTTACAAGTTTGCTGTGAACCTAAAACTGCTATGAAAAATAAAGTCTATTAAAAGAAAATAAAAACAGCCACACTTTTAAAACCATTGATCTAGTCTTATGGAAGAAATGATCCCAGAGAGGATGAATGCTTTGCCGTAAGTCACCCCGCTCGTAAGTGTCATCACTGATGAGTTTCCTGGGGTTGTGATTTTAATATTATTTCAAGACACGATCACATTTTACAGAATAGCAAACGCGATGATCTTTTTGTTACATGAACTGTTTCTACATCTCAGATAAAACATGTGCACAGGAAATGAGGCTCCTTCTTGGTATACTGTTTCTTTACCACACTTCACTGCTATTTAAGCAGCCAAGCCTTAAGGCTGAAACTGAGCTTTTAGGAGGTTCTAATTAAATTGAAAATATGTTATATGAAATACGACATTAACTCTATGGTAAATATGCGTATATGTAGAGTTGATAGGGGCAAATAGAATCCAACATGGGTGAGGGTTAGAAGAATGGTAATAGGAACAGTTATGTCTAGAGAGGGTGAGGTAGGTTCAGGAAGGAGTTTAGAGGACTGATCTACCCAGAATATCCTAGGGGGATGAGGCTTGAAAACACACAGACACACACACACACACACACACACACACACCATCCCGGGGCAGCAGTCCTAAAGACATTTTTAATACAAAAAATAAATAGAAACTGGGGCCGGGCGCGGTGGCTCACGCCTGTAATCCCAGCACTTTGGGAGACCAAGGCGGGCAGATCATGAGCTGAGGAGATTGAGACCATCCTGGCTAACACGATGAAACCCCATCTCTACTAAAAATACAAAAATATTAGCCAGGTGTGGTGGCGGGTGCCTGTAGTCCCAGCTGCTCGGGAGGCTGAGGCAGGGGAATGGTGTGAGGCCGGGAGGTGGAGCTTGCAGTGGGCCGAGATCGCACCACTGCACTCCAGCCTAGGCGACAGAGCAAGACTCCATCTCAAGAAAAAAAAAATAATAATAATAAAATAAATAAATAGAAACTGCCTGGGACTTTGTACCTCTTTCCTTGCAACCAGAGTATAAGAAAAAAATTCAAATAGTTCTAGACTTAAAATTTAACAAGTATTTTTTGTCAAAATGACAGACAGTTGTGAGTTTTAGTAATTGGATGCCCCTCATTATTACATAGGGAAAGGCCCGAATACAACATGTATGAACAGGAATCCTTTCTAGAGTATGAAAGAGTTGAATTTGAAAAATAGAATGATGAAAACTTTTTTTCATTGACATTTTCTTTATTTCCTTGCCAAATATGAGGCCCAGGTGCTAGCTAAAGCAAATCAATCACTGAGGACAAGTACAGAAAATTAGTTCTCATATATATTTTTAAACTCTTAGATAGATTTTCATTAAATTATTATGCCTTGATTTCATGGGCCAATTTCTCATGACTTGCTAGAGTTTAAAGCCAATACATTGTATGATTGGGAAAAGATGAGTTTCCTGGAATTGTGATTTTTAATATTGTTTCAGGACACAATACCACATTTTAAAAGGTAATGATAAAAAATGATATTTTTGTTGTGCGAAATGTTTCAGAAACACACATAAAAACATGCACATAGGAAAGCAGACCATGCCCATCTGCTGTTTCTGGGATTAAAGTTAGTATCACCCAATTTAATAAACATTTTCAAGGGGACATATGACAGAGTTTTGAGTTTTAGCTTTGGGTATTTTAAGAAGAATGCACACACAAAAATGTTAGAACACAAATGCATTCATGTATCATGAATACCGTGGAAGAGATGGTTGGGACTGACAGAAGGAGAGTTCTATACATTCCCTATCTAACATAATGAGCAGCCCCAGGAGGAAAGGCCTCAAACTGAATTTTTAATAATGATAACCATAGATTCTGGCAGATAGGAAGAAAGAGTCAGTCCTTGGCATGAAAATTCCCACGAGCAAATTCAAATGACTTTATGATGAGTAAAGGCAGAGGAGGGCGGGCAATTTAGCTTGACTATAATTGAAAGGCTGGGTCTGGTGGAGGTGAGCGATTAGCAGGAAGCAAATGTGGTAAAGTGTTCTGCATTCTCGGAGCAAGGAGGCAAACATATCCAAATAGTTAATTCTGTTGATTTCTTTGATTGAACATGATTGTCTCTTGCAAGCAGCAGATTTTTTTTTCACCTGCAGAGCATAGGGGTGTGGGGACAGGGGTGTTGTATAATCAGGACATTACAGAATGCTAGACTACATTTTTCATGAAATTAGCCTATCTTGCTTGATTACTTGAGAAGCTACTTCGAAACCAACTCTCTGGGGTTGCATTAATGGGAACCGTAACCTAGACCTGGTTCTGGGCAAATCAGATCATGCCATTCTCATACTCTTTTCTTAGGGACCTTCAGAAAAGTCCAAGATCTTTAGCCAGGTTTTCAGGCTCCCCCATCACCTGGCCTCTGCTGACTCTGCTGGCTCGTTTTTCCATTTCTTACCTAATTAACTTTTACTTCTTTGTAGATGTGGCTCAGGGTTTGACTCCTCTGGGAGGCCATTTATGGTTGCCTGTCTCTTCTAGCAGGGTTTTATTCCTCCCTAGTGTCCCCACAATAACCTGTAGATATTTCCATTATTGTATTTTCCACATTACTGTGTGCTATTTGTTAATGTGTTGGTTGTTCCACTAGGCTATCTTGCTCATTGTTATTTCTTTGCGTTCCTAACCCAAGGTTTTCCATATATTTAATATTCAGTATATGCTTGAGCTAAGGAAGACATTATCTATCCGTGAATAGATTTGAGTTTTGTTTTAGGCAAATTATCCTTGTGTGGTGATAATGTCCTATTCAGTTGACTATTTACTAAACTTTCAGCCTTACGTTTTTGAGATTCTGCTAAGATCAGTTTTATAAAACAAAATATAAAATTATCTATAAGCATTTAGATAAGCAACCTGTGGAAAGTCTTAGAAATATTAGCTTTAGCATGTATACAGTGGAGTACTCCAGTGCAGTACCCTTTAGAGTAGTACTTTTCTTTTTTTTTCAGATGGAGTCTTGCTCTGTCGCCCAGGCTAGAGTGCAGTGGTGTGATCTTGGCTCACTGCAAACTGCACCTCCCGGGTTCATGCCACTCTGCTGCCTCAGCCTCCCGAGTAGCTGGGATTATAGGTGCCCGCCACCACACCTGGCTAATTTTTTTTTGTATTTTTAGTAGAGACAGGGTTTCACCGTGTTAGCCAGGATGGTCTCGATCTCCTGACCTTGTGATCCACCTGCGTTGGCCTCCCAAAGTGCTGGGATTACAGGCGTGAACCAACGCGCCTGGCTGAGGAGCACTTTTGTACTGGAGATTGTCCTTTGATCTTCCTTCCATTCATACGGTTGTTTTGGGAACTGTTGGGCTGGTTACAATTGTAGCCCATCTTCTAATTACAGTTTACCATTCAATGTGGTCACCTAACCTGAGCTGGAGTGATGATTCCCTCCTTAGGAATTCAATCACAGAATCAAGACAGAGAAAGCTTGTCAATCTCTTTTTGAAAGCCTAGGATATGCCATGTAATTCTTAGATATTATTGGCAATATGATTTCCTTCCACTAGGACCAGTGAATCATAGAAAATACTTTTACAAGGCCGGGCACAGTGGCTCAAGCTTGTAATCCCAGCACTTTGGGAGGCCGAGGTGGGTGGATCACGAGGTCAGGAGATCGAGACCACGGTGAAACCCCGTCTCTACTAAAAATACAAAAAATTAGCTGGGCGTGGTGGCGGGCGCCTGTAGTCCCAGCTACTCGGAGAGGCTGAGGCAGGAGAATGGCGTGAACCCGGGAGGCGGAGCTTGCAGTGAGCCGAGATCGCGCCACTGCACTCAAGCCTGGGTGACAGAGCGAGACTCCGTCTCCAAGAAAACAAAAACAAAAAACAAACAAAAAAAAGAAAATACTTTTACAGAGAGAAAGCACATATTGACCCTGACCACTGGAGAAATGAGGTAGGACATGAAAAGAAGTCCTAAATATGTTTGAGTTTGTTGTTTCAGTACTTCACCTCTAGCCATATTCTTGCAACCTAAGTATCCTAATAACAAACCTATACTTTTGCTTATGTTCCTATGAATCAGATCTTGGTCACTAGCAACAAAGATCCAAACTATTACAATATACCAGACAGGGTCAACATTTGTCTTCAAATTATGCATTTCAATTATTTTTCTGATACATGACACATTTTCTTAAACTATTTCAGTTGATTAATTGCGATCTTAATTCTGGCAACTAATTAGTGGAAAAGCAAGGTCTGTGAAAAACAACCATTCCCACACTGCATGTGTAAAGAAGGAAATTAGAAGCAATTTAGAACCGCAGAAGCATAGAATGAATGAAGTCACAACCCTTAATTTTAATGTTCTCTCTTTTAGTTGTCAAAATTCTTCTAAAATATTAGACCCTTAGTGGGAACTAACATTAAAAGAAAGGGAAAACAATTGTTCTCCAATTAAAGGCAAAATATATTGGGAAATATTGGTCAAATTTTACACTTTAAAAATTTGCCTAGGGTTTTTCTATCATCACCTTATCTCATTTGAGTAATGATTAGAAATTTTTGTAGAGTCTAATTCCAGTAATAATCATTTCTCTTTGTCACTGGAGAGTCTTTCCCTCCTCAACGCACATCACAAACATCTCTTGATTAAACCTTCCAACAATTCTTGGGAGGAAATTGGGTGATATTTTCCGTGACTGCATGATCTCTGAGGAGACTATCTGTTGGGATAAACCAATTACAAGGACAGTAAGTATGTCTATCTGCAAGAGGATAGAAATCACAACATCCTGAATGTCTTCCTGCTAGACTCATCAGACAGGAATTCAGTGCCAAATGAGCATTTAGCTAATTCCCTAATGAAGGTCTGGCCGTGATTATAAGATGATAGCAATAAAGGCATACAAGTTTATCCAATAGGTTTTTTCCCCCATACTACTTTGTGGTTATGTGTTCAAACATTTTTTATTTCATTAAGATATTGATTTGTAAATACTTTTCTTTAGGTTGGAACCAGATACCAACCAACCTTATACAAGCAAGCTGAGAAAGAGAGAGAGAAAGAGAGAGAGAGGAAGAGAGAAGGAGGAACAGGAAGCAAGAAACATCAGGTTCATATTGTACTTATTTGTTAATTAATACATGTCATCCTAGGCCGAGTAATGAGGACAAATATATATTTTATCATCTAATAATAAAAATACGTTAATATATATTGCTCATTTATATTGTACTGTTTTTCAGTATCATTTAATTTTATTCTATCTAGTTGGAGGTCAAATATGTAGAGATACATTATGGTATGCATAAATTTTACATCATGCATAATTGGACAATAACTATTTTATAAATATATATACATATTTATATATACATACACACCTATACAATGGTGAGAATAGTCTAATAGCATCTTTATTTTATGGATGAGAACACTGGGCCAAATTTACTAACTCATAATTATTCAAACAATTTTTGAACAATCTAAAAGATTTCAGGTTTTAGGTTACGCTATGGAAACTTCATATGAAACAAAAGGAAAACAAACACACAAATAAAAATAAATGCATCTTCCATCTGGTAAGATAGGGTGAGTGAAGTGACTTACTCTATGTTTTTTTCAGATACACTAAAATTACCTTTGCTGAGAAGAACAAGGCTTTGAGATCAAGCATTCACTAAAGGGATAATGATATGTTCAGTTAATACATTTCACATTTTTTATGGTTGGAGTAAATAATAACTTACAAATATTTGGGGGAAATCAAAAAGTAGAAAAAGACTACAGTGGATCTTTCCTTGTCTGTACTGCAGATATGGGTATATTAGCAGCCTCGAGGGCTCTCTACATGTTATATGATCTTCCTTTATTACATGGTCCAGGCTGCTGGCAACACATGCACTTCCATATGCTTGTTGACGAAAGGTACATGTGTAATCTCCGACAACTCTGGCTGAGTTCAACCTGCTAAATCAATGTTCAGAAGATGTTGGTTTGACCCCAGCTTTAGAAGTGGTGGGCATGCTTCACTGCTGGATCATCTGTTGCTTATTTTAAAATTCACATTTGTTTATCTCACATGAAATTGTTCATTGCTAATAGCGAAACTCAGCGTACAGGTGCATGAATTCATATTAATTCATATTAGTCCATATTTTAGATAGAATAAAAAATTAGGTATTGACAAACGTAGTTCAATAAACTTTGGCATTGTGGTGGCAGCAATGTATAGTCAATCAACCCTAGGGAGCATTTTGCACAGCATTCTACAAAGACCCAAGGTGCTGAGATTCTAGGAAAGGCACCATTTTGCAGTTTTTTAACTCAGGTCTGATTAGACAGTGTTCTGTAGGCAAATTTCTGTAGCATCATCCAATCAATCTCTTCTTTATTCACTGATATTTATAATGATAAATCGATTCATGTAATTTATTGATACATTTATTCACTGATAAATTTAATGATAGATGAATTGATTCTTTTATTTATGCATGCAAATATCATCTATTCAGTCACTGCTAGGATACGTCAGGTACTATATCAGATATTGAGGAAAAAAACATAAATACAACATAATATTTACCCATTATTTGTTCGCAATCTAGCAGATATCCAATAGACGACTAGGTAGGTGCAGTAATACTGATGTGCTGAGACTATTTAAAAAGTTCATAGAAAGGTCCTGGCTTTGAGGGATTCAGCATGGGCCTGAAAAGATATTCTAATATAAAAATCTCAAACCCCTCAATGCAGAAATATGTTGCAAATGTATTGTTTTCCCATTGTAAAGAAATATATTCAAAGGCTTTGAGATTTCCTACGGACTTATAATCAGTCTTTGGAGATTAAAAAAGTAAAATAGAGCCTAGAGTTCTATCTGCCACCTTGGACAAGACCTTCATCTCTCTAAGCCTCAGTTTCCCTATCCTTAAAATGGGGATAATAATAATTGGCTCACTAGTGATTCTTGAAGATTATATATAACAGTGACTATAAAAGCTCATCTTGGTGTATGACATGCAGTTGAAGCTCAACACGTGGTAACTATTACTATTTGCAACAATTGCTGTAGCTCGAGAAAAATCTTTACACAAGATTCTGGGCTTAACACCTTGGATGGAAAGAAAAATGGAACGAGTTCTTTTTCCCTAGATTTATAATCCAATTTAGAGGGTAGGATACAAATATTCAAACCATAAAAAAAAGGCAATGCAAAACTCATGTTCTAAATTACTAGCTAGAAACAGTTGAGGAAAAACAGTTAAACTAATCGTGAAAGCAAGGATGAGGTGTTAGACATATAGAAGGTGGTTACGTTTTGTTCAAGACTCTATCCCCCCAATAAAACAAAACACAACTAAACAAAACCCACAAAAACCCAAAAACCTCACAACCACTTACAATTCATAAAATCTCAAAATTGAACCTTTCACCCAAGATTTTAAAAAGTTTACTCTGATGTAACTTTAGATGATTATTCAATCTCTGAAAAATCACTCTAAATGAAAATGCAAATGGTATTTTGAAAGCACAGTGAAATTATGGTTTAGCTGTTCTGAGAGGTTTGTATTGGGAGTAGGTAAAGAAAAATGTTTTCTGTCCAGTCCCAGAGTGTTTTTGGAACTGTGCTTTCAACCCATCCCCATGACTACCATGGGAAGAGTGAGTTAATGTAGTGGCACCTTTTCCACCCCTCTGGGACTGTAGTCATGTGTCCTGGAACAAGCAACTGATCCATCCGGACTAGTCAATCCTTTTTTTTTTTTTTTTTTTTGGGATGGAGTCTTGCTCTGTCTCCCAGACTGGAGTGCAGTGGTGTGATCTTGGCTCACTGCAACCTCTGCCTCCTGGGTTCAAGCGATTCCCCTGCCTCAGCCTCCCAAGTAGCTGGGATTACAGGTGTGCACCACTACGCCTGGCTAATTTTTGTATTTTTAGTAGAAACGGGCTTTCACCATGTTGGCCAGGCTGGTCTTGAACTCCTGACCTCAAATGATCCGCCCACCTCAGCCTCCCAAAGTGCTGGGATTATAGGCATGAGCCACAGCACCCAGCCTGGACTAGTCAATCCTTATCCTGGGATTTTATTTTGAAATTAAGGTAAGTTAAGTAGGTGTTCACTGTATCCTTACCAATCTGAACTGAACTATATGCTGAGCTTTAATGTTTAGGAAACATGATGACTGGGTTTAACGATTAAGTATATTTTTACTAATCAGGTTGCTACTTTGCAGTGATGAAGAAGTTGTGAATTTTAGCATGTATAATCCAATCACCTCATTTGGGAATTGGTAATAAAGTATGGCTTATATGAGATATCCAATCAGAGATAAAGACAGGGGAGAAGATTATCTTTGGTAATTTTGTTATAAATCACGAAATGTATAATTTTCATGGTAATGTGTGAGGAAAGCTTAAGATAGATGTGTGTGCTAGATTAGGGTTACATCTTTTTCCTAGGAGACAATTTGTAAGGGACAATGAAACATTTTTATCTGGTTCTTCCTCAAAAAAAAGTGGGGGGATGGGGAGACACGTCAGAAGAAAGAAAAAATCATTAACATCAGAACTTGGATTTCATAGAACATATTATCCCCCAATTCAGACTAATGTGTGCAGGATGGGTTAGGCAATCTGAGAATAAGGTTAAAATTGATATTCAGCTGTGAACCAGGATGCATCTTTCAAGGAGTTTGTTTTCCAGGAATCATAAACTGAGCTAAACTCAGGTTTACGCTTCTGAATTCCTTCTAGGGGAGGTCATCTTCTACAGGAAGAAGAAATGCATCACTACGATTTATTTAGTTCTTACCATGGGCCAGAACCAATGACAAATACTTTATGTATATGATAATGCTGGTGAGGATAATGATCATGATGATGATAAAAGAAGATGACAAAAGCAGAAATAAGCAAACATAAAAACTGAAAGATACAAGCAGACAAAGGAAGAAGAGAAAAGGTGAAGGGAAACAGGGAGAGACCCCAATTAATCAGACACTGCATCTTGTACTTTACAAACATTAGTTCATTGATTTCTCACAACTCCAGGCCGTAGTGATTATTCCCACATTTCACAGATGAGGAGTGATGTTCAGAGACACAAAGAGACTCTCCCAAAAGGAACTTGACATCTGCTGTTTCTGATGCTTGGAATCAACTCCCTCATTCTCATCCTACCCCCTTCCTCACCCCACAATTAAGAGCATCCCAGTTTTCCACGGGCCAACTGCCCGTCATCCATTCTTATTCTAGGGGCTTAAGTTGCAGCTGTGGGAAAGAGCATGCGACACAGATGTGTGCTGTCCAATCAATGCATGCCATTCCTCTGGTTTCAGTTATTGCCCCAGGGAATGCATCTATCAGGTTTAAGACTTTTGTTCAAACTGTTGGGCCAAGAGAGCTCTCTCTTCTACTGAGCTTGAAACTGGGAGCATTTAGGATTTAAACTGTGGGGCTCTATCATGGAACGAAATACAGCCTGGCAATGGGAGGAAAAGAGAGTTGAGGTGTTGACAGAGGCTTATCTAAATTGACAGATGACTTATCTAAATCTTGACGCTAACCATGCTTCAAACTTGGATTACTCTGAAATTTTTAGTTATATGAGGAATACATTTTTGTTCATATATAGAATGTATAGGATATCTATTGTATTTCAGCCTGTGTTTTTCTCTCACTGGCAACAGAAAAAAAATCCTGACTAATACGTAAAATAAACTAAAGAGCCAATGGCAAAGAGAGTATTCAAACTAGAAGTCTGATTCTGCAGCTTATGCTAATTTAAAAAACCCTGTACAACTCCCCCAATATAAAGGAGTATTTCTAACACAAAAAATAGGACTTTATAAGAGGACAAGTCCCAAATTTGATTTGGCTTGTTGCAGTACCAGTTTTTCCTTTTTTTGTAAAATCACAAAATAATATTACCTATTATTGCATTATCGTAAGTACTCAGAGGTAATATATGTAAAATGCCTTGAATAATTACTGGCATGTGTTAAACAATTTATATTAGTAATTATTATTATTTATATCTTTTTAGAAGTTGAATGTGAAGGAGAAAAACACACTTTTTAAAAATTTTATTATTACTATACTTTAAGTTTTAGGGCACATGTGCACAATGTGCAGGTGTGTTACATATGTATCCACGTGCCATGTTGGTGTGCTGCACCCATTAACTCGTCATTTAGCATTTGGTATATCTCCTAATGCTGTCCCTCCCCCCTCGCCCCACCCCGCAACAGTCCCCGGAGTGTGATGTTCCCCTTCCTATGTCCACGTGTTCTCATTGTTCAATTCCCACCTATGAGTGAGAACATGTGGGAAAAACACACCATTTTTATAATTTATCTCTCTCTTAGATGAGAGGAGTCATTAGGATATCATTCACCTATGTCCTTACTTTTACCAGTACTTGTCAAATCCAACAAAAGAGAAAGAAAAGAAATGCTAAATGCAAACACTTTATCCCTTATACTTTTGTGTATAAGTCTTACCTGGAAAATTCTTTCAAGAGATTTGCTTTCAAGAAATTAGTTCAAAACTTTGATTTTTGGTATGTATAGGGGCAAGAAAGTCACCGGAGAAACGATCAACACACGACATGAGATTTGAGTAAGCTTGCAACTTTGAGGGCTTATTTGGATCTATGTACATTCCTGATGCATCCCCCTGGTCTAGTAGTCATGCTGAAACTTACAGTTTTTGTTTGAAATTAAAGTGTATTAAAAAAGAAACTGGAACTTGAGTTGTTTCAAGGGTAGAAGCAACAAGAGATAAATGCCAAGGCAGACCACTCTGGGAAAAAAAACTGATTGAGTTAGTCACATGTATGCCAAGCACACAAAATTAATCTGATTCCAGTTGTTCACGGGCTGAATCAAGGTAAAGAGTATGAATGACAAGCTACCCGTAATTCCCAATGGACAAGGACCGCAACATGTCAAAAGGTCCACGTACATTCAAAACTTCAAGCCCCAGAGGCATACTGAGAAACACCCTGGTAATATTTTTCAAGTCTTTCCTTGAATATCAGTGACATTCTACCAGGAGAATTGAGTGCAAAAAAGCTCTACTTAATATCTCCCAAAAGCCACAGGTGCAAGCTGATTTCAAGAGCCAGCCTCTAGAGACAAGCAAACATTATATTACAACGGATGTCATTAGACGTACAGAAGGTAGCATAAAATGCCTAATTTATTCACAAAGTGACATTTTATTTAGTGCAAATAGGCAATTTGGGCATTTACCAGAGGCACTTTCAGTAATAAAGGGGTGTTACTAAAATAGGTTGGAACACCTGACATTGTTGTCTTTATAACACAAGTTGCCGTTCTTTGGCTGTGGCAGAAAAATCACAAAGTAGAAGATATCCAGTGTTCGGCAACCTTCTTAATGAACACATGCTCTTCCCTAGCCCAACATTACATGATACCTCCCCCAGCCAGAAGCTTTGGAGGTCAAGTTACTGTCAGAATTTTATTATTATGCAGCAGTGTTTTCACAGTGACTTCTGCATAGGAGTGTTTTTTGGAGATCTGCATTAATTTACTACTACAGTCAAAGGTTAACTACTATAGTGAATGCTGTGCTTAGTTGAACACAGGGTCACTGTGTATCCTTGCTGCTCTCACAATTTATAGCTGTTTATGGTATCTGGCAGTATGGCTTGATAGTGAGGTCATCCTTAAACATTAGCTATTTTATATATTCCCATCAGCCCTCTAAACATTAAATAACTGCTATATAATTCCAAGAGTGGGAATTTCTTATTCGCTTGTACTTTACATGCTTAAACTTACTGCTGAATGTACACAAAGTGTACTAGGAATCAAATGACATATTTTGCCAAGTGGATCTCAAGTGCACAGCTTAACCATGTGTAACCGAGTCTACATCTTGTTGAAATTGTGAAGGAAGTAAACTTTTTTCTCTGCTCTCTTCTTTCCAAGCATGGACCTGTTCCCAACTTAGTTGCAAGATTCAGCATAAACTTCCTGTCACGTCCTTCTAAGAGATGTCCGCCTCCAACCTTGACATTCCAGGGCTGGCGGAGTGTCTAGTACCTAAAAAGTGCTCAGTATATGTTTTTGTGAGCTAAGCTATGGAAAAATTTTGTTTACTCATTTCTGGCACCTTTTTAATAAATCAATCCTGAGGGTGTAAATGCCTTCCAATATTGAAAGAAAATCTCTCATTGTAGATTTTTAGATGCTGATAAGAAGAGGTATTTCAGGCAGGGTATTTTGGTTCAGTCCTTTTATTATATCTTCAGCCAATGCCTGCTGCTAGAGCAAGACCTGAGTGATATCTAACTTGAAAAATAAAACTAAAACCTTACCTCCCATGACTATGTAAACTACCTACATTGCATGCCTTCATGCTGAGAGAAATAACGATTCTTCAGAAAAAGACTTCAAATGGTTGTGAAATATATGTTTCATAATTAGGAAGCTGGGCGAGAAATCCTCGAAGCATTTTATTATTATGACTGCTGGTGTGTTTTGTTACAACTGTGGCAGATAGCTTTAGGGGCCACGCATGGCCTACCCATGCGAGCTTTTTAGGACATACCACTCCCTCTAAATAGAGCATGGTTACTGCTCTCATGCAGGTTTTCTGAACACCACCTATGAATGTGGAACACAAGTATTCAAAGAAAGTATGAAGTGCTTCTCCACCAGATTTGTGAGCTGCTTAGCATAATAGAGCCACCTGCCAAAGGTGAAGGCCTACTTTCCAACAAAAAGGGAGCCTACAAATGATGGCTGCCCGGGAGCTGTGTTCAGCATGCGGCTTGAGCAGGAATGGTCCGCCCAAGACACTGTCTCCTGTCATCTCCTTTCTCCTGAGTCAGCAGGGACCAGAATGCACAGAGATCCTGTATGTTCCAATTATCAAAGAGTACAGATTTGTTGATGCTACTTCCTACTGGCTCACAAGAAAAGAACTCTCAACAAGAGGGATGGGGAAAGTACATTTTGAAGCCCGTTTTTCCTAAAGGACTTTGGAACACATCCCGGCACTGTGAATAAATTCTGAGGCACTAAGGTACTAACAACAGTCTCTGTTGGATAAACTTAGGACAGCAATCAGAAAAAATATATATATTGGATCCTACCTTCCTCTGTGATTAATATGAGTTACTGCTAGTTTATTAGCAATGGCAAATAAAGGCAACTCCTTAGGAGAGAATAGAACCTTAAATTATGAAACTCTCTATGAGTTTCTTTTAGTTTTCTGAAAGCAGTATGAAATTTTTACCATTTCACTCTGTTTTTGATGTTGCTTAGATGTGCACATTTCATATGCCTTCACGTCTTCCTTCAGAACTATCAGTTTAATCAGACAATTGGTAATGTTTAAGTGATCACAAGCAGAATTATGAAATAATTCCATTACTATTATATTGAAACATGGCATGTTAGGGAAAAAATATCACTCAAGGAGGAATAGCAGTTATAGCATTGAACTTAATATTCAAATAAATATAAAATAGGAAGCTCTCCTGGAACACATTTACTCATTGAATTTTGCCTCTTCCCACTCCTCAGAAAAATCTGCTGAAAACACTTCAGGAGTCTGTGGCAATGAAACTCATTCCTTTGTGATACCATCAGTGCTGCTGATAGACTATTATGTTATAATTTCATTGGACACAAAGTCTAATATGATTAGATAGACTTTTGAGTTTTTGGTAATGACAACTAGGATTATGATTGTGGTCAATCTAAATGGTATCCACTAGGGTTATATAGTAAGAAATCTTAGAACAGGTTAAATCTATCCATGTCATTTATTATAGAGAGAGAGTATATGTACCAGCCACTACTTCTCAACAATACACGTCAAATGATTTTGAAATGCAGTAAAACCAAGATTCCTTAAGGACTCCTGTTACAATAAAAGCTGCTAGAAATAGCAATTACTGGGGTATGTGTGTGTATGTCTGTATGCGTACCTGCGTTCCCCCACTGACTTATAAAACCATAATTCTTTGCATTAATACTGAGGTTTTAGAATCTCAGTAATATAGCCAGTGCTAAGACACAACACAATAGGAGTCTTATATGGGAGTAAAAACTGTTGAATAAAGATTAGCCTTGCTTTAAGCAGCATTACAAATATCTGATTCTGCATTTATTTTTCAATTGTTCATGGTGACTCTTTTATTCTCTACTCTGCATGAGGCTTCTATTTGACCCTAGATTGCTCATTATTACAAGAAACACAACATGAAAGCCTACCTTTCTGGGTTCTAATATCCACCAGTAAAATCCTGGAGTTTTATAGAAATAGATACAGGTATTGATTTCTCTCCATAAAGATCATAGGGAATTCATGACTTCTTGGCCACTTTTAATTAGCATAAAACATGTTTTGTTGAGTGAAATCCTGGTCTCTGAATTTTTAAAAGAAAATTATTGTAGTCATACCAGAAAGACAATAATCCAGAGGGTCTAAGTAAAACTTTCTTCACTCAAAATATATACTCCCAAACTCTTTATGCTGAAGTTAGGCTGCAAAATACTTTTCATTTTCCCTCATGGTATTGCATTTAGTTTTTCTGTACATTTGAACCATGTCTACTATGGATTGGATGGTTTAAAGCAATACAATGTTATTATAAAGCTTTTGCAAGGCTGTGGTGTTGTTTGTTCTGCCCTTGTACCTTCCTTGTTACTGTGGAAAATGTACCAGTATAAACACTGAGATCTTAGCAGGATCGAGAGGTTGTTTCCAAATGTGTGCCTGGCACAAACGAAAATTTCACACCAGATTTGAAACTATAAGTTCTCATTCTTGATAAGGAAGCTCTCTATTTTATGGTCGCGAAATATACCAGGACACAAATTCTTTGCCACCCACGACCACTGCTACTTATGGAAACCACATTTAAAAAGCATCATCTTTAAGATGTTACTAAAAATTTCTCTCGGATGCACTTAATTAAAGTAGACAGACTTCCCTCAGACTTTTGACTCTATCTCTTTTAGAAATTTAATGCAGGCCTTAGTCTTAGTTGGGTAGCACAGTGTTTTCTAAATGCCAGAGTGCGAGATTAATTTTAGTTGTTTATAGTATTTGAAACACATAACATGCAAAAACGTCTTTTGAATCATTCGGAGAAAGAGAGTTTTCAAAGAGAAAACTGTTCAGAGCTGTATGTCCTTAACACCTCTTTAGTACTTCCAATCTCTCTTTGTAACAAAGAGATTTTAGGGGGACAGATAACAGTATCTAATCAGAATTTAACAAAATTGTTTTGTTTTGCTTTGTTTTTCTGACTGCAGACATATTCATCAATTGATATTCACATCAACTGATATAACTTAGAATAAAGTTTAATTTTATAATAAATATTAAAAAACAATGAGACAATTGAAGAATACCATTTAATCATTTAAAAACAGGTAGTAATGCATGTGATATACCTCCTCCTGGAGGTTTACATATTGGAGCCCAGATACGCTCAAAGTTAAGAAAGTGGTACCTTCATGCCTGCCATTTAGAGAGGACGTAATGCACACAGAGTCAAGCATTTACATGCCAGATGAGTCAATTGTCTCCTTACATTGTAATGATAAATTTGGACACAGACTGATTACCTTAGGTGAGTTTGCAGAGGTCAACTGAAGCCCATCCAAAGATTGTATGGCATCTAGAGGTGAGAAGAAGGTTTAGATAAACTGGAGAGATCAGGCACTCAAGAGTAGCACTCTGTGAATTTGATGTGCATATGAATCTCCTAGGAGACCTTGTTATTAAGGAGATTTTGATTCAGTAGGTCTGGGATGAGACCTGAGATTCTGCATTTCTATCTACTGCTCATCCAGAGTAGCAAGGACACAGAAAGTTTAACACCAAATTCCTGGTAATTCTCACTAGAAAGCAATTGAGAAAGAATCCATGGAAACAGGGCATTAGAGACAGGTCAGCAAGACTAACCTGATTTTATAACTATTACTTGGGCTTTGAAGGCTAGACCTTTGTGTTATAATTCAAGGGAAGGGTGTTACAACATTGTAAAGGAAGGGTATGCCCACCCCTAAAGAAACAGACTGCTCAGACAGGAGGCAGAGCAGGGGTGAATGTCATGAAGATCTACATTCATATGGAAATGCCCAGACCTGAGGGCAGGAACATGCTGGAGAGCATATGCGTTAGGACAAAGGAAGAGCACAGAAGTGCTATCATTATGAGAGTACGCTGGGACACATGGAGCAAATGCGTGGTGTGTTACTAGACACAGATTGTGAAATCAGTGCAGAGAAAAGACAGAGTAGTGATGGGGATTTCAACTCTCCAGACATCTGCCGGAAGTCTCATTTGGATAACAGCAGAATGTCTAACAGGACCTTGACTTGCTTTGCTAATAGCTTCATCTCCCAGAGGAGAAAATTTCCTAGGGGAATTGCCATTCTGTACTCATTTTTGGACAACCAGGAAGAATCAGTTGGCATTTCAAAAGTGCTAAGTAGTTTGGGAGTAAGACATATTTTTTCAGAGTTCATGAGAGGGTGGGAGGAAAAAGATCGTCATGTATACTATAATTTATTCAATTGGATTCCAAACAGTTTAGAGATGCTTGACATGAGATCTTTGGAGGGAAAAGTTTATCAGCTCTTAAAAATTCCTTTTTAGCTGTGTAATGCCAAACGATCTGAAGGGGAATGAAAAATGGGAGGTACCTAGAAATCATTGAGAGTACTAGGGAACACTTTGATGGCCAAAGGCGGACTTGCCTTGTCTAAGGAGCTAATGCATTCTCCATTGCTGGATCTCTTTGTGGAGGGAATTGCACACAGCAGTGTGGCTGGATGACGTGAGATTTGCTATTTCTGCACTGGCTGTGTTGAATTGGTTTCATACATCCAAAGTGCCATACTCTTGCTCACCTCTAGGGCCTCCTACAAGTCTATCTTCTCCAACTGTTGTTGGACTCAGGAACCTTGTCTGTTCTGTCCCCCACTGTATTCCCAGCATCTAACAAATGTCTGTCATATACTAGGCACTCAGTAAATATTTGTTCTATGAATGAAGGAGACTAGTACACATTATTCTAACCCCTTAAGATCAGCATTTTTATCCTCTTGGGTTTTAACAATGCTTCCTGTACATAGTATGCTATCATTTTTATTTGTTGAGTTGACTTATTCCAATCCTTCAACCCCCTCCGGCCCCCACTTCTCAATTCCCCTACTTATGTCCTCAGAGGAACTGAAGAAGACAGATGAACGTATTAGTTTGTTCCTTGTCTCTGCCTCCTTTCATCAAACCCATTAGACTACCAAATAAAATATAAAAAGAGAAAAGTAAAAAGATGCAACCACGTCCCCAAAGATAATCAATCTGAATGCTAAAAATGGAAAACAAACAAACAAAAAACCACCTCAAAGGGCTAACTGGGATTGACCTCTCCCATAACTGCTGGGCTTGGGTCCCAGAACAGAAAAGAAGAGGTGATGAGTATGCATACAGTGAAGGTATTAGGGGTGAAAATTTTCCCATACCTCATGGAGACTAAACCAAAGTTCTTTT
Organism: Symphalangus syndactylus; assembly: GCF_028878055.3. Taxonomy (NCBI): domain Eukaryota; kingdom Metazoa; phylum Chordata; class Mammalia; order Primates; family Hylobatidae; genus Symphalangus; species Symphalangus syndactylus. Next base: position 20,476,148 of record NC_072429.2, read on the forward strand.
TTTTTCAGATGGAGTCTTGCCCTATTGCCCAGGACGGAATGACCTGGTGCCATCTCTACTTACTGCAACCTCCGCCTCCCTGGTTCAAGCAATTCTAATGCCCCAGCCTCCCTGGGACTACAGGTGGGACTACAGGCACGCACCACCACACCAGCTACTTTTTTGTATTTTTAGTAGAGACCAGGTTTCACCACGTTGGCTAGGCTGGTCTCAAACTCCTGGCTTCAAGTGAGCCACTTGCCTTGGCCTCCCAAAGTGCTGGGATTACAGGCATGAGCCACCATGCCCAGCTCAAAGTTATTTTAAAGCTACAGGTTGGGGCACCCCTTCTTTGTCTGGGAAACAAAATGTGATGCCTGCAATTACAGCTTATATAAAGTGAAATTTAAAAGGTAAGAACAGTCACAGTCCCCAAGCCAAGTCTGTGCCGGGCTGCCCACTGGTTTCATGACTAGATGTGAACATCACAGGAATAGGAATCCCAAGCTACGGCTATAAGACTGTAAGGACTTGGTTTTGGACCCGGGAGCTCAAGAGACCTGTTAGAGGGATGAATGTTGTAGGGTTCAAGGGATGTTTCCATTGAACAAGAAACTTAAAGCCCAAATTCCAAAACTCATTCAGAAAAATAACAATATAAAAAAATCAAAAAATGACAATTAGGTGATCAACTCACTCCAATATGGAAATGATTAAATAGTCTGCAAACAAACAAACAACAAGAACAACACAACAAAACCCCACAAACTTTAAACTGAATATGTTTAGGGTATTTCAAAGATAAATGAAGAAATGACGTCCCCAAAATAAAACAGAAATTGTTTTTAAAAATTCATGCAAAGATGAAATAAAAGCAGGTGGGACTTTAAACAAAAACCAATTAGTATTATTGAAATGAAATGCATAGTCATTGATTTAAAAACAGAAGCAAAAACATTCTTCTAGTGGGGGAGTTGAAACAATAAACAGGTAATTATACAACTATGTTGTGAATGCACTTATGGGCTAAGCAGACGGCATCACACATGCCTTCCCACAGCTGGCCCTCATCCAGCTTGGTTGTTGGAGGAAAAGGGGATCAGGAAAATAGAAGGGTTTGAATTGAGTCTTGAAGGGAGAATAGAAGTTAGCAGGTAAAGAGAATTTTTGCCAGAAGTAGAATAAGCAAGGTAGGAAACGGTGTATAGAGGAACCACAAGCACTTCAGCATTACTGGAGCAAAAAGTATAAGCATAGAGCGTGACAAGTAGTGACAGAGAGGGATCAGTTCATGAAGGACCTCCCACGCTATGTTTGGAAGCATAGACTTTATCTTGTTGGATAACAGGGCAGTCAATGGAAGGTTTAAGTGTGAGGTCCCACAGAGCCAGCTTTAATTTTGAGATGGTTTTCTTTTTTTTTTTTTTTTTGAGACAGAGTCTCAATCCGTCCCCAGGCTGGAGTGCAGTGGCGTAATCTTGGTTCACTGCAATCTCTGCCTCCCAGGTTCAAGTGATTCCCCTGCCTCAGCCTCTCAAGTAGCTGGGACTACAGGTGAGCACCACCATGCCCGGCTAATTTTTTGTATTTTAGTAGAGACGGGGTTTCACCACGTTGGCCAGGATGGTCTTGATCTCCTGACCTTGTGATCTGCCCACCTCGGCCTCCCAAAGTGCTGGGATTACAGGTGTGAGCCACTGCACCTGGCCGAGATTGATCATTTTTAATGACTGGGTGGAGGATAAACTGGAAAGGTCTGGGAAGATCAGAGTCATGGAAATTAGATAGAAGTCTGCTCTAATAGCCCCATTGAGAAATGATGAGCAGAACCATTTTCTCATTCATCTTTGCCTTCTCACGCCTCAGCCCAGAACCTGGCACAAAGTAGGTGCTTAAATCATGTCTGAGAAGTGATTTTGTTTGGCTTGAAATCAAATCGTTTCCAAAATTAATAGACATGAAGTTACCATTTGTCATAGATCCATAGATCCATAGATCCATAGCCAGAAGCAGTGCGTCTATGGATCAGCGGGACTCCCGATCAACATAAACCCCACGCACGGGTTTCAAAACGATAGCTGGATGATACCTTGTTTTACATGACTTATTTTAATCTCATAGTCCTGGAGATCAACTGGCCATTTGCTGAGGATTGAAATGATACTTGTCATGACATGATCTGAGCTGGGTCCAGAATTTTTTTGGGGTTGGACAAATCTCAAGCCAAAGGATCAGAGGAGCATTCCATTGTTATTATAACACCAGTGTGAGGAAAGTGGTGAGAGGAAAATACATGTGGTACAGAGGGCGGGGAAAAGAAACCCACGAAGAGATAAGTATGTGTAGTGATGCAAATGCCCAGCATGTACGGCCCACGTTTCTGCCTATGGAATTACACGGGGTTCTTTACTGCTCCTAACTGTTGGCACGCAGCAAATGTAAAATATTAGCAATAATAATTACGCTGTGCATATGCCTAATGTCTATCAATAAAGCCATGACTCTTAAATTCTCTTAAGCCTCTTTCCATTAGAAGCAGTAAATTAAATATATATATTCAAACAAATTAAATGCTGCTAACAGCTTTTCTAATTTGTAAACACTTGCATAAACATGAGCTTTATCAAATGCTTAATTAATCTGAAATGCCAACTTAAAAAGTGAAGTAATGAACAATAAGCATATTACTACCTTAGGATGTTATTCCATCTGGATGTTTTTATAAGAATTTTAAAGATATCCTTCTGTATAAACCAGTTAAAGTCATGAGAAATCCATCAGCTCTCAGGGATTAAGAATAGTTTGAAGTTGACCAAGGATGGTTAGCTTTCTGAATAAACTATTTAATGAAAAAGAAAATCTAATAAAGTTTTAATAAGCAAGTAGCTTTTAAGTCAATGAAAGTGAAATCTAAATTTTATACATTTGAGCTTTTATTTATTGCAGTATAGTCGCCCATTTTGCTATAAGTTTGATAGCAGACATAATTAATTTGTAGGACTCTAAGTATACTTTTCTAAACTTAGGTTTCTATATTAGTCCTGTTTTTAACCTATTAGCAATAATTTCATTTTAATACTCTTCTATAATTTTTCCTTTTCAGAAAATTTTGATATGGATATTGTATATGATTCATAAAAGGTGAGAGTTGTTGCTTTTAACAAATTCATCCTTCGATTTTCATTATGCACATACTAGGCATTCAAAACCATTCAATTTAACTACTATGCAAGTGAATATATATACATGAATTATCTCAAATGGGGGGAAAAGGGCAACCTCTCCTGTATAATATTTATTTCTTAAACGGAGTTTGCAAATAAGGAAAACATCCAACAACATGAGAGCCCCAACTGTATTACTCCGGTCATGAGGAAATCTCTAAAGTAATGTTAGCTGAAGGATTATACATGCTTAAAACCAGAATGACCCTAAAAAAAAATCTACTCTAAACCCACCCATTTTACAACTGCAAAACTGAGCCCGAGAGGAAGAGGAATGAAATTACTCAAAGATACAATGATTAATGATAGAGGTAGACAAGAAACCTGTCTGTCCCCATTGCTAGGCTATTGATTGATCTTCCTGTAACATGTACAATACCCTGCCATCCCTTAAAATACTCTCCTATCCTAAGACACAGATAACCATCCTTCTAGGGCAGTCTTTTGGCGTTTATGCTCCTTTCTAATAGTAGTATGACTTAGACCAATCTTTCTAGCCTATGGATGAGAATGTTATGTGGAGAGAATCAGAAACCTCAGTGAAATCGAGGTAGATTACATCTATTGCTTCCCCTTTATCTCATGGCCTGCCACTCTATCATAGAAGGGAATTAAGTTGGTCTGGCACGATTTACTCTTGACAAAACCTTGTTTGCTACTCGGAACTCTGTTCCCTTCTAGGGGATTGCAATATAATTTTGAAAATATAATTTCTTTCAGTATCTTCTTGATTGTTACCACTAAGCTGACCAAACTAATTAGTGGGGTCCTCGCTTTTCAAAACACCTATTTTTAAGGCAAGGGCTAAACGTGCTCTTTTCTTTTGGAGCCTTTCTTTGCTATTAAAACATTCTACCAATTAATTGTAAGGTGTTCTGCAAAACTATGCACCAATCTCTGAGTATGTAGAATTCATGACATCAGCCCCTGCTGATGTTAATAGGCAATGATTTGTAAAGTATCTTCAACTATTTTCTATCTTTCCATCCTTTAGCTTCTTTTTGCTCCCATCTTGACTCTCTGGGCAACACTCTTCCTGATTATCTGTCCCAGATAAACTTTTTCGTACAGACAGAAACAAAAACAAAACAATGAAACCTCTGAGATTTTGTTTTTTATTTTCCCCCCATTTGTCTGTCATCAGATTTCTTTCCCTTCCTATCAGCACTTGACATTTTTCTTGATTCTGTTTTGCTTTATAGAATTGAGAAACTCTTTTCCATTATCTCTTTTACTTTTTCTTTCACTCTTATGTGTGAAGAGTGTCACTTTCTCTTACTGAAGAACAAACAATCTCAGCATGCTGCTCTTTCTCCCACAGTAGTTAGTTGTTTAAGAGTCTTACCCTATTGCTCCACAGGCACAGGGGTGGAGCTACAACTTCATTCCTTCATTCACTCATCAATATTCATTTATTCAACAATCATCACTGAATACTAACTGGGATGTGCCGGGCACCATTGTCGCTTCAGGGAATGTTTACAACCATGAAACCATTACCACAATCAAGGTAATAAACATCCATCACTTGTAAAGTTTCCTTCTGCCCTTTGTTTTGTGTATTTTTACTATTGTGATAAGAACACTTAACATGAGATCTAATCTCTTAAAAAATTTTAAGTGCACAATACAGTATTGTTGACTATAAACAGGATGCTCTACAGAAAATCTCTGGAACTTATTCCTCTTGCATAACAAAAACGTTATACCCACTGAATGGCAACTCCCCATTCCTCCCTTCCACCAAGCCCAAAACAACCACCATTCACCATCTGCTTCTGTGAGTTTGACCATTTTAGATACTTTGTATAAATGCAATCATGTAGCACAGCATTTGTCTTTCCATGTCTGGCATATTTCACTTAGCATAAAGTCCTCCAGGTTCATCCAACTTGTCACATGTGGCAAGATGTTCTTCTATTTTTGAAGGCTGAATAATATTCCATTGTATGTGTATGCCATATTTTCTTTATTGATTCATCCACTGAAGGACATTTAAGTTGTTTCTGTATCTTGGCTATTGTGAATAAAGCTGCGATCACCATGGGAGTGCAGGTATCTCAAGATCTTGATTTCAATTATTTTGGATATATATCCAGAAGCGGCACTGCTGGATCATATGGTGTTTCCATTTATATTTTTTTTGAAGAAAACAATTAAATGAAATCCAAACCGTTTTCCATAGTGGTTGTACCATTGTACATTCCCACTAACAGTGTACAAGCATGGCAATGCCTCCACATCTTCACCAACACCTTATTTTGTTTTCTTTTCTTTTCTTTCTTTTTTTTAAATAATAGTCACCCCAACAGGTGTGAGAGGTAATAGTTCATTGTGTGGATAATCGTTTTTTGTGACAGACTCTCAGCACTCAAAGCTAGATCCTATTATTCTCTTATTAGACCAAAAAAAAAAAAAAATCTCACAGACTAACAACCTCAAACCAGATTACTCTGAGGCCATGATAAAATAAGACAAAGTAAGGCCATTTATAACTTCCTTCTAGACAAAATTTATTGACATACCCAAGTCATAGAATTGTCCCCACTTTTTGACAGCATTCAATCTAGAGCAAATTCCTATTTTTTTAGATCTTCCCCAAATCACTCAACTAAGATAAGACCCAAATCTTATCATCAGTTCTTTCCAACACCATCCGACTGAGCTACACCACCATTCTCCATGGTATGTGTTCTTTCTTGTTGCAAAAACCATGAAAACAACTTGTTTAACTACAGGGGTGTTCCTGGTGGTCTTCAGTTACAGCGGTTGACAGCCGCATCCCAGCTCTTGACACACTGGACGTTAGTAGCATCCTGTTATGACAATCAAAAGATGTCCCTTTACATTGCCAAATTACCACATGTGGTAGGGGCAACATCTCTGATTGAAAACACTGAGGTAGCTGGGCCGAGATCCTCAGACTGAGGTCAGCCTTACTGTTACATATGTATAAACACTGTCAGTCATTGAAAATCCTGAGGTGAAAAACCCTCCAAGTCTTCTGAACCTTTCATTTGATTTTATTTTTCTTTTATTTCCTCTTCTTTCTTCTCTTCATACTCATCATGAAATTACCCTTTGAGCCATTTATTTTCTTTGAATCTTTAGTGTAGCACTTAAGGAAATTTTGTTATCGTTTACTTCAGTAAACACCACATGTAAGAAAAAAAAAGCCGACATTTAGTATTATTTTTTAAGAAAATCTGTTTTGCATGGACTTCAAGCCCTCCAGGCACCCTAGTATTCTGTAGTTTTTTAAAAATTTTGTTTATACTCAGTGGAGAATCTCGAAAACCAGAGAGGTTTTAAGAGACTGCTGTGAAAAGTTAGTCTGTGTTTATTAATATTTTGCCCACATGCCCATAGGCCTTCGGGCAATGAGTTTATTTAAACAAATAGAAATAATACAAACATAACCGCATTACCCCTAATTCATCTGATTAATCCCCTGAATGGCAGTGCAGTTTTGTGATTCCACCGGCATGCTGTCAGAAAAGTAAGAAATTCCATCCACTATCAAGGGTATTTATGACAATTTTACCACAATGATATAGAATAAATCATATTTATTCACCTGGAAAGCACTTCTAATCACCCCCATCTCCCTTATGTTCTGTAATTTCTTGTATCACTGGGATTATATTGTTGTAAGCCAAGGACATTGTCCCTAAGTTAAGAAAAAACAGAATTCATTGGAAAGATGAAATACAGGGAGAATAAAAACAAAAGCAAGGAAACTAATGCACAACAGAGTCAGTAGCTTTAGAGACTCTCGTAACAGGAACTCTATGATGGTCTCTTTCAGGTTCTACCACTGAAATGGATGTTCTCAAACTTCCTCAGTATTTGGATCATTTTTCTCAGATATAAATTTATAAGATAAACCACAATTGGCGCTGCCTGGGTTATGTGACAGCCCTTGGACGAGGGAGGAGAGAACATCTTGATTAAAGTCCCTACAAGGCTGTATTCAATAGAAGAGATTTAATTATTGTGGTTGGCAGAATATGGTCCTTCAAAGATATCCGTTCTATAATATAATATATTGTATATATATATAATATATATACATATATATATAACTTTGATATAAACTGTTACATTATAGATGCATAGGACTATTTATTATCTGTGCGTGTGTGTGTGTCTGTGTGTGTATGTTTACACTGTTTGATATCCTACCTTCATCACGAATGATATACTCTGGATATCCTTTACTTCAGTAAACATTCTTCTATATCATTTCTGTTGACTGCATACCAAAGTCCTATTGTTCAACATTTAAGTTGTTTCTAATTTTTAATGTAATGGGCAATAATAAAGAGACATTCTAGTATGTATCAGGATAAGTTCTTGGTGGGTAGAATTCCTAGGTAAAAATACTGTTGATGGAAAATGTCAAATTGCATCATACTTCTGGAGCCATTAGTGTGTCATCACTAAGTGACTGGTAAATAAAGTTTTCATAGTATCTTCTTTGCAAGCAAAAGAAACTGTATTTCAGAAAGGGGACACGGTATCTAGGATTATTGCTGGTTGTTTTAGGGAAAAAATCAAGAGATCTGTAAGGAAATGGAGGGAAAGATCTAAAAACCAACTCTACTAATGCCAGCAACTGGTTGCAGGATGTAGTTGCCAGTCCTTTCAAAGGTGACCAGATTGCCTCCTGTTTTTTACTGGGGAGACAGTCTGGGTGCATTTTGGCTTTCACACTAGCCAATTTTGAATCATTCTCCCTGGCTCCTGCTGCTTCTGTTTTTGTCCAGTCCCCTTCATATATCATACATCATGTGCTTGAACAAAATGCTAGCCAGTTTTTCAGTGGAAAAAGGCATTTAAAGTCAAATCACTAATTTTTCCATTGCTTGTCATTAATTATTAAGTGTTTAAAACATTCCTCAATGAAAATACATCTTTCAAGTCAGTTGAATAGAATAGAGTGAATACATTAAAAATGTGTGTTTTGTATGTAGATCTTTATATAGGACACAGGAGTAATTATTTTTTAGTTTTCTATAACAGGAAAATCCAAAGACATTTAATCTATATTCTCTATTTTTCACATGAATAAATTTGCCAATCACTAGCAAGTGCCAAATGCAAATTTATTATAATTTTAAATTGGCTCTATAATGGGCTCAGTGGCAAACATATGATTTAATATTTTTCATTATGGTATTGTTTATGTTCTGTTGGAAAGTTCCTTTAATGCTATCTAGCCACATTAAATTTCCCTGAGGAGTCTGATGTCTATTAATGCTTTAAATAGATGTGTTGCCCTGGACTGACTAAAGAACCAAGTTTAATCTTTGACAGAGGACGGATAATGTTTGAAAATAAGAGGAGAGAGAAATGTCTATTCTGTGTAATTTGATTGATAAGCCACCTTGGGATGGGAGGTAAGAAGTGAGGGATATAGATGTTCTTTGACTTCCACCAAAAATCATGTTCAACTTTGAGGTATAATGTTAAATTATTCTTAAGACATTTTTTTCTTCCCCAGCCCATGTGGAGATGATAGACTTATACACTTCAGTATCTTTGTCTTCATCACAAACAATAGTGGTCTTCAGTAAAGTAGGATCTATTGTCAGGTCTTATTAAACTTTGTTCTCATTACTAAGGAAGCTAAGTTTCAGGCATAAAATGCAGCAAAGTCATGAAGATTTATGTTAAACCATTATAGAGCCACCGTATAAAGTCATTTCAAAAGTCCAAGTGGGAATGTATTTAGAGTTTTGAGATATTTTATTTGGTACAGCTTTAAAAAACTTAGAGCAAAGAAAATCTCTCTTTTTAAATCAGTTATTTCTGGAACTAAACATTCAATAATTCTTCTCAAGTAGAACACGTTTGCTTGGCTTTATCTTTTTTACTTCATTATTTTTCAACAAAATTCAAACAGCATTTTTATCAGTCTAGAAGATAGATCAAGAATCTAAGCCCTTGAGAATCTTGCCAATAAATCATTACAGATTTCCTATTCATGCTTCAGTTACCCATGAGGAACAAATAGTATTTATATAAACATCACAATTTCATTAATTCATTCATTAAACATATATTTACTGAGTATCAGAAGGTGTGGAGCCCTCAGGAGACAATAAATGTACATCATTTTTCCAAGAGAAAGAGCAGACACCTTAATAAGGCTACCATTCTCTCCAGTTTTATTTCCCAACTTTTCTCCCTTGTTCCTGGCTCAAAATCCATTGACCCTTCCATCTTCTCCAATCCACACTCCAAGATTCAAATTCCCTCTTGCCGTTGGCCCATGATATCTCTATTCCCTTTGTATGGAATACTCTTACCATCTGGCCCCCCAGTTGTTAACTCCTAATCAGGTAACTCCTCACCCATCTCTTCAGGGAAGTTTTCTTTAATCCTCAAGTCTAGATCACATTCCTTTCCCATATGTTCTTTTTGCAAATTATACTTATGTAAACATGGAATGATTATTTCATTGACATCCATCTATCTCCCTCTGTACCCATAAACTTCATGAAAGAAGGACCATGCCTTTCTTTTAAAGTGTTTTATTCCTGGGGACAAGTGGGTTGCCTGGAAAATGAAAGACATGCTAAAAAGAATACTTGCACTGTCAATGAATTAAAAACATAAACAATTGCCATTGAATGTGCAAGATGAGTGGGAGTCAAGGCTTGTCACGCATACCACCACCTTCCAAAAATAAAAAGGCAGAAAAAAAAAAAAAGAAAGCAAAGTAACATTCCAACTGAATGAGAGATGAGTGATGTAAATAATTCAGGCTTATAAGACTGCAGCCAAAGATGGCAGGGTGCTTTGGAACAACTGCAAAAAAGAGATGGGATTAGTGTGAAATCTTCTAAGATGTGGAGGATTTGGACAAGCAATAAAGAAAAAAAAATCTAGATTCTTCCTGATATGTTACAAAGCTCCACCCCAACATTCAGGAGGAGGCCTCGAAGGAGAGACATATAGGGAGCCAGGAGGTCACTTAAAGATGGGTGACAGTGGAATAGGAATGAGTGTTAAGAGCTTGGACCAGGCTGCTGAGGGGTCCAAGTAGAGAAGCTGGAGGAGCAAATGATTTGAGAAATTTCACTGAGGGAAGTGGGGGCAGCAATCTCACCCACCCACACACACCCAAACACACAGGCCAAAAGTAGATTTTATGACAGATTAGATTTAGAAAAAAAATAAAATAAGTAATATTGACTCCAGTATTTCACTTTAGTATGATTGCTATTTTTCATTAAATATACTGGGATATTAATATATATATAACGTATACACACATATATAACTATAGGTATTTATGTAAATCTCATGTATTGAATATCATGAAGAACTGCAAACACATATATCCCATAAATATACACACCTACTATGTACCCACAAAAATTTAAAAAAGAACTATAAACATTTATAGGCATCATTTTGCTTTAGCTTCACAATAACATGAAGGAGGCATTATTTTTCCCCAGAGAGCTGAGGCTATTTCCCAGAGGACTATCAACAAGTAGTGGCTGAATCAGGAACTCAGACCCAGGCTCTCTGACTTCAAAGCTCTGTATGTGCCTTGGTAAACTGCTTCATCTCTTTTAAAGGTTGGTTTATTGTGTCATATAATATCAAACTTAACCTAATCTAATGCTACCTTCATGCTAGAAAAAAAAATAATAGTGAGACATGTCTTGATAAGATTTGCCCTAGAACAAAAATTTCAAGTAGATGAAGTTTGCTTTGGGTTTTCTCTGGGCAACTCTCCAAATGCTCACTCTCACCTAGTACCACTACAGCATCACCTGACTACTCACCCAAGCACCTCACCCTCTAAATACTTCTCCCTTGGTCTCATAGCAAACATAGGCCATAAAGATTCTACTATGGCTGTAGTGTTAGACAAAGAGAAAGTCTCTGGGTCTATTCATTCAAAACATTTCCCTTTTGGACTAGGTTAGGGGCTAACTTAATTCAGCCTTTGTGAAAACCTGCATTTTCACATTAAACTTTAGTACTTGCATCTATCAAGTTTCAATATTTGTAGACATGGAAATTCCAAAATAAAAACTGGATGAAAACATTGCTGCTTTGGTTAACATAATAGTAGAGGCTAGTGCTTTCAATCCTATCAGCTGAAAAAAAAAATTAATAAGACACATGGAAAAGCAATTCCAGTAGTAAGTAATTCATTTAAAAATCCACTGTTGTGACCCAAGGGAATGATTAACAGGTTAGTTTCGGACACTGGTAAGTCAGGATAAATAGATGGAGGAATGGGAGAAGTCTTAGACTCCCTTAAAAAATCAAACAGCATAGACATGCACTTAGTCCCCACAGACATGAAGATAAAGTTGCATCTGGCCTGAATGCATCCAAGGTATTGGTCTTCAGACATTTTAATCAAGAATTCATTGGACACAAGTTATTTACTTGGTCTCAGACCTGGAGTAGCCTTGAATAGCCTCCTTGAATTTGGATGATCAAAGGAGAAAATAGAGATTGATGACTCCTTCTTGGAAGCAGTTGGTTTAATCGCAGTAGCGTTGTGTTTCTTGGTGCCACCTGGACTTGAGGTGTCCCATGCTGAGTACCAGTGAAAAATGGCCTTTTCTTTTCTTTTTGCCTAGGATTCTCTCTTGATTCTTAATGGCTTCCATAATTAACGAGTAACTACCAAGGCGGGGGACATTTCTAGGGGATTAATGGCCAGCTGGGAGAGTTGATGGCCCGGAGTAGGGACTCATTAACCTCAGTGGGTCATTAATTCCTTAGGCGCTGCCTGAGGTTGGGGGCGGGGGAGTGGTTAGGGTGGGTACAACTCTTTTGATCGTATTTTCCAGGGCAAGAAAAAAAATCCACTTTTAAATATACTGAAATGTAGTACATCTCCCTTAGCAATACAAAATCCTGAATGCTGTCTCTAGCCTTTTAATTGCATCATTGCGCCATCAGGTCCCCCCATTTCCTGGAGGGTTTTTTGTTTTGTTTTGTTTTGTTTTTTACCAAGGGTGTCAGTGTAAGAGCGAGCAGAAATAAATGAGAAAGGGCTCTGGTGAGTGAGGTGAAGGGCCTAAAATACGCTAAATAATGAAGTTAAAAGGGTTACACTTCAGGCAAACCCAGCCTCATCCTTTCTGAATCACAGCCCTTATACAGGAAATTTGGATGACACTAGTACATTTAATCTTGCGCTAGCCCTACCTCCCTCCTTTCTGAATATTCACAAGAAGGCAGAAGATGTTTAAAAATATTACATGCCTCTAAGGGTGTGGAAATAGGCCATCTTTTATGTGGCTAGTAGGAGTGTAAATTGGAACAACCTATTTGAGAAGCAATTAGATACTAGCTGTCGAAATTGCAAATCTGCATGCCCTTATGCAGAATTCTACTTATCTCTATTGTTCCTAGAAAAAATTTTGCTTATATGGATAACAATATGTTGGGCAAGGATGCTCACTGCAACATTGTATACAACAGCAAAAAACTCCAAGCTGCCCTAACATTTATCAGTAGGAGAATGGCTACATGATAGTGTATTCATATTAAGGAAGGCCAGGCAGTAGTTAAAAGAATGATGTAAAAACTGCATTCATGAACAGCTCTTTAAATCACTTAGAATAGGAAAAATAGTATGAAAGAGTAATGCGCACTGTCTCCTACGACATAATTTATGTGAAAATAACAGAAAACAATACTATGTATTTTCTAAGGAATAGATTCATGTAAATGATTAGAAAATGGCCTGGGGAAATAAAACACACAGAGGTACACGGGTACACATACACTCATGAATGTGCGCACACTCCAGAGTCAAAACCGCGATGGCCTCCAAAAGAATGGAATTGTGGAGGTGTTACCCTCATCTCTATTTTTTATTTTTTAATTTTAATACTATCCATAGGTAACATTCTCATTTAGGAGTTGGTTACTTAAAATTAACATTAAAAAGAAAATTATATCATTACTCTACTTTGAAACCAAGAAATGGTAGGTTTTGTAGGGCTCTTCAGTGGTTTGGGCATCCTATGGTAGACAGGAGGTTGATAATATGTCTACGTTTTTCCTTCCCAGGAAGCAACTTGGGGAATACAAGTCCCTGTTCCCTACCCGCAGGATAGGAATCCCTGAAGCTGTTGGCCTTGGGATCCAGGAAAGGAACAGTTCTATATCTAAATACTGCCTGCAAATAATGATATAAAGCCATTACAGCATTGCTATTAACCCCCTAGCAGAAATTTATTTAATGAGAGGAGTTAATGCATAATGCATCCCTGGTTATGTGATGGGGAGGTGAGGACTGAGGATAATGTCTCAGATGATTGGGAGATCACTTTAGTGTTTTGGTTCTCGGGGTACAAATGAACATTTACAGCTAATACTTGTTCTGTAACAATGTCTGTCTTCAAGAATTAGATATCCTTTAAAAATATATTTGTTATCGTTTGAGGACAGACACATCAGAATCTCAAAATTCACAGAGTTAAAATGACTATGGTTTATTGACACGGCTCTGGCATTTATTAGCTATTTAACCTTGGGCAAATGATTTAAATTCTCTGAGCCTCAATTTTCTCACCCGTAAAATTAGGAGACTAATAATAATAATTGATCCATAAATTGTTGTAAGAATGAAATAAGATACTTCATATAAAAATATTAGCTCCTAATTAGCATTCAATAAGTGTCATCCATTATTATTGTTATGTTTATTACCAAGACTACTGTTATTACAACTAGTTATCATTGGGCAGGGACTGAAAGTCAGAATTGGCTACTAATAGTGACTACGCCATCTATTGAAAGAGTGACCTGTATATGTTGAGCTATTCTCGGGTATAAAGTTTCATTATTTGTTAAATGAGTCTAAGAATAAATTGATTTATCTCTATTTCTAGGGGAAAAAAAGAATAAGTTCAGATCATGTATATCAAAGTTAGAAAAAAATTAATGCAAAAATAAGAGTTTTAATTAATTTTTTCATTATTTTACTCCAATAAACATAGATTTAAGCTGTATGCATGGTGTTAGAGGCAGGGTGATATGTTATTATTTGTCAGTTATCACTCTTCCCATATTGAAGTCAAATCTCATTTTATGCCAGACTTGTGATTTTCATCCCAATGGTAACAGAGATGTCCACAGTGACTTACTAGCTCAACGGCCAAGAAAAACAAAAACAAAAAACAGTTGATTACTTTTCTGCCTAGCAAAGGGGATAGCTTCAATCCATAGTGCTTTGTGACATGAGACAGTATTCTGCAATTCCTACATCAGAGGCATAAATCATACAAACAGTCTTCTAATAAAATATAGACCCTAACATTGCTGTTCTGACTGCATTTTCATGTCCTAGTGAGATAGACAGATATTCCAGGCAATAAAAATGTCTTTTGAAATACTTGCTAAATTGTCCTATGAGATGCTGGCCATTACTGTGTTAAGAACATTAGATTCGATATACTACTCAGAGCTGAGGCAAGGCAGATGACCTGCCGTGACTCTGTGAAGAAGGTATGGTTCATACTACAAGCCCATCTCCCAGTCCTGCCCACCATGTCAGACACTCTCTTGTCACCCTGGCTGTCTCAGGTTCTCTTGGTGACTAAAACTATCACTCTTGTCCATCAACCCCAGTTTTCTTGAATTTTCCTGTTCTTTCTAGCTGTTTTATGTTTTTTGTTTTTTTGTTTTTTTTTTCTGAAAGAGAGAGACAAATCACACTGGTTTCCCTACAATAGGTATAGATAGCGCATTTGACACAGCAATAAATAACAATGAATTACATCATGAGAAGTGTTCTTTTCAACAATTCTGATAAGATCAAAGAAAACATCTCCATTTGTTGCTACAACGTCTGTAATATCTCTCTAACATTTTCTCAGTCCCCTGACCCTCCTTTTTCTCTTTTTTTAAACCAATAAGGCCTCAGGCACAGAGCGTCCTGCAGGTAACAGGGTCTAGCTAGAATTTCATAGATTTGTTTTGTTGCAGATGTCTCTATTCATTTACTGGTTACCTTCTATTCATAACAAATACTGATTTCAACTTTTGTGGTCATGATACAATGACGAGCTTTAAAATGCATTGAATACATTTTTAAAGTGAAGTAATTAAAAGAAAAGTACACGGAAATAGTAGGTGGATGAGTGAAGTCTGATCCTGTACCCCCATCCTCCTGGTGCTGTAATAATTTGATTCTTCTGTGGCACATTAATGTATTGCCTTTCCCAGGATGGCAGGGTCACTTTTGTAACTCCTGGACCTTAGCTTAGTACCTAGGCCCAGGAGGTTTTGAATAAATGTGTGTTGACTAAGTAAATCAATAAAAGCAAAAATAAAAGGAAAACTGTAGAACCTCACAAGAATACCAGGGTGATTAGCTGGTGGTTGGTTGTTTTTCTGTAGGCAGTGGACTCAACCGTGTCTGTGTGTGCGGATGGGGTTAGAATAGTGGGTTAAAGGATGAGAGAGGTTAGGACCAGCAGTGGGCATCTCTCTAGCCCATGAGGCACCCAATTTTGGCCATATATCTAGAACAATGGTTCTTGAAGCATGTTCCCAGGACAAGCAGCATCTCCATTAACTTTTGCTTGTTAGAAATACAAATCCTTGAACACCTCTCAGACCTAATGAAGCAGAAACTCCAGGGTTAGGATCCTCAAGGCTTTTTATTTTTAGAGCCCTCTAGGTGATTTTGATGCATGCTAAATCTTGAGAGTCACCACTGCATTGGCAATTAGACATAATCAAAGTTGTGATTCCTAAGAGGAGGAGGAGAATCATTCTCAATTTGATGGGGTTTGGAGATAATAGGGATTAAGTACTTCTAGTGATCAAACTGGTACACAGGTTTCTAAAAAGCTGAGAGATAACTCCTTTTTGTAGCCCTCTGCATTTGATATCTACAAATAAAGGCAACATAATAACTCCACCTTTATTTTCTGAACACATACACTCTTTCTAAAAGCACAGGAACATACGTGCATTGAGACTTTCTGAAGTTTAAGTTCTAACTTACTTGTCTTCTAAATTAGCAGACCTGGACTACAGATCAAAGCAGCTAAAAGTGTAAATTCCACCCAATTAACGAGACTAGTGTCTGAAATACTTCAGATGACCAACTTCACTCACTTTTTAAGTTATTCGGGATAACCTTGGTGGAGTTTTCTCCTCCGCATCCTGAGAGAGAGCACCGAAGGTTAAAAAACAAAAACAAATACAAAACAAACAGGGAGCGGCTAGTCTGAACAGAGTGAAAACGCCATTTCGAGAGCCCTTATAAGCCTATTTAAAACATTTTCTTCAAAGGAGTTCCTGCAACAATTATTACAGCTCATTTGCCTGCAAATGTGCTCTCTGTTGTTAATCAGTCAGTCATTAACCTCAGCAATATCAATGTGTTGTCACCATGCATTTCAAAGAGGTGAATGAAGATGGGCGGTCTGTAAGAGCTGCCTCAGCTCAAAGAGCCCATTACACTATTTATTCTTCCAAGGTAAACTCACACTCACAACGAAGATTTTTATCTCAGGCACTCAGCATTCTTTCCTAGGCTTTCCTAAGGCCCTTTATTTAGGTCCGTGCCCATCCTTTACTCTGATTGCCAAGGAAATGGTCTCAGAGACCAAATAACACATTGGGAAATATGGGAGGATTAGGACAGAGATGAAATTCAGTCGAAGGTCTACAGTTTAGGGGCATGAAAGAGCAATTGCTCTTGCCTTCCTTCCCAGCAGAAAACCCAAGTGTTAGAGAAAGAAGCCAAGAGAGGCCAGTGGGAACCATTAATTATCCAGAGAATAAACTCTAATGTCCCTAGCCTGTAGTTTTTCTCCCAACAGTGGTCATTTAGAAATCCCTGTGAGTGCCAGCCCTGTAGTGTGTCCTTGCATCAATCTTTCCTAGACCTTCGTATCCTCCACTCGCTGTTCGGTCCTCCTGTGCCTGTCTTCCTCTACAATATCATGCAATGGTCAAAGACTTTTCAGAGGCGATGGATGAATTACATGTTGTTGCTCAGAAAGCTTTGAACACCCTAAAATAGAATCCCAAATTTTATATCATTGTGAATTTTTCTAAGGAGAGATCCATAGCTTTCGTGGGATTCATGATCAAAATGAAGAATCAACAGAAAAATATCCCAAATTCTATTTTAATGAGTATGTATCAACTGTTAATGGTATTTCCTTTTTTATCTAGCATATTAAATCACATGGAATGGCTGTTTTTATAGGTCAAACATAGCCAACCAAGCAACAGAAATTTCAGTTGGTTCCACCTAATAACAAACATTTAATATAAACATATAAATAAAAATGTATTAAATAAGCTTTTTTTAAATGAAAATCGCATTTTAATATAACTTATACAAACAGTATATTTAATCATGTAATACTTCAATATAGCTGAGTAAATTTATGCTAAATGCATCTGTTTATGGCTATGCTCTACATAGACAGTAGCAATTATTAGAGCTTTATACTATGTATACCAGATACATAGGCATTTACAAGGTCATAAAAGCACTTTGGAGGCATTTTGTACACAGCTATTGGTCTCCGGGATGACTGGGTGAGATTGTTTTTGTTTTCCAGAATCTTATTTTTAAAGGGCGTACTGTGCCTTATATATAAAGGCATCAAAGTAATGTATCTCCAAATAATAAACAAGTCTCTTCCTCCTAAGACTGTGGCTGGATTACATTTAGATGTGTAAGATCTTGTTCTCATACAGATCTCCCTGATAAAAATTAGAACCCCACAGATGGGCCTGAGAAGACACTGGGCACATGTAGATGTCTTAATAAAGTCATTATTCTACCAGGACAGACTGCCCCACTCCCTCCACCCCAGCTTGCATACTCTATTTCTTCTGTTATGGCAATTTACATACATAAAGCTATCAATTTAGTTAATTAGGCTTTACAACTGCTATTTAAATAAGGAGAAATTTTTTTTCTCCGATAAAGCCACGCAAATAAATTATTGCTGTTGTCATAGATTGCCTAGCTGCTACTTTGCTAGAAAGCTTCAAAGTGTAACTTTGATGTGAAAAGAGTCTTAGGGAATATGCATATGAGAAACGATTTTGAAGAGAAGCTTTAACACAAAGTCTTAGGAAAATAGAAAAATAGAGTGAGCCAGAGCCCCATCTTTATTTGGTGGCAATTTAAGGAATTCAAAGAACTAAGATTGCCCTTTTGAATAAAAATGATAGCAGTAAAAATATACATTCTTTTTTCTGTTCTCAAAATTTCAGATCCTCATTGTTCCCAAACATCAAAGTATAGAAAATGTTTTGAGAATTTGTGCATACTGAAAAGTCCAAATAAAGGTCTGGCACAGTGGCTCATGCCTGTAATCCTAGCACTTTGGAAGGCTGAGGTGGGAGGGCCACTTGAAGCCAGGAGTCCCAGACCAGCCTGGGCAACATAGTGAGACCCCCATCTCTACAAATAATTTTTAAAAAAATAGCCAGGTGCGGTGGTATGCACCTGCAGTCTTAGCTACTCAGAAGGCTGAGGCAAGAGGATTGCTTGAGCCCGGGAGTAAAAGGCTGCAGTGATCTATGGGCACAACACTGCACTCCAGCCCGGGCAACAGAGTGAGATACTGTCTCTATAAAAAAAAACACAAAACCATAATTTCTTTAAGTAAAAGTGCAAATAAAGGAAAGAAGCTGAAACAATCATTGTGGAAGATAATGTCATCTTTAAGGAGTTCAAACTGGACTTGCATTGTTTGCTTCTGTTGCTAATGGACCAATCAGATATGAGAATATTATTTTCTGGTCATGATTTCAAAAGAAGAAAACATTCCTCCTTGATGGATCAAACCCGTTGGTTCTTGAATCCCAACATCGAACATAGGAAGCCGTGCTATACAACCCAGTTCTGGGAAGCTCCTAGGGGAAGGAAGAGACTTGAGTGAGCTAGGATTAAAGGCTGTCTCAGCCTCATTCCCATGCGTGTGGAGCAAAAGTCCATGTGGAGACCTAATTTTTTTTGAACCCAATATCATAGAGCTAATACAGTAACTTAAATAAACAGTGAATGAATTGGTTTCCTTAAGACTTGATTTTATTTTTTATTCTATTCCTTTTAAAGACAATGGATAATTAAAAAAAAAAGAAAAAAATTGACTAGTAATTCATTTCTTTTTTTTTCTTTTACTCCTGGCAAGCTGTGAAATTAACTCATTTCTTTTCGCAAAAAGTCACTCCAACAAAGGTATTATCAGAGGAATATATTTTTCTTTCCTGTAACTGCATCCTTTAGTCCTGATGAAGACTTACAATTTGTCATCAAGAGGCAGCCTTAGATTTCTACTGTAAAGCAGTATCTGATAAACACCTTTCATGGCCAACAGGAAAGCAGAAGTAATCTTTGAAAAATAAATAAATAAGTAAATTCTAAAAAACCTCAGGATGACTTGATAAGGATAAGGCACTCTTAAATGAGAAAGCCTTTCCTGGGAACTGAAACTAAGACACCACACAGTTCCCATCAAATTAAAATGCTAATAGAGAGGGTGGCAGGCTGCTGTATCTTAGATCAAGTTTTAGTTTCCTTTGGTTTTACTTTCTGTCAGGGTTATTCTATCATAATGTATCAGGAAAAGCATTGCACTCACATCAAATCAAATTGTTAATGGAAAGGGTGGCAGCCTAAAGTACTCTTGATCAACTGCTAATTTTGTTTTATTCTTCTTCCTCTTACAGCTATTCTCTGAAATGAATAACTCTGCATTCAAAAGAGGTTTTTGACAGAAGCTGGGCACTAAAACAGATTAAGATGAACCGAAGACACAGAAAACCATTATGTTCACAGAATAAACAGTTTTAGCCATTTAATGTTGTAATAAATGTATTCGTCTGTGACGTGCTGCTTTCACCACTAAAAGGTCTCCTGTTAAATATGCGCATGTCTCCACATTGGGCCACTGATACCCACAGGACAACCTGCGGGGACAGGCTCACCGTCCATCTTGAATTTGTTATTCTGACGAGCAGACAACTGCTATGAACATCCCTATATTCAAAATGGAGAGGAAGCAAATTTAGTATTGCTGAGAAGTGTCAGATTTAATGCATTAAGGATCAAAGTAATCAATTTATCTGGAAGATCAGGGAAAGAGCAAGAGAGGAAGAATCTGCCCCATTGCTGGCCCTGCCTTCGATGGCCAGAGCTCTGTGTAACGAAGGTTTGTCAGCTTTTTGCCACACTCAATCCCTGGGGATCTATGCCAAGACTGAAAAATCAGAGCCCTTGCTGCCCTATTGAAAAATGAGAGGGTGCATATCCAGCAGGGATGTGATAGAGACGATCAATTGGCATCCAAGCGTTCATTTACTCTTTCAAATAGAAAACTCTCCTTCCAAAAACAGCGTAAAGGAAAACAAGACCAATTGCCTCCCCCTAGCCACAGCACCCCCCACCAAAAAAAAAAAGCTTTTTGATAAGCTGCTAACAGTGTAGATTTGGCTGGTGTTTATTTACTTTGGAGACTTGCTTTGTAGATCTTACGACATTTGCTACATGACAGCGCGATGTGGTAAGCATTTACCTTCCAAAAGAAGTTCACGAAAATAAGGCAATGAAAAGGAAAGAAACTGGAAACTATTGTTAATGCTCCCTTTCCTAATGAAGAAAGCTTAATAGGCCTACCAAGACACCAGCAGCAACTTAAAAAAATCACCAGATTCCAAGATTCCTCTTGGGTTTCACAGAGAAACGTAAAGATTCACTGATGTTCCAAAAATAAAATGTGAAAGTAATTCTAGATCTCTCTCCATAATAGGTGCCTTGAAAATTATCTTCTAATGCCTCTATTTCTCTCTCTAATTAATAATCTGGCCTTAATTATTATAAACCATTCTTCCTTTGAGAACTTGTTACTGAGTAGTGATTTCATTCTGCTGCAGGTCAGATGCTGCTTTTACATTTTTATGGTTTTCAAAATAATCACAGTATTTTCAGTCTCTTGTCTGAAACAAATAAGTTTGTTTCCCATTTTCCAATCATATTAATGAGAAAATCCACCTGTTTCAATATAGTGATTGGGTCTGATAAGTCAAAATAAACAGTCAAACAAATAAAACCAAACAACAACAACAACAACAACAAAGAAGATTTAAATATACATTAAGTTTTTTTTTTTTTTCCCTTCCAAACAAGTGGAATGGATGGAAACTGAGAACGGCAAAGTACTGTATTACCAAAGTAAATGTTTGACACCTGAAGACGGAATAATAACTGGAATACATTATTCACAATTTGGATATGGACATATAACATATGCACAGGGCAAAATAGAATTTTAAAGTGTGGACTTTGTGATGGGAAAACTAATGATCTATTAAGTTCTCAAGTGCGGTAATCCACAATTACAATGATAGGTAATGCTGCTGCTAAGTGCTGTGTGGTTCTGGGCAGAAAGATTTCTTGGGGGGAGCGAAATTGGTACCATTTCAGGAAGAGATGCAGACCTCTGTCAATATTCAAGTCCATTCACCCCAGCAGGCTCTAATCTTGCCTCCTCCCTGCAATCTGGCTCCTGGTGAGTTTGTTCTCCAGAATCTCATTGAAGTTTCAGTCTCCTTCCTTAATGAAATGCTTGTCAGCTGCTGCACAGGAGATGTCCCCCCAGAATCTTGATTAACCTTTGCAGTCAATGAGCCTCTGTGATTTTTCCCCCCAGAGAGACCAGGTTCATGGTGAATGAGCTTATCTCTGGAGTTTTATTTCTGATCTGGTATATCCATCTATCCATACATTATGTGTATCTATTTATCTGTCTGAGTTTTCCAGTGAAGGACAGAAATGTCTGCCTGATTTTAAGTGTTCATGTATAAAATAACTCTAAACCGCTTCTATCCAAAGCTGCTGCTTTTTTTTTTCTTTTGGATGGTAGAGAAAGCTGCTTTTGAAATACAGGTTTTGATCAATTTTATATTATCCCTTTTTCAGGTCTCTAATGTCTATTTCAAGGGATGTTTTAACACTGTAAGTTTTACAGCAGCTCATAACTGATAATGAAGACTTTCCCAGTACTACTTCTCCTTTGACACCTGAATTCCAAACTGAGATTTAAATATATAGTAATTATGAATGATATCACAGACGAATATTAGATTAGAGCACAGAGCATATAAGACATCACAAATTCCTTTGTTAATGCTAAATTCCCAGCCAAGGGAAGCTCAAAAGGCATCAGTGGATACTAGAAATGGAGGTTCTTTTTTTTATGCTCAGTGGATTTTTCATAGACTTTCTTTAGAGGAAAACCTAAAGAGAACATGTCAGTATCAAATGAAATTGCTACTTCGTGTCCTATGGATTTAGATTATCAGGCACAGTGGCTTTGGAAAATTTGAATATTTCTAAAGAAGGACATTCACTAGAAAATAACTTTTGATAGGTAAATAATACCAAACTTTAATAATTCTAGTGTTTCAATTTAAAAACAAGTTCAGGGACAACTCTATTCTGCTCACCAAGGAAAAACAGTAATTTTAAATACAAAGCATACAGGAAAACTTTCATCTATAATCTTAGATTGGCTAGGCTATTCATGAGATGCATAGTTGACTACCATTTCTTTAAAGGATGGCAGGAGATCTTGCCTGCTATAACTCAAATGAAGCATTTAATATGCATCTGCTTTGCCCAAAACATTGATCTAGGCATGGTGAGATTTCAGAGAGCCTTTGCCCTTTAGAAACAGAATATTTTGATACAAAACAACAATAACAACAACCCAAATCCCAGCTAATTTGGAAGCAGACCGCAGATACAGTGAGAAAGCATCTTCAAATATAAGAGCTAAAGGTAAGGCGAATATTACTGATTGTCAAAATTATCCTTGAAACTTCTTTAAATCTGGAGGACAAGGGCTCTGGGCAAAAAACTAAGAATTAACTCCAGCGCTTTGATTTCCCTTTGCCCTGAGGCTTTCCCGGCCCTGAGTAGGGTAGAGGTCTGAGTCTACTTTGAAATGGGAAGGAGAGGAAAGATGAGATGAAGAGTTGGAAAGGAGGGGAGAGGGGGAGATATAGGATGGAGAAGGGAGGGGCTATAGAGATGCATCACTCTTCTTTTTCCAAGAAAGTGCCATTTGAACTCTCGTAAGTGAGGGCATGGTGTCCCTCTGCTCTGTCTCTGGTGGTTCTGACTCTTGCTGAGGATGGAACTTAGTTACAGCTGCAGAAATCACCTTCGGTAATGTGAACGGTTTAGGTGCCGGGACATTTGCATTCACGAAGAAAAACCCCCCTGAGGATGTAGTTTCTGCTACTGGTGGCTGGTTCTTAGTCTGAGGGAGAAACTCCAGGGCCACAGTGTCTGCTTCTGGAGGTTGGGGTATTAACTGGCTCTTCGTTTCACACCCAGCCCTGACTCCTTTCCTCACCCCTCCAAAATGGTTGATTTATTACCAAATAAAGCTACTCTTTGCATGCGTTGGCCAACCATATTTCATCATCTTTACCATTCAACAGATCATACAATTTCTGAAGATATCATTAACCCAGGCTTCGATGCACAGAACACGCAGATAAAGTGAAATAGCAAATGTACTTGTAAGACCTCTATTCCCCTACACAGTAATGGCTTAACACTTTGGCATTAATTCCATTTGTCAAGCTGTAAGATAAATACATGTGCATCAGACACTTTCCCAGCATTTATTCAAAGGGCAGACAGTGAAGACCAATATTTAAATGGGAAACGTGTCCATTTGTTTTTGAAAATAAAGCAGAGCTTCACATTTCACAAACTATGTCAATCCTTTTAAAGAGACAATGCAATTTTCAGAACAACAAAACTGCTGGTGAGGCTTCATCTCTATAAAAATAAAAATACTACTACTAAAAATTCTGAAATTCTAAAGCAAGGTGAATATAACATTTTTTTTCTTGTAATCAAAAGTTAAAAGTCAAAAAAACTAACGCCCTTGCCAGTAATATTTGCATTTATAGTTTCTGTATATTTCTATTAGGAACGTCTTCTATCATTTCTAACCTTGGGCAAACTGCATTAAGTCTTGCATCCAGTGAAGCTTTTTATGTGCGATGATATTCACATATGGATAAACTATCACATCTTGAAAGAGATTTCCAGATTTCTCCTTATGTCTCTTGCCTAAATTGGTCTCTACTTATACTGCAATGCCAGGTTGACTCTCTTCTTTAAAATGGTTATCTTTTCTTTTTTTTTTTTTTGCCTCTCAGCTTTCCAAGTGGACTAAAGCATTAAGTTCTAATGTATGGCCTCATTCAAGTACGGTCATCCACCACATAACCACATTTTGGTCAACCAGGGACCACATATACAATGATGGTGCCATAATATTATAACACCGTATGTTTACTTTTTCTATGTTTAAGATATGTTTAGATGCACAAATCCTTCCTATTATGTTACAATTGCCTGCAGTATTCAGTACAGTGTTACGATGTACAGGTTTGCATCCTAGGAGCACTGGGCTGTACTATATGGACTACGTGTGTAGTAGGCTGTACCATCCAGGTTTGTGTGAGTACGTGTTATAATGCTTGCATAACAATAAAATCGTCTACCAATGCATTTCTCAGAATGTATCCCGGCCCTTATGTGACACATGACTGTATTTTCCTTCAAAATATATAGTTTTAAAAGAATCACCAAGAATGGCTGGGTGTGGTGGCACATGCCTTGTAATCTCAGCACTTTGGGAGGCCGAGGTGGGCAGATCACCTGAGGTCAGGAGTTTGAGACCAGCCTGGCCAACATGGTGAAACCCTATCTGTACTAAAAATACAAAAATTAGCCAAGCATGGTGGCAGGTGCCTGTACTCCCAGCTACCTGGGAGGCTGAGGCAGGGAGAATTGCTTGAACCTGGGAGCTGGAAGTTACAGTGAGCTGAGATAGCACCACTGCTCTCCAGCCTGGGCAACAGAGCAAGACTCTGTCTCAAAAAAAAAAAAAAAAATCACCAAGAATGAGTCAAAAAAGTATAGAGATTTTGAAACACTATACCTAAATACAACTTTTCTGTTTATAGAAATATATAAGTTTTTTTTCTAGGAAAGAAGACCTAAACATCATTCATAGTGTCAACACATTGCTTTTTTGTTCAAGAAAAACATACCTAGTCTAATTCTGCAGTCCCCTTTTCACTTCTCCTCAGGCCAGGAGTTTGAGGCTGTAGTGAGCTGTGATCGTACCTGTGAATGGCCACTGCCCTCCAGCCTGGGCAACATAGCAAGACCCTGTCTGTTAAAAAACAAATGGAGCTACTAAGTCTTGGGTAACTAAGAATAAAAAAGCATGTTTGAAAGATGTTAATAGAAATAAATAAGACAATAAAAGTCATCCTTTCAGACTGCCTTCTGGATGTAGATTTCATGCCCTCTGCAATAACAGAAGGCCCATGAGGCCAAGTACTTTGTTCTGTTTATTTCTATTTTCCCTTAATCTAGAAGTATTCGTGCCATACAGTATATGCTCAATAAATATCTGTTGGATTAAGCTAAAACACATATTGTTGTGCCAGCCAGGCACTGAATTAATCAACATATCATCTCACTTAACTTTACAAAAAACCATCAGGGAACTCCTACTAGTATTTCCATTTTATGAATGAGAAACTCAAATCAGGCTCATATAGTTTAAAAAGTAGGCTCTGAAGAACTCCCAAACCTTCTCTCCCCTCAACAATTTCATCTTCTATTTGTTGAACCGTATATGATCAGGAAAGAAAATTTCGCAATTTGCTATATACGATTTTAAAAGGATTGTTAATTTACTCTTATTATCCCACGGGAAATGTAGACGCAATTGGGTAAGTAAGAGATACAGGTGCCCTGTTACATGGTTACAAACTAGAAAATAATCTGATGATAAGATTTCTTACTCTGATGCCTGACGGTCAAACATCAGTCTGCTTTTCATTTTCCATTTAAATAGTTGAACACAGTCTAGAGATTACACCCTAAGCAATATTGTTACACACCAAAACAACCAAAAAATAAACTGCCAGGACTAAAACAATCTAATATATTTAAAGCATTATGCTGTCAGCTCTAAATCAGAATTTATTTCTAGAGTTGCAATACAGAATCAATATTGAAAAAAACATCTAAATTGAATGTTAGAGGCTTCTGACTGTACATACTCTACAAAGAATTTTTATTTTAATCTATGCCACATATTTACATCTGATAAAATTCTCAATTGAAACTCTCAAATTCATAGTTATATATCACATACATAAAATGCAATGGTTAACAGACATAAATTATAGAACTATTATAACAACACAAAGCAAAACAATAAAACATATGAACCAATGAATACCATCATTTTAAACACAATTGTTAATATTTTGAACTCTGCCTTTGCTTCTGCAGATAGTATAAAATCATGTCTCATGTCACAATGACATTAATGGTATTATCCTCTCTCCAGCTAAACTCTAAAGCATTGCAATTGTTATGAAATGTATTATTTTGTACCTTAATTTGGAGTCATATGCATGTGTATCTTAAACACCCTACTGAATTGTGACTGGATTATTATGTATTTCTCAGACACCATGCATTGTGCAGAGTAGATGCTGAATAAATATTTTTTGAATTAAAGAAAGAAAACAAACAGGAAATACCTAATATGAATATTAAAAATATGCAAAGGCTGGGCGCGGTGGCTCAAGCCTGTAATCCCAGCACTTTGGGAGGCCGAGGTGGGCGGATCACGAGGTCAGGAGATTGAGACCATCCTGGCTAACACGGTGAAACCCCGTCTCTACTAAAAATACAAAAAATTAGCCGGGCGTGTTGGTGGGCGCCTGTAGTCCCAGCTACTCTGGAGGCTGAGGCAGGAGAATGGCGTGAATCCGGGAGGCGGAGCTTGCAGTGAGCCGAGATCACGCCACTGCACTCCAGCCTGGGGGACAGAGCAAGACTCCGTCTCAAAAAAAAAAAAAAAAAAAAAAAAATGCAAAGTGTGCAATGCACATATGTAGTGACAAGAATTGCACAAAGGTGGTTGGATGCTAGTCAACTTCATGGATGACTTGAAGCCTTTCACTGATTCCTGACTGCAAACCACAAGAGGTTCAACCAGATGGCCAAAACTCTCCAAGATTTCAATGGAAGTAGCTTGATGGTATAACCAGGTACCAGTCAAATGAAGCTAAACTATGCACAGTGTTTTCTGAAAGTGGGATTCTGGACCACCTGCATCAGAGTAACCTGGGGTGTTTGTAAAAAACAAACAACAACAACAACAACAACAATAAAACAGATCCCCAGGCTCCAGACCTGCTGAATCAGAATCCCTCTTGTGAAACAAAGAAAGTATCCAAAGGGAGTTTTAGGCCCTGTGAGGACTGATGCTCACTATTCCAGCCACCGTCTTCAAGGGAGGTGTTAGGATACCTTTGAGAAAGTAAGAAAAAAAAAAATTCTCCTGCCAGGCTCCTCCTTGGTGTAGAGGATTAGAAAAACATGTCTTTTGAGGATAGACATAACCATGCTAGAAGGTGTTGAGTTTAGAGACATGAAGTCGTGTGAATTCAGCTCCAATGCCACCATTCTACTTGCTGCTTTTGTGCAGAGCACAAATAGCATAACTATGGGTGGTGGCTTTAGGTATCCTCTAAGGACCAAAATATACAGGTACCATGTTCCAAACTGGAGAACATATCTAAAGACTCACTATGTGACCCAAGCTTTCAATCTTAAAGCAGCCTTCCATTTCTCACTAGTATTCTAGGGGAAAAAAACCAGCAGATTTCAGATACATATGCAAAAGCATTTCTTGATGGAGAGGTTATTAAACACCACAGTAGACAGGTAATAATGCCCAAATGCCTGGGATGGGGTAAATGATCTCCTCACCAAAAACTATATCGAGGAGTTTGGGACAGGATAATGTCTCAAATTCCCTTGTAGCCACAGGAGTTCACAGTTTTATTACCTAAGGATGCAAAAACATTTTGGCACATGCTGGGTTTAGGCAATTCCACTAAAGCCTAAATGGCCTTTAAGAAGCAGAGATCTTTTTAAAATCCTACTCTAGGAACATTTAATATTTGAAATTATTTGAGATGAAAGCATAACACCCAATTGTTACAGCTTCATGAGTGACTCTTACTTGCCTAATTATGGGAAGCAGTGCTGTCAATAGTAAAACATTTTGAAGAGGTTAACTTCGCACAATAAGAGCTCCCATGCCAGCCCACAAATCCTTTAAAGTGTTCCACGTATTTTGCAACACTGAGTGGTCAGCAACTCTTTTTAATATTTACAGACAAAATGATATTTGGATAAAGCAAAGGTCAGACCCCAAAAGAACAAAACAAGGCAGAATGACATTCTAAATTTCCAGGTTGTAGCTCTTAACTTGGCAACCAATATATGATGAGACAAAAATAGAAAGAAATTTTACTGTGCTCTCTCTCATTGTTAAGTATTACCCAAACTCAAACAATTTCTAGGGTAACTTGAGAAGCGTTGAGAAGTCTTTCTAAGAAAGTCAGGCCTCTCTGTAAAACTTTTGCTCTAATAATGTTTGTTTCTTTCAAAGCATGAATATGTCCTTTCTGCTTTGGTTAATTCCACATTTAGTACTAGGTTCCTTTTGCAGTGCATATTGATGACTTGTAATTAGAATTTCTTGATCTAAGCTCATAAATACTGTTCCCACTAATGATGAGAAACATGACAAAGGAACATGAAAGATCGGTCTGACTCCCCACATAGATGGTGTGATTCCTAGTCCAGAAAATCATCAGAATATCAGGGGATGCATTCTAAAACTGTAGTCGCTAAGTCACTCTCTCAGTGATTTTGATTTAGTAGGTATCTATTTCTTTTTATACTACACAAAGAGAATTCCAATCAGCCAGGCTTAAAAATCCTTAATACAGGTGATGACTTACACATTATAAATGCAGGACTTCTGAAGGTCTTCTTTATATCTGACATAACTTTATCAACCTACTCACCAAATATGGTGTTTTATGAACAGAAAATTATAACCTTTCATTCCATAGTTAGAAATGCAAATGCTATTAGAACAAGAGACATTGATTAGCATAATACATGAGGACCATTGACAACATTTTATGAAGGTCTAGTTGAACCAGGCCTGACTAGGCTGTGAAGGAAACAGGTATGCAGAGTGCTTTGTCGGGCTGGCATAGCAGAATAGCGCAGAGTGATGATTAGACATTACTCAACTCTACAGTCGTGCATCAGGCTTTCACCACTGTTGAGCTACTTGACTTTGAGATTTACTTAACCTCTCTGAGCCTCATCTGTAATTCAGAATAATAGTACTCATCTCTTAATTTTTTTTTTTTAAAGGCAGAATCTTGCTCTGCCTCCCAGGCTGGAGTGCAGTGGTGCAAACTCAGCTCACTGAAACCTCTACCTCCTGCGTTTAAGTGATTCTCATTCCTCGGCCCCCTGAGTAGCTTGGATTATGGGCATGCACCACCACACCCAGCTAATTTTTTGTATTTTTAGTAGAGATGGAGTTTCCCTATGTTGGCCAGGCTGGTCTCAAAATCCTGGCCTCAAGTGATCTGCCCACCTTGGCCTCCCAAACTGCTGGAATTACAGGCGTGAGCCACCACACCTGACACCTCTTAATATTTTAATGAAGAATAACTCCATGGAAAGTACAGAAAACAACCACTCCTGATATATGTCAAATGCTCAAATAAAAGTCTGCTATCAGTCATATTAATACTACTCTTCACAATTTAGTTGAACAGTTCCTAACCTGGCTAAATGTTAAGATGGCCTATGGAGTTTTTAAGAAATTACTAATACCTTAGTTTGCTATCAAGAGATTCAGTAAGCCTGGGTAGACCTGAGAAGCTGCATTGTAAAAGACCTGTAGGTGGTTCCTGTAGACACTTAGGATGATCCACCCAAGCAACATAGTCCTTGGCTTCTCAATAACAGTCCTTAACCAGGACACAAAGGTCACATCCAAGTGCAGAATAGCAGTAGACATTTGGGGTCAATGTTTGGTTAAAGATAACAAATGAATGTTTGAAATATAATATTTTAAATTCAGAGTGTATAAAATGTTTTTCTCAGTTTTAAATATTATCATGTGCAGAATCAATTTAAATGTAAATTATTTTATTATTTCGTGATTCCCCTTCTCAATGTATTGCCAGTAAATTTATTTTCCTGACTAGATTCCTAGGCACATAATAATGCCTGTTCATTCATTCATTCTCCCAAGTATTTACTGATTGTCTACCTATTGAATACCAGCTCAGTTCTAGGCACTACCAATTATAAGGTGAACAAGGAGGATATTGAATTTACATTCTAATGATGAAGCAGGTAACACAATGATGAAAAGCCTGCAGGGAGTAATTGGAGCTCTAGAGGTTGCTTGAAAGGAGATAGAGACAGGAGCATTTAAGCTGACCCCTGAAGAAGGGGTTCACGCAAGCAAAAAGGTGAGTGTGAAGAAAACTCAAAGGAGATCTGTGAAGAACTCAAAGGAAATCTGTGTGGCTGGAGTGAAGTGGAAGGAGGGTGTGATGGATTGCCCCAGATGAGGTTGGAGAAGTAAACTAATCATATATTTTAATTATGAGACTGGCTTGACCTGTGATTACATTTAAGAAGATCACTCTGGGCTTATGTGTGAAGAACAGATTTGAAGGAACAATAGCATAGACAAGAAGTCTGGTGGGTGGGCTGTGGCTGTGGTTCAGGTTGGAGCTGCTGTTGATAGCACAGACGAAGGTGGTAACTAAAACACATAAAAGAATGAATGAGGCCAGGCGCGGTGGCTCACGCCTGTAATCCCAGCACTTTGGGAGGCCAAGGTGGGCCGATCACCTGAGGTCAGGAGTTCGAGATCAGCCTGGCTTACATGCAGAAACCTCATCTCTACTGAAGATACAAAAAATTAGCTGGGTGTGGCAGTGCAGGCTTGTAATCCCAGCTACTCGGGAGACTGGAACAGGAGAATCTCTTGAACCTGGGAGGCGGAGGTTGCAGTGAGCCGAGATTGCGTCACTGCACTCCAGCCTGGGCGATAGGGTGAGACTCTGTCCCCACCCCCAACAACAACAAAAAAAGAATGAACTGTGTTCCAGAGATATGTAGAGGTAGAAACAGTAGAGATTGCTAACAGGTTGTGCAGTAATAGGTCACTGGGATATTGGGTAGTTTCATGGGTAGTATAGATTAGACTTATATAGACTATATATAAGTATAGATTCGACTTATATAGACTTAGACTTAATCTTTACTGGGTACTTGGGGCAACGTGGGGTGTAAGAATGGTGTATGCCAGGCATTGCTGTAGGAGTGTGACATCTGTAAGAACATTTAATTCTGAAGTCATATTTATATGTACATAATATTAAAAATTTACTTGTCCTTTAAGCCTTCTCCCTTCCATCCCATCCAGCCTTGGATTCCTGCTTCCAAAATAAAATAATTCTCCATGCTTTAATATGATTTTCAGGGTATGGAACGGTATATCTTCTCATTTCTATAAAACAAGCACACACTGTGATTGTATTCATGATTTTTCAGTTTTAGATATTTTCTGATCACGCCCTACTTTGGAAAAAAAGGATAAACCCTTTTTAATATCCACTCAAAACACACACACACACACACATCCCTTTCTACCAGCCTTTCAATGCAGTTTTGCCATAATTTTTGATTAGATTAACTGAAAAATTTTTTAACATCATATTTGTCATGCAAGTGCTAGTCATAACAGAACCATATTGTATAATACAAATGCATTTCTTTTTTATACAGATTTTCTATTCCCTGAAGGTAATAATTGCCTCAGTTTTCATGTGCCCAGTTTCCCAGGTACCTATCACTATTTCATATGGAAACACCAGAGTGACTAAGGGAGGTTCCCTTAATTTCTTTCTTGCTTTGCTGTGGCCTTGCTGATTTCTAGGACTGCTACACAGCCATCTTTCTTGGAGAATTGAAAGTATCTCTCTTCAGTACCATCCACTGAATTCCCATTGCCTCTCTCCTATAGTGGAGCCTCTGCTTCTCTTTCTTCATTATTTTCCTGTCTTCAGAGACTATATTTTTCAACAGTTTTGGAGATGTTGCATCAAGACCCCACATATTTGAAAATGTGTACATTCTACTTCTCACTGTTGTATGATACTTTGGACAGGTAAAAAATACTACAATGAAAATAATTTTCCTTTGGTTTTATATATTTTCTGATCTACTAAATCAGTCACCTTCAATTTCCTACTTTTCAATAGTACAATTTAAAAAAACCTGTATTGTTATTTTTAATATGGTTTTTCAGAATGAGGGGAATGGTAAACAAGTATGCTTTTATCACTCAAGCCAATACTAGTTGCTCTAACAGATAAACCCTCAAAACTTGGTGGCATAAGGCAATATGAGTTTCTCTCTAACATAAATTCCATTTGGTGATGTCTTTGTGTTTGCTCTTGTAGGAAAGTTCTGTCTTGTAGCATCCAGGACCTACGAGCTGTCTTTAGTACATAAATGGATGTTAATTTCCACGTAACAGATGCGGAAAGAGACAGAGCTTTGTATGATGAAGAAGTTTTTGTGTGTCAAGTCTAAGTGGCAAATGTCACTTCCAACCACATTTCATTAGCCAGAATTCAGTCAAATGGCCACCACCGATATCAAGAGAGGCTGACAATAATAATAGCTGTGCATCCAGCCATAAATGAAAATTTCTGTATCTGGTACATTGCTGTTAAAGAAAAGTCACCATAATTCGACATAACTAGCTAGGAAGTTATATCACAGAAGCATTATAGGAAATTAGGTAATATTCTATGAAATTGAAAACACACACCTGGCTACAACTTTGAAAGAAAAATGTCACCTCTATTCCATTCTCTGCCACAGTGCTCAGTTTATCATATTTATCCAGAAAACTAAATTATTTGAATTACTGTAAAAGCTGTGGCAATAATTATGATGATAATAATAGTAACAATAATAAGGGACATCTATTATATTCTAAATCAGTATCTGATACTATGGTGAGTTATTGGGCCTTTTCTATTGTGATTTATACAATAAAACATGCATGAGCTAGGTAATATTTTTATCCCCATTTCATGGATGAACCACAGAGAGGCTAAGAATTTGGTCATAGTCCTATGCTTAATATACACTTGTTTTGAGACTATGCCTGTGTCATTCAAAAATGTAATGGTGTTCCCACTACATCATAATGCTTTATATTATGTCATGGGGTTTAAACAGAGCCATATAAAAATGTCTACGATATGATGTGTCTTCCTGATTCTCCATCATTATTATACCCTCTCCGACTCAATCAAAAATTTGTGTTTGAGTTATAAGAAGCAAATGAATAGTTTCAGTATTTATGAAACTTATTTTTAATAAAAAATCTTGGATACTTGCTCTTTATGGTCAAACTGATAAAATTCATAAGTGGCATAAATAATTTGACAATAGCAAGCCCATTGTGTTTAATGTACATTCAGTGGCATAATTCAGTCTCAAAACTTGTCCTCCCAGGTAAAGCTGCCAAGCTGAAACAATGAAGGGTTTTAGCTGCAAAGTGAAGTTTGCTGGAATTATAATATTCCTTGTGACCTCTGGGATGACTAAACACTATTTAATTCCTTCTCTTTATTCACTACAATGAAAAAGACTCAGAAACCTGCTGGAGCAGAGGTACCGTTTCCTTTTGAAACCACAGCCAGACATTAATACTCTCAGGGGAGGGGGGACAGAGCTTTCAATTTGGTAGTGGAATACCTTATTTACTGTAACGGTACAAATGTCTTATTCCTCGTTGGTATTGTAAGAACTATGATGTAACACCAGAGTCAATTATCTCAAATTATAGTGACTGGAATAATTAGACTCTTTCTTCTCTAGCAGTGCACTAAAAATTTAGCTGTGGCTGAAATGGAACTCGTTTATAACTGGCTGAAGGTAGCTATACAAGAGCAGCATGTGGCTCCTTTTTCAAGAGCTTTAGCTTTTAGGTACTGTTACTGCTAATTACTTCAGGTGAAAAACACGATAGCTGTCAAACTTTACCATCAACTTTTGCTTTGAACCACCTAAAATAGAAATACTTGAGTAGTTAAGAGTCCGTTTCTTTCACTCACCATTACATGGAGGTGCTAAATGCAAAGAAGCTGTAGTCGGCATCTTTGTGTTCAATCCCCTTCCCTGGCTGATTGAATAGCATTTGATCTGATGTGAAGATTTTTAACTTCCTTTCTATACATAGCCCCAGCATGATCAATAACGAAATGCATCTCCAATCCGGGCTACTTTACATCCCATTTGCCTAAAGAGTTTATGTAATGAAATTCACGAGAGGCAAAATCTATAAATGAGTTACTGACAGAGGGAATGGCACCCAGAGATGCTGATTCTAAAAAGGAGTGGTACCTGAAGCTGACTGTATCATCAGCAACACAACCAGCCCTAGGCAAGATGAAGAAGCTAGAGCAATCTCTAGCACTGCTGGGCTCCGTGTCATCTGCCAGCCCTTTTTTCCCACTTCCTTCTTAGGTACTTCCTACACTTACTCCCTATTCCAAAGCCTGCTCGAAAAGCTTGTTTTCTAATTCCTGAGGTACACAAATCTCACAAATAATAGATTAACAATGTGTTACTGCACTCGTATGAGGAGAGGTTGCATTTTCATAGTGAACTAGTCTAGGTGAAACAAAATATTGAAATTTTACATTAAACCAAAAAGCTTGAGATCGTCTTGGCACCCATAAAACTCACACAATGTAGTTAAGTTTCTTATTTTTCCCGTGGGTAAAATAAATGCAAGTGTTCAATAAAATTTAGAGCCCAGAAAGATAAAGCTAGAGGAGTTTTCCAAGCTAGTATTTCCCTTTTAAAATGCAATATATGAAATAGCTCTATCAGATTAGCAACACTGAGGGTGCTTATTAAACAAGCAAACAAATGCAGGAAGTCATACAAATTTTGGGGCCTTAGCCAAATAGAATAGAATTGCTTGTAGTGAAGCCCCAGAATCTGCATTTAGACAAGCACCCCCAGATGTTCTTATGCTATGATCGTGGTTATGGAGTCAATCTACCTGAGTTCCTGTACTCAACTCAACCATTCATTACAGGCAAATTATTTAGGAGATCTGTGCTTCAGTTTCCTCATCTGTAAAATAGGGATGATAATGGAACCTATCTCATTAAATTGCTATGGAGGTTAAATGAGTTAACAATTATAAAGCATTTAGAACAGGGCCTGGCCCTATACGGGTATTTGTTAAATAATGACTACACTAGACTTTGAGAAACACAGATCTAACGATATAATGCCTTTAAAATCATTGCCACAATTTCGGATAAACAGTCTAAAAGATGATGTTGGTAAGTGTGGTATAAAATGAAATAAATTTAGTCATGTTAAGTTCCTGTCACAGAGCTCCTAAAACCTTTGGAATTTCCTAAGTGATAGGGGTGTCTTTTGTTATTCACGATGAGCCCCTTTCATAGCTACCTGAGTTGTTGCAACTGAGGTGATTTACAATAGTGTGGGGTCTCTAGATGGCCTCAGGATGGGGACCGTCAGGAGAAAAGAACAACTGATTAAAGGATTAGATGATTGGAACTTTCAGTCCCACCCATCGACCTCTGAGAAAGGGTGGGGAGGATGGAGATTAGGCTTTATGACAACTCCTGAACAACAAGGTTTGATGAGCTTCCCGGTTGCTGAACACACAGAGGTGCTAGAAGGGTGGCGTCCAGAGAGAGCATGAAAACTCCTTGCCCCTGCGGTGTACCTTGCCCTATGCCTCTCCTTACCTGGTTGTTCATCTGGATGCTTTGTAATTTACACCCTTTAAAATAAACCAGTAAACATGTTTTCCTAAGTTCTGTGAGCCATGAAACTGCCTTTGCAAATTATGACAGTGAGAGAAATCTGACATAGTTCGCTCCATCTTGCTTCTGACCTCCAAGCTGTCTTTGGGTGTAAGCCAAGCTGGGTGCAGGCCAAGCTAACTTGGTGAGAAATTTAATTTATAGTTTAACCTTAAAGCAAGGATGATAATAGCCTTTCCCAAAACAAAACCACCTTTGTAAAACTAACGAAAGGCCACAAGGTTACAATTATAAGAGGGGCCCAAATTCTGCTAAGATTTAGGTGTAGTTAAATAACAACCAACCATTGTTTTTCACAAGATTGGTAACTTCCTCAATTACTTCTATAGATAACGTCACTATTATAGACCCTAAGATTGGTCTTTTGAGGTATTTTTTCAGACTTCCGGTGTTTCTGACTCCATCAGCCCTGTGGCCCCACCCAGAGGTTCACACAGCACGTGAGGACATTTTTTGACACCCCTATGATTGCACCCCCAACCAGTCAACTCAACAACATCTATTACCTAGCCTTCTGCCCACCAAACTATCCTTGAAAAACTCTCACCTCTGAGCCTTTGGGGTGACTGATTTAATAACTCTGTCTCCTACATGGCCAGCCTTGTGTTAATTAAACTCTTTCATTACTGCAAAAGCATGGTCTCAGTGAATTGGTTTTGTCTGTGCAGTGGGCAGAAATAACCCATCCGGCAATTACATGACAGTGGGAGAAGTCTAGCATGGCTGAACATATCTTCCATCTAGCCTCACAGACTGGCTATGCTCTCTTATTCCTTGGCATAGGCCAAGCTAACCATGGGAGAAGTTTAGTTTATAGCTTAACCTGCTAAGGATGATGATAATCCCTCCCCGGAACTAACCCCCTCTTTGCCTAGGGAACAAAGCTACCTTTGTAAAACTAGTCAAAGGCCAGAAATGAGATTAGGATCATGGGAGAGACCTGAATTCAGCTAAAATGTAGATACAGTTTCTATATTCCCTTACTTCTCAGGAGTCATGTGGCCAGAGGTCACAAGATCTGTGACTTCCCCAATTGCTCCTATAGATAACATCACTTTTGCAGGACTTAAAATTGATCTTTTAAGATGTTTTTTAGACTTGTGCATTCTGGTAACCCACTGACCCCACTCAGACTCATGACTCATAATGCAATGGGTTCTGTGGCTCCCATCCTGTGGCAGACTCAGTACATGAAGACCATTTTCCACACTCCAATGATTTCATCTCCAACCAGTCAGCAACACCCATTCCTTAGTCTCCTGCCCACCAAATTATCCATAAAAACCCTAGCCTGACTTAGCAGGGAGGCTGCTTTGAGTAACAGTAAACTCCTATCCCTCCATTTGGCTGTCCTTGCAGTAATTAAACACTTTCTTTACTGCAATAATGCTGTCTCAGTGAATTGGTTTTATCTGTGCAGCAGGCAAGACAATTACAGCCACTCTAGCAAAATAATCAGACCTAAAGAGGGAGTCAGGGGAACCCCAGTTTGGAGCTGGTCAGTCAGAAGTATAGTTGACAACCTACAACTTGAGATTAGCCCCTGAAGTGAGGGCAATCTTGTGGGACTAGGCCCCCAACCTGTGAGATCTGACACCATCACCTGGTGGATAGCCTCAGAACTGAATGGAATTATAGCCAATACCCAGTTAGTGTCTGCTAGAGAATTGTTTGATGGGTGGGGAAATCCACTACACATCTAGTCACAGAAGTGTTCCTTGTTAAGTGTGAGAGTATATTACAGTAAGCATGTCTTATTAATTGAATCAACACAATTTATTAAAAATATTGCTTTACATATGTTAAAAGAAAAAATTATAATAAATCTAAAGATTTTAATTGGCTTTTATTTATAATTCTAGAATCAGACAACACCTTATTCTGTAAAATAGACTATAAATATAAAAACAGAATGAGTATTCTGATAAACTGAGCAGATCGGTTTTATACATAGAAAATGGCAGAGGAAAGAAGAAACAGAAAACAAAAGCAGATTGATTGTTTCAAAGTTACTTTCCCTGTAAAGGTTAAACACAGGGGACTTCCTTATCATGCTAGCTAAAACTGGCTTGTTTGGGGATTTGGCTATTATCGTTCATTCTTCACATTTCTGGGAAGGTCATATAAACAACTTAGTTTCGGCTTGGTGATACAAAACTTTAGCATGAGTGACTCCATTTTGATTGGATCTGTTGGGCCTAGTGTAGGAACTCAATCCAAACCGATGGCCTCCTATACATTTTATGAAACATATATGACTAAGTAGAAGGTACTGCATTTGTGTAGAATGCATTAAAAAGGGAGAAAGACGCATATAGGCTTGTGATAGGCATGTGATCCTGGTTTTGTAACTCTTTGTCTAGGAATTAATTTATCCAATAATACATTGGCACAGGGGAAATATTTGCAAAAATTTTATGTAATATAGGTAATCTGTGAAAGCACAGAGAAGCCAGCAGGATGAAATAAACACCATAATGCAAAGAAACTAGCTCTAGAGTATGTATTAAGACACTAGTTTTATGAATGAAACGCCCATTGAATGTGTTGTGTTTTGTAAAACATGGCTGGAACGATGTGTGTAAGTCATCCATGGAAACCATATGCAATGCAATGCAAAGAGAGTGGTTTGATTTTCTTTGAAGTGTTTTCTTGTAAGAAGAGATAAAAGCAGACATCTATTTTCTTTGATGTTTTTATTCTAAATTTTGTATTTGATTTTCCTATAAGCATTATAGAAAGTTTTCTTTTCAAATCACTATACCATATTCCTATTTTCAGAGAAGAAAAGAGTTATAGGAATTGGCAAGTCCCTTGTGGGCATTTCAACAACTAAGAGCTGATTTCTCATGGCAGAGTTGTGAGTTTCACTTTTACTTTTCTAAGTTTTAATCCATTATGCAAAATAATGTTTCCACCTGAAACTAAATGTTCTGCACTTCAGTACTTTGCATGCTGTTTACTTCTCAGAAGAGAAAAGAGACGTGTGTTAAACCTCAGATAAGCAAGGCACACGTCTATGAACCACAATGATATCATTCAATGCCATGTTTATACCTAGTTAGAAATAAGGGAACATCTGCTGATTAAAAAATAGAACTGTAATAGTGGCCAGCAGGGAATAAAACACTTTATTGAGCTTTGTTATGTAGATGGAAATGCGCTTTGTAGAAACTGCTTTATTTGCAAATAAAACAACTAACTGCTGGGGCTAGAAATACATGCACAAAGTAGATTCTGAACTAATTTTGAGAAAATATTCACTTTAATGTGGGCATTAGCTAATGCTTCTGTCTTCCCCCAAATTTACATTGTTTTTGACTATTAGGAGGAAGACTTAGATAGCTCCCAAGAAAATCCTGCCTAACAGGACTCTATTTACACTGAGCCAGTATTGTCATTCCTGGGGCCTTTTCCTTAATTTCTTCCAAAATGTCTTTGGTCCTTTCATTCACTCATGCAGTCGACAAATAACTAAAATCCTGGTATATCTGTTTCAGTTCCTAACACGTCCCATCTCATTCCATCTTGGATTTTTGTTTGTTTGTTTTTTATGGCCTGTTAAAGGAAATCTTGAAACACATTATGAACAAAATGAGATACCGTGATATCTTTATTTTCAACTTGCCTCCCCTCCCTTGGCCTGGATAGTCTCTTTATAGGTCGCGCAGGTCTTCCTAAATTTCAATGCTAAAATCTTTTACAGTTTGATTGGCCTTTTCTTGAAACTATTTCCTGGCTGAACAACTGCAGCACTGAACATGTGTAACTCTTCCTCCACATCTCTAAATATTCCTTCTCTAGTTCTTCTTCATTCTCCTACCTCCTAAACAGTGATATTACAGAAGGCTCTGCTCTCAGGTCACGTTTTTCACCCATCATGTGTTGGCCTTCCCTCTTCCTTGCTTCCTCACTCTGTTACTCTCTGTGTCTTGGTGCATATCTCTAACCTATGGATTTCATCCTTCTCTTTTC
The DNA here is from genome assembly GCF_028878055.3 of Symphalangus syndactylus. Lineage (NCBI taxonomy): Eukaryota > Metazoa > Chordata > Mammalia > Primates > Hylobatidae > Symphalangus > Symphalangus syndactylus. The sequence goes on from NC_072429.2 coordinate 20,516,218, forward strand.
CAAGCTGTGGCCACCTTAGTGTCTTTGTCCTGTAATCTTTAGTTTTAATTAGAAATAGACAACTATAGGTTTATAAAACAAAGAGGACATAGGCATGGCTTGATAAAAATAGATGGCAATAGTTTAGCCTTCAGCAAAATAGGGGAGGCTGTGGCGATGTGTATCTCAATCTTGAAAAAACATCACTGTCATTCTAATGGGACAGATTGAGAAGGGGGTTCTGGAGTGCAGGCCAAGTTGTCTTGTATAGTCAGCTCTGCTGTAGCATGAGGACACCATGGGTAGAGCTAAGACTGAATATTTATTTATTTATTTAGTCATTCACACTGATTTTGTTTATCCATTTATAGACATTTAAAAAATTGGAGTGCCTACTCAGTGCTAGACTTTTTTGTTTTTCATAGTGAAATAGCAATTAATAAGGCAGTCTCTGTGTTCGGGAAGCTTACACAGTTTTCTGGTAAGGAGAGACAGGGAGTAACCTATAAAAACACATTGATTATCAATCCATCAAAAAAATTCAAATAGAATATAAGTGCCATGAACAACAAAAAAGACCGGATGATGGGAGAAAGAATGACTAGAGAGTGGGGAGGGGATAACTAGATTCTTAGGAAAGAATGGAGATTTCAAGTAGTGGAATGAAAGCTGAAGTGCAAAGATCTGGAGGGAGAGGGAGAGGGAGAACAAGTGCCAAGCCCTGAGATCAGGATGAGCTGAACGAAGGAGAAATGAGTAGAAGAAAATGGGGTTCAGGACACAGGTAGCGGCGAGGGACTTTTAAGGAGCTTAGGTTTTCTTCTTATTGCAATTGGGAAGCGATTGGAGGGTTTTAAAAAATTGAGTGTCACTCATTTACAGTTGACTATTGAACAACACAGGTTTGATCTGTGCGGGTCCACATACATACGAATTTTTTTCAATTAAAGTTACACTGAGTGTTCCTGCCTCTGCTTCTCTCTCATCTCCCTCTTCCACCCCTGATATAGCAGGGCCAAACCTTCCTCTTCCTTCTCCTCCTCAATCTACTTAATGTGAAGACAGAGAGGATGAAGACCTTTATGATAATCCCTTTTCACTTAATAAATAGTAAATATATTTTCTCTTATGATCTTTCAAATAACTTTTTCTTTCCTCTAACTTACTTTATAGTAAGACTACAGTATATGATACAGAAAACATACAAACTATGAGTTATCAACTGTATGTTTCCAGTCAACAGTAGGCTGGTAATGTTTAGCTTTTGGGGGAGTCAAAAGTTATACACAGATTTTCAACTGCTTGGGGGTCAGCTCCTCAACCCCTACCTTTTTCAACTGTACATCTTTTTCTTTTTTCTTTTTCTTTTTTTTTTTTTTGAGACAGAGTCTTGCTCTGTCACCTGGGCTGGAGTGCAGTGGTGCAATCTCGGCTCACTGCAACCTCTGCCTTCCAGGTTCAAGCAATTCTCCTGCCTCAGCCTCCTGAGTAGCTGGGATTACAGGTGCCACCACCATGCCTAGCTAATTTTTGCATTTTTTAGTGGATTCGGGGTTTTACCTTGTTGGTCAGGCTGGCCTCGAACTCCTGACCTCATGATCTGCCCACCTTGGCCTCCCAAAGTGCTAGGATTACAAGTGTGAGCCACTGCCCCCAGCCTTCAACTGTATATCTTAAATGATGGCTCTGACTGTAGTGTGGAAAATGGACTACAGGGGACAGGAGAAGAAGCAGAGATAATAATTAGGAGGCTGGGGCAGGTTTCTAGAGACAGAGATTTAATTTAGAGTGGTATGAGTGGTCCTGGTGGGTTTTTTTTAAAAACATTAGTATTTTTAAAAAACTAATTTTTGTAGAGATGGGGTCTTACTATGTTGCTCAGACTGGTCTTGAACTCCTGGCCTCAAGAGATTCTCTTGCCTTGCCCTCCCAAAGTGCTCGGATTGCAGGCATGAGCCACAGTGCTCAGCCCTTTCTTATTGTAAAATAAAGCATAGATACAGAAAATCAGACAAAATGGTTACATAGCTTAATGATATTCTAAGGCAAATACCCTTGTAATCACCACCCAGAACAAGAAATAGAACTTGGCCAGCTACTCCAGAAACCCTCCACATGCCCCATACTTATTAAAATCCTTTTTCTCTGCCAAAATAAGCACTATTTTTACTCTTGTCCTTTTTTCTCCCTCCTATTTTTTACAATTTTATCACCTAGTGTGCATTTCTAGACATCATAGTTGGGTCAAGCTCATTTCTTTCTTGTAGTTGATGTATCTTTGAAGCCTCTTTTAAGCTATAGCTTTCCTCACCCTTCCTTTTCTTTTCTTTACATTTTATTTGTTAAAGGATGTGGGGTATTTGACACATAGGTTTTCTTGGTCTGGAATTAGCTGATTGCATAGCATGGTGCTGGCGTTTTTCTTTTTTTCTGTATTCCTGGAAATTGGACCCAGAGTCTTCATCGGACTTGGATTTAATCCTTTAGCAAGATTATTGGTGGAATTGTGCTTTTATTAGGAAATACATTACATCTGATTTTAACATATTTGTGATACTAATAGGTAAATGCATTAGGAGTTGCAAAATGGTAATATTTTATCATTTCATTTCACTTCTTATGAGAAATAATTTTATAAATAGATACTTCCCTTTACCTACTAGTTGGTTACCCAATGGTATAATTCATATAGTGAAGCTGGGATCAATGCTTGATTTTTTACCATTAATAGACAGTTTTGGCAATAATTTTTTTCTATCATTTTCCTAAGATAACAAACACATTTAAAAAATATGATTGTTTAGCCACTTTGAAAAATACTTTGGCAATTTCTTGTAAAGTTAAGTCTACACTTATAATACAATTTAGCAATCCCACTCCTCGGTATTTACCCAAGAGAAATGAAAATTTTATTCACAATAAAACCTGTAAGTGGATAATTATATTGGTTTTAACTCATAATCACTCAAACTAGAAACAACCTACATGCCCTATAACTGGTGAGCAGATTAGCAACCTATGGTACACCCACAAAATATAATTCTACCTACCAATAATGAGGAACAAACTATTGACACACACAATGTATATCAATCTCAAATGAATTTTGCTGTGTAAAAGAATACAGGCTCAAAAGGCTACATATTGGATGATTCCATTTATACAACATTCTATAAAAGGCAAAATTGTATGGCTGGAGAACAGATAGTGGTTGCCAGGGGTGGGGGCAAGGAAAAGAGTCACAAGCAAATATTTTGGGTTGATGGAACTGTTCTGTATCTTGAGTATAATAGTGGTTATGTGTCTGTCAAAATTCACAGTAGTATACCAAAAAAATAGATGTTTAATCTATATACATTTTAAACAAATAAATGTGAGGTTTAGGAGCGACAACATGAGGGTGGGGGTCAATAATTAACTTTGGAGAGAGCAGTGTATATAAAGTGTTCTTTGCCATTTTTTCTTCTTTCAGGGGAGAAAGGAGTGTGGTTAATTGCTTGGAAAAATATTGTCTTCAACTCAAGGAGTTAAATAGCATTTGTTGGATTTTGGTCTATTACGCTATTATTATGGGAGTTATTATTCCAATAAGTTTCAGATAAACGCATCTTTGGCCAATGACTCTTCGGATTAGCTATGGTGTTCCTTTGACATGATATCAAAAAGTAGTCTGATAACTTACTTCGTATCGGGAATCACAAAATATCCCTGGCTCAACTAGTATAGTCCTGCCCCAGACCTAAAATAAGCCCCATAAAAAGCCTTTGTTTATTGCAGTAGGAAAAGATATTTCAAGACGACAATCCATGCATTGTATCTCGGAGATCAGAGATACCTTCTCCTAACTTTATTGTCAGTGTTGTCCATCGATTTTGGGGTTTGCACTCTCCTTACTTGTCTGTTTTTATGTGGTGGCTCATAAGATTCAACACCTCTTCTACTCCTGCTGCCATTATGTTTCTAGAATTCTTAGATGATAACTTTTTTTTAAATTCAAGATTTATTTTGTAAGTAGAGAATTTCTGATAAATTGAATGTGACTTGTGGGAGAACAAAAAATAACACGTGGTGACTATTAGTTTTCTGACCTGAGTAGCTGAGTGAATGTAGACGTATTTCACCTATCAGGGAAGGCTGGGTGAGGTGGTGGGTAGGTTACGGGCAGAAGGAACACATGGAGACACATTCAGAGTTCTAATGTAGATATGTTGTTTGAAAGTTCCATTACACATGTAGGTAGAGTTCTTGATTAAATGAGTTTAAAGCTTGGGGAAAAGGATAAGGCTAGAGATATGGACGTGGGCTGTCCTGAACACAATGATGATTTTAAAGCAATGAGACTAGATGAGAGTGTGGACAGAGAAAAGATGGCAACACAGGACAGAGCTTCAGGAGACTCACAGAAGACTTGTCGAGGAGGGCACAGGAGGCGGAGTAAGAGCTGCAGGGGTGGTAGAAGGAAAGCAGTGCATCCATAGCTGTGCCAGAAAAAGGGACAAGATTGTGGCTCATGATTTCAGCGTGATTACCTTCAGTGGAACAACGAAGAAAATATTTTTGATTTTCTAAGATATTATTTTTCTTTGGTTTCATGGTTAAAATGTAGAGCTAACATACTCTACCTTGGCCATGCTTTAAGGTCTGTCTTCTTGATATGTAGTTTTTATCATATCTAATTCAAAGATCTATTACTTCCTAGGTCTTATTGTATAAAGTCCAGACATCTGAGTCTTTAAGGCTAGCCATCAAAAAATCCAAACCATCTTCCAGTCTCATCCTGTATTAGCCCTCTCTAGATGGCCTACCACTTGCAACATTAGCCTTTACTGCTTCTCAGTTCTCTGTATATTCTTTATGCTCTGCTACTCATGGACCTTCCTTGATATGATTCCACCACCTGTAGTCCCTCTTCCAAGCCAATTCCCCATGTCCACTTGTCTAAATCAGACTCATGGTTAAAGCTGCTTAGAGGAGCCACATGAAAGGCCCCAGCCACCGTGAATCTTGGTTTGATGATTATTCTGCATCTAATGCCCTGACTTAAGGGAGTGAATTAGGACAAAAGAAGATGCCAATATTCCAAAAGAAAATTCATGCGAGAATTTTATATGAAAAAGAAAATAACATTTTTCTTAAAGTCAAAGCCTTAATGATTATTAGAACGATAACAAAAAAAGCTATTATAATCAGAGCCAGATAAAACAAGAACCAAATAAAGCTTAAGTTTCAGTGCCACTTACTTGTTCAAGCCCTTTCAAGTCTCTGTACTTAATTTTATTTTATTTATTTTATTTTTTTTTTTGAGATGGAGGCTGGAGTGTTATGGTGCGATCTCTGCTCACTGCAACCTCCGCCTCTTGGGTTCAAGTGATTCTCCTGCTTCAGCCTCCTGAGCAGCTGGGATTACAGACATATGCCACCATGCCTGGCTAATTTTTGTATTTTTAGTAGAAATGGGGTTTCACCATGTTGGCCAGGCTGGTCTTGAACTCCTGACCTCAGGTGACCTGCCTGCCTCAGCCTCTCAAAGTGCTGGTATTATTGGCATGAGCCACCATGCCTGGCCTCTGTACTTGATTTTGTGCTTGTAATGTTGTATATTTTTTTGTAAAGAATACCTCTGAAATTGTTGATGCATGTGGACCCATGAAAGATTCATTATTGTTTATTATCGTACAAAAAATAAATAAGAAATGAAGTATCATGGAATTAGTAACTGACCAGTTACCCCATATCATGGCCAAGTTACTTAACTTTCATCTGCTCTTGTTTGCTCATCTGAAAAATGAAGACAATGTCACCTTCTCTACCTGGATCAAAGACTTCTGCTGAGGATCAGGCAAGAACTTTCAAGCATCCAACAAATATTTATCAAGCACCTATCATGTACTAGGTGCAATGCCCATTTTTGGGAACTCACTGGTGAATAGATGTGTTTCATACTCTTCTGCTGCTAAAAGCTTAGTGTGAGACAGATTTTAAATAAATGTATTATATGTAAGAGCACTTAGCAAACTATAATGTGATAACTATAATGCCACAAATGTGATATTAAAAACATTTTCGATGTCTATGTTGCTTCTATAGATCTGAGTTTTTTAATCGTCGATATATTCGGAGATGATTAGTTCATGGAGGAAAAAAAAAACAACATTCTCAACTACCCCAAATCCATAATTAATTCTTACCAGCAAGTCAATTAAGTAATGGATAATGAAAAATATATAATGGCCACGAGGACCAATATTCAAAATAGCTGTTCAGCAGATTCTTTTCCAAGAGAAAAGCCTCCTTAAATAACGATCAGAAATTTTCTTAGTAAATATGTAAAGTGTGAAAAAGCCAGGAATTGTGAAGTTAAATCTAGGTAGGCTATCAATGGTAGAGTCAGCTGAACTGGGTGTCTTCCTTCTAAGCAATACTGGAAGGATATATCCTCCAAATGTGTACTGCTGTGTAGACACAGGTGCTGTCAATGTCCTCTTCAATACATCTTCTCCCCATGCAATAATACAAAGTATTCAGTTTTAAGGAGGATTGCATTATATAGTAGTTAATAATGTGGACTGTGGAGTCAGACAGACCTAGTGATGAGAATCTTGATTTCTCAGAGTTTACATAACACTCTGGAGAGATTTATATACTACCATGCAAGGCAGTAGGATTCACAGAAATCAGCTTCACTTGTAGAGAAAGAAAGACATAACAGTATTTGAACCCCTGCTCTAATATATACTAGCTGTGTGACCCTAGGTAAATTATTAAATTTTCTTGGCTGCAGTTTCTTCTCTGTAGAGTTTAATTAATAATAGTCCCTTTCCATGAGGCAGCTAGTTATAAGGATGCAATGAGAGAATAAATATAAGGTGTTGAAAACAGTGCCTGGCAGATAGTAAGTGCTCAATAAACATTTACTACTGCTACTACTACTGCAACCACTGCTACGAAAAACTATTACTACCACATCCACTGCTGCTGCTGCTACTATTCAAGGCCTAATTTACCTCAAAACCAGCTCAGAGCATTTTAGGCACTATTTACTTAATTCCTTAGGCACTTGTTAAGTGTGGCTCTACTGGCCTTAGATGTTACCAAGTGACATAGGAATGGGCAGCTGACTTAATACTTATTAGACCATACTCTTCAGCTTGTAGAAAGACTCAATTCTTGCCACATACTAATTGGGCCTCATACACTGGAAGTGCCAGATGAAGAGGAAAGCTGATATAATCAGTTGGGCAGTCTTATCAGGTTGAGGGTCGTGGTGCTCAATTGAGTTGAAGGTGACGTTCAGCCCTCCACAGGCTGTCATTCGCCAAACCCACTTCTCCTTTTCCCTTTTGCCCAGATGTTGGCTATTGCAAAAACACAGACTGCTTCTACTGGATAAATGCACTCTAAAGAGAATGACAGAAACTTGTCTTTTCCCTCAAAAGAATAGCCAAAGGAAGGAGAAAGATGAAAAGAAGTCAAGGTTTCTTTGGCTGCTGTGTAAAATGTGAGAGACGTTGCTGAAGAGAAGAGAAAAGCCTTGCTAGAGGAAGAACTATGACAAATGCTAAGAACTGAAAGGACAGACAGCAGGAATGGAATGGAGGGGAAATGTTTAACTCAAGAAAGAAGGAGAAGAATGTTGATTTTATTCGGTATTAATAACCGAAGAGAGTTGCCTGACATGGCAACAACTCTTTAATGCCCTGCAGAATCCTGAACGTATGCCATCCATCTCCTCTGACAAGGAGATTATTCCAATCTCTTTACTGGGGTAAAGAAAAAGAACACAAAATGTTGTTTACTATGAACTAGGTGTTCTTTTTTTTTTAATTTTCAAATTTCCTTGATAAATCTTCCGCATTTTGGTTTTTTCTGTTCCAATTAAAATAGTTGCCTGAGTTCAGTTTGTGGATATAATAACTAGGATTTCTTTCAGAGCTCCATTCCTAATTAAAAGCAGCATTTACAGAGAAAGGGTTTTACATACTTATGTATTACCTTATTCAATCCAAGCAAATTGCTTCCTTATGTAAACTTCTGAATAGTTTCATTTCTTCAAACATTGAAAGCCATTCGAATGTAGATTTTGCATTAATTTGGGGAAAGAAAATGGAGCATAGTCTAAGCCAGTTACTATTTCTAAAATTAATTCTTGATTTTATAAATTGATATAAACACACGTGTATTTATAAGTTTGTGTCTGTGTCATGGACACATGGAGGAAAGCAACACACATTGGGGCCTGTGGGCAAGGCAGGGGGAGGGACAGCATCAGGAAGAATAGCTAATGGATGCTGAGCTTAATGCCTGGGTAATAGGTTGATCTGTGCAGCAAACCACCATGGCACACGTTTAGCTATGTAACAAACCTGCACATCCTGTTCGTGTACCCTGGAACTTAAAAGTTGAAGAAAGAAATAAAAATAAATATATGTGCATGTGTCTTACTATCTCCATAAACCAAGTGAATTCTGAATATTTTGATTATTCAGAAATTTATGTAAACAATTTTCCCTTTAAGTATTTTTTTCTTTCTGGGAAATGAGGGTTAGAATTGGGGAGAAAATAGCATATAGTGGAAAATACCATATAGTATATTGGTAACAGCATACACTTGAGTAATATGGGTCACATTTTTATATACACTAACTAATTTAATCCTAACAAAACCATTATTCATTATTTTCCCCATTTTACCAATAAGGGAGTTGAAGTACAGTGAGTCTAAGTTATTTGCCCAGGGTCACTAGCTTTTATGGAAAGAAGTGGGGTTCAAATCAAGGCAGCCAGGGTCCAAAATTACCTTCTCTTTTACCACAGCACTAGGACAGTCTAAAGGAGAGAAGTTGTCTTCACAGACTGCTATGGTTTGGATGTTTGTCCCCTCCAAATGTCATGTTGACATTTGATCCCCAATATGGCAATGTTAGGAGGTGGGACTTAGAGGGAGGAGTTTGGATTATGAGGGTGGATCCTTCATGAATAGATTAATGCCCTCCTTCAGAGGTGAGTGAATTCTTACTCTATTAGTTCCTGTGAGAGCTGGTTGTTTAAAAAAAAGAAAAAGAAAATATCTCTTGCCATGTGATCTCTGCACAACAAGTCACCTTCCTCCTTCTGAGGCCCTCATCAGACATAGGTGCTGAATCTTGAATTGTCCAGCCACCAGAATCATGAGCCAAAGGAACCTCTTTTCTTTATAAACTTCCCAGTCCCAAATATTCTGTTATATCTGTGGTGGTAGGAACCTGTAATCCCAGCTATTCAGGGGCTGAGGCAGAAGAATCGCTTGAACCTGAGAGGTGGTGGCTGCAGTGAGCTGAGATTCTGCCACAGTACTCCAGCCTGAGCCACAGAGCGAGACTCTGTCTCAAAAATAAATAAATAAATAAAATATTCTGTTATAGCAACATTAAATGAACTAAGACAGAGACAGACATATCAGGGCTCAGAATCTCACTTTGTCTCTTTTTGGCTGTTTAATGTGGGACCAGCCCCTTGGCCTCTCTGAACTCAAGGTTTTATACATCTGATAAAACAGGGCAATCATGCTTGGAACAATAAGTCTAGGAGGAAGGTCAAATTTAAGTTAACCTCGGTGAAATAATCTTTCTTCCCTTTCTTACCCAATTTGGCTCTGGAGATTTAATTAAAGTCAATTCATTATTAGCCCTTTCTTCTCCTACTTTATGCAGTCTCAGGCTGGCTGATGACTCCTGATGACCACAGATATAAAGAACATTTTATCAGCCAGACTTGTTTCTGCATATTACATGGGACTTAGTCCACTCATATATGTCTTATTAGAGTGAACATGCCTGAAGCTTTCACCCCTAGAATTGCTCGTGACATTGGTTCAAAAAATAAGCATAGCCTTTAATGGCTATAATCATATTTGTATTATTTTCTTAACAAAAATACACTGGCACCAAGATTTTTTGATTTTGGTTTTGTTTTTGGAGATTCTGCAGCTATATCTAACTGGGAGTTGACAGTATTGGCTACCAGCCCAGACTACTATTCAGAGATGATCCAATGGTGCCCTTTAATTCTATAGGTGGGAAGAGGGTCATTCCACAATTGTTCCTGCAGATAGGACACTTGGCATTCATCTTCTGTCTTCCTATTGCGTATTATTTAGTGATAATGTGCAGACAAGACTTTTAGAAAACTATGTTTCCTTCATTGATTTCTAAAACTTTCCCAAAGCCTTAACAAGCCCAAAGGAAAACCTAGAAACCAGCATCAATCTAGTAACCAATTGTACCAATTTATTCAATATATTTTCTGCCCAATATCACAAAATAGGAAGCTTCAAAACCAACAGGTATTTCAAAAGTAATAAGTTATTAGAGATGAAAACAGTTTGGTATGACTCTAAAAACAAAAATCAGACAAGTGAAATGTGTAGTTAAATAAATCAATTTCAGGCAAGCAAAGATAGAAATGTAAACCTAATGATTTCAGTGGCTCACTCTCCTGGATGAAAAAGCCTCAAGGTAGAAAGTTTCTGAAGGACCATGAAAATTAGATTAGATTTCTTCAAAGATATGTTCCCCCAAAGCCCACTCTTCTCTTTCCGCCCACGGCTGGTTAAGACTTCCCCTAGTGCTATGATTTGAGTGTGTCCTTCAGAAATCAGGTGTTGGAAATTTAATTCCTGATATGGCAGGGTTGGGAAGTGGAGCCTTAAGAAGTGATTATATCATCAAGAGGGGTTAATGCTGCTCTCAAAGAAATGGGTTAATTTTCACAGGAGTGAGTGAGTTCTCACTCTTGCAGGAGTAGATTTGTCATAGGGAGAACAGGTTGTTATGAAGTGAGACCTCCTCTCATGTTGCATGCAGCCACTTCTCTGTGGATGTTATGACATAGCACAAGCCTTTCACCAGAACCCCACTAGATGCCAGTGCCATGCTCTTGGACTTCCCAGCCTCTAGAACTGTAAGAAATAATTAAAAAAAAAATAATTACCCAGTCACAGGTATTCAGTTATAGCAACAGAAAATGGACTAAGACACCTACATATAGTAGGTTATGTATATCTGAATATAATAATTGTATTATTAAGATTAATTATTCATTACGTCTTATTAGCTTAGATTCAATATTCCTCCAAATACTTGAAAACAAAACTCTTACACAGTTGCCTCTCAAATTTTAAAAATGTGTCTTATTTTTGAAAATAGACACTCATGTATTACACATTAGTACCCCTTGATACCTATATACAATGAATTTGTTATTTCACACATCAGTCGACAATGAACATTTCAAGCAATCTGATAGAGGCCGTGCATGCAAGCCAATGGTTCAGTTTCACTATTTGTGTTTGTGCAAAAATATCCGAGTGATCATTTGAGTTCTTTATTGTATTTCATTTTTAAAATTGATAAGAATGATAGGTCTTATAAATTTTGTATAATTGAGGAAAGGACAGCAATCATTAATTTACACCAAGAGTATAGAATCTGTAGCTGGTCAAGCCCTTCTATTTGTGATAGGAAAGAACAAAGAAAAATAAAAGCTCACTTGTAGAATACCAAAAATGTATCATCATGGAGTGTGTCTAAAGGGTGAGGTGTAATTAACCATGATCAAATTTCCTTTAGTTCTCAGGGTAAACAGTTTTAGTTTATAACTTACGAATCTATTGTCAGACAGTCACACACTGAGTTTTGAACTCATTTTTACAGAGGCCTCTTGGGTGTTTGTGACTGACAGACAACCTCTAGTCCACAAAGTTCTTACTTATTTGTGAGCCTCCCTTCTCTTCAGCTGCTTACAACCCCTTATTCATCTGTGTATCCTGAGCCAGACTTGCAAGAGGGTCAGTCATGTGCTAATAGATGTTTTGAGACCCTCTGCTTAAAAATCAATTTCAACATCTTATTGTTGCTTATGTGCACTTGGTTTTTAGCATTTGCTACTTTATCTGATACCTTGTTCTTGAATTCTGGTACAGTTTCATGCTCAATAGTCCCCTGAATTCTGTCAAGCAGAGGTTGCCAAACTTCTTCTGTCAAGGGCCAGGTAGCAATAACTTAACCCCACAGTTGTAGCATGAAGGTAGCCATAGACAAGATGGAAACGAATGGATGTGGCTGTGCTCCAATAAAACTTTATTTACAGAAGAGGCAGCAGGTGGTGGCTGAGTTTGGCCCACAGTCTGGAGTTTGTGAACCCCTGTTAATAGTAACACCTTCTTGCTCTCTCAAATCTCACTGATTGATTTGAGGAATCACATCCTGTCAAGGTTCACCCTTCCTTAGGCATTACATAATTTACCCTCTCATACTTGTTTCTGCTGGTTGTGTAATTGCAATGTTCTGTGCCAGGCATACAGCAAATGAGAAAAATGTGCCTGGGAATGGGCAAGGTGAAATCCTTTAACACATTTACAACATCAGCAACAACAGCAGCAACAACTGTTTACCGTGCACTCGCTATGTGTCCTACCATTTTCTAAGTGGCTTCCATCCCTTGTGTCATTTAACCTGCTCAACATTCTTCAGAAATAGATATTATTGGAATCCTAATTTATATTAGTTTGGTGCTAAAGTAATTGTGTTTTTTTTTTTTTTTCCGTTTAAAAGTAATGGCAAAAACCACAATTACTTTAGCACCATTCTAATAGACGAGATGTCTGAGGCTTTCTAAAAGTTACAGTGAGGAAAGTAACGAGAGGGGGGATTGGATTCCATGCCTGGTTATCTCAGGAGCCATGGCATGATGGTAGTACAGTTTTTCACGGCCCCCCCCCTTTTTTTTTTTTTTTTTTGAGACGGAGTCTCGCTCTGTCGCCCAGGCTGGAGTGCAGTGGCACAATCTCGGCTCACTGCAAGCTCCGCCTCCCGGGTTCACGCCATTCTCCTGCCTCAGCCTCTCCGAGTAGCTGGAACTACAGGCGCCCGCCACCACGCCCGGCTAATTTTTTTTGTATTTTTGGTAGAGACGGGGTTTCACCGTGATCTCGATCTCCTGACCTCGTGATCCGCCCGCCTCGGCCTCCCAAAGTGCTGGGATTACAAGCGTGAGCCATCGCGCCTGGCCCCTCTTTTTTTTTTTTAAATCTTTATGTTCTAATGGTTCCATTTAGAGTAATATCTTCAGTTCTAAGTAAGGTGCTTCAAATGCAGTTTTTCATTTGATTCTCATAGCAACCCTCTTGTGGACAGCATGAGAAAATTAATGACCTTTCACTTCAGATGTGGAAATAGAAATTCTGAAATGTTCAGTATATTGCTTAAGGCCAAAGACAGTAAATACCAGAGCCAGAACAGAAAACTAGGTTTTTTGACTTCTAATCAATGCTTTTCCCAACCACACCCTACTGGATTGTCAGTCATCCTTAACTTTCGTTCTCCGTTTTAGTTTAAATCTTCTGCCTAACCAAGACACAGGAGAGGAAGAACACCATTTGAAACGTAGGATGTGTCATTGCATTTTTGCTCCCTTGTATCAAACTTGGACAGATGCATTTTCACATGTGTCTACACATAGTGACTATGAGCTAGCTCTTGAGTTCACACTGACAAACAAAAACTGTAAGCTGCACACAGCAGGCCTTGAGAAAGAAGACCTGAAGAAAGTAGATTTTGAGTTACAGCCAAATTTCTATTTTGAAGCCAAATGACCAGCCATTCAGCCAAGCTTTGTTTCTGAGAATGAAAGGCTAGTGAACTCATCATCAAGTACACCGAGATACAAAGCACAATTGTGACTTTAATTTTAAGTAAATTATGAGGCTTCAACATACAATAATACTGTCATCTGATTACATGCCCTTTTGAATGTAAAATTGGGATTTGTCTGAAAGAAAGAAGAAGGCACAAGACCATGCATACTATGCACTACTTAGTAGATACTAAATTTGGTTATCAGTTCTAATAACTAGTACTAGACTTTACCATTAAATATAAAAATGGAGACGTATTCCTTTATTATTAATATCATAATTGTTCTTTGGTATCTTCAAATTCATTATGCTTGATAGAACTCTTACACAGTCAAGGACATCTTGCTGTTTGCATTTTTAATTTTCTTAGCACATGAAAGTCCAGCAGAAAATAGGACTTAATTCCTGATGAGCTTCTCTGTATTCCTTGGGGAGGATGTCTAGGTTTTTCCGTATATGATAATATTTACTCATTATACCTATTTTCATCAATATTGATTTTTTTTGTAAAGTGAGGTGAGATCTTCCAATAAAATTTATGCTAGTTTAATCTACATGCTTTTAAGCTACTCTTTATTTCCCTATAAAATTCAGATTTCTGAGTCACAAAGCAGAGATTGCTCCAAAGAAGCTGTATTCAGCACATTCTACTCTAAAGAGACACATAATTAATAAAATTTGCACACACCATTTTAAAAGGTGATCAGACCTAATCTTTCTGATGAGTGCTAGAGAAAACATATTTGACCAGCTCACAGATCATTTATAGTGCTTATATAATTTCTTTTTAAGACTTTTATTAAAAATAATGCACATGATTTGTTTGTTATTGAAAATGCAATCTCCAATATCTTCCAACTCACCAGGGTGGATTCACTTGGTGATGAATTTATATGCTATTTAAGTACCATTGATATTATCAAACAATGTCAGATTTAATTAGTAAAAAGCAGATTTTATAAACATTGACCTTGGTTCAGGGGAAATGAAAAAAAAAAATCCTGAAGATAAGGAGATAACAATTGATGGATGGAGCATTATTCTATTTGAGAAAACGAAAAACGGTAAAGCATTTAGAAATTGAATTCATGACCTGCAAAACAAGATCAAATTAAAAACTGTCAGACTGGTTAAAAAATCCCCGAATGTGTGAAAGCAGGAGCACATTCTAGTTCTGAAATGTAAATTAGGATAGTTAGAAATGTCTGAACTGAAAACTGGTTTTATTGTAGGAAAACGGAAAAAAATATTTAAAGGAGAGAAAAGGTAAGCGTATATATACTAGGTTCTGAAATAATGGTAACATTGGAAGAGAGATAAAGTGCTAGCAACGGCGCAAACTAGGTTGATGATACATTCACAAGAAAAATGATTTTCTCTCTGTGTTATGCAAAAAGAATTGAAGTTCCTACTTAAGGAGTTGTAAGATGCTTCAACCTGTTATTATATAAAGTGCAATATAATCTACTACATGCACTAAGCACTGTATTGCATGTGATAGCCACTCAATAATTATTTACTAAAGGAATACAGCATTATTAAAACAAATTTGAAAATTGTCAGGAATAATAAAAGATAATGTATTTTCAGTGAATGTGTGAGAACAAATTAGAAGATATAGTTTGAAGTTCAAGAGAAAAATGGAGATATGGTACAGATAATACTGTGGATTTTTATACTTACAAGAAATCGTACTACAATTTCCCTGAGCTATAATTTACCTCTGTGAACTCAGATGATTATAAAGAAGTAGGATTATTTAAAATATCATAAAGAAATCCTAAGGATATAAACCACAACTAAGAGGGCAAGTGATCTAATTTACCAATCCTAAAGAGAAATGAATATAAAATAGATTCTACACAGTAGTGAATTGTAAAAGATGGGTAAAATTGAACTGGGCATTGAGCTAATATTAGTCAGATAGTAATGACAACAGTGCATTATGTTTAAAAAGCACAATCATATTTTTAAACATCTCCCATTTCATAGTTCAGCAAAGATAGGGGTAGATATGAAACCATGTGATGAATGTAGACACTGAGCCTTAGGAAATTTCCACAGTCACTCATTTTACTAATATTTATGGAACATTTATTGTTTGCCAGGGTCTCTGCCAGAAGCTGGAGATACATATATATATAAGTGAACTTCTGCTTTCAAGGAGCTTACAGTGCAGTGTGAAACAGACATTTATAAAATAATCAGACAGATGTCTATATAATTACCATCTGGGAAGTGTAAAAATAAAAAGCATGTACCTCTTCAATTTTTTTTTCTCTGAATGGAAAACTAATCCAAGTTACAGAGCCAGAGACGGCCTCCCTGAGAAAGTAACAGTAGCGCTGATACCTGAAACATGAGTCATAACTAATAAGATAAAGGACTGAGGAGGATGGGATGGAAGGAAACAGCCTTCCAGGCAGAGAAAAAATCGTGTGCAAAAGCCTCGTGGTGGGAGTGAAAGTGGCACAACTTCTCTGCTTAGAAAGTTCCTGTTCCTTCTTCAAAATCTACAGCAAATGATACCGCTTTTATCAGTTTCCCCAAGCTGCCTAGGAAATATATTTGCTCTATGTATTCTCTCCGAGCATTAGGGTCATAGTACTATAGCCTGCATCAACTTCTGGTGTAATTATTATTTTGGGTATTACTTTTCTCCAACTGACCGTAAATTCAACTTGAGGTGAGAGGCTCTCTCCCAGTTGCCCTTCTCAGTTGCTCCCTCAGCAGTGCATAGCACAAAGTAGCAAAGACAGGCTCTAAATGAATATCTGGAAAATCAGTGAATATACGCTTACCTTCTTTTATAATGCCAAATTAGTATCTATCAAAAGGAGCTTCTTTATTTTTTCTAACAAAATTTCAAGAAAGAGCATTTACTAAGAATGCTTTTTGAGCAAATTAAAACCACAGGTTTTAGAGGGTAAGTACATAACAGGGTAATTTGTTCAAGGAAATAACCAAAGCAAATGGGATTTTGGCAAAGATTACCGTGCATAACCTGAAAGGCAAGGCCAAAATCTCTTAAAATTTTGAGAAATATACTTAAATATAATTTTCAAAATGTAAGGACTGGGTGATAGTCCTGTTCTTTGGGAATGAAAGCAATTTATAAATGTTACAGTAAGGCCTGAAAAACATGTTAATTTATCTTCCTTTTTAATAGTTTATTGTGCAGATGTGATGCATCTTTCTCTGTCTCTAGATGTTGCTGACTTTTCCCTTCTTGATAACAGGGCAATTTACACCCAAAGTGGTAGAGAAAAATGCCCCAGAAGGCTGAAATCTTCGGTTTTGCCACTGAGGCTATATTGGATATTGATTTTGGAATGTGTGGAACAGTATTCTTTTTCCTAACTATTGCTGCCTCTTTCATTTTTTTTTCAGTAAACAAGTCAATATTTTACCACTTAAATATCTCCTCCAAAATAGTTATTTTGCAAATCAGAAATAATGGAGCTCCAAGCTCCCAAAAGTATTCTAGGGATATGATTAGCATCAACTACTTGAGTTACTTACTAGGAATTGAAGCTCTGACATATTTGAATAAGATCTAACGATTTTCAGATAGCGCTGGCAAACCCATAATCTGTGTGGCATGACGCTCAACCAATCTTTAGTGTAGGAAGAAAATGAGTTGGAGGCTAGAAGGTAAAAGAATGTGTGTGTGCTCATGCATGTGTAGCGTATACAGTATGTGTGTGCACATGTGTATATGTAGTCTGAGAATGTATTCGGTACTATGAGACATTTTGTATTAAGCACTATAAAAAGATCTCTTATTTTCTCACTATAAATTACTGACAAATAAAATCTAACAAAAATACTTTTGGCCGGTAGGGATTGTGACTGAAATAATGTTGAAATTACTGGTCTCGTCTTTGACTGGCAGTCACCAATTCAACAAACTAACAATGGACCAGATAAAGATCATAAACCATCCCCAAGCATAACTATGCCCTTTTCTGGACCAGTTTTACTTTTCTTTTCCAGCTAATTTTGGTAAGTGAGGCAGAAATAAAATTTAGGTAAGAATTTCATTTTGAGTATCTTTATTAGTCCATCTGCAATTAAAAAAAGTTCAAGATTCACATAGGTAAAATGAAAGCACAGATTAAAAAATAAACAAATAAATGAAAACAAAAAGCATACCCATATACACTAAAAGCAAACCCACAGTGGAGTAACCTGGAAAGTCTCATTGTCCACAATGACGTTTGCAGCAGCAAAAGGCACTACTATCTGAAGTAAAAGAGTTCAAAGTGGCTTAGGCAAAGTGGACTTTATAGGTTGAAATAATTGGGAAAGGCAGAGGTGTTAGCTAGGAATCCAGCACTGCCAGAACTGCCTCTTTCTCTGTGCTTCACCTCTGCTTCCCTTCTGGATGTCAAATTCTATCTCATCTTTGAACAATATAAGAGCCAGCTGAGTATTGTGACTGCCTGCCATCGTGAAAGATATGGGATAGAGTGAACACATAGATAAATACCCTACAGCTTACAAGAGATTGATTGAATATCTCTTTGTTTATAACCTGGATGTAGGTAAGTTTATTACATAAATGTGATGATACTAAACATATTGTTCTATTATCTGTACTTAATCTTTAACTATCATTCATATTAGTACATAAATGTCAACCTTATCTCTTTCTTAATGACTCCATATTATGAATTTATAATACGTGTTCAATTCTGCCACTCACCGGCTATAAGACCTTGAGATGGTATTTAACATCTCTGCCGCTTAGCCAGCTTCATTGTCTGAAAAATGGGGATAATTATAGTACCTATATTATTAGGATGTGGAGAAAATTAAGTGACATAACACATGTAAAGTGCTTACTATTTTGCTGACATATCATAAAAACTCAATAAAGGTGATATATGATTAGTATTATTATTTGTAGTAGTGTTAGTTTTATCAATTCCATATGAACATATAGTTTAATTTTTCATCAATATAAACAACACTACACATATCTTTGTGCTTAAATATTTTCCCTCTTCCTTTAGGATTAATTTCTCTATGTTGAATTAATAGATCAAAACAGCTGCACATTTAAAATGTTGAAACATATTCCTAGACGACACTCCTGAAAGGTCATATTAGTTCATATGTCCATGTCTGGAGTCATTTCTCCACATCCTTAACAAGATCAAGTATTTAGATGATTATAACGGAGTCTGGTCTAAATTCTACCTTTGGTTTCAAAATGAATATTCTTCATGGCTTGTTTTCCTATAATTTTACAAATATTTAAAACAGTAATAAAAATAAGGTGAAATAGTGTTTGGGGATCATAAAAAGAAGGATTTTCCAACTGTGAATCCTACTGCTGTTGAGTAAGAGGGTGTCTGGGGAAGAGTTAAATAATACATCTGGGGTGAGCGGCCTTAGTTGCTAAGTAGAAAATGCAGGAAAAAAGCCAAATATGTTTTATTTCCCATAATACATCACTTCGACCATCTGTGAGAACGATAATGTTCTATTTAAAGGAGAAACAATGACTGCAAAAGGGGGTTTAGGGAAACTTGACACATATTTCTTATTCTTCAATTAGCTCTTTGTTAATGGGTTGCTAAGACATGTAAAAATAACTAATTAAGCTCTGAAATACTAATGTTCAACAAAACAAAGATCCATAATCTAAAATGAAATAATATTCTCAATTATGACTATGTTATAACTTTATTTGTTATGCACATGATGTTATAATCCCACCTTCATTTTCTTCATGGATGGATGGATAGATAAGAAAAATCTTATCATCAATCGATTTGCTTAACAAAATATTATTATAACTTAGACGATAGACTTAAAAGAATAGCTTCCCCCCAAAAAGCAAAACTGAGTCGAAAGATTTCTAAAATATTTGTTACAGAGGCTATCGCTCTTTTCTCTTTTGTTTCCCCACAGATGAATATTCTTTTCAGATTTTTTTTATCCTTAGTGTATCTCTATATAACAAATCTCTAGATGTAGTCTCCTATCTATATGGCAAATATTTAAATTCCGTCATCAACTTTATAAAAGTAGGACAATTTCCTAAAAAACTGCCTCCATGGCAGAAAGAGTTGACTATACAAAGAACAATACCATAAATTACGGGATCAAATATCTCAGCGAACACATTCTCCAATTGTACATTAAAATTCATCTCTATAGTGGTGCTACAAACAACATTCTTGGAAAAACCGCAAGACACTTCAAATTATGTGAAGCATTTGGTTTGCAAAGACAAGTTTTTAAAAAAAATCCCTGGTAAAATTTCCTAGAAACACAATTTATGTCCTAACATGCTTAAAGTCTAGTGTTGTCCCAGGCAACAGCAGCTTTTGTTCAGCATTTCTGGCTTTGGATGGATTCATGGACCGTTTGCAATCAGTGTTGAAATGCAGGCTCTAGTGAAAACTGTGAGAAGCTGAGAAATGTTACATGCAT
This sequence comes from Symphalangus syndactylus, assembly GCF_028878055.3. Classification (NCBI taxonomy): domain Eukaryota; kingdom Metazoa; phylum Chordata; class Mammalia; order Primates; family Hylobatidae; genus Symphalangus; species Symphalangus syndactylus. Next base: position 20,536,316 of record NC_072429.2, read on the forward strand.
AATTCATAGTTCCCTCATCACTGGATATATGTGTGTGTGAGGATTCAGGGTTACACTGCTATCCCAGTTCATTGAAAGTATGGGTTTGGATATAGTCAATATTCTTTTACTCATGTTTTAAAAAAAATCCATACCTTTCATCAAAAGGAAGATACTCCAGAAAGCCTCCTCATTTTAACACTCTTAACTTCCTACCATGACCTACACAGACCTAAATTATTTGGTTCCTATGTACTGCTCCAACCTCGTTATGTATTCCTGTCTCTCTCCTCCACCTTTCAGCCGTACTGGCCTCCTGACAATTTCTAGAACACTCCAAGCTATTTTCTGACTCAAGACTTTTTGGACCATACTGTTCTTTCCAACTGTGGTAGGCAGACTAAGATGCCTGATGGCTTCAGTTCTTTAGCGTCTTTTTGCAGGTGACCTCCTTAAGGGACTTGCCATGTGGTCCTCTCCACAGGATAGCTCACGACATGGCAGCTGGCTTGTCTCCAAGCAAATAAGAAAGAACAATCAGTATTTTTGTAGCCTAATCACAGAAATGACATTCCGTCACTTTGCTCTATTCTGTTCATTAGAAGAAGCAAATCACTCTAAGAGAGGGGACTCAAAAAGGGGCATGAATATCAGGAAGTAGGGATCATCAAGGGCCTCAGTAGAGCCTTCAGACACTGTACAGTCCAGGCCAACAGCATAAATGCAGCCTCCTAAGGGCCTGTGAGCCAAAGGCACCCAGCAAAGCTGTGTCTGGATTTGTGACCCGCAGAAACTGTAATAAATGTGTTGGTTTAAACCAGTGAGTTTTAAAGCAACTTGTTATGCAGCAATGGATAACTAATACACACCTAAAACTATTTGTCTCTTGGTCTTTGCATTTCAGGCTTTTTCCCTTTCTTCTTTTCTCAGCTTCAAAGTCGCCTCCTAGATGCTTCCTTTGATCACCCCCTGTAAAGTAGACTCCTTTGTCGTCACCTTTTGATCTCTATTAAAAACCTTGTTTGCCCTCAAACCATCCCTCTGAAGTCAAGCTGCTTCTCTCTGACGTCAAACTGCAGTCTGCAATGTCCAGCTGCTTTTCCTCTTCTCCCCTCCTCTGCTCTCTGCCAGTCGGGTCAGGGGTTTCTATGGGTGCAGAAGTGGGGGTTGGGCAGGCTATGTGTGGTTTTGGAAAAGGCAACATTTGAGCAGGAAAACAGGAATGCACGTTCTCACTTTGGGCCACAGTTCCAGGCTTGAGGGTGGGGCTTCTCCAGGGACCCTGCCCTTTTCTGCCTAGAATTTATCTGCCTCCTGTCCCTATCACTAACAGGGTTCTCAGGAGGATCAAATGAATGAATATATGTAAAATGTTTAGAACAGGGCCTGTTTTACAGTGAGTGGGATAGGTGTTGGCTGTAATTGATGCTGCTGCCCCTGCTGCTGTTTTTAGGCCGTAAGTAATAGAAAGAGATTTTTGTCTAATTAAAATAACAAGGGAAATGCACTGAACAAACACTACAGAATGTCAGATAAACAAAGCAAAGTCTGAACAATCAGTTTTTGTCATGGGCAGGAATGAGGAATATTCTGGGGACCTAGGAAACCAGTGTTTGCCAACTCCTCGGAGCCTCCCTTGGACCAGGGGTCTAGAGATAGAGTATAGCACACTGGTTAAAAATATAGACTCCAGAATCTAAAGCCTGGGTTTTTTCTCTTAATAAACTTTTTAAAATGTTAGAATAGCTTAGAAAAAAAGGTAAACAAAATACAACCTTGTTGATATCTTCCATGTTCTCACAAATCTCCACTGAAGAACCTACTCATGTAACCAAATACCACCTGTAACCCAATAACTTATGGAAAAATAAAATAAAAAAAAAACTACCAAGTGGGGATCTTTAGAGAAATGCAAATCAAAACCACAGTGAGAAACCATCTCATGCTAGTCAGAACGGCGATTACGAAAAAATCCAGAAACAACAGATGCTGGCAAGGTTGTGGAGTAAAAGGAACACTTTTACACTGTTGGTGGGAGTGTAAATTAGCTCAACCATTGTGGAAGACAGTGTGGTGATTCCTCAAAAATCTAGAAGCAGAAATACCATTTGACCCAGCAATCCCGTTACTGGGTATATACCCAAAGGAATATAAATTATTTTATTATAAAGATACACACATGTGTATGTTCATTGCAGCACTATTCATAATAGCAAAGACTTGGAATCAACCCAAATGCCCAACAACGATAGACTGAATAAAGAAAATGTGATACATATACATCACGGAATACTATGCAGCCATAAAAAGGAATGAGATCATGTCCTTTGCCAGGACATGGACGGAGCTGGAAGCTATTATCCTCAGCAAACTAACGCAAGAACGGAAAACCAAACACAACATGTTCCCACTTCTAAGTGGGAGCTGAACAATGAAAACACTTGGACACATGTGGGAGAATAACACACACTGGGGCCTTTTGATTGGTTGGGGGTTGGGGGAGGGAGAGCATCAGGAAAAATAGCTAATGCATGCTGGGCTTAACACCTAGGTGATGAGTTGATCTGTGTAGCAAACCACCGTGGCACACATTTACCTATGTAACAAACCTGCACATCCTGCACATATATCCCGAGACTTAAAATAAAAGTTGGTGAAAAAGAAAATACTGAGTGGGATAGTTTTTACTTGTTTACGGTAAAATTTAAGCTGGAGAGAAGTTCTATGCTTCTCTTGTTCACAGTGTCTATCCTAGTACCTAGTACTCTAAGAGCTCAATAAATACATACTAAATGGACTATTAAGAATTGGTACAATTCATCTGAAATTCAATTGATCAAGTTGAAACTCCACAATATATTACAAAATAAAAAGTATTTTATTCTAGAATAGTTCAGTTTTCAAAAATAATAATTATTTAATAATTATTAGTATATGTAGTATATTTGGGTTTTAAAATCACTATGGGAAAAAGACAGAATAAAGTAGATATGTTGTAGATATGTAACAAATTTAATTTAAACATCTTTTTCAGATTTGTCCTTAAACAATTTTACGCCTGTTTAAGATTTATGGTGGCTGACTGTATTTAATAGACAGCAAAGTCATCTTAGATAGATTCAAGAAACAAATAAAAGAGACAAGAAGTCCTTTTAGTGTTCCTGAAATATCTCATGTCTTTTCCAACTTGACGTTTCTCATGGAATAGTATTACTGATTAGAATATAAGACATATATGTACATAAATTTTCCTATCATCATTTAGAGATCTGAATGTTTATCAAAATTGCCAAATATTAAATTTTGATATATAAAGAAACATCAATAACTTTGAAGTGAGTTCAAGTTACAGATTTGTGAATCCAATAATTAAGCAGTGGTATTAAGATGAAAGAATTTTAATCTTCTAAGACTTTCTGAAATATAACATTATAAAGAGAGACTCATTCAATTTTTGACAATATCTTCAGCTAATGCCATAGTACTCTGTAGTTTTTATAACATTTAAATTGAGTTGAAGACTCATATGGCAAAAACAAATCATGTAGAACCATGATGAGATCGTTTTGAAAAATATACCAGAAATGCTGAAGTAGTCCATAATTATTTGATTCATTTCATATGAGATGAGAAATGGTTTCATCAACAACGTGAACTATATAGGATAGGGTTGAAACACTTCTTAACAAGAAAATTAAGTCCCTGGTGGGGTCAGACAGACTTGGACTCTTCCTCTTGCTTGGCTCTGTACCTATTATATGATTTCAGCAAGTTATTAAACATCCCTGAGTCACTATCCAAAAAATGAAGAAAATGATAGTACCCTTCTCTGGATTGATGCAAAAATAAATATGTTTCTACATATAAAGGCCAGCACTTAGCACAATGCCCATTACAAAATAAAGGCTCAGTAATATCAGCTACAGAATTTACAGGAATTGTTAACATTACTTTATTATTATCTAGTACCATTCCCAAAATATAGACAGGAAAGGAAAGATTGTTTATATCATATATATCTCAACATCTCAATGATAAATAAAAATGAGAATTATATTAGCACATTGAGGAAGGGCCATTGATTGTCACTCACGAAAAATAAGGGGAAAATATTTGAAAGAATCTCTGTGAAACATAAACTGTATATCTAAGTCACAAATGCTTTCCTACAATTTATTACTTATAAGAAAATGCATACATCCAGCCTTATTTGGTACAGAGTGAGTATTTAAAGAAATATTAGAAAAACAGTAGTGTTAGGTATCACATTTATTGTATCTTAGGGAAAAATAAACATATCTGGGGTTAACATAGTGCTCTATATTGTCCTCTAAAGATAAAATGAATGATTGCCAAGGTAAATTTTCAATTGCACATCACACTAGTGGTAGATTTCATTACTGATCTATGACCCTAAATTTGATTATTTCAATACTAATTTCCACCAAAGTTACTATAAGTGCCAAAAACTTACCTTTGGTCTCTCCTACATGAAAGACACAGAGTTTCTTCTAATTACTTCCTAGGGCTATCCAAATAGAACTGCCCACTGCTGCTTGTAGTTGTATATCAATGTTAGATCAAAGGCAACCTGACTTCAAAAATCCCTTGGTTTCTACAGGATACCTGACAAATTCTTTAATAAGGTATTGGAGATCATTCGCTAACAGTCTGTTCTTCTTTTCCAATCTCACCCCCTAATACTATTCCCATTATATAACCTTTTGTGTGACCTTAATGAAGTATTGTAAATAATCTGAGCATGCCTTATGTTCTTACAGCCTTATGCTTTTGTACAAACCATCATATCTGGAATGTAATCACTCAAAATTACCTTGATCTTCTACCTTTAATTTTCAGCTAAATTCTCCTGTCAATAAAATCCCTACTCACTTTATTCTTTACCTATCTTCCACTTCTAGAAAGAATTAATAGCTCCCTTTTTAGTGCATTTAATTTATATCACTAGCAGAGCATTACAGTCAGCTATTAATATTTGACTCCTGTATTATTTTCTCTAAGAGACTGTGATCTTTGTGACAAAATCCTATATGTCATGCATGTATCTTCCATCAGAGTGAGCATATAATTCGGTAACAAGAAAGTGTACCTACTGCTTGATGTGTTGAGTTGAAACAAATTTCATTACTATGCTCAAGCTTAGTCTTCAAATATTTCCTCACAAAGCTAGCACAGTGGCTTACACATGGCAGAAACCAAAAATATTAATGTATGGAAGAATGAATAACTCCATTTCCTGTGGGAACTAAAACAGAGAGACAAAGAGAGGCACCCTGACTTGACCTCTTCCACAGAGATGTATACATGGATATGTATATCTTATTTAGAAGTAACAGTAGTGTGATTGTCATAGGAAACTTCTGACTCATGATGAATAGAGTTGCAATTATATTCCCCCCGATTTAAAAATGTTTTTTTTATTTTAAATAAGATCTATCAGCATCAACAACTCAAACACAGTTATGACTGTAACTTCACGAATGATAGGCTTTTATTGGCAAAACTGTGATGAGCCAAGTTAACTCAGTTGACTGGGTGCAGCTACTCTTAAAACAGCGACCAGAGTTTTGTAAATTTTCTTAAGATTTTGAATTATTTTTTACTCTACACTAAGCGTGAAAAAAAATTCAACGCACAGAATGTCAAACAACAGAAATGTCATGAAAGTAGAAAATTTCAGAAACAAACATCCTATTTTAAGGCAAAAAGGTTCGGAAATGAGAGCCTCCAAGTTTAAATGGTTTTTTTCCATGATAAGCATAATTTTAAAGGGCAAAGTAAAGTATATGGAGAAAGTAGAGAGTGCCAGATGGACACAATCAGCACGGATGCTATGTACAGACGCATGTGACTCCGTAATTTTGGGCGGCTATAGCACAGTACTGTAAACTGGATGGCTTATAAATAACATAAATTTATTTTTCACAGTTCTGGAGCCTGGAAAGTCCAAGATCAGGGTAGCATCATGGTCAGGTTCTCATGAGGGTCCTTTTACGAATTGCAGACTGACGGCTGGCTTCTTTCTCCCTGTGAAGAGGTGGATGGGAAAAGGGATCTTTCCTAGGCCTCTTTATAAGGCACTAATCCTGTTCATGAAGGCTCCACCCTTACTACTTAATCACCTCCCAAGGGACCCACCTGCTAATACCATCATCTTGGGGGTTAAGATTTCAACATATGAGTTGTGGAGGACACAAATTTTTATTCCACTGCAGAATGTGTGTATATCTATCTATCTATCTATCTATCTATCTATCTATCTATCTATCTATATATCTGTATATATGTATGTATACATATAATCAGATGCATGGCAAGGAGAAAAAAACTTTTGATTGCATGATGTACACTTAAATTCCACACACCTATATTCTTCTGAGCCAAGAGATGATGTTAGTAAAGGCATTAGTTTTCCAAAAAGTTAAGAATTGTATCAAGGATAAAAAGAACAGCCGGGCGCTGTGGCTCACACCTGTAATCCCAGCATTTTGGGAGGACGAGGCCGGTAGATCACGAGGTCAGGAAATCGAGACCATCCTGGTTAACACGGTGAAACCCCGTCTCTACTACAAGTACAAAAAAAAAATTAGCCGAGCACAGTGGCGGGCGCCTGTAGTCCCAGCTACTCGGGAGGCTGAGGCAGGAGAATGGCGTGAACCTGGGAGGCGGAGCTTGCAGTGAGCCGAGATTGCACCACTGCACTCCAGCCTGGGCAACAGACTGAGACTCCGTCTCAATAAAAAAAAGAACTGTTTGGGGGCATAAACAAAGATCATATTATTCTTCAGTGTTATGGGTGTGAATGTCCCCTTCAAAACTCGTGTTGAAACTAAATCCCCAACGTGACAGTATCAAGAGGTGGCGCATTTAAAAGGCGATTGGATCATGAGTGCTCTGCTCTCATAAGAGGATTCATTCATTCATAAATTAATGGATTAATGGGTTAATGGAAGATTAATGAGTTATTATGGGAGGGGACATGTTGACTTTATAAGAAGAGAGAGCACTGAGCTGGCATGTCCGCATGCTCAATCCCCTCACCATATGACGCCCTGTGCTGCCTTGGGAATGCCACAGAATCTGCACCAGCAAGAAGGCTCTCACCAGATATGGCTCCTCAACCTGGAACTTCTCGGCCTGTATAAGTACAAGAAATAAATTCCTTTTTTAAGAAATATAAATTACCCACTTTCAGGTATTCTGTTATAAGCAACAGAAAACAGACCAACGTATTCAGGAAGAATCAGCTTGGTATAATCACCATAAGACAGGACTCACAGTGAATGTATAACTATCAAGAAGAATTGCTGAAGGATTTTCCAGAAAAGTCAGCTGAACATGCGGAGTAAGAAGGCTTTTGCATGTAACAAGCACTTATTTTAAAACACCATTTTTGAAAATGCATGGCTGTCGAACAGCTACATTACTAAGGAAAAAAGTCAGATCCTAGTTATAAAGCAAACAAATTATTAGAGTCTCACCTAGGACTATCAATAAAGACTACTAATGGGTTAGAAGAGCAGGGGATTATTGCAAAAAAGAGAGTCAGGATGGAAATTTTCTATGCTAGCATGTATCATGCAAAGAATCTCAGAAACAGGCAAATTTAATGACAGTGACGATGCTTGGGATGGATGAGCTCAGCTTTCACTCTTCTTTGCTGGTGTCTTAGCTGGGTGTCCTGTCCCAGATGCTGCCTGTTTGTCACATGTCTTATTAATAACCTCCCCCCACCCTCTAACCACACATTTTTGTCTATACTCAAGAAATAACTAGCATTCTTCCAGTGGTCAGCTCTAGACAAATTTGTGTTGGTCATTTTTATTGACTAGGATCCACAAAATTTACAGTTACTCTTTTCCCTAATTTTGTTCAGCTGATCTTAAGGTCTTTTACTAAGTTTACTGTAACATGGTTTTGATTAATTCTTTCATATTGCTCATTGATAAAGCAAAATGAAAAAAAAGTATACTCATAAACAGATCAACCTTACACTTTCCACAACTGTGACTTTTCTTGAATGAACCCCTTCCCTTCCATTGTTTCCAACAGGAATTCAATGAGAAACATGAGATATGATCCCCAGGAGAAACAGATTCTTATACAACACTAAGAACATTTTAAAAGCCTGTGCAGTCACAAAGAGAGGATTCTTCTCTCTAAAACAAATTAGCCAAGAAGAGTCAAAGAATAAAGGAAGAATTATTTCCTCTTGAAAATGCACAAAACTCAGGTGATGCATATCCCATTGTTTTATCCATTTCAGCTGGCTAGACACCCTTTTTTTCTAAAGTAAGAAACAGGAAAATTCTGCTCACTGAAAAGAAAGCATTTTTTGTCATTTACATTACAGCAGATGCTCTGACTTACTGAACACAGCGAGGCACTTAACCTTTTCTTGTCCTGATCTACTCAAGAAAGAATCTGTTTATGGTTGACGATGGCCATTACTAGCAATGATTTCAGGTGAAGACCTTTAATTATTTTATCTTAGAACTGATGTACGATATATATGTGTCTACAGAAAAAAACAAAAAAATACTCCAAAAACATACCTAAGATTTGGTTTCAAAACAGCCTGATTTTTTGGTAATATCCGCAATTAAAGTCTCTGAAATGAATACAACTTCAGTTATGATCCACAACTCCCCATAGGATGAAAGCATAACAAGTGAGGCAACCAATAAAATAGAAACGCCAATTCTAAAAGAAAATAATAACCAGCAATTGGACACTAAAGTTGGCAAATGATCTATTTTATCAAGAGACATTACCATGTAAAGTAGAAATTAGTACTGCTATGGTGTGAATGTTTGTGTCATCCCAGAATTCATGTGTTAAAGTCCTACTCCCAAAGTAATTGTGTTAAGGGGTGGAGTCTGGGAGGTGATTAGATCATGAAGGCAGAATTCTCACGAATAGATTAATACCTTTGTAAAAAACGGCCCCAGGGAGGTGTTTTGCCCCTTCCAAAGCAAGAGGCCACCATCTATGAGAAAGAGGGTACTTTACCAGACACCAGATCTGCTGCCACCTTGATCTTGAACTTCCCAGCCTCTGGAACTGTGAAATAAATTTTTGGTGTTTACGAGCTACTCAGATTCAAGTATTTTGTTATAGCAATTTGAATGGACTAAGATACAAATAGATACTGCAGTCTTCTCTCAAATGTGGATTTGTCTAATGTCTACACCTAGTCTCATAACTTTAGGTTCACCTCAAGATAATTCTTTCCATATGTTCTTATCCTCTGCTTCTCTTTTTGAAGGCACTCCTTCTATCTTCCTATGGAGAGAATTATGTTGATAAACCAGGAATAAATTTCCTCTATGCTAATGCTTCTGAAACTTTAGAATGCATTGGAGTTACCTGGGAACCTTGTTAAAATGCAGATTCTGATTCTCAGGTCTAGGCTGGAGATAATGATTCTGCATTTCTAATTAACTCCCAGGTGGTACTGTTGCTGCTTGTCCATGGACTATTCTTTGAGTAGCATGACCCTGCGTGACTTGGTGTAGGAGAAATGCAGTATTGCATAGAGAAAATTACTAGCTTTGTATCTTACTGTAATTACAATATGAAACAAAGGGAACTTCAGTTATTATGATTCACAAAACCATGAGAAAAAGGAAGTCACAGCAAAGTGGACAAAATCTTCACATTTCTTGTTTGTGAAAGTTTTAAAACAAAGGTATTTCTCCAAGTATACTTTTGTTATCCATATAGTAGGGACAAAAATAATATCTACCTTACAATATCATGAGATGATTAAATGAGATACTGCCTTGAAGGCACTTACCATAGTTACTTGCACATAAAGGTTGAATATTCATTTACTACTGATGTTATTAGCAATATTGTTAATGTAACTATCACACTATCATCAAAATAGAATATTAAAGACCACACTAGGATTCCAATCCAGTGCATTCATTACACACAAGACAATTGAAGCCCCAGAAGTGAAAATGACTTTTCTTTGCTATTTTCCTTTATTTTTGCCCTCAAATACTCTCTCATCCAAGACTTTTCTCAGGTTATTTAACAATCAGTAGCAGAAGTAAAATGTGAATCTAATCATTTTTAACATAAGTAATTAATTCACTCACTTGTTCGTCAACCATTTGAGTGTCAACTGCCTGTCAGTTACTATGCGAACACAAAACGAGAACAGAAGATACCCTGTCTTCATGGAATATCCAAGAACTGTTTTCACCTACAGAGTCATTTAAATAATTATGCATAAAATTGCTCTAATACAGAAAAAAATGCTATATTGGAGGAGCACCAGAAAGACAAATGGAAGATGATACAGAATAATAGAAAATTAGGAGGAGTTTGCTTGGTAAGCATGGATGAGGAAGAGGTTTTAGGTAAAAGGAAGAGGATGTGCCAGGACAAAGGCCAAGTTGTAACACTGGTAGGAGCAGATATGCAGGCAGTTGCTCTATCACTAAGGGTTCTGCACAACACAAAAGTAGATGAGATTTCCTTGTAAGGCAGAAGTACTGAGTTGGCCACTATGAAACCCAATCCTCTGAAGTTTTGTTTCCCATGTACAATGTTTAAAACTTTTTGAATTAGTTGTCAACATTTAACAATTGAGACAATTCACATGAGTATCCAGCTTTTCAGCTTCCCTTGAAAATTCAGAAGATCATATCACACTCGGCATGTTGTTTCATGTAGCAGAGCTTAATTAGAACTGGGCGATGGTTGCCCCTTTTAAATGGCTTATCTGTTTTCCAGACTTATCTCCCTATTGATGTACACCTGACTTCTTCAGGCCTTTGAGATTTATGACCAGACAGCTCACATCATTGAACAGCATTGAACTGTTTAGAATTCAAGCTTCTTGGCCAGTGGATGATATACCGAAGTGATAGATTTTCTGAATACTTCCTCTATTGAGTAAGTTAGTAATTGATACCAAGAAGGTGCATTTTGGATGTGAAGACTTCTGCTGATTACTGACTAATCTCTCAGAGGCCAAAGTCATAAGCTGAATCTCCCTGGGCACAAGTTAGCATCCTTGATCCATGCCTACAAGCACAAATAAAGAATTACCATTAAGCTATCATCCATAATAAAAATAAATTTCAAAATAAAACATTCAAAGCAAGTCAGTTGTTTATTATGTTAATATTCAAATCTCTACATAAATAAAAAAGTAAACAGAATACATAAAGATAACCCCCGAATAAAACGTATACTTTAAAATGGGCTTAGATGGCTGGGCATGGTGGTTCACACCTGTAATCCCAGCATGTTGGGAAGCTGAGGTGGGCAGATGACTTGAGGTCAGGAGTTCAAGACCAGCCAGGCCAACATGGTGAAACCCTGTCTCTACTAAAAAAAAATACAATGGTTAGCTGGGCATGGTGGTGCACATCTATAATCCCAACTACTTGGGAGGCTGAAGCAGGAGAATTGCTTGAATCCAGAAGGCAAAGTTTGCAGTGAGCTGAGATTGCGCCACTGCACTCCAGCCTTGGTGACAGAACGACACTCATTTTCAAAAAAAAAAAAAAAAAGGCATAGAAAAAGAGCCCCAAATGTACATCGATTTGACAAACATAGCTTTTTAAAAAATAGTTCCATATACTAAATGCTGAAACATTTGCAGAATGAAAAAAAAGTCTTTTGGCCAGGCACGGTGGCTCACGCCTGTAATTCCAGCACTTTGGGAGGCCGAGGCAGGTGGATTTCTTGAGCCCAAGAGCTGGAGACCAGCCAGAGCAACATGGCAAAACCTCATCTCTACATCTAAATACAGAAATTAGCTGGGCTTGGTGGTTCATGCCTGTAATCCCAGCTACTTTGGAGGCTGAGGTGGGAGGATTGCTTGAGGCTGGGAGTCTGAGGTTGTGGTGAGCCAAGACTGAGCCAATGCACTCCAGCCTGGGAGATAAAGTGAGACTCTGTCAAAAAAAAAAAAAAAAAAAAAAAAGCCTTCCAAATATCCAGATACTTACGTGACTGTCCATAATCTTGAAGAGAATTCTCCCAACTACTTCAATTTTATAAAATCATCAAGTTCCACTAAGATATTGGAAAGCAGAAGGGGGCATTTTACTGAGGTTATTTATTTGAATGTTCAAAATGTATTTGTTTATTCATTTAGTATTTTAGAAAAGATGCAAGTACTTGTGTGTTTTTTGAAGGCATAATATATATGTATTTAACTCTGGTTTTGGAAAAATCTAAAAAGATATTAATGGGATTATTTCTAGTATTTGTTGGCATAGAATAAATGAGGATGATATTTACGCTTTTGGGCAACAGAGTAACAGGTTGCTGAAACTATGAACTAAGTATGATAGTCATGGAGAACTGTCAATATTATTTTAGTTTTTTTTTTTTTTTTTTTTGCTTTTTAAAGGGTGAATAAATTGTCTATTACTTTCTAAAGTTACATAGTCATGGAGAACTGTCAATATTATTTTAGTTTTTTATTTTTTGCTTTTTAAAGGGTGAATAAATTGTCTATTACTTTCTATAAGTTACATATATCTTTACTTTTTGGTGGTAGTTTTTGATTGACATTTTAGAATGCTATTGCCATGGAAAAGAATGATGACCTTCAGAAGCAGCATATGTGGTATTTATCAGTACATAAACCTAAGCATCTACATTATTTCTTTACAACATTGTTGAGGTATAACTGACAAAGCATAAAACTATGCATTTTAGTGCAATTAAAAGATTTTTAGTAAAGTTACTGAGCTTTGCAACCATCATTGTGATCCAATTTTAGAATATTTTCATCACCCTGATAAAATCCTCAAGCCTATTTATAGGTAATCCTCATTTCCACTCCCAGACTAGGCAACCACTAATCTATTCTCTGTGTCTTCAGATTTGCCTCCTCTGGACATTTCATATAGATGGACACATACAGTATGTGGTCTTTTTGTCTGACTTCTTTCACTTAGCATAATGTTTCTGAGTTTCATTCATTTTGTATGATGCATGAGTATTTTATTCTTTTTTATGGTATGGATATACCATATTTTTAAAATTTATTTACCAGAGTAAGCATCTATTCTATTTTTTCATTTAATTCACGATATTTAAACAGTTATTTTGTTGGCTCCACCTAAATTTTTTCAGATATCAAGAATGACAGCCTTAAGATTTCCCTGCTCTTAGAGAGGAATGTGAAATGCACATCTGGATCTTATCTTACCTCTAAGTTGGCCGGGTTCTGCTGACTTTGCATTCTGTAAACTAAACTATTTGCTAATTAACCAAATATAGTATAATTTAATTGTGACCCCAAATTTCATTAAAGTTTTGCAGGACACAAATGATGATTTTTTTTAGACACGGTCACACAAGCAGGGCCAACAGCATAAGCCACAGGGAAGGGATTTGGGGAACAAATTGCAAATGGAAAAATCCACTAATAAAAAGAGTATGTTTAAAGATATTCCACTTTTCTAGCAGAGGTCAGAAGGAGCTGTTTTGTTCAGCAAAGCTTTAATGCTTCATGAACACACAGAAAGCCAATCTCTGGCTAGTTAGAAATGCCAAGTTCACGCAATGGCAAAAAGAAATGTTATACCACTTATGGATTTGTGGGGAGAAAAACAAGAAAAAATATTACAAGATATGTTGATCTATATGCTAACAGGCTTTGGAAGAAGTTTCATTCTGCTTGTAATCAAAATGCTGATATTGGCTGACATATACTCAGAATGTGTAAACAGAAAATAGAGAAGCAAGAGAAGGTGTGGAAGACTAAGCAGAGTATTGTATAATTTATGAACCCCTGGAAAATGATAGAGTATAACAGAAAACAACTGAGACTCATTATCTGTGCACGACATAGAATACAGAAAGTTCCAGACTAGCACTCAAATATATCTTCATTATAAGCCGAATATACCTAATATGCAACTTATTTTTTTCCTAGTAATCATATGTTTTATAAATTTAATATTAGAAAAAAAGTTTTTCTATATATTCTGCTCTTTCCACATAATTTTGTTTTAAAGCAAAGGAAACCCTGGTTAAAAAGAAGTCAACACCAAAATCTTGATTCTTCCTTGACTTGTTTTCATTGAAGTTTTACACCAATGGTTTTATTTTCTCTGAGTCAAATCTAAGTTCTTAACATTTGTAAGTAGTAAAAGCTCTGCTTCATTAAACAAAGTCTTTGGAATATAAAATATCTCTATGCCATAGGTTGAGGGCAGTACTTCTGTCATGATACTCTCTATTAAATTGCTAGAGACAGAAATGGAGTTTTGAGGAAGTAAACTAATAGCATCATTTCATGGATGTTTGGAAATATTTTATTTCTCTTAGCAGTTACTTTGCTTTGGGATTAAGAGTTTTGATACTTTATTTCTAAAGCTATATAATCAATTTTCTTGTGTGTGAAGAAAAATCAATTCTATTATCTACAAGGCTCCTTCTTAATTTTGATTCTATTTTTATTCCAGATTCCTTCTAATGTGGTAAATGTTACTACTTGTTGCTGGTTTTCATTGACTCACTCTAGAGGTTCTTGGTCTGGAAAACTCTTAGTACATTTCTCAAAATGGTCCAGTCAGACCAAGTAGCTTTCAGCAATGTTAGTATGTATATTATTTCTAGATGCTATTCCTTCATTCAACTACTTTGAAATTAATCAATTCATCCAGTCATTTCACAAATACGTATTGAACACTGGCTATGTTACATGCCAGGTACTATTATATGCATGGGGATGGGGTAGGGAACTAAGGGGAAAGGGTATTTCTGTCTCATGGATATTACACTGTAGTGGGGGTACAACCAACATAATATAGGCAGGTAAAATAAACAGAATGTTAAAGAGGCACTAGAGATGAGATAAATACAAAAATTAGGGAAAGGGAATGGAAAACGTTAGGGTAAAAGGAAATGTTTTATAAGGAGGCCTACAGAGGGCTGACTAAGAATGTGAGGAAGTTGGGATTTGGCAGTATCTTGAGGGAAAACATTACATGAAAGAGATCATGAAGGCTCCGAAGCACAAATGTGATTAATAAATTCAAACTTATCCATAATCCAACCACATCTCACCACCTACTTTATTACTACCTTGAATCGTCCACCATCATCATTCTCCTCAATTACCGCAAAACTTCCCACCTGGTCTCTATCTATTCAATGCTGAGATCACATTAGCTACTTGGCTCAAGGGAAGAAGTACAGAGACCAGCCAGGACCCAGAACATAGGGGAAGCTGCTTGATGAAATTGTTAGTTTGGCGCAAAAGTAATTACGGTTTTTGTCATGAAAAGTAATGAATATATAAAGCAACAGGAGGAGATGGAATGAGGAGCTCGGCTTTGGACGTAGCTCAGCTAAGTGTCTTCAATACTCATCAGACATCCAGGTGGAGATGCACACTGACAATTGATTAAAAGCATCCAGAGTTTAGTGTAGATATTTGAATAGAAAAATTATGTTGGGAATAATCTGTTTATAGACAAAATTTGAAGCCACGAGAGTAGGTGGATTATCTTGAGAGTCACTGTAGGTGGAAAAGAATTGAGCTTCCAGGACTGAGCCTTGGAGCAATTCAACAGATAGAGGTCAGAGAAATGAGAAAACACTTACAAAGAAACTGACAAGGAGTTAGGATAAACATTAAAAGAAAAACCAGGCCAAGTGTGGGGCCTTGGAACGCAAAAGAAGACAGACTTGTAAGTTTTGTTTGCATTTCTGACTCAGTCGTCACCACCCTGATGGTGCTGAGCCCAGGAAATGGGGCCACCTATTCCTTAGCTGCCCAAGCCAATAGTATGACTTCGTTCTTTAACTTCCTAATCATTCACATTCAATCACCTTGTCCTTTCTATTCAACTGCTTAAGTGTTTCTCAACTTTGTTCCCTTTTCTTCATTTCCCTGTCAGCATCCTGGTTCAGAATACCATCATCTAGGACTATGATAATGAAAGGGTCTCCCAGCCTCACCAGCACCCACATCCTGCTAGTCCTTTTTCCCTTAATTCTGTCCTCTACAGGATGATCAGAGTGATCTTTCTGAAAGGTAAATCTAACAAAGAAGAAGCACTTCAATCACTTTCCATTGTCTTCAAAATCAAGTCTAAACTCAAGAGCTATTCTCTAGCCTCATGTCTTTCTTTATTGACCTCATACACTCTGGCCATTTAATCCAGCTTTTGATTCCTTCAAGGGATCAGCTCTGGCCTTGAGAATCTACACAGTTGTTCCCATGGAATGGAACTCCCATCTTCCCAGCTTTACCTAGCTTACTCCTACTCACATTCTAGGTCTCAGTTTAAATGGTATTTTTCTTGGGAATCCATCTGTGGCACTCCTTATCTGGGATTTTCAGCTGTCTTCTGAGCTCCTCACTTTAGCAATAATTATGCTGATTTTTCACCATTTATTAATTAGTTTGTATCTCCACTATTCTAACCATTAGCAGTGTCTTTCTTGGTTTGCTTTGTTTCCCAGAATATTGTCTGAAACACTGCAGCATTCAATAATTAGTTGCTTAATAAATGAAGAGATAAAATCTTACCTGCTCTTGCCCTCACCTGAATAACATAACTTCTAGTCTCCGGCAAAGTCCTCTTCTCTTTGTGCCTACTCAAGTACTTCTGGGAGTCCTAAAGGGATATTTCTCATGTACACACAAAAAAGTCTACCCCCACAAGGCAGACTTTGTCCAAATGGACACTGGGTCCCCAAGCATTTATCATCTCATCCTGGCATCTTATTTCTACCATGTTCTGCTGATTCCTCCATAGTCATGTAATGACAGAGGTGCTCTAGAACTACCATAGCACCTAAGTGCTCTATATGCCCAGCTGAAGTGAGTGAAATATTCATCCCTCCCATTCTGGGTTATCATAACTGGACCTAAGTGGAATTGCCTTTGTTCTGTGTTACTTCAACGCCATTGTGTAGATCTTTCTGTTCCTACCTGAAGCCTCTCTTTAAATGGGGTTCAAACTTAGTTCTCAGGGCCCAAGCTGTGGAACAAACTTCATACCATTCTCTTCATTGCCTTCTCTTCCTTTTTTTTTTTTTTTTAAGTCTCTAGAAACCCACAAGTAAAAACTTCGACCCATATGCTCCCCGTACACCCTCCCAATCCCCACTACATGAAAACCAAATCATAAACGTTGAGGTCTAGGGGACTGCTGACTATTCTAAAACTAAAACCAGGCTTAACCAGAAAATTATTTTTATTACCTCCCCTCTATAAATCTTCAGAACTGTATAATTAGATTAAAGGGGGGCATTGTGGATACAAAGCTTAGCTCAGGGTTAAACACAGAATAAGCATTGAATAATTGTTAACTTATAACTATAGCATATGTTAGATACAAAACATTTTTAAAATAAGAACATTAATCACACTCTTGTTGCCTAGAAAGGCTACAACTAGTACTCAACTCCTGCCATACCAGATTCTTGGAAATGTTTCTCACACTGAGTGATGCCTCACACTGACTTATCATCACTGTCTTTCTGTCCATGGGACTGTGGTTTACCTGGTTCCCCAAACTTGGAACCTTATAATGATTTCTGTATTTGTTCTGCTTTATAACAAATGCACACCAAATCTTACTGATACCTATAGCACGAAGCATTTCTTGACCTTTTGTCTTCATTTTCATTTCTTCTTCTCTTACATATTGGACCCTATGAAACTGTAGATTTTCACCACTGGCCTCCCTTCTTCTAATAGCAACAAGCTGTAGAAAAACATAATGATAGCCTCACTAGCTCCTTATCACATTTACTGTAAGATACGATTTTAAACAAGTGTTTTGGCCTGCATTTTTCTTTTATTAAACTGTTTCCACTACCTCTTTGTAAATGTAATTATTTAACTTCCTTCAACCCAAACCTTTCTAAAGATTTTCTTGATTGCATTTAGCCCAATATAATCTTTAATTCTCTTCTCATCTGAAATACCAGCTAACATACCATCTTGTCATATGTTACATATCAATGTTTCTTCTCCTATGAATTGATTTCTTGTGTTTCAAAGCTTATTGCAAAAAACTCAAAAGAAGTGAAACTTTTATTTATTTTACAGGAGTCCTACCATAAGCTCTAGCAGAGTGCTAAGCAGAGTCTGTGGTTAATGTTTTTTTATTGATGGATAGATTGAGGAATATAAAAAATCCAAAGATCAATATGCAGTTAAGCATTATCATCTTTATTAAGCATAGTACCGTGCTATTAAAAGGCTGCGGAACCTCTTCAGTGCATGGTTGACTTCTCAGACTTAGATGCAATTTCTTTTATTAAAATATTTAGCATGCTATGCAAGTCAGGAAAAATAATTCCCAAATCTCTCCATGTGTAAATATAATTTGCATGGAGCTGGCTTTGGAGATTATCATCATATTTCTTATTAGATCCACTTTCTGATCACTTTAAAATACACTTTATTTTAGTTGTCCTGTTGGAAAATTTCCTAATTAGACTGATTTTCTTTAGTGGAAATTTTGACTACCATAAAGTTCATAATAAACACTCAGAGAATATTTAACCCCAGGCCTAATGAATAAGTTGTAACCTAGTACCAGCTTCTAAAGACCATTTTGTTTTATCACAAATCTCTAAGGCTATTTTTAATTTGAAGGTAGAAGGTAAAACAAAGAGAAGTTCCTGATTTGCTCTAAAATATTTCTAGAGTTGGCAGAACGGTCCTCCAGTGAGGAGCCACCAGGGCCTGCCAATCTTAAAGTGGGTCTCAAGAGCCTACTGAAGTGCTGGCTTAAAGCTTAGAACATAATATTTATTACCACAGAGTGTCTTCTAACTGACTTCAACTCTAATACTATAAATGTCAAGTTTCAACTGTTGGCCAGCTTGCTGCTATCATAGCATCAGCATTCACATATTTCTATTCGATTAACAATAATAGAAAATGTATGGTAATAGTCAATTTCCATATAAGCCTTTGGTTGCTCCTCATACCTGGACTATAACTAGGGGGCGCTTTTTGCTCATTTGTTTACCTCGATCCCATTTATGGTATTTATTTTCAAGGATGAATTGCTTTTGGTCATTGTTTTTAATCTATATCAAATACTCATGCCACTTCCATTTCAGGGTCACAAAGAATCACTTATTTTTCCAGAATCTTTGACTGTTTTGAGATTTCCTAAAGCAAGCATGTTTTTATACACAAAAATATTTCTGAATGGAGAGGCCAGACATGATGTATGGCAGCCCATCCATTTACTTAGATGGATCTATATGCTAGGCTGCTTTAAAGGGCAGTAAGATGATGGTGTGCAATCTAGCAAAAATATAAAGTATTTAATATTATTCAATGTTATTAACATGCTATTTCAAGAAGTACAAAATATGAACCAAGTCTCAATTGTATGCCCACAATTAAGTGTGTGTATTTGTGTGTGTATATATGCACATATGTAGGTTTTTTTTTTTTTTTTCCTTAACATGCACTTGAGTTTCTTGGTTCATCCCTTATCTCAGGTTATGGACCAGAGACAAACCTCATTGTCTGATGCTCTTGTGTAATATTGCTTTCTAGGGGTATGGCTCTTATCTCTGCTTCTAGAATGCCTTGGAAGAATATTGCCTTGAGAATGCTGTTCACAAGGGTTCTAAGTTTTCAGAATGCTGTCCTCATCGACTAAGTCAGTGACACGCAAAATGAGACCAGACTTCTATAGTCACACTTATGACAAAAGGCATTTAGACTGAAATCCTGATGCTGCTGCCCCGTCATGAAAGCTACTGTTCATTGCAGTATCCCTACCACTGCCTACACTGTGAAGTGTCCTGCTAGATCAGCTGTGGGGCTTTGCCATTTCTGTAGCCCTTCTCTTAAATTGAAAGCTAATGGGCACGACGTGTCTTCGAGGAGAGACTGAACTAGATATGCCTTGGGATATTCATGTCAACAGTAAATGTGAAGGCTAGTGGGCACTTAAATGTTTCTAAATAAATTTACTTTTTTAAATTTAATGAAACCTAAAAGATTTCTTAGAATTTTGGAATCCATTGTTCAAATTGAGTGGTACTTATGGACAATAATTGGTGACTGTGGCTATACCTGTCTCTGTCGTATCATGACATCCAATGTCATGATTCTTGGTCTTTGCCTTCACACTTCCAAACTTTCAGCCTTCTTATCACCCCATGCTTCTCAGATTGAAGTAAGGTGGTATGAGGAATTAATGCTAGACTGAGTAACTCCTAAAAACGAATGTTGTTGCTTCATATTTTACTCTTGCAATTCTCTTTCATACCTTTGTAGTTGTTGGAATATTTTTAAGACTTTATGTAGCAAGATAATGTTTGACATGTATATTTTACCCTCTATTTTCTTATATTGTATGACCATTTCCCCATTTCATCACCTAGGTCTTTTACGTCAGAGCTTCAAGAGACATAACACCACCTCAGGAAGTAGAAAAAAGCTAGGTGGAAATTCCTGCCTTTGAGGTTCAAAAGTCCAGGCCTTAGAGGACTGAGATGAAATGCAAGGTAGGACCACTTGATGTGAAACAGTGACTTGCCGTTTCCAGGTCTGTGGGAAACAGGGGGAAGTAAAGGATGCTAAAAGTGAATGGATATATGTGCCTGAGAAAGGGAGCCCTGTGGCTTGATCTGTGAAGTGGGCTCCAAGTTAAGGAGAGATGAGAGGAGTTTCCCTGGGAAAATAGTGGAATCTGATCCTGGAGGGAAAGTCTGCTTTGCTTCCTGGATCGAGTCCCAGGAGAGCTGGTGAGATGCCAGAAATAATATGGCAGTACACAGTACTGAGATAAGGGGAACCCAAAAGAACCTCACTGCCTTCCCTTGGCCAATGTGGTAAAAGAGTAACATTTACATGGCTATCAAGGACCAGATCCAGAAGAACCCTCAAAGATGGAATTGAAAACTGACTCAGCATGGACAACGGATATGCAAACCGTATGAATGAGAGACATGTGACAATGCTGGGAGTAAGAAGTCCTTGCTCACAGCCCTGGAAATCCTACGACCATCACACAGTCTTCCCTAAAGGTCTAGAAAAGCTTCTGAGAATTTATACCTAGTCCATGGAGGAAGGTGGAGAAAAATGAGGAGTCAACTGAGTTTAAACCAAGATAAGAGCATAGATTAAAACTTAAGCTAGGCTCTTGAAAAATAAATAATGCTATATTTGCTACCCATCTGAGGAGTTAGGTTGCAATCCATATCAGCTACATATATACGAATTAATTTTTAAATAATCACATTTCTGTAGAATGCACAGTATAATTATTTAGATGATATTTACACATGGGCAATCAGACAGAGAGGAACAATCTATAGAAATAAGTTGGCTATCTGCCATGGGTAAAATAGCGTACTAGGTGTCTCACAAATATTTAGTATTCTTATGAACCATACATATTATACACATTTCACAGGATAGAGAACCAAGGCATAAGGAGTGATTAAAGGGTGAAAGAGCTAGGATTTACTGTTATGCTCATATATATTTGGAGACCCTCAGCTCTTTTTCATTTACCACTTAACAAAGACAGGTTAATTGAAATAGTCAGATAATGGTAGGAGATTAAAAAAAAACAACCCACTAGCTTTTTATCCAATATCATGAAGAAAATTGCTGAGGTTTCCCACTTATCTTTAAATGTGCACATAAAATATACTGATACCTAAATAAAAAATTTCTCCATTATCATACTAAGAAATTTCTTAAAGGATAATTAAACTTGCCTTTGAAAACTGACCACAACTTTTTGATTCTAAATGTATTTAATAAGAGGATTAAATAATGGACAGAGAAGTTTTTTTTTAAAAAAAGCGAATATGAAAATAATTACAGAAATGGCTCCTAATCTACATATTGATTATTTTGTAATATATTTTGAGAGGCAAATACTGGACTCTGCGTTTCAGATAGAATTTAAAACACAAAAGAAATATGTGAAACTTAGAATTTAATTATCTGGATTTTACTCTGCTACTGCCTTTTAAACTGTAAGCTCTTACAATGGGTTATCAGGTCATTAGCATGAAGGAGATGTAAATTTCTTTCCACAGCTAATAAATTCTAGTTAACAATTAATAAAATAACTGAAAATAATGAAGGAGCTGGAAATCTCAGAAATCAGTGACACTTTGAAAATCTTGTTTACCAGAATTAGTGCTAGATCTAATGGAAACAAATTTGTTATTTATATAATCCAGAGGTGACAGATAACAACATGCAATTGTGAGTCAAGTAAGAAAAATCGTTACTTTAATCCAAAACATTCTACAAATCAATCAACACAACAAATTATCAGTGTGATAATATATTCAACACATTTGACATTTACATTAATTGGAGGTAATGAAGAAAATATTTTTTGTTGTTTGTTGGATGAAGTTAAATGGGCTGGAAATGCATATGAATAAAACATCATTATTCCTCTCACTGTACACCTGTTCAAATTTCTATTGACAATTTGATATTTTTATTAGAGCCCGAATGGAAAGACGGCAAGCACAAACGACAATTTTTCACACTCACAGGATAAAAGTAAACAAGCAGTGTTTTTGCCCAGCTCTCTTAAACCACAGCACCATGACAAGTGCTTAACTAGCCCCCAAACACTGCCACTTAGTCATGACTTCTGGTTTTATAAATTATTTACACTTTGCTAGGTATGAGGCTGGTGGAAAATGCTTTTCTTAGCTGCTTGATTGACAGTATAATTATACTGTGTTTTTGTTTAAAGCACTGTTATGCAGAATTGTAACGCCATAAAAAGTAAATAGGAATTTTATGAGCTTTTAACTTTGACAAGGTCATGCTGAAGTGTACCAAAGAGATGTCATGAAAAGCCATAACCATTATTAGCTGTGTCCTATAAGTGCCATTGCACCTCGAAGCTCCATTTGGGTTAAAACATGTATTCACCACTATCCACCTCAGCAGAGGAACTGAGGGATGATGTAAACCACACAAGAAGCAGTAACACTTAGTCTTTTAAAGTTTCCTTCCTCCTCCTTTAACTGCAGCCTGGTTAACAGGTTGAATTTTATAAATATAATAAAATGAGATACGAAAGCAGTATGAAGAGTTTTAGGTTTAATTTTATTTTGGGTCATGTCTTATCACATCTAAGAGTTTTTTTTCTCTTTTTCCCATTTGTTTTTCCTTATTGATTTTTTCTCTTCTTTTCCTTTTTAATTTTAAGCATGCTAAGGTGGTGGTGGTGTTAGTGGTGGCAGTGATGACAGCAGCGGTGGTGAGCATCAGTCATTGTTACAACGTCAGTGTCACTAGCCCCACAGCTATCAGCCTTGAGTTCTCATATGGTGTCCCACATTTGCCTCAGAATAAATGCCGACTCTTTTAAAAACTGCAGCGAGATCTTCAAAATAAATAGAACAGATGGGGTTTTAAGGTCTTTCCCAAAAGGCCCATATACCATGCCAAATTCAATTTATCTAACTTGGCAGTAAGGGAGTGCTGCGTCAACCCAGTTGGGATTTGAACTCTGGGTTCTCGCTGATTGCTTACACAAAAGTTGTTCTTCGTGTAGAATGGGGCCTGAAGGTTGGGTTGGATAAGGTCTTTTCTTTTACAAAATTATTTGCTTTTTCATGGCGTGTTTGTCAGCAATGTTGGTTTTGATCTTGTTTTCATCTCCTAATAATTCTGATGATATCCAAAATCTTTGGAATTGGCCTCTTTCTCATTGTACCAACAAGATGAATACATTAATATTTGTCTTATGCATCCTGCTCCAGCTTTGGTACTGTGACAACATACTTTTTCATTTCTCTCAAGTCATTTATTCTTTGTGCTCAGCCTCCATGACCGCTATAAGAAAATGAGAAAGGAGCACTGCATGATGATGGTGGTATTGGCAGGGCACAAATGTCACTTCAGACTTTCTTGTCAACCTGTATTCCAAATGCTGCCCATCTTGGCTAAGAATGAGTGATTGCCCAGCGGTGATTCTTTTGATCCACCATCTAGGAGTAAATTGTTCTGAATAATGACCTACTCCATCTTTCCCACTCAGAATATATATTACAAGATGCCTAGAAAAATACTATTTCAACTCAGTTGTAATTCAAGATCACCATAAATGCGAGGCAGAAATCTTGGAGTCTTGGGCCTCTTAAACGTGAAATAGGGCTACGAGTCAGAGTCACGCTTCTGACAATTTTCTGGGTCCATTTGCTTTCAAAATTCTGGTGGAAAGTAAATCTGTATAGTAACTACAACAGAAACATCATGGGAAAACATTATGTGTGTGTGTGTGTGTGTTGGGGGGGTCATTTTTTTTTTTTTCTTTTTTTTGAGATGGAGTCTCCCTCTGTAGCCCAGGCTGGAATGCAGTGGCGCAATCTCGGCTCACTGCAAGCTCCGCCTCCCGGGTTCAGGCCATTCTCCTGCCTCAGCCTCCTGAGTAGCTGGGACTACAGGTGCATGCCACCACACCCGGCTAATTTTTTGTATTTTTAGTAGAGATGGGGTTTCACCGTGTTAGACAGGATGGTCTCGATCTCCTGACCTTGTGATCCGCCCGCCTCGGCCTCCCAAAGTGCTGAGATTACAGGCGTGAGCCACCGTGCCCAGCCTGCGGGGGGTAATTTTACTTTTGCAATATTTCAGTATGAAAACGTAAACAGAAATTTGTTTCCTATGGTGTACTGGTACAAGACAGTATAATAATTTGATTACTTGTGAAACTAAATTTTCTCTTCCTCATATGCTTGAGTGGATTAATTTCAGTTCTTCTCTATCTCTGCAGCATAAAGAAGGAGAGATAAATTACCACCTTCTCTCATGTGGTCTTGCTAGAAGTACACAAGTCTCATCTGCTATTCCCAACTCATCTTGGAGGATGTTTACAAAGGGGTCCTTTAGATGCAGTGCAAAAGTCCCTACAGAAAGATGAAAGGTTTCTAACTTTGAGATTGTACCTGTGATGGTGTCAGTTTATAGACTTTTCCTTAAATACAAGAATAGGTTTCACTCTCTTGTTTTATACAAAATTATAAATATGTGTGTGTTCGTATATGTACATACAAATCTATATGTGTGTATATATATAAAACATGAACACATACAAATATATCATAAATATTTATCTTGTGGTTATATTTATATGTACATAATTCAAACTTGCTGATATTGAGTTACATGTTGAATGTGGGAAGAAATATTATTTTCATACGTTCTAATGTAATCATTTCTGGAAAGTTATACATTATTCAAAATGTATCTGTCATGTAACAATATATTCAAGAGAGGGACATCTGTAAGTTCACAGTCCTCATTCCTTCCTTGCATATATGGATTCACCTATGGAATAGCACAAATCTTTGCATGACACTTAAATCATCTAATTTCCTCCTATTGGATACATGTGCACAGGGAAACCCTTCCAGGTATTTTATATAATCAGATGGTTTCAATATATGCCAAATGTGGGCGACATTGTACTTAGTTCACAACTGGGCAGTGGCAATACACTTCCGTGGTCAGGATCATTAGTTAGTTTTCTTACCTGTCCTTTTAATCATCACACCTAAACTCTTTTAGTTGAAGAAATCACTCATGTTTTGATTAACTGGTTTAGTCTTCCTGTAAATGTAGCAAAGATTATGAGGAATGATTCAAAAGTCACCTTGAGAAGAGCTGAATACTGACCATCTGCATACTTAAGGTTTTATCTCTAAGCTCTGCCTGTATGTTCCCTTGCTAAAGGGTTTTGACTAATTAAAATTTATTCTCAAAAAAGAAAATAAAATCACTGAGAGTGGATGAATTGCAATGTCATCAAACTAATGTCAACTGCATTCTATAAATAAGATATATTTTTGGTAAACACTTTTTCTCAGGTCAACTGTAAAAGCTGGAACATCTTTACTTGATGTACATGTTAATTAACATATATTTGCAGAATGCCTACTTTGCTAGCTGTTTATATAAATACAGCAGAGAAAAATAGGTACGAATCCTATCTCATGAAGTGGTAGCAATGTGCCACAAACAGCAATCGATATTCCAAACTGCTTTTTTTTTTTTTTTTTTTTTTTGAGAAGGAGTCTTGTTCTGTCACCCAGGCTGGAGTGCAGTGCCACTATCTCGGCTCACTGCAACCTTTGCCTCCTTGGTTCAAGCAATGCCTCAGCCTCCCAAGTAGCTGGGATGACAGGTGTGCACCACCATGCCTGGCTAGTTTTTCTATTTTTAATACAGCCCAGGTTTCGCCATGTTAGCCAGGCTGGTTTCGAACTCCTGACCTCAGGTGATACACCCACCTTGTCCTCCCTAAGTGCTGGGATTACAGGCGTGAGCCACCGCGCCCAGCCCAACAGGCCCCAGCATGTGATGTTCCCCTCCCTGTGTCCATGTGTTCTCATTGTTCAGCTCTCACTTATGAGCGAGAGCATGCAGTGTTTGGTTTTCTCTTCCTGTGTTACTTTGCTGAGAATGATGGCTTCCAGCTTCATCCATGTCCCTGCAAAGGACATGAACTCATTCTTTTTATGGCTGCATAGTATTCCATGGTATATATGTGCCACATTTTCTTTATCCAGTCTATCATTGATGGGCATTTGGGTTGGTTCCAAGTCTTTGCTATTGTGAGTAGTGCTGCAATAAACATACGTATGCATGTGTCTTTATAGTAGAATGATTTATAATCCTTTTGTCATATACTCAATAATGGGATTGCTGGGTCAAATGGTGTTTCTTGTTCTAGATCCTTGAGGAATCGCTACACTGTCTTCCACAATGGTTGACCTAATTTACACTCCTACCAACAGTGTAAAAGCATTCCCATTTCTCCACAGCCTCACCAGCATCTGTTGTTTCCTGACTTTTTAATAATCGCCATTTCTAATTGGCATGAGATGGTATCTCTTTGTGATTTTGATTTGCATTTCACCAATGACCAGTGATGATGAGCTTTTTTCCTATGTTTGTTGGCCTATGTTCTTCTCAAAAGAAGACATTTCCTGTTCATATCCTTCACCCACTTTTTGATGGGATTGTTTGTTTTTTTCTTGTAAATTTGTTTAAGTTCTTGGTAGATTCTTTGTCAGATGGGTAGATTACAAACATTTTCTCCTATTCTGTAGGTTGCCTGTTCATTCCGATGGTAGTCTCTTTTGCTGTGCAGAGGCTCTTTAGTTTGATTAGATCCCACTTGTCAGTTTTGGCTTTTGTTGCAATTGCTTTTGGTGTTTTGGTCGTTAAGTTTTTGGAGCTCGATATTTTTATTAACACTAATGATCACTATTTTTGCTTTTAGAAGGTGTATCAGTGAGGTTTCCAAAAAAATTTAAAAATTATTAGCTTATATTACCATCATAAGATGATAAAGTGAACTTCAGCTATGGTTTAGTCTAGAAGCTCAAATTGCTTTTTAACTCTGCCTTTCTGCATGTGTCAACTTCAGGCGCAGAATGGCTTTCTCAATACCATCAAGCAATGGCTACACCAATTTCCCATGTTTGTTCTTTTTTTTTTTTTTTTTTTTGAGACGGAGTCTCGCTCTGTCGCCCAGGCTGGAGTGCAGTGGCCAGTGGCGCAATCTCAGCTCACTGCAAGCTCCGCCTCCTGGGTTCACGCCCTTCTCCTGCCTCAGCCTCTCTGGGTAGCTGGGACTACAGGCGCCCGCCACCACGCCCGGCTAATTTTTTGTATTTTTTTTTCAGTAGAGACGGGGTTTCACCGTGGTCTCGATCTCCTGACCTCGTGATCCGCCCGCCTCGGCCTCCCAAAGTGCTGGGATTACAAGCGTGAGCCACCGCGCCCGGCCCCACGTTTGTTCTTAAACCACTCTGTGAAGAAAAAAAAATGAGGCTTCTTTTATCCCCAAATCGATGAAAATTTCTGTACTTCACTCTGATAAGAGCAGTTTAGGTGATATGCCCATTGCAGAACCCATGTTTGAGCAAGAGACATGGAACTATATTGCTGAGATTATAGTGACCAGGGCTCTCTGGAGCCAGAGCTGGGCTCTGGCACGCCCTCCAAACTGATGCTGCTACATGATATAGCAGTGGTAAAATAGATTCTGAGGAGACAACCCTGGCATTCAATATGGAAGAAAATACTGAGATAGAAATTTAAATCATTTCCTTGAGCTAGAATATAGTATTAACTCTAACCTTTGCCAAGATGTTGCTATTCTTTCTCTGGCATATTTTTTCCTCAAATTGGGTGAATCAGAAAGAATATTATCACTAAGTAAGGAAGAAAAATTATGATGTTCCCATTCTTCTGCATCATAGAAGCTGTGGGTCATTTAATTTCATTGCAGCTATCAGAAAGTGGCAGAACAGGTGAATATTAAATGCAATTACCTTTACTTATAGGGCACATACATGATCAAAGTCTACTTGTCTTACAACCCAGAGTGCAGGTGACAATGTTATGAATTTTGCAAAAGTCAGCATGAAGGGCATAGAAAAAAGTTTAGCTAAATGTGGACCACATATGTACACAGAATGTGATGCTGAGTTAAAGGAAATGATGGCAAAATTCAAGCTGGTGTGATTGGATGACGAACCGTATAGAGGTGAGTCATTTGAATGCAATGTTCCAGAAACAATCAGTGAATTTCAAATCAGTACCTTTGGCTTCTGACCAAAAAGGAACAATGAGAAGTCTCCGACTGTTTTAGGTGGGAGGTTTAGCTTCCTTGTGGCATTCACTACCACGCAGTACTACAGGACAGAGGAACTACTCAGAGGATTGGAGAAGATATTGCACCTAAGTTCTACTTAAAAAAAAGAAATAAAAAATCCCTAAGGAAGAAATTCTAGGCTGTGTGAATCACTGCAGTGCTTTATATAAGATAGAAACTTCTTAAGCATGATGGTTAAGGGATTGGGTTTTGGAGTTGGTTCTAGCATGAACAGCTGAATTCCTTATCTATAGAATAGGGATGAAAATATAATGTACCCCTGAGCATTGCTGTGAGAGACAAATGAGATAACACTCATGTTGGAGCATGTCACCAGATGAAATATAGAGAGGCAATAGTTTTTTTTTTTAATTTTTAATTTTTTTAAGATGAATCTTGGTCTGTCGCCCAGGCTGGAGTGCAGTGGCATGATCTCGGCTCACTGCTACCTCTGCCTCCCGGGTTTGAGTGATTCTCCTGCTTCAGCCTCTCAAGTAGCTGGGATTATAGTCACTTGCCACCGCACCCAGCTAATTTTTGTATTTTTAGTAGAGACAGGGTTTTACCATGTTGGCCAGGCTGGTCTCGAACTCCTGATCTCAAATGATCTACCCTCCTGGCCTCCCAAAGTGCTGGGATTACAGGATTGAGCCACCACACCTGGCCTGCCAATAAGTATTTTTAAAGTAATTTTCTTATTGTTACTCCTTCTTTATAGGTATTGTGTCATTTATACTATTAAAAGTAGTATCGAGTCCATGGTGGTGTGCAAGTGTGGACCTCAAAAGCTTCTTGTTTCTCTCCAAATTGACCCCCCATCTCAATCAGGTTTTAAACAATCTTGTGGGTCTGAGTGTGATGCTTAGGGATTGATGCCTGCCTCCCCTCAGAAGATGAAAACTAGGGCCTCCAGCAGCGAGGCAGTTACAGTAAATGAATGAATCATTCTATTTACACTGTGGTGATTGGGAGACTGTGTGCCCACCTGAAGGGGGCAGGTTCTAGCAAGCCTTACCCTCAGTTGCTATTGTGAGAATATGAACCCAGAATTGCCAGATCTTCGTTTTTCAAGACAAGCTAGAAATTATTAATTTTTTAAAATGTAAAATGTCCTCATTTAAATGAAAAGAAAACAGACGATGTCAAATAACAACAGCGTGCAAGCCGGATGTGGCTTGTGGGATCCCAGTTTCCTCTATCCATTCTTTGGGAAATTATAATAGTGAGATTCAGATCGGTTTAATCAGAGTTTTTCCCTGTAACATTTGCCTTGAAGTTCATGCTGCCACTTGTTAATGTTTTTTTTTTTTTTTTTTTTTTTTGAGACCAGAGCTTCACTCTGTTGCCCAGGCTGGAGTCCAGTGGCACGATCTCTGCTCACTGAAACCTCCACCTCCCAGGTTCAAGTGATTCCCCTGCCTCAGTCTCCTGAGTAGCTGGGAATACAGGCATGTGCCACCACGCCTGGCCACTTTTTGTATTTTTAGTAGAGACAGGGTTTCGCCATGTTGGCCAGGCTGGTCTCAAACTACTGACCTCAAGTGATCCACCCATCTCAGCCTCCCAAAGTACTGGGATTATAGGCATCAGCTACCGCGTCCAGCCTTGTTATTCTCTTCTAAACCTAAAGCTCAACCTGTGCATTTTGACCTGCAAGTTTTTGGTCATCAAAATGACTAACTCTCTCAAAAACTTTCCAATTTATGACTTCTAATCGTTGGCCAAGAACAGGAGTGACAAACTCAAGTACTTCCAGAAGCAAGGCATTTAAAGCTAATATTTCAAGCTCTCTGGATATAAAAGACTTATAAAACGAGAGGTAGAGACTGTGAGGTGTGCAGTGGTGTATACCTCCCCTTAGAGGAGAGTGACACATTTATTCTCCAAGGTAGAACACTTTGAAAATAAAGAGTGTTATTAATAATTATGCCATATTAATAGGTATAAAAAGGGACTATCTTGGGCAAACTTTAGTGCACAATCATCCCAGGAGGTAATGACCTCTCAGGCTTAGAAACTTCGCACATGGTATCTTCAAGAACTCCTGATTCATAAAGAGAAGCCAGGAATGTGCATTTCATGGCATACCCTCTAAATTTTAAAACATTTCATGAGGTTTTAATTAATTTATATTTAAAATTTAAAAATACACAACCAAACCCACTGCCCAGCTATACCTGTCAGCCGGATCCCACCTTCTGTCCTCTAGTTTACAACCTTAATACCTGACATTATAGGTTATATCATCTTTTTTTCTCCCCATATGTGTTTGTTTTTGTACCTTGTTTGGGACAGTCTTTTGATTTGACTGCAGTGCATGTAAACATGACTTCTACCCATCTCAATCCTTAAACCTGATCTCTGAAGAATAAACTTGCTTCTACCATGTCTCAGATCCACTTTAGCCATCTACTTCTAGGCTCCTGCTTATGGTGACTTTTAACTATGCCCATTGAAAATGAGGTACTTTCAGCCTCACCTTTGTAATCCTGGTCTTTAGGTCTCATTGTCAGTAACAGGTGCTTTGAAAAGATGTCCTTTAAAACTTTTACTTCTATTCTTTGGCAGAAAGTTACCTTTGTCAAATTTACTAAATATAAGACAATTGGGAAACATAAAATAAGTATAGTCCTATATCAATAAACCTAGAACTGGCACACACAATTTTATAAATAAATACGGTTGCTGTAAAGTCACCACAAAGCTGAAAATTGAGTATAAAATATACCAGCAATGGTAAATATAAGATTAGTGAAATTTTCATAATTGCACTATTTTGTTAGGAAATTAAGAAATTTTCAAAGTGAATCTCTCTGAATGTTAGATTTAATACATGCATACTCTAAAATAAACTCTCAGCAAATGAATAAATGCATCAGTGAAAGCAATACAACTTCCAGAGTTAAATTTGTGCTTATATGATGTACAGTGATTTTACTTGCATGTACATATTTAATAGGTGTGTAATCTTCTAGTTTGAATGAGAGTCATCATATATGCAGGCACCAAGAATTGGCAAAGAAAATAAACATTAAATTGGGTTTAAATGTTCTTCAAAATTGATTATAGCAAATTACCCAAACTAAAGCTATATTTAGAAGTAAACCTAGGAAATCTTGTTTTGGCAGATGATATCGGTCTCCTGACTAAAGATGTACAAATTCTTTCCTGAGGGCTTAGAAGAGTGCTTCTGGAGCCAAGGGGCAGAGCTAGGGAGACTGTTTTGATTCACTGTCACAGTCAAAGTTACACACCAATAAATTTTATATTTTGATCCAAGAGTTCAGTTTCAAGTAGGTGATATTTCCCAGAATTCAAAAACTAGTAGGCATATTTTTTTGACTGTCTACTTGATCATAATTGGCACATGATGAAATCTTTCCCTCAGTTAGCACAGGTTGAAGTATCTGAACTTCGAAGACTTTGATTTATCTTTATACACCTCTCATATTCCCTTACTACACTCTGTCCTATATCTCTTCATAGAAAGCCTCAACATTTCCATATGAGTTAAATTTTCTTGTCTACTAGATCTGGTTAGGTCTTCAAATGGTCTTCAGTATGCTGTTAGCACTCTTTGTGTTTTCAAATATGATTAGAATTAATTTTATTCTTATATTGTATACCTATATTCTTATTCTCATATTCTATCCCTATAGAATATTCTATCCCTATAGAATATGAGAATAAAATTAACATATAAATAATATATTGTATTCTGGCATAAAATATAAGAATTGATATATATACATCCTTTCATATATATATGTTCACTTATGTATGTATACATAAGCCATTAACAGGCAATGTTCTAGGTTCTATGAATATAAAGATGAATATAAATAGTAGCAGCCTTCACATAATCATAACCTGGCAGAACAAAGTACATGGGATTATAAATTAATAACATAATAACCACTACTTCCACTACTGCCAATAGCAAATTTACATGATCTAAGACTTGCTAACTGAATACTATGTGTCATTACTCTGTTCGTTTCCCTATAAACTGATTATTATTTGGCATTATCTGCTCATTTCATAGATATAGGTTATTTAGAGACGAGGAAACTGAGGATTAGCAATTTAGAAATTTATTCATTAATAAGTTGGGAGGTCAATTATTGGAATCCAGGAAGGCTGACTCTGAATCCTTGGTACTTGGCTGCTATGGGACTCAGGCAAAGAAACAATTAATTACACATGAGAGAATTAGGAAGATTTCACAGAAAGGATTTTTTTCTATTTATTTTATAATATATATTAAGTACCTATTATGAACTGGGTGCTGTGCAAGATGCTGAAAGGACACATAAAAATAAGACACAATGTCTCCCCTTAAAGTGTTCACTCACTAGTAGGGAAGATGGTCTCATTTAAAAAAATGACTGACAGGGAGATAAGGGCAATAATAGAGACATATGGAATGAGGGCAACAGGGAGCCAGGCACCTGCTTGAGTGGGTGAGGAATGGCTTCACAAGGAAAAGACAAGTCCTACTGAGACTTGAAAAATAAGTTAGAATTGACAGATGGCCAGAGTGTAGTTCATTTGTGGCTCAGCATGTGGAAAGGCATGGAGGTTTGAAATATCATTTTATATATGGGAATATTGAAGCTGGGACTTTAGTGGATGTGAGGAGCTTCCTGAGTCTAGTTGGGTAAGTAGGACAAGATCAAAGTAGTCTTTGGGTAGAAGTATAACATGGTATTCTTTATAGTCCTTATTACTAAAGACTATAAAATTGTATCCTATATGGTATGTGGAGCCATTAAGAAAGTAATCTGGGGTGGTGGGAGGATGGTAAAATAACCACGTGTGGTTTTAAAATAGGGCAAGAGAGCAGAGAATTAGTAGGATTTGTCTAGGCTCCATAGTGAAGAAAAGTACTTCAGAAGGGGCAGGGAGAAGGCACAACAGAATGACACCATATGATAACTTCAAGGAAAAATGAGTAATGCAAATGGCAGAGGGAGGGACTGAGTGAGACTGAATAGGTTGACTAGGGTAGATTTTAAAGGACATTCAATTCCGTGCATAGGAACTGTTTTGTTCTAGAAGAGATGTCCAGAATAATAATGTGACCATATCTAGCTTTTAGAAAGATAAATCTAGTGGAAATCAAGAGCAATGATTGTCGCCAGACAGCCCAGCCAGTAGCTTTTGTGATAGTCCAGGTGTGAGCGAAAAAGAATCAAAAATGAAGTAGCAAGTAAAATGGAAACACGATAGTAAATTTCAAAGGATTCTATGTGGAAACATTATGACTTAGTATAGAAAAGGACATGGTGGGAAACAGGGCAGAATTAAAGACTATTCTAATGTTTGCCTATGTATTCTAGTCATGAATTGTCTTGTACTATAACATTTGTAATGTGTAGATGATCTATCTTCTCAAATTGTTTATATTAAAAAAGTATCTTGTTTAAATTAAAAGTGGATCAAATTAGAGATGGACAGGGCCTAGCAATAGCTGGAAAAAAGGAGATGACAACAGAACAGTGAAGCAGGTAAGAAGATATCCAAGAAGCAGGTAAGAAGATATCCAAGAAGCAGATAAGGACATATCCAAGAAGCAGATAAGAATATATCCAAAATTTCTAGGCAATGAGAATCAGGGATGTGGGAAATAATATATGGGAAGATTCAGGGATTTTATTTCAGTCTTGAGGGGCATTAGATCCTCACAAATATCTGTTCAACTATTTAGCCCTGGAATATGGATTCAAGACAAAAAGACAGGAATCAAGACAGATAACTAGAAAGGTACAAGGCAGTGTCTTGGTCACAAGAAAGAAGACAAAACCTACCTTTTGGTTATAAAGTCTGAGTTGACTCAGTAGTACTGCCGAATTGGTGGTAAGCTAATAAATTCTTACCCATGGCTCCTTCCATCTGTCTAGAAACAGGCTGCATCCTAAAGTCTGTAGAGAGCTAAACCCAGAGATACAACTCACACCTCCACAGAGGCAGAGAAGTGCAGAACTCTAAGCGAGGCATTGCATGAGTAGAGCTTTTGGAAGGCAGGAAAGGGAACAACTGTTTACTGCACTTCTCTTTCTGTGCTGGGTATCGTGGCCACTGGTAACAATACCGAGACATAGATTTTATTATTCCCATTTTATACACTTGGAAAACCAATTAGTGGTAAATTGTCTAAAATTGCAGAGCTAATAGGATAACCTGGGTCTGCTCTGTTTAATTCCAAAGCCAAAACAAATTCTGCCATCCCATGCTTGCTCCCAGGAGTAATCCACAAGACCTACTTTAAAATGCTTAGCACATGCGTGTATACACACACACACACACACACACTGCCCAATAGATAACACTGAAAATACCTCCTAAATCCAAGAAGTGATTCTGTTTCTCAGTCCAAAAATAAATTGATGAGGTATTCTCTCAGCAAAACATAAAAACAGAAATGTATTACCCTAACTTCCCCTATTCCCTGGTAACCTTAACTCCTTGCCCCTCCTGACCTTTTGTGACACCAATAGGGTTCTAAACGAAGCAGCCACTACCATGCTTTTCTTTCCTTGCTAACTGAAGTCCACCTAGCTGCTGATTTTTTCATCATCATCTCCCTGCTTATGATTGGAAGAGAAATTGTAAAACATGCTTGGATTCATTTAGAGCAAGTAAGAGCAAGGGGTCATTTGAATGACAACTTTCCAGTTCTGTAGAAACTCTCTGTCTGACCTAATCAATAAATCATGTAGAGTCATCAGGTCAGGAGTATGGATTCCCTTGTCACCTCACTAACAGAACTTCAGCCTCTGAAATACTTTTGAGAACTGGAAGTCCAATCAAGATGGTGCAGGAAATGGTGCAACCAAAGTGATGTGAGGTGAGACACTGACCATCTGCCGAAGAGGCCACAAGCTGGGATTTATCTCTGCTGATTTTATAATATTTCTGCTACAAAAATATCCTTTGCCTTAAGACAAATAAATTAGCTTTTGTAATGGGGAGTGTTAATTCATTTCTTCTAAATCATAAAAAATATTTGCTCAAATACTAAGATTTGCACTAAATTCTCTAGCAGCCAGACCGTGTACATTCACTGTCTTTTTATTTCTTCACTACTTTAGCTAGGTAGATAATTAATAAATGTTATCTGATTATTTCATAAAGGCTCTGTGAATCACACTAAGCATCTGTGTTTTTCTTGCATCCCTACCATATTTTATTTTAGAAAACTGTGCTTTCTTGTCCCTGCATTCTATGCAGCACGATTTATTAAACACCTTAATCCAGCTTTTTGATAAACTATAAACTGTCTCCCATAAAAAAATGAGATTTATTTTTAAAAGACACAGACTTGTTTGTACTTGATTGTGAAGGAATCCTAAGTCTTCAAGGGCCATGAAGCTGAGAGCTCAGGATGAGGTGGTTGCTTTTATTCTCATTACAGATTCTCTACATGGCTTCCTTACAGGGTGAGGCTTTCCTTTCCACATCGAAAATAACTCACAGTTTCTGTTGTACTATTTCACCCACTCACCCCCGACCCCCAAAAAAATAAGAAGAAAAAGAGAATTTGTATGTTTTGGAACAGATTTCAAAAAACAACATGTGGTTAAGAATGGTATCACACAGCTCATAGTTTTAATTTTTAATAATCAACAGACACATTTTGAAATACAACAAACCCAACCATCCTACAACTGTATGTTCAGAATCTACAAAGAGCAAGATACTGTGCCGAGTGCTGGCAAGTGTTAAGGTTGAGGGAGCCAGGCTCTAATTTCAAGGAGGACTAAGTAGAATGGGATTCTTCCCTGAACGAACATACAACACACAGCAAGTAAAAAAGAAGGCAAACTGTCTCACACTCTATGACTAAAATATAAACCAAATACTAAATGAGAATCAATACAAAGCCAAACAAAAACAAAGTCCAGACATTTTATCTACATTCACCATTAGTCCCAAATTTCCTGGAACTAAGAGAATGTTGAAAACTCTTGATACTTAAAAAAAAAAAAATCTTATTTATAATTCACTTGAAGGTAGGAAGGAAAGAATCAGAAAGACGTTCATGATATTTGGAGAGCATGAAGCAGGGATATTGGAAACACATAAATGATGACTGGAAAATTATAACTGAGTCCTAGGGAGTGCTGGATTCCCAATAAATGTCTGTTCAACTACTCAGTTAAGGTATCAACCCTAGAGTAGATAATCAAGGCAAAGATAAGTGTGGAAGAAAAAGACAGGTAAGATACAAGGCAGATATACACGAATGGTATATGTGTCTACGTTGAAATAAAACAATGTAGGTTACCTAGCTGTAAAAATTTAAAAGCAGATACACTTTTCTTTTCCTTCAGAAGGTGTACTCCATGCTTATGCTGATAACATTAGTTTGTCTCAAGTACTGTGATAGAATCATACTTATTTCCTGCATGGTGGTGATAGTGGGGATAAGGATAGTGAAGGCAAAATAACTTCGTAATAAAATAGCCATGTTTTTAAGTCCAGCAGATTTGAAACTAAATTCTGCCTCTATCACTTCCTAGGGCCTCTGACCTTAGGCAACTCATTGCCCTTTTGCGAATTTGTCTGTTGTCATCCGTAAAATGAGCAAAACAATCTTTTCACAAGATTAATAAGTTAATATAGGTTAAACATAGGACAGTGCCTGGTAGACAGTGGAGCTCAATCAAAGATGGAAGGAAGATAGTAAGAATAGTGGCAACCTTATAGGTCACCGGAACAGTGGATTGTTAAACTGGTTTGGCATAACAACTAATGGAATAAAAATTGATTTCAGTTTCTACAGAACTTTTGTGGGTTGCATGTTAAGTTCAGAGTGATACATTTAGAAGGGGCCAAAGCAACCTACTTGAAAGTATCGTGGGAAAAAAAGCATTATTGGTGATATTGTCAGTTTGTTCCAGTTTATATAATTTCTTCTAGTCTTTCTGCTTGTTTTTCTCAAGTATTGATCCCAGCTCCATTTCTGGCATTGCCTAGAATCTCTTCCTTGGCAATATGATGGCTCAAACACAGAACACTATGCCTCTTCCTAGTTTTCTAGTTCTCAATAATCCCTGGTCTTACCCAGTTTTAGACCACAACCTAGAGCAGGTGCTGCTGTAGCCTATAGGCTATACTTGATGTGAAAATGCATTTTCTTTGGCTGTACATTTATTTTATTTTTTAAGCAAGTTTTCTTTTTTTTTTTAGATGGAGTCTTGTTCCGTCACCCAGGCTGGAGTGCAGCAGTGTGATCTCAGCTAACTGCAACCTCCACCTCCTGGGTTCAAGCAATTCTCCCTCCTCAGCCACCCGAGTAGCTGGGAATACAGGTGAGTACCACCACGCCCGGCTAATTTTTGTAATTTTAGTGGAGACGGGGGTTCCACCATGTTGGCCAGGCTACTCTCAACCTCTTGATCTCAAGTGATCTGCCCGCCTCGGCCTCTCAAACTGCTGGGATTACAGTCATGAGCCTAGGTGCCCGGCCAGCATTTTTTATTGGTACATAATAGATGTGCTCAGTTTGGGGATACATGTGATAATTTAATACAGTTATATGATTTGTAGAGACTAAATCAGTGTATTTGATATATCTCTTACCTTAAATATTTGTCTTTTCTTTATGCTAGAGACATTTAAATTATCCTCTTCTAGCTATTTTGAAATGTACAATAGATTATTGTTTACTATAGTTACCCTCCTGATCTATCTAACACTAGGTCTTACTTATTCTATCAAACTATTTGTAACCATTAATCATGTGCAGTTATTTTTAAACACAAAAGTGATTCTCATAAAATTTTCAGCTTTCCTCATAAAAGAAACCCAAATACCTCACCCTAGAGTCCCTAAAAACGGTAATTGGCTGGAGCTAAGCAAGGGTGTAGAAGACCCCAATGACTGGCATCCTTTCTTTCTTCTCCTTTTCCTGGCAGAAATATGTCAGTTCAGATATACAACTTCATGTAGCCTTTATGACTCCATGAAAGGTGACCCCCTCAGTTTCTGAATTTTCTCTTTCAGCAGAAATGTGGTCCTTCTAGAACATATGACCAAATATGGGCTGATGAGATGTTAGGAGATATTTTCTTGGGCTTCTAGAAAAGTTCCTTCCTCCTATATCTTCTGAGAAGCTTCCCAAGCTGTCTCTCCCCTTTCTCCTAGATACTATTGGTCATGATCATGAGACTTGGAACTGCTGCAGCCATCTTGCTACTACTGTCTTGAAGATAAAACCCTACACAAAGGAAGACAGAGCCAGGGGAATTTCAGGGAGACAGAGGAATAAACAGTAGAATTAGTCAATTCAAAATCCCACATTACCACTGAACTTACTATTATGCTAGCCACTAGTTCTTTTCATCCATTTTTAATTAGGTGGTTATTGCCTATGCCTGAAAGAACAGGAGACTACACAAGTGCACCCCACTCATCTCCACAGCAACATCTCTTCATGCACTTTCCCTGCCCTTCTTCATTCCTTTTAGCATTTGAGTTTGTATATTTTATTACAGATATATGCTGAAACAAATTCTGACCAGGAAAATATCAGGTTTTGCGGTGCTTCAGGAATCAAGAGTGAAATATGGTAACTGGTGACTTCCCCTCTTTTTAAAAAAGTATTGACAGAACAAACCCTCCCAGGATATGTTTCCTACTTTTCTATTTATGGGTAAGGTTTCTGCCCAGAGGTTGGTACAAAATAGTACTTCAAGGTGAGGGTTGTCAGATCAAACTGCTTAGGTATAAATTCTGGTCCTTTAGCTTGCCATCTGCTTAACTTGCTGTAAGTGACACATTTTAAAATCTTCAACATTCTTATCTAAACCCAAACTTATTGGGCAGTTGTAAGAAGAAAATGACACACAATATATGTAAAGTATTTAGTAGGCTCCCTATTCCACATGAAATACTCAAGACCTAGTTCCAAAAAATAGACGTATTAAAACAAAGATAATTATTTTAATGGTTTTGAGTCAACGTATCTCAATTAGGAAATGGCTCTTTAAAATGCAGTTTAAATGATGGTATAAAGAACAAATAGTCAAATGTAGGCATATATGTTTCTTTATTGAGCTTTATCATTTTTTGACCTAACATCTTTGGTTAACACCCACAAA
Source organism: Symphalangus syndactylus (assembly GCF_028878055.3). Classification (NCBI taxonomy): domain Eukaryota; kingdom Metazoa; phylum Chordata; class Mammalia; order Primates; family Hylobatidae; genus Symphalangus; species Symphalangus syndactylus. The sequence goes on from NC_072429.2 coordinate 20,576,061, forward strand.
ATTAACTTCTAACATTAAAATACTGCATTTATGTATCCTCGGCCTTGTGTAGGGGTATTATATTGTTTATGTTGCAAAAAGAGACATTTATGAGCTTCCTCTGCAATGCATCAGAATATTTATTTAAGAATTTTATTTGAGGATGGATACCTTGGACACCTCCTGTAAATGTTTCCTAAGAAGTTACATTCCAACTTGGGAAGAATTCTCCGTTTAGATTTTAAATAGAAAACCACATTTAAAAAGAAACAGATAAAAATTGCATATATTTGGAATTTTGACTCACATAATTAAAAAGAATGGTATTCTACTCAAAAGGCAGGAAATAAATTGGTAGTCACCACAAATCCACTGAACTTTGTTGCTGGCATCATTCAATAGCTTAGCTCAAGAATTTTTGCATACTTTTACTCAACAAAACCTTTTTAGTCATTAAATTAATGTATGCACCGTGAGCAGAATATAAATTAAATTAACCTTTTTTGAACTGTTACATTTGTTCTCAAGGTTTTAACTAAGAAGAGGTGTGGATTGAGTTAGAAAGAACGAGTATCACCGTATCTCCACCTTTTGCTTATAACTAGGGTATGTTTACGTTAGCAGATTCAGTCTGGATTAAAGTGAGTCAGAGATCTAGGAATTATAATTTGAGCTTCAGTCCTGCTAGAATCGTATGATATAAGTAATTCCTCTGCTTCCTTAAAGACTTAGTTTCTTTTATAAAAATAGATACAACATTTGTGCTTTCCTTTTTTTGAATTTTTAAAATTGTAGTAAAATATATATAAAGTTTACCATCAACCATTTTTAAGTGTGCTGTTCAATAGCATTAAGTACATTCAAGTGAATGTGCAAGCATCACCATCATCTGTGTACAGAACACTTTTCATCTTGCAAAACTGAAACTCTATACCCATTAAACAAGAGCTTCTCAATCCATTCTCCCACAGACCCCGCAAACCACCATTCTACTTTCTATCTGTATGATTTTGACTATTCTAAGTATCTCATATAAGTGGAATCATACAGTGTCTTTTTGTGACTGACTTATTTTCCTTAGCATAATGTCCTCAAGGTTCATCCATGTTGTAGCAAATGTCAGAATTTTCTCCTTTTTGAAAGCGGAATAATATCCCATTGTATGTACACAATACACTTAGCTTATCCATTCATCTCCTGGTGGACCGTTGGGATGCTTTCAAATTTTAGCTATTGTGAATAATGCTGTTATGAACACAGATGTACAACTGTCTCCTCAAGACTCTGCTTTCAATACTTTGGGGTGTATACTCAGAAGTGGCTTTGCTGGATTACGTAGTAATTCCATTTTTAATTTTTTTTTTTTTTTTTTGAGGAACTGCCATACTATTTTCCACAGTATACCATTTTCCATTCCCACCAGCAGTGCACAAGGGTTTCAATTCTCTACATCCCCCTCAGCACTAAATTTCTGCATTTAAAAAATAGTAGCCATGCTAATGGGAGTGAGCCGGTATTTCATTGTAGTTTTAGTTTGCATTTTCTGAATCATTAATGATGTTATGTAGCTTTTTAATGTTTATTGGCCATTTGTGTATCTTCTTTGGAGAAACGTCTACTTAAGTCCTTTGCCCATTTTTGAACTCTGTTTTTCTTTGCTGTTGAGTTTTAGGTGTTCTCTATATATTTTGGATTTCAATTCTTTATCAGATATATGAATTGCAAATACTTTCTCCCATTTTGTATGTTGCCTTTTTACCCTGTTGATAGTGTCTTCTGATGCACAGATTTTTTTTAAATTATTAAGTTCAATTTGTCTATTTTTTCTTTTGCTGCCTGGGCCTTCATTGTCATCTCTAAGAAATCACTGAAAATCTAATGTTGTGAAGAATATGCCCTATGTTTTCTTCTAAGAGCTTTAGAGTTTTAGGTCTTGTATTTAGGTCATGAATCCACTTTGAGTTAACTTTTGTATATGGTATTAGGTAAGAACACAGCTTCATTCTTTTGCATGTGAATATCCACTTTTCTCTGCAACATTTGTCGAAAAGACATTCTTTTTCCTCTTGAATGGTCTTAGTACCCTTGTCAAAAATCATTTGACTTATATGAGAGGCTTTATTTCTGTTTTTCTATTCTGTTTGATTGGCATATATATATATATATATATATATATATATATATATATATATATTTATGTCAATATCCCACTCTTGATTATTGTAGCTTTGCAGTAAGTTTTCTAATTAGGAAGGAAGTATGAGTCCTCCAGTTTTGTTCTTTTTTTTTTTTAATACAGCATTGTTTTGGCTATTCAGGGTCAATTAAGATGCCATATGAATTTTAGAAGTTTTTCTATTTCTGAAAACTACCACTGGGATTTTAGTAGGAATTGCATTAAATCTATAGATTGCTTTGGGTAGTACTGACATGGTAACAATATTAACTGTTCCAATCCATGAGCATGGGATGTGTTTCCATTAATTTATGTCTTCTTTATTTTCTTTTAGCAATGTTTTGTAATTTTTGTCATACCAATCTTTCACTTTCTTGGATACTTTTTAAATATTTTGTTCTTTTTGGTGTTATGGTAAATGAAATAGTTTATTTTCTTTTAAATTGTTTATTGTTAGTGTATGGAAATGTAACTGAGTTTTGCATGTTGATTTTGCATCCTGCAACTTTCCTGAATTTTCTAATTAGTTCTAAAAATGTTTTTTTGAAATCTTCAAAGTTTTCTAAATATAAGATCATATCATCTGTGAAAAGAGATTATCTAGTTTAGATGACTTGTTCCTTTTTTTTGAAAAATTTCTCTGGCTATAACTTCTAGTACTATGTTGAGTAGAAGTGGTGAAAGTGGGCATTCTTGCCTTATTCCTGATCTTTGTGGAAAAACTTTCAGTCTTTTACCATTGAGTATAATGTCTGCTGTGGGATTCCTCTGTCTCCTGACCTCATGATCCGCCTGCCTCAGCCTCCCAGAGTGCTGGGATTACAAGCGTGAGCCACCGTGCCTGTCCTGCTGTGGGATTCCTATGTATGGCTTTTATTATGTTACAATAGTTTCTTTCTATTTCTAGTTTAAGTATTTTTATTATGAAAGTGGGAGGTGAAGACAACTGGACTTCTGGGTTGGGTGGGGACTTGCAGAAATTTTCCTTCTTACAAGAGGATTGTAAAATGCACCAATCAGCACCCTGTGGCCAGGAATGAAAAACGCACCAATCAGCACTCTGTAGCTAGCCAGAGATTTGTAAAATGTACAATCAGTGCTCTGTAAAACGCACCAATCAGCACTCTGTGGCTAGCTAGAGGTTTGTAAAATGTGCCAATCAGCACTCTGTAAAAACACACCAATCAGCTCTCTGTGGCTAGCTAGAGGTTTGTAAAAATGGACCAATCGGTGCTCTGTAAAATGACCAATCAGCACACTGTAAAATGGACCCATCAGCACTCTATAAAATGGACCAATCAGCAGGACATGGGTGGGGACAAATAAGGGAATAAAAGCTGGCCATCCCAGCCAACAGCGGCAACCCAGTCGGGTCCGCTTCCAGGCTGTGGAAGCTTTGTTCTTTCGCACTTCACATTAAATCTTGTTGCTGCTGACTCTTTGGGTCTGTGCCACCTTTAAGAGCTGTAACACCGCAAAGGTCTGTGGCTCCATTCTTGAAGTCAGTGAGACCAAGAACCCACCAGAAGGAACCAACTCTAGACACAAAAGGATGTTGAATTCTGTCAAATGCTTTTTCTGTATTGTTTGGGCTATTCAGATTAGTATGTGGTTTTTTTCCTTCATTCTGTTGTATAATAAACAACATTCATCAATTTTTGCACATTAAGTCATTCTTGTTTTACAGGAATAAATTCCACTTGGTCATGGTGTGTGATCTTTTAAGTGTGCTGTTGAATTTGGTTAACTAGTATTTTGTCAAATATTTCTGGATCAATGTTTATAAGAAATATCAGTCCGTAGTTTTCTTGTAGTGTCTTTGGCTTTGGGATCAGAGTAAGGTTGGCCTTACAGAATAAGTTTAGAATGTACTCTCTTCTTCAATTGTTTTGGAAGAGTTTGAGAAATGTTGATGTTCTCTTTAAATGTTTGGTAGAGTTCACTGGTGAAGCCATGAGATCCAGGGCTTTTCTTTGTCAGGAGATTTTTGATTACTGATTCAATGTCCTCAGTATTACAGATCTATTCAGATTTTCTGTTTCTTCATGGATGAGTCTTAGTAGCTTTTGTATTTACACAAATTTGTTCATTTCTTCTAAGTTTTCCAACTTGTTGACATACAATTGATCACAGTTTTCTCTTATAATCCTTTTTATTTATGTAGAATTGGTAAGAATGTTCCCACTTTTATTTCTAATTTGAGTAACTGGACTCGTTTCTTTAGTACATCTAGCTGTAGAATTGTCAATTGTATCAATCTTTTCAAAAACTCAACTTTTAATTTTATAGATTCTTTGTTTTTTTTTTTTCATTTCTTTGTTTTGTTTTTCTCATTTCTAATCTTTATTTTTTCCTTCCTGCTGCTAGTTTTGGGTTTTGTTTTGTTTTTCTTTTTCTAGTTTCTTAAGTTGTAAACTTGGGTTGTTAATTTGAGGTCTTTCTTTTTTTAAAGTAAGCTTGTATAGCTATAAATTTTCCCTTTTGTACTGCTTTGCTATATCTTACAGTTTTGGCATACTGTGTTTTTGTCTTCGTCTATTTCTAAATATTTTCTCTAAGTTTCTTTGTGATTTCTTTTTTGATCTATTGGTTGTTTAGAATTGTGTTATTTAATTTCTACAAATTAGTTCTTTTTTGGTTCCTTTTGTTATGAATTTTTAACTTCATCGCATTGTGGTAGGAGAAGATACTTTGCATGATATCTATCATTTTAAATCTACTGAGACTAATTCGAGGCCTAACGTATTGTCTATCTTAGAAGATGTCCATGTGCATTTGAAAAGAACGTGTACTCTGTTGTTATTGGGTAGAGTGTGCTGTACATGCTTGTTAGATCTAGCTGGTTTATCATGTTGTCTAAGTCCTCTACTTCTTTACTTGTCTTCTGTCTGGCTGTTATATTCATTATACAGAGTAGGGTATTGAAGTCTCCTATTACTACTGTACAACTGTTTATCTTTCATCATTTCTGTCCATTTTTCTTTATATATTTTGATGGTCTGTTATCAGGTAAATTAATGTTTATAATTGTTAGATCTTGCTGTATTGAAACTTTTGTTAATATGTAATGTCTTTGTCTCCTAAAAACTTTTTTGACTCAGTCTGTATTGTCATATATAGTATAAGCCAGTCCTTCTCTGTTTTGGTTACTATTTAGATGGAATATCATTTTTCATCCTTTCAGTTTCAACCTGTGTGTGTCTGGATCTAAAGTCAGACTGTTAGGGACAGCATATAGTTGAATTATTTTTAAACATCCATTCTGCTACCTGTGTCTTTTTATTTAAGAGTTTAGCCAATTTATATGTAAAGCAATGAATGCAAAGGAAGGACTTAACTAAATCATTTTACTATTTGTTTTCCATATGCCTTTTAGCTTTTTTGTTCCTCATTCTGTATTACTGACTTATTTTGTATTTAGTTGATTTTCTTTGTAGTGAAATGCTTACATTCTCTTTTTTTTTTTTTAGTGTTATGTGCTTTAGCTATCGTCCTTGTAGTTACAATGAGGATTTTATGTAACATCCTAAGTTATAACACTCTGATTAGAATTTATAACAGCTTAACTTAAACAACCTACAAAAGATTTGCTTTTTTAACAGCTCAGTCCCCACTTCTTTCAGTCATTGATGTCACAAAGTTACATCTTTATACATTGTGTGTCCGAAAACATAAGCTAATTAATTTTAAAAAACATTGGTCTTTTAAACTGTCCAGAGAATAAATGTAGACTTACAAGCCACAGTTATAATAATACTACCTTTTAATCTAATAATTTTTAAAATATATATTAGTCTCTTAAATCACAAAGGAAACAAAAAGTGGACTCACACACCATTGTTACAATAATTTTATTATTTCCCCTGTATTTACTTTTACAGAGATTTTTATTCCTTCATAGGAATTCAAGTTTTACTGTCTAATGTCCTTTTATTTTAACCTGAGTGACTACCTTTATAATTTCTTTCATAGTAGATCTTGGGAAAAAAAAGTCATAAAGTTTTGTTTATATGAGAAGTCCTAATTTCTCTTTCAGTTTTTAAGAAGAATTATGTGGGATACAGAATTCTTGGTTATTTTCTTTGAATATATCTTATAAGAATTCTGCTAATAATTTTAGTAAGAAGCCCTTGTATATGACAAGTTGCTTTTCCCTTATTGCTTTCAAAATTCTTTCTTTGTCTTTCCACAGTTTAATTATAATATGTCTTGGTGTGCATCTGCCTTTTTGAATGCGTTATATTTGAAGTTAGTTAAGATATTTGGATGTTAATATTTATGTCCTTCATCAAATTTGGGAAGATTTCAGACTCTTCCTTTAAGTATTTTCTCTGCCTTTTTCTTTGTCTGTCTTCTCCTTCTGAGACCCTACAATGTGATGTTGTTCACTTGATGGTGTCCTACAAGTCCCTTAGGCCTATTCACTTCAAAGAATTTTTTATTTTTGTTCCTCAAACTTGATAATTTCCACTCTCCTATGTTCAAGTTCAGATTCTTTCTTTTGCCTGTTTAAATCTGTCTTTAAATCACTCTAGTAAATTTTTATTTTAGTTATTGTACTTTCCATTTCCAGAATTTTTTTAGGTTTTCTATTTTTAATTGGTATTCCCATTTTGTTATACATTGTTTTCTTGAATTTGCCCAATTTGTTTTGTAAGACAGTAGTTTTAAAGTACTTGTCTAGTAGATCCACCATCAGCTCTTTTTCAGGAAGAGTTTCTGTTCATTCATTTCTCTCCTTTGAATGGGCCATGCTTTTCTATTTTTTTGTATGCCTTGTGATTTGTGTGTGTAGTACCCTGGACATTTTATTTTAATAATGTGATAACTCTGGAAATTATATTTCCTCCCTTCTCTCAGGTTTGCTGGTGTTTTTGTTTGGTTTTGCTTTTGGTTTTTTATTGTTGTAGGCTGTATCTGTATAGAAGATTAGTTAGAGGTATAAACTCAAAGTCTTCTCTGGTGTTCTCTGAGCCTGTGTCTTCCCCTGTGCATGGACAATGACTTTCTAATTTCTACATATATGAAATTACTTTTTTTTTTGAGACAGGATCTCACTCTGTTGCCTAGGCTGGAAGGCAGTGGTGAGTGGCATGATCTTGGCTCATTCCAACTTCCATCTCCTGGGTTCAAGTGATTCTCCTGCCTCAGCGTCCTGTGTAGCTGGGGTTACAGGTGTTCACCACCATGCCTGGATAATTTTTGTATTTTAGGTAGAGATGAGGTCTCACCAAGTTGGCCAGGCTGGTCTTGAGCTCCTGACCTCAGGTGATCCACCTGCCTCAGCCTCCCAAAGTGCTAGGATTACAGGTGAGAGCCACCACACCTGGCCTGCAATTACTTTTCAATATCCTTGTTTTCAATGTCTGGCTCCCAAAAGGAGGAAAAAGAGAGAAATGAAGGAGAAAAATTTATTGGTCCTTTAAGTTCCCTGGAAATCATTTCAATTAGAGGACAATTGGCTTGCAACAATAAGGAGTGGGAGTCACAACAAAAGTGGGCACTGCCTCTTTGTCTGCACCTCTGTGATCAGAAACAGAAGTCAGTAATCACAGCAAAGATATCTGACATTTGGAAAGCAGGGTTATTTTTCATCCACCCTGGCCCTGCAATCTGTGTGCAAGCTGCTGGGGACAAGGGATGGGTAGCTCTTACTGTGCTATGAGGTGAAATGGTCATAAATTAAATGAAATGTACCATCTAAGCCTTCCCTTGGAAGTTGCAAGCCTTCAACAGATTCCAGAGTTTCAAAATATTTACATCAGACTGATTCTGCCATTGCAATTTTTGTGTAGGTAGGGAGACAGATTTCTAGTGCTCCCTACTCTTGTCAGAAGCCTTCCATCCATGCTTTATTAACCACAGGATAAAATAATATAGTAGATGGGATTGTATTGTGAAAAAATTAAGAGAATTGGAGGAAGGCAAATTATTATGTATAAAAAAGTAACTTAAAAATCATTATTTTCTCCAAAGCACCTGGTGACTTTATAGTGAGGTATAATTTACACAGAGTGAATGCATAGATCTTAAGAACACAATCAATTTTAACAAATATATACACCAGTAACCTACATGCCTGTTAAGATATAGGGCATTTCCTTCATCCTAGAACTATTTCTCATGCTTCTTCATGCCCAGTTCACTCCCCTCACTCAAAGCAAGAACTCTTCTAATTTTCATCACCATTGATTTGCTTTGCCTGTTCTAGAACTTTGAAGAACTGGAAGTATAGAATACTTAGGCTATTGAGCCTGAATTCTTTCCCTCAACATAATGTCTTTGAAATTAACCAGTGTAGATTTTTGCCCCCCTTTTTACTCCCTTGTAGTATTCCATTATAAATAAAGATATCCTTTATTCAATAATCTATCCTCTTCTAGTTAGACAGGAGAGAGGAGGATTGTTTCTAGGTTGTAGCTCTTACTAGTAAGGCTGCTGTGAATATCCTTGTACAAGGCTTTTGTGGACATATATTTTTGTTTCTCTTAGATGCATACCTAAAAACATCATGCAACTTTACAAGAATCTAATTTAAGCATGGACCCTAAGAGTGATTTCCTCAAGTGTCATGGCTATTTTAATATTCAATCTAGAGGAATTCCAATATTATTTTCTAAGAATCTGCACCCCCATACTGAAGATGGCCTCTTCCGCCAAAGAGGACCTATGTTGCCAAAGAACATCAGTATAATCTTCATCAAGTTGCAGCTTTCCTTCCTCTGAGCTCTCTCTATGTGACTGAAAACAATAAGAAAATGCCTAGAAGTCAGGCCTAGAACATTAAATGGTAATAGACACCAAACAACAGCAGAAGATAGAGTTGATTAAAATGTATCTTTGGGGCAAGAGTAGAAATGAGTGTGTGTGTGTGTGTGTGTGTGTGTGTGTGTGTATCTGTGGACAATTTCCTTTTACTTATTCCTAATGGTCCTGAAATTTAATGGATTAATGGAAATTAAAGTATGAAAATCAATTTGATGCCTTAAAAAAATATCGTATTAAATTTCCTTCTATAAAAACACAATACCACAAATTATCCACGATAAAAACAGTACTAGCACTCTTATTTCTATATAGGTTAAAAAATAGGAAAAAAAAACTTTCCCTTTAATCATTTTATTTAGAAACCTATGAAATAGCCTATGGCATGATGAGTTAAAAATTTTGAAAAGAATGCCTTTCTCGTCTTGTCCTCTATGTCAGGGGTTTGACTGTGTAACTTAGAGGCTGAATATATTATTTTAGTTTACCCAATCATCACCTTTCTTGTTAAGTTGCAAGTTACCTTTAAAATGTCAAATATCAAATGTTAGTTATATACTTTTTTCCACTCCATGAGATGAAGCATTATCATTCCATGCATCAAAATATTTCCAAGGGATGTGATTTCACCTTTAGAATTTCTGCCTAACTGGGGTTTGGTATCCAGGGCTATAGCATTATTATTAGTGAACAAGCTAAAGAGCAACATACAATACATAGTGCAAAACAGGGTTCCCTCATTGTAAAATCAGTACAGCCCCTCTGTTACAGGCAACGTTTATGCAACAAAAGGAGTGTTTCAATAAATGTCCAAATTAAGCCAAGAGAACAATCTGGGAGATGATGATAATGAAATCCTCATATTATTGGTTAAACACAGGCATAGAGGAAAAGGACAACAGTCCAATTACTTAGTATACCAAAGGACTTTTCTTTAAAGAAATAACCTATGGATCAGAATTCTCTGTAGTTACTGGCAGAATATAAAATAGTACTTTTGACCTTGAGGAGTTAGAAGCTGATCTGTCAACAGGAAACCAGAAATCTAACTTTCAAATGATTGTACAGTGTCAGCAAATATCAACTTCTCTCACCACTGAATAGAAAGGGATAAAAAAGGTGAGAGAAAGGACTTGCATCTGTCACTTCATTAGTAATAAAGAACTTGGTCTTTACTCAATTGACCTTCATATCTAATGCTTATTTATGGTTAACATGATTCTATTACTAAACACATCTTCCCATTACTAAATGTTTAGCAGTTTGCTCTTCAAGCTTAAAATAATGAGATATAGAATATGTATTCCTTTGGCAGAGGATGAGCAGTTTCAACACAAAATGCTACTACAATTAAAATGTCTACATATGCATTTAAGAGCTATATGCTACTAGGATTTACTACGTATCTGAAGTTTGGGGAAAATACTCTTTGAAAATACACAAGAAGGCCGGGCACAGTGGCTCACGCCTGTAATCCCAGCACTTTGGGAGGCCAAGGCAGGTGGATCATGAGGTCAAGAGATCGAGACCATCCCGGCCAACATGGTGAAAACCCCAACTCTACTAAAAATACAAAAATTAGCTGGGCATGGTGGCGGGCGCCTGTAGTCCCAGCTACTTGGGAGGCTGAGGCAGGAGAATCACTTGAACCCAGGAGGCGGAGGTTGTAGTAAGCCAAGATTGAGCCACTGCACTCCAGCCTGGTGACAGAGCAAGACTCAGTCTCAAAAATAAAAATAAAAAATAAAAAAGGAAAGAAAATACCAATAAAATTAGGCAATGAATCATGTACTTTTGAAAATTCTAAACCTTTTTATTTCTAAATTAAGGTTCAAAACAGATCCCACCTCATTTATTTTGCTGCTTTATTTTGTAGTCCAAGATTGGGCAACTGATATTCAGTCCCATGCACTACCTGAGCCAGTCTTCACTGAAACAGGAATCACATCAAAAGGTGAGGCAACGCAATCAGGTGAATTTCAAAATCAAATTTCATTTCTTATGCTTATGACTTGGGCTGTCATTTCAGTTCCTTTCAGACAAATCAGATCCAAAACTTAAAGCTTAAACAGCAAGGACTGAGCTTTATTTGCTCCCTAATATCTCTCATTGTTATTTCTCACTAAGCAAAACTGGCTTTCTGGAACCATGGAAGGCTGGAAGTAAAGCTGGGCTCTAACTCTCTTCCCTCCCCCAGGGGAACACGTAGCCTTGTCACTCCTGATTGTTTTAAGAATGGTGTGCTGGAGCAGGCCCAAACTAGTTCATTATTTTGTCAAATCTTCAGGAATTCTGCACACTTATTCAACATAGTCATTATTAAAAATTAAATTGTATAAATATACAATGGAATTAATTATGTGAAAAACAGAAGTAGTAAATACTCAAAGGTCAACAGCTTCAGTATTCTTTTCCAAAAGCCACTGCTATACATTACCACAAAGTTACCACAAGTTTTGTAGGTTGGAAGTCCGAAGTCAAATTGTTCCCAGACTCCCTCTGAATGCTCAGGAAGGGAGAAAAAGGGAGGAAATTCCTCCTTGCTTTTTCCAATTTCTGGTGATTGCTGGTAATCCTTGGCATCCCTTAGTTTGTGCCAGTATAGCTTCAATTTCTGACTCTGTCGTCACAGGGCCTTCCGTGTGTCTCTTCTCTGTCATCAAATCTTTCTCTCCATTGAAATTAGGACTCACCATTATCCAGTATGACCTCATCTTAACTTCATCACATTTGCAAAGACCGTATTTCCGAATAAAGTCCACATTCACAGGTAGCAAAGGTTTTAGAATTTCAACGTATCTTTTTTGAGAGAGATAATTCAATCTACAACTTCATAACTTAAGTAAAATTTACCACATTTTACTCTAATCTTACGTTCTTGGACTTGCTTACCCCCCGCTTGCATGGGTATGGCGTAAATTCCATCCAATGATGTGCTACTGAGCATTTCTCCGCAACTCTATACTTATTCGTTATCATTAGTCATATTGTATTGATAGCTTGAAAACAGAGTGGAAATGTTTATACTATGGAAACCAGCAAACACCACAAATCAGGGCTCGATTTATTATTTTGACTGAAAATACAAATCTCCTCTATAGGGCCAGAGAATAAATATTTATACTTTGTGCACCATATGTTTTCTGCAGCAACTACTCAACTCTATGGTTCTAACATAAAAGTAGACATGGACAATACGCAAACAAATAAGCTAGTAGTACTCCATCAAACTTTATTTAGAAAGACAGGTGGCAGGCCAGATTTCCCCTGTGGGCTGTAATTGGTGACCCTTAGCCTAGGGTTAAGAAAGTAATGGAGAAAATATTAATAATGTAGATAAATTTCAAACTCATGTCTGTAGCTGTAACATTATTAATAGTACAAACAAAATTAAGAAATATTATCTTAGTGCTTGAAAACAATTATTTGAATCAGCAAAGAAGTTGGTCATTGGTGAATTAGTGATGTTCCAATATATTTATTGTTTTGTCTTATGAATGTAAATTAAAATACCAATATTCATGTTAGAATGTGCTATAGTAGTTGATCAATTATTACCAGCACATTGGCAATAAATACCAGAGTTTGACAAAAACCAAGGGAACAGTCTTCAAAAATTAATTGGCTGCATAAAATTTACAATAAAGAATATCACAAATTTTGTTACTATTTGTAACTTGTGTCCTATGTATTATAACGTTCACGCTAAACTTATGTATCCATATATGTGCATACTTTTTTTTTCTGGAGAGTCATTTGTTAAACATTTTTTAGCACATTGCTGCCCAAACCACTAAGATTTGTCCTAATTCCTGCAAATGGCAGTATTCACATTGGCAATGTAAACTCTGATAGGATACTGATATGAACCAAAAATGTAAAAAGAGAGTCAAGTAGCAGAATCTTTTACCACTTCCTAAGGTTGGTAAGAGCTGTACCTCTCAAAGACAAGTTCTGCCAGCATTAATATATATGTGATTAGGAAATTGGAGCCCAGGAGAAAGCGACACAAATAAATCTGCTTCCTTTTGAGGATTAAACTTGAGACTTTTATTAGATTGTGATCTCTTTCTGCAAATTTATGTAAAACACAATACCTACCCAAAAGAAGAGACTTAAAGGTGCAATGACCTCCTAAGTTACATCTGAATTCGTGACGTTTTTGGTACAGATGGTTTGGACCTGTCTTGCTGCCTTCATTAGGGTCAGCCAGGCTGAGTTGTTTCTTTTTTGCTTTTCAAAGGGCGTTGACTCATTTGTATATTTAGCCCAAGCTTCATCTCTTTATATGTAAGATAAAGATTGTCAAGGTAGCACTATAAATATTAGAGAATTTGCACTATAAATATTAGAGAATTAAAGCAAGGAAAACAAAGACAATGCTTATTACATAAGTGCCCAGTAAATACATGCTATAACAATTGCTCCCATGAATTCTGCTATTACTAACATAAATATTAACTTTTCTAGGAGGTCTCAGTTTTCTGAGAATCCAAGTATCCTATGTCAGTTGCTATAGGTAGGTAGAAATGACATCTATAATATGAAATATAAATAATTCAATTTTTGTTCATTTTTCCTAAAGACATTCCAATGTATAAGCAAGAGGACTGGTTCTTGTGGTATCATGGCATAAAATATCTCATGGCAGAAACTATTTTGGTCTCACGTAATTATGTCCATTCATCCAAGAACCTACTCTGGCCAATGTCAGTAGGTAGAAATGCATGTTGAATTCCATCTCATGGAGATCACTGCCTGTAAAATCAAGCCATTAGTGAAGAGGTGGTTATGGCATGATCATTTTTACATTGTGTGACAAGTTCCTGTTGTACTGTCAACACACATAAACTTTAATCTCCACAAGGAGAGTTTCTGTAAACTGTATGTCACACTAATGCTTTTATTTTGCATGGTTCTTTTCCTCAGAGAAATTCCTTTTACCTTTATTTCTTTACTACGATTGTAATTCATTTCTGACTGACATGCTGACAAATCTATTCAATTTCTTTATATTATTGTACAGCCATTGATTATTCAACATATTTGAGCTCCCTATTTTTCTTTGTAAAAATAAATACTGCTCCGATTGTCTGCATAGAGATGGCTTTGAATTAGCATTTAAGTTCAAGAGGGAAGTAGATGTCCCCCATATTAGGCTTGCCATGTCTAATTTGAAATTTATAGCTTGACTTTGCACATTTAATTGAAATCATTTCCTCATCATCAAAAATGTCCTTTAGAATTTAACATTTATCAGAATCAATAAAGTGTGCTTTTAAAGACCAGTTCAGCGTATCTGTCTATACATAATAACTGAACACAGTATTGCGATACCAATGGTGTCTTAAGGTCAATTTAAGCCAGGTCAGACCAATGGCAAATTGGTCTAATCACAATGAGAAAGAAAGAGTGACACTTCACTAGGTGGTTGGATAACATGCTACCTGTACTATCTCTTTTCTCCAAACTCTTTATTTCTTTCATCCTAAAGACGTTCCACACCGTGTTCCTCAAGGCCACGTAACAATTCTCCATTCATCTTGACTTCTGATTAATTTATAAGTATTGTTCTTTCTGCCACTTGACTCCCTGCAGGCATTCACATTTTAACTCATCAATGCTTGGCTTCCCTTCCTGCTTAAATGGGACCATAATGAGTAGGGAGACAAAGATATATTCAGAATTGCCTTCTATTTGAAACAATGGATCTATCTCTTTCTCATCATCTTTGAGGGCAAGGACGTCACTCACCTAAGCCTCTGCACAGTTTTAGACACATAATTGGTACTAAGCTTGTATGTGTTGGCCAACAAAATTAATGAAATCCCATAAAGTTGCCGATTTATACTTTAATTTCTTATTTTCTATCACAATAATTAAAAAAAATGTTCTTGAAGGGCTCAACTTGCTTTCTATTTTACTAAGACCATTCTTCCTAGCGTCTACATTTTCTTCTGAAATTGGTTTCTTCCTTGCTGAAGTGTCACCCATGGTGATTATAAACTTTGGTGTATGTCATTCATAGATCAATATTTTATAAACTGAAAAATTGATAACTTTGATTCATGACATCACTTCACTAATGCTTTTAAGTATATCCCAGTTCAGTATTATAACAAAAATGAAAGCAAAAAAAAACTTACGCAGCCTTTGTTTTATACACTTGTTTAAGCCAGGTTTGATAAAACAAAGTTTTCAGTGAGCCTCACAAACTACATTTTTAAAAAAATGCACAGATCTGACCCTATCACATGAAAAGGCAAAAAATTACAATGGACAATTGTGCTGATGACAATTCTATGGCTAAATAAATCAAGTATGATAGCATTACATGCTTCTAACATGATTCTTAGTTATTTCTAGGCTTAACACTATCTTGTATGTTTTATTTTCCATGTACGGCAAGAAAGAAGTGCAAACATTCCAAATTCAGTAATCACATTCATATCTCAATAGTTTGTTCATTTATTATAGATAGATAGGTATGCATACTTGTCTTCAGAACCACACATTCATGCACTCTTCATTACTTCCTTTATTTTAAAAACCTGGGAACAAGTGTCGAATTTAGGTTAAAAAATTTCCAGCAATCCAAACACTTTTATTATTGATATTCCTTTAGTTTTTAAAATCATCATTGATTGATTAGTTTATCTTTATTGTTTTTCTGTTTTACCTTCTCATGCTGAGTTTCCAATAACAGTTAGATGATAGAACTGCTGCAAAATGGGTATCTTACCCTATTTTGGCCTGAATCCAACAATGTTGCACATATACCAAATCAAGGCATAAGTAACTCTGTTCTTCGCGTTCTGTAATAGCATAAGGCAGCATCATATTTGTTGGTGTTTAGTGTCCTTTAACTGTCGTAACTAATGGAGACTCTCTTCTCGGAAATTGAGTGGGGAAGGCATTCCTGTAGAGTGTGCCATTTCCAGACAATGTTCTCTTAATTTTTTAATGCAACTATTATTGTGATTTATAATTGCATCAGAGGTTCTTCATAATCTTTTTCAGGATATGTTTGTTGTTATTAGTGAAATCCTTAAGCCTTTGGAAGAGATGTTTTACAACCCTATTTAATAATATAATACTTTCCTGAAAAATGGTGCAATCTTACAACTTCTTTTAACAGATCAGATTTATACCTGCAAACTTTAAAGAGTTTCCTAAACTTAAATAGCCCGAAGTTGGGGGCATGTTGAATTTGAGGGGCGTTATTTTATTATGTAGATTTGGAAAAAATACAAAATATCTATTGTTTTATATATCATAATTCTGAACTCTTTCCTACATCAGAGGATTCACAAGTTACTGCCCATGATGTGGTTTAAAGACATTGGTAAATTGTTGAAGTTCTTTCTTCTATCATCATATTTGGATAAACATTGTCTGCTAATTAATGAATTCTAACTGGGTAGAGCATATCAAAATGTGTTTTCTATATCTATTGTATTAGCTTGAGTTAACAAAGACTAGTAGCTATCTGGGAGAAGGCAGAAGCATTTTATTAATAGGAAAAATATGTTCAAACTACCTTGGAGCTCCAGCATTACAAAATCTTTTAAATAGAAAATTCAGCAGAAGGAGTCTCTATTGGACTATGTCTGTAGGGTCTATTATCCAAGATACTGGAAGGAGCTTGCTATGAATACATTTCAGTCTTGTAGTATGCATCTTGAGAATAGTGGATTAGTAAGGCTCCAGCATATGAATTATATATGCCTCTTGATAGTGTATCAGCACAATAATTGTAAGACAGAATTTCAATAAATTCCTCCTCTTACTCTTCCCCAAATTCCTCAAAAGCAGGTTTTGGTTGTGGTAAACTTTTGGCCATTGTTTCTTATGTATTCAAAAAGTTAGGGAGCACAGAAAAATCTAATGCAAAGAAATACATTTAACAAAGTTAAATATTAGTTTAGAATTAGATATTTATTTGTGTATATTTTTAAAATTACTAGATGCCAGAGGTAGAACTTAAAAAAAGTTTTGGCTAGAATTTAGAATCTGCCGCTCTAATATTTATTCAATGTATACAAAACAAGTTCATGAATAATCTGAAAGTCAACAATGGAAGGGGGAGGGTCTACTGAATTGCTTCTGGAATAACACAAAGAAAATGTAAAGGAATCAAACCAGATAGATACCACTGGACACAGAGATGTTAGAATTTGTGGCCAACATAATGATTTTTTTTTTTTTTTTTTAATAAAGCACCTGGGAATTATCCCTATGGTAATAGGAACTTCAAAGGTAGGGTAATGAATCCAAGTGAACTAATCAAGTCATAACATCAATTATCAGAAAACCTCTCAGACTCTGAATTTATATACATTCTGTTACAAAATAATAAAAACAGGTCATAAAGTTATTGAAGGTGTTTCATGCTAGAAGCAACATCAGACTTTATAATATCTGGAAACAATTTCTAATTTCAGCATTATAGACGTCAGCAAGTATTCATTCCAGCTACGTGCAAAAAAAAAGCCCCAAACACACTACTTTGTGTCCACATTCTAGCAAAAAGCTGTTCTGGCAAAGCAAACATGACTATAGCAGATGAAAAATTATCTTAGAAGAGCGGAAAAGTATCAGTACATATCAGCAAGTTCTTTCTTGTGTTTTTTATATGATAGAGTAAGCATTAATCATGGAACTTTGAAAGGAATGAAGAAGAAAGTGGGAAGAAAGGTAGAAGAGAAGAAAGGAAAGAGAATATCCACTCAAGCTATAATGAACATCACAAAACCCTAAGGTTTTGTTAATGTTACCCTCTCAAATTTTCTGGAATATTTGCAGGTTAATAGGATGATCTCTATATTGGTAATTCATGGGGACACATAAATAATCAGCTATTATATATACTATTTAGGTATTTTATAAAATTGTCATTAAATTCAGACCTTGGGTGAAATCACCCAGAAGCTGATATTCCAGCAAAATATTACTTAAATGTCTTTAGACAATAGGATGTGAATTTTCAGCTTTGACATATTAATTTCAGCCAAAATATATCCTTTTAAAAACTCTTCTGCTTCTTTCTGCTCCCTAAAGTATCTGAATTGAGGCTGTAGACTCTCTTAGTGTTTACTCCACGCTAATTATGTGTGGTGGCCATGTCTCATATTAGCATCCCATGTTACACAATTTACAATATACTACTTAATTTACTATCTGGCTAGATTGTTTTGTTGTGTAGGGAGACTCAAACGGAACATATTTCATTATCTTAGCTCCTAGAAGAACACCGTGGAGATTGAAATGAGTTTAAATTGGCATGCCTCACATCATGCTACGTTTCAAAAAGACAGAGCCCAGGTGCTTTTAGCTAAATCAGACAAATGATCTTGCCAAAATTCTCCAATATGACATTCCTTGGCTATACATGAATATAGTCCTATATAGAGGCCGCCTCCTTAGCTGGAAAGAATGGACATTTGGAGAGATAGGAGATTAAGAGGAGATTAAGAAAATTCAATCATTGCTGCAAAAACAGAATAAGAAATTCTACCTTCACAATATCATAAGCTAAGATATTTATATCTAGCATTCACTTCAGTATTTCCTCAAGTTTCAGACTCTCTCTTACATAACATTTGTACAGTTTCTACATCTTTCTCAGATGTCCTATGGTTTTCCTCTCAACAAACACCACAGGCAGAAGAGAACCACTTGTGGCTTCCCGCATACTCTGTTCCATGGCCTGTCTGACTCATTGCATAAACTTAGGCTTTCCTCTGTGAGTCCCTTTAGCAGAAATTCAAAGCTTTCTTTAAATTCCATCACATGTGATGGTGGCTACTCACATACATAACCCATACATGTAACTGGTGGTGTAGAGAAGGGAGGCCACAGGCTTTGTATTTTATGAGGTAAGCAGAAAAAATACATATGCCATCTAGAAAACTGCTTCTAGCATTCATTATAGAACTGGCACATCTTGTTTGAAGAAAATAAACACGCACACAAAATAGTAACAATAGGTAGAAATAAAAGGTGAGACTTTGAGAGCTCTGAAGCTGATAGTAAGAAGTGAAAAGGCCTGGTCTAGGTGGGAAAAGGGCCCAAAGTAAAAAAAAAAAAAGTGTGTGTGTGTGTGTGTGTGCATGTGTGTACGTGTGCATGTCTGTGTGTGCACACGCATGTGTGTGTATTAAAAATGGAGAAGGCAGATGGAAAAACACAAAGGAGAGGAAGGAGTTGCCGAAAGAGATGACAGGAAAGAATGTAAAACTTCTACGGCAGGAGCACCAAGAGAGATACACCTTAGGAGAGCAAGAAAGCTTTTGGAGAACTTTAAAGCCTAATTAGAAAACAAATGAGCCTTTTGAGACGCAAGGCCTAATATGTCATTAACTGTGCTATTATCAGCACTGCTGTACAGATGACTACTCTTGTATGAGTGGCTGGATATGAATAAAGGGAATGAGTTTCCTGTCTGTGTTGACATGGTAAAGAGCAGAGACTGCAGGAAGACATCTCATACCAACCTAGATCCCATTAAGGATTTGCAGAAATCTCATTGGAAACATTGATCCTTCCTAGAATGTGGAATTGCAGTTGAGATCATAACAGTTTTTTTTTTTTTTTCTGGAATTCAAGGGGCAGCTTGCATCTAAAAGAGGTCTAGCTGGCATCTATCTGCATCCAGAAGTTCGGGTAAGGTAAATGAGTAAAATGAGGCAAGCAGGAGACGTTGGGGATGATGGAGCCTGTGGGAACCTGAAGTATCCTACCATTTCTAGATGGCTCTGCTGCTTCTTAGATTCACAGCGTGTGAGCCATGTGAGTGTGTGCACTCAGTGTTGCTACAGTTACTATTTTTTTTTTCAAAGAGAAGCTCCAAATCTAAATATTTAGATAAAAATCTCTTCATTTAAAAAAAATCTGTGGGCCAGATAGATATGAGATCTACCAGTTTGCAAACTTTCCTGTACATCTTAGCTGAAATTTGTCTCTTTCATATACAACCAATTAAAACAGTATATAAATCAGTTCTTTTTCATCTTACAAATAACACAAACCCAAAATGTTCAGTTTTCCCTTCCTTAAGGAATGGGTCTCATTTAATATTCTAAGACTGAGTCCCAGACAGTACATCTATATTTCAGAAAGGATATTCAGGAACTTGACAGTATCAGAAACAGTGGAATGTCCTCTGCATTGCTAGATGGAACTGTCTTCTCTTAAAAGGGCAAAGGCATGAAGCAGCCATCTCCTAGGGTAGGGTCCTAGAAGGCACCTCCTGATACTACACATACGTACCACTGAGCTAAACTCAGTTACATGGCCACAACTTGCTGTAAAAAATAAAATAAAGGACGTTGAAAATACAGACCTTTTCTGACTGCTCATTTGCCTGTCTAAAAATTCTATTATCTTGGAGGAAGAATGGACCAGAAATCTTGGGAGGACCGGCACAATAGATCCCTCTGTATGTTTGGTATTAGAGTGTGACTGTAACAATGACAATTTCCCACCATTCCCACATCCATTCAAAATGCTGAACATCATTAAAATAATTCACTAGATGAAGCATTGTTAATTTCACTCATTCTCAATTAATTTATAGGTGACCTGAAACAGCAATAAAGTTAAATGAATTTTTTAAACATACAGAGCCATTTCAAAAAATAATTTTTGAAACATTAATTTTTAATTAAGAAATATTTCAAAACTAGAGAAAAGCAGAATAATAGGTATTACAGATACTCATGTATCCCACCAGCTAGAGTTAACAAGTGTTAAAATATTGCTGTATTAGTTCTCTATTTCTTGAAACAAATTTTTAGATGACAGACAAGTATGCAAAGCTCATGTGGAGCTGAATTGTTTGCAGATAAAGGAAGGCTCAGAATCTCACTCATTGGGCAACTCCTATTGCCCCCAAACCTTCAATGTTCTGCTGAGTGGTGAACAAGCAAGAGTCAATCAGCTATTCATGATCAAAGATAAAGAAATACTACTTTTAAGTTTATTCGAATTTAAACATTATGCTAGCTGAATTTATATCCTCCAAAAATTTGTTTGTTTAAACCTAATGCCAAATGTGATGGTATTTGAAGATGGGCCCTTGGAAGATGATTTGGTCATGATGACAGAGCCCTCCTGAAGGGAAATAGTACCCTTATAAACGAGGGCAGATAGCTCCTTTGTTCCTTTGGCCATATGAGGACACAGCAAGATCATTGTCTATGAACAAGGAAGCAGGCACTCGTCACACACCAAATCTGTTGGTACCTTGATCTTGAACTTCCTAGACTCTAGAACTGTAACCATCTGATCTTTGACAAACCTGACAAAAACAAGAAATGGGGAAAGGATTCCCTATTTAAC
Source organism: Symphalangus syndactylus (assembly GCF_028878055.3). Taxonomy (NCBI): domain Eukaryota; kingdom Metazoa; phylum Chordata; class Mammalia; order Primates; family Hylobatidae; genus Symphalangus; species Symphalangus syndactylus. Next base: position 20,597,323 of record NC_072429.2, read on the forward strand.
AAATGGTGTTGGGAAAACTGGCTAGCCATATGCAGAGAACTGAAACTATACCCCTTCCTTACACCTTATACAAAAATTAACTCAAGATGGGTTAAAGACGTAAACATAAGACCTAAAACCATAAAAACTCTAGAAGAAAACCAAGGCAATACCTTTCAGGACATAGGCATGGGCAAAGACTTCATGACTAAAACACCAAAAGAAATGGCAACAAAAACCAGAATTGACAAATGGGATCTAATTAAACTAAAGAGCTTCTGCACAGCAAAGGAAACTATCATCAGAGTGAACAGGCAACCTACAGAATGGGAAAAAGTTTTTGCAATCTGTCCATCTGACAAAGGGCTAACATCTGGAGTCTACAAGGAACTTAAACAAATTTACAAGAAAAAAACAACCCCATCAAAAAGTGGGCAAAGGATATGAACAGATACTTCCCCAAAGGCATTTATGTGGCCAAAAAACATATTTAAAAAAGCTCATCATTGCTGGTCATTAGAGAAAAGCAAATCAAAACCACAATGAGATACCATCTCACACCAGTTAGACTGGCGATCATTAAAAAATCAGAAAACAACAGATGCTGGCAAGGCCATGGAGAAATAGGAACGCTTTTACACTGTTGGTGGGAGTGTAAATTAGTTCAAACATTGTGGAAGACAGTGTGGCGATTCCTCAAGGATCTAGAATCAGAAACACCATTTGACCCAGCAATCACATTACTAGTTATATACTCAAAGGATTATAAATCATTCTACTATAAAGACACATGCACATGTATGTTTATTGCAGCACTACTCACAATAGCAAAGACTTGGGACCAACACAAATGCCCATCAATGATAGACTGGATAAAGAAAATGTGGCACATATACACCATGGAATACTATGCAGCCATAAAAAGAATGAGTTCATGTCCTTTGCAGGGACATGGATGAAGCTGGAAGCCATCATCCTCAGCAAACTAACATGGGAATAGAAAACCAAACACTGCATGTTCTCACTCATAAGTGGGAGTTGAACAATGAGAACACATGGACACAAGGAGGAGAACATAACACACTGGGACCTACTGGGGGGTGGAAGACTAGGGGAGAGAAAATATTAAGAGAAATACCTAATGTAGATGATGGATTGGTGGGTGCAGCAAACCACCATGGCACATGTATACCTGTGTAACACACCTGCACATTCTGCATATGTATCCCAGAATTTAAAGTATAATAATAATAATAAAATTTTAAAAAAGAAAAATAAATGTGTGTTGTTAAAGCCACCTGTTCTATGGTATTTTTGTTATAGCACCCTGAACGGACTAAGGCATTTCTCAAATGTAAATTTTCTACACATGTAGGAGCAATAAGTCTACAATACAAGCACACTTCTTTCTTCCTGCCTGCCTGCCTGCCTTCACTTCTTCCTTCCACCTTTCTCTCTCCCTCCCTCCTTCCTTCCTTTTCCCTTCTCTTCCTCCATTCCTTCCTTTTTTCCTTCTCTGTTTCCTTTTAAAGAAGTTACTGGTTTTATTTATTACACATGAAAACATTATGTGTTCTGACTTTGTTATTTATTTATATTCGAGTGGCTTCAGGAAATTTCTGAAAACTTTTTGGCCCAATTAGAAAATCAATCTGAATGCCTATTACACTTTCAGAAGTAAACTGTGCTATATAACTTCAAAATCATCACTCAGAATACTATGTATTTTTAAAATATTACATGATTGGTTATAATCTAACAAGTGTTTCATTTTTTCCATAAAGTCAAATACATTTAAACTTCACAGAAAAGCAATAACAAAATGAAGCTAGAATGAAAAAACACAACTACAGTAGAATTAACTCTAGTCTACGATCTTTTGTGCCTGAACTTAAATATGGGTCACATTCAGATGCCTAGCTTGATACTGCTGTTAATTTTAAGCACTGCTTTTGCAATACTAGATTTAAATAATAAGAATACTAATTATATAGAGAGGTGAAACTCACAACTCTAAAACAGAAATTCACCCAGAGTTTCTCTTGCCACTTGGGCCGTGAGCTACTTAAACAACATTGAACAGAAATTGTTCAATTTGCACGCAGAAAACACGGGTCTCAACATGTCAGGTGGTTTATTTCTGTGCAGCACAGCTAAAGCCAACACTTCATTTTGCCCTGAAAAACTAATTTTATCTAATTTACCTGTGACACAAGCCCCCTGAGAGTTCCTGAACAAGTTTTATACAATGTATTCCACATACTTCAAAAGGAAGAAATAAATATGATACGACTTACCCTTACCTTCCTTCTGGTAACTCCCGCCTTCATTCACTCATCATTTCTAAACAAAGAAAAAGCAAGAAGTATTCATTGTTCACGTACCTACAGTTATAACTTAATCCAGAATATAATTCAAATTAGCTGCTGAATGGCAGCTTTGCTTTTTTAAAAAAAAAAAAATCTTTGACGAGTTGTTGAAAATTGTTTTAATGTTTGCTATCATTAACCATCCACTTTACCAGTTGTAGACCAAAGTAGATCGGGACACATCTGTTCAGGAAACCTAGACTGCTCCCTTTTTCTTCAGAATCCATCTGTCTTTAGATTTTGAGTTAAATACAGTATTTGGATCTATATTTCATTTTGGAATTTAAAAAAATTTCTTTAAATACATTGGAAAAAAGAACACATGAACCAATTTTCCCTTTCCTGTTATTTACTTATGTCAACCCCCTCTCCCATTTACTCTTATTTCTTTAATTGTCTCATCCCTAAATACATCTACGTTAATTTAGGAGAAAAAATCAGGCAGCCAAATTCAATATGTACCAAGCAAAATGATACTGGGAACTTCGCAAATTAGGCATATATGCTCATCTAGTGAAATGAGGGAAAGGAGAGGGTGGGTATAACAGAGAAATAGTGGAATTAAACTCTCAGATCCCTAAGAGTTAATTTATGCATCTAAGCATGTGCGTCTGAGAAATGGATTCTATTTATTTGGAATACTTTTTAAAAGTCAGAAATCAAAAGAGAATGGTTTGATATCCAGTGCATTTTGATAGAATTCTGAAAAATAAGTAAAGATTGAGGTTTGTTAAGCACTGGAGAGTTACCTCTTTTTCTAATTGCAATTTTATTGAAGTCAAAGTTGAGCACCCTCGTGGGGCCTCACTGCTATTAGAATAACAAGCTATGGCTGGCCAAAACACACTGGCTCTTTCGCCACTGG